>NC_092512.1:36795734-37470109 GCF_047511675.1 Marmota flaviventris
TTAATGTGGTGGCTCAGGGATCTCGCTGGGGAGTTTGGCATTTAAAAGCCCCTACCCTGGGCTGGGGGCACAGCTCAGTGGATTTTACCCCAACACTGCAAACACAAAAGAACTACTTATGAAAAAGAATAATGTCAAGAATCATGAGGGGTGGTCTGAAGTTTACAGATAATGCTAAACAATTCAATTGTTTTACATATTTATTATGAAAAACAGGTGTTTCTACACATGTAACAGTAAACAGAATAATGCAGTGAACTCCCCTACACCCAGGATCCAGCTACAATAATGATCATTTTACCAGGGGTAAGCAAATTATAGACCAAAGGCCAAGTCCAGCCCCACCACCTGTTTTTGTAAATACAGTTTTACTAGAACACATCTGACTGGCTGTGGTGCACAAATAATGGAGGTGGGGAGCAGTCCTTGGATCAGCAAGCTCCTCTTTATTCAGTGATGGGGTCAATCGGTCAAACACCCGACACGGCTCATTTTCAGGGGTAAAATGGCTGCTGGCCACCAAGAGGTTCTGGGCTGTACACACAACCTTAGCAGAGCCAGGTCATAGGAGAAATCAGTTACTTTTGGTGGCCAGAGGGCAGGGCCAGGTCATGGGAGTTTGGGTGGAGGGATTATTTGGGAGGGGGCAGGAGGACAGGTAGGTAACCATATCCTTCAACATTCACACTCATTTCTTTATATTTTGCTTGTGAGTGCTTTCAAATTGTAATGGCAGGATTAAATAGTGGCAACAAGAACCTTGGTCCAGTTATTACTGGGTTCTTTATAGAAAAAGTTCATGACACCCAATTTTATTCTCCCATTATCAGTATCCCCTGATTCCTATCCGTCAGCCTACCTGCCAGAGTGGTATTATTTTGAAGCAAATAATCATCATAATGTCATTTGACTTATAAATATTTAAGCCAGTATTTCTAAACCATAATGCCATTATCACTCCTGAAAAGAGATTTAGCAATAATACCTTAATATCATCAAATAGCCAATTGGTGTTCCAATCAGTTTGTATGAGTTTTCTTGTCTTTCCTTTGTACAATGTGTTTGAATCGGAATCCAAAAAGGTACCACCATGTGATTCTTGGCACATGCCTGTAGTCTTTTTTAATCTATAGGTTTTCCCTGCAATTCTCGCTCTCTTTCTTTGTTTCTCGTAATTTATGTATTTATTTATTTCAGGAGTAACAGGTTTCCTGTACAGTATTTCAGAGTCCAGATTCTGCTGACTATACCTCTGTGGTGGTGTTTAACATGTTCCTCTGTCCCTTGTATTTCCTGTGAATTGATAGTTGGATTTCAAGGCTTTCAAGGGATTTTTAAAAGATGCTAGACCCACTGGCATTGCCTTCAGAAAGTGGTGTGAAGACAGGATTTCTCACTCCCCTTTTATCATTACTCAAAGAAGGAGTTTTTAAAGTACAAGGAATTAGGGATTCCGCCTCTTGGGCCCCTTCTTCCTCCAGGGAGAAGTCTTTTCTACTGTCCTTTAATAAAGCTTTTACTTTCCACTCTAAACTTGCCTTGGTGTGCTTCCCTGGTGTTATACTTCAGCATGGGGAAGCAAGGACTCGTCACCAGTTAAACAGTGGTAACAGATTGGAGGTTCCTCACCAAGATCTACACTGAGACCACCCATCACTCAAATGGCCCTCCAGCCTGTTACTTCTCAATCGGACTTCTTTCATGGACCACTCGATAGACCTGATTTTTAAAAAGGGGGACTCCAAAACTGCTTGCTCAACACTGTGCTCTTTCAGCTAGAAGAAGCCAGAACGGTCATCGTCCCCTTTCCTTACAGCAGTAAGGAGTTCCCAAAATTAGAGGGGGGAATGAGGCCAGATTTAAAGATAGGTAGTTAGTGTAGTTAGGTAAATCAGGTCTAATATCGAGTAAAATCCAGAATGAAGGCCATATTGAGAATGGAGTCCAGGAAAAGGGGAATTGAAAATGTCCCCAAGGCTCAGAGCCCATCCCAAGGAAATGTTAATGAAGCAGCTGTCCCTGCCCAAATTACTCCTTCAGCCCACCTGTCCCCCACCCTTTGGACCTTCCCCATGTATATTCCATCACTGCAAGATAACAAAACTAAGGACAGAAATGCAACAGGAATGAAGGAAAGCTGAAAGAAGACCTTAGCTATAAAAAAGGGAAGACCTCCCCCTTCCACGGATTCCACCTCTTGGTTCCCCTTCTTCCTCTGGGGAGAAGTCTTTTCTGCTGTCCTTTAATAAAGCTTCAACTTTCCACTCTAAAAAAAATGAAATAAAATAAAGTACAAGGAATTAAAAATCTGTTATGGTGTAGTTCTGTGTGAAACAATGCAAGAAAGTTAATAGATAAAATCTTGGGGTTATGGGCATTTTAACCTAATTGGTGCATTAATCCTCTGATAGGGATTAACTTAGTCATAGCTATAGGCAGGTAGGATATGGCTGGAGGAAGTGGTCTCTGGGGGCATGACTCTGGGGTATATATTTTGTCCCTGGAGAGCTGGGTGTCTGTCTGTCTGTCTCTCCTTCCTGGTCCAATATCCTGAGTCACTTTCCACTGCCATGATGTTCTGCCTCACCTTGTGGCCCCAAAATATGGAGTCAGCCGTCTATGGACTGATACTTCTAAAAATGTAAGCCCCAAAATAAACTTTTTCTCCTCTAATTGTTCTTTTCATGTCTTTTGGTCACAGCAGAAAAAAAAAACTGACTAAAACAAAACCAAAAATTTCTCTAAAACAGTACAACTTGCTTGTTTTATAGGAGATCTCAAACACAAGCCCTATAGACATAGCCCTATAACTCCAATTTTCTTTCCTTTTCTCTACTTCTCAGCCATCATGCCATAAGGTGATGGAAATTTAACCAATCTGTTGAAATGCACTTCCCATCTATTTAGCTTGAGGAGCCAATTCTATTTTATATCACATCTGAGTGTGTTACCACCTAGGGTTACTGGATTCATTGTCTCCATTCATTAAAGACTTAAAAAACAGGATCACAAGCAAGAAGTGGGTTTATTGCAAAAGCAAAAGAGATAGACTTCTCTGAAGGAAGGGGCCATGAGCTGGGAATCTGGTGGGAATTAGTAATCCTCCTATCAGAGGATATATGCACCAATTAAGTTAAAATGCCCATAACCCAAAGATTTTATCTCTTAACTTTCTCGCATTGTTTCACATAGAGTTACACCATAACAGGTTTTTAATTCCTTGTACTTTATTTTCTTTCTTTCTTTTTTTTTTTTTTTGAGTGGAATCTGGCCCATTCTTTTCATGACCTCTGGAATTTCCTCCTTTCCTTGTCTCCTTCCTTGTCCACTATTATTGATTGGGTGCCCCCTCTGTCCATGTGTCTATTTTAGGTTTTCTATTGGATCCTCCATTTAGGAACGTGAGTATGTAAGTGTTTGTCTGATTGGGTCCCCGCTTGTTTCCACGAGCACTTTTGTCAACCAGGAAATTGACTTCATCAGAAGACCCTCTCCAAGCTCCTTTGTTCTGACCTATCCCCAATCACCTCACTCACCATTTTGCCCTAGCTGCCTAGGCCCTCCTATATCTCTCTCAAGTGAGGTCTTCCAGGCCAGGTCAGATCTCTCCCCCATCCAACATGGATCCAGTATCATTAGTCTTTTTGCTATTTCTGGAAACAAAACAAAACAAACAAACAAAAAATAACCCAGCAATCTCATGCCAGATCTTTACAGTCTCACTTCCTCACATCAGTAGGAACTCTGCTAAGAGAAGTGGAGACCCCCCTCCAAAAGGGCACCTCATCACCACTTTCCTTCATTTCTTCACAGAATTTACCACTGTTGGAAGTTATAGGATGTATTTATTTGTTTACTCTCATGCTGAACAGAGTAAACAATGTAAGATCATAAATTCCACAAAATCAAGAAATTTATCTTTTTCTCATTTATCTCTAGTGTTAGTTATTGGTTGATGATTTAGTCATCTCACACTTATTTACTATTCCAAACCTTCTGCCTAAATTAATTGACTAATTTTAGTCCTGAACTCTAGTCGCTGATATTAAATTTCTTTACTCTGTAGCACAATTTCCAGGTACTAGAGCTAAGGGGCTGGGTTATAAAGTTCCTTACCCTGTCCCATAATGACAGGCACAGATCCAGGAACACAGTAGAGGCTCAGTAAATGTTTTTTGAATTATAGTAAGAGAGTTTAGTTTAATGCCTTGAACGTGAAGTGTAAAACATCACACATAGAATGGTTCATCCTTCATATTCTGTAATTTATAATCCAGAGAAGGCTTAAGATCAATGTGAAGGAAAGTGTATACAATAGGGGTCAAACCTACTCATTTTTCAGGTATTGATGGGCATGGTGATCCTACTCAAAAGGTTTGCTTGGGGCCCCAGATTTTAAATGTGCACTGTCAGGGCAACCTGGGTTCCTCTGATTGTGTCCTGTTTGTGCACAGTGACTGTCTACCCAGCAGAGCATCTGGAAACTAAGGATATCATGTTTATTGGGTCCAATTAGTTCACTGTGTCCATAAATTAAAATAAATGTGAGTTCAAAGTGGGATTTTGAAGTATCTACCAACAGACCCTTTTTCCCAAATCAATTAAAAAGTCATTAAGTGTTCTGTCATACACAATTTATATCTTTTGGCTTTGCTGTGTCCTCTTGGAAGTTAATGCATGGTATTTTCCCCTTCTCTTGATTTTTTTCCCCATACAGTAAACTTTGATTCTTTTGCTCTCTCTGTATTCTTAATGCAACTGTGTTTAACAAGACTCTCATTTAATGGCTTTATTTCATAAAGGCCTCTATCAGTCCAGGACATCTCTGAGTATAGTTTCTGTGATTGATGTCAACTTTATTCTGGGGAAACCGTTTTAATTACTACTGGCTTTGATATGCCCAAGGGAGTACCAGATCTCATCACTATTAGTCTGAATAAATAACCTCTTAGATTTTCTGAGCAGGACGTAGGAGGATATGTCTATCTAACTAAAAGAAACTGAAAGCTATGAAATAATCTACTGATTTGGGGGAGTGTTCTCAGTGGATGCTTGGGTGATCCTCTCAGCTATTAGGGACAACAACAGAGAACACAGTAGGGGCTCAATGAATTATTATAGGTCGATGAGTGTTGTACACTGAGGTAAGTATGTTTTTCTTGAGGTGTTCTTAGCCATAGTGTGGAAGGTCATTACTGGCATCTCACACTCTAGGTTCTAGTTCCAGTTCTGCTTTTTTTTTTTTCCTTTGAACCACTATGACCCTCAGTTCTTTTATCTAAAAAACAGCAATCCCGGCTATCTCATGGAATCATTGGACAAATTGAAAACATATGTGAATATGTTTTGCAAACTACTAGGTGATAAATAGGGCTTATAAATACAATGAAATAGCAACTTAGCTCTTGGAGGTGGCCACACCACAAGCTTCGGGGCAGTCAGGGTTTCTTCAAATACAGTTCTCCACCAGAAGCCTTGGGCTAATGCCTCAGGCGCTCAACTTCCAAAGGAGCCCAAACATCCAGAGTTCCTTGGGCCAGCAGAGGGAGGACTATTAAGCAAAATATTTTCTATTTCAAAATTCAGGGCTTCTTCAGAATTTCTCTGGAGGGTAGGGCTGGGCTTAGGGATGCCACCATCCTGAAAGGCCTTTTATTTTCAACTTGGAAAATATTGTGATGATCAACATAGCTTATTTCCAGTGCCACCTTCCTGTCCTCATGTTCTTTTCTCATTCCTTTTTGTCTCATTATTTACACACTTGCATCGTTTTTTTTTTTTAACTTCCATGCCAGTCAGGATGAGCTAAGTCTGTCTCTAGGACTGCATTAGCCTTCCATTGCTGTGACAAAATACCTGAGAAAACCACCTTAAAAGGAGGAAAGAGTTGGAAAGATTTATTTTTGCCGATGGTTACAGAGGTTTCAGTGCATGGTCACTTGACCTTGTTGCCTGTGGGCCTTGGGTGAGGCAGAACATCATGGCAGAGAACATGAGGCAGAGGGAAATACTCACCTCATGACAGCCAGGAAGCAAAAGACAGAGGGAGGAAAGGGCTGAGGTCACAATATTCCATTCAAAGGCAAATGCTCGCAATGACCTAAGTTCCTTCCCACTAGGTCCCACCTCCTAAAGGCTCCAGCATCTCCCATTAGTGCCACAGGCTGGCCACCAAGTCTTTAATACATGGCCTTCAGGGACATTTAAGATTAAAGTCTGCCGCAGTCTGGCTAGGCACGAGTTGCTGTTTGAATCTACAAGCTGTGTGGTGGCTCGTGATTTTGTGCCCAGGCAGACTGTGGCATTTGGTGGCCCGTACGGGGAGCCCCGGGACACTCGGGGGTAAGTAACGAAAAAAAGCTGCCCGTCCATAGATAGGACGGGGGCAATCTGCTCGTCCCTAGGCAGATAGGGCAAGAGGAAAAATGGCCATTTCGAGAAAATGGAGAAGATTGATACAGTATGTTTGTGTCTTGTTTTGTCTTGAAATGTTGTATTGTCTTTATGATGAAAATATGGAAGGGGTGAGAAGTAAATTACTAAGGGAAGAAGGCACCCCAGTGGAACCAAGAATAGTTAGGGCTATAGTGTTGATAAGAGCCCAGGAACTCTAGTCAGAAAGAAAAAGAAAGTTCAGAAGAAGAAGGATTATCAGAAAAAAAGTTGCAGCAAAAGATTATTACTGAATACTTTTCATTACCGGAGGGTGCGTGAATCGGTGCAGCGGCTGCCACGTGCGCAAGCCAGTCATGGCGCAGCAAGGGCTTTCCAAGCAGCGGCAGTCGGCTCTTCCCCCCCCCCCCCCCCCCCCCCCCCCGCTCAGGGGAGCGGGATGCCATTACAAGAGCCTAAATCTAGACCTGACCTGGAGGCACAGTCTCGCAGGCTCTTGCTCCCTGTGCCCAGTAGCAGTTTGAGTCCGGGACACTCTCTGGGGCCATCTGGGGCTTCCCAGGACACTGCAGGTGGAAGATGGCCCGCGACCCTGAAGTTTAATGTTTCCAAGGCCAATAACTACAATGGTTCTCCCACACCTGGAAGCTGATGAGTAATGAGCACTTATTAAGGCTTATTTCAAATGTAAAAAACCTTGAGATAATGTACTACATTGTTCAGAAGGTTGTTTTCTTAGTAGAATACTACAGGATTTTCTTTAGCCATCCGGAGTTCCTGCCTTCCTCCCAGTGCCGGTAAAGACCAAGGTGGAAGAATTTCCAGTGTTGCTGAAAACCGGAGGAGACTTCGGCTGAGAAACAGACGAGACTTCGGA
The DNA here is from genome assembly GCF_047511675.1 of Marmota flaviventris. Taxonomy (NCBI): domain Eukaryota; kingdom Metazoa; phylum Chordata; class Mammalia; order Rodentia; family Sciuridae; genus Marmota; species Marmota flaviventris. Next base: position 36,803,005 of record NC_092512.1, read on the forward strand.
TCAAGCTAGTTGCCTGCAGAACTTATCTGGACTGTGATTTAAGCTAGCTGCCTGCAGAACTTACCTGGACTGTGAGTTAATCTATTGAGACACTGCTTTACCTGGACTGAGACAACAAACTGTAATCTACAACAAATTGTAACTCGGTATCTTTGCAAATGGTGTCATTGCTGATAAAATTTTTCAAAGGGATTCTTGCATGGAGCCATCAAGTGGCTTGGTATTGTGGCATTTTGTATCCTCCCCTTCTGCTTGTAGAAGATTATTTATGGTGTTTCTGTAAAAACCACTATGGTCGTTATTTAAAACAAAAGGGGGAATTGTTAGAGTCTGTAAACAAGTCTGGATGGTGCCTGGCAAAATGCCAGAGGGAGTGGTTTGTGAAGTAACGCCAGCGAGCCATTAAGTGTGGAGATTCCTTATTGGTTGACTGATGTATCGAGTTTATGCTAATTAAGATAAGGTGTGAAAAATGTATAAATACCTCTGTTGTCCTACAATAAACGGCTCCCATTCCTGCTGTATCAACGTTCACAAGTTGTTCATCACCACACCCCCACCCCCGGTTATTTTGCTGCAGCCGGACTGCGGCAAAAGTCATAACAAGAACCAAACAACCCAGGAACTTCATGGAATAACACGTGGGTAGAACCCTCCCAGCCCACGGTCCCTGGCCAGCACAGGTTAGTAGAAGCGCTTTGCTCAGCTTGGTGTCTCACACTCTGTGACATAATGTCACAGTCAATACGTCCATCCTAACAAAGGCAGGGCAAAGTGAACATGGCAAGCCACGGGGTTTGTGAAGCTTCTGCTACTGATCTCAAAGGGAGCAAGGAAACATGAACCTACTGTACTCCTGAAAGGAGAACAGAAATCTTTATCATACGGGCCTAACCATGGCCACACCTCTTATAGTACGCAAAAGGACAACACTCCAAGAACTTCTACTTGGTCTTCCCAGGATAAAGTTATAGTATGTGTCAAAGAGGAATAAGGCTTCATGGAGAAGTAAGGCTGCTCACCAGCTGATGTTCAAATAGGGAGATCATCTTTAATTATCCACTTGGGCCCCAAGAAGAGGAAGGGCAAAAAGGAGAGTCAGAGGGTGGGAAGGGACAGAGCTGGTTTCAAAGGTCAAGGAGTCGGCTATGATTTGGATGTGGTTTCTCCCCCATGGTTCATATGTGAGAAGTTTGGTCCCCAGTGGGGCAATGTTAAGAAGTAATGGATTGGGGCTGGGGTTGTGACTCAGTGGCAGAGCACTTGCCTCGTACATGTGAGGCACTGGGTTCAATCCTCAGCACCACATAAAAATGAATAAACAAAATAAAAATATTGTGTCCATGTATAAGTAAAACATATTTTTTAAAAAAAGAAGTAATGGAACTTTTGAGAGGTAGGTCCTAGCAGAAGGACACTGGAGGCGCCGCCTTCAAAAGGGAATTGATGTAGTTCTCAGAGGACCTTGGATAGTTCTTCTAAGAGCGTTGTTATGAAAGAGTGAGACTTACCCTTGAATCCATCCCTGGCTTGTTCTCTCCTCCTGTGATCTCTCCCCTCTCACTTGTGCTCCTACCATGATATTATCAACCTGTGACTCAGCCAAAGGGACCCTCACCAAGGCTGAGTGAATGCTTGTTTGTGTATTTGGGTTTTGGTACTAGAAATTCAACCCAGAGGCACTTAACCACTGAGTCACATCCCCAACCCTTTTCATTCTCCATTTTGAAACAGGGTCTTGCTAAGTTGCTGAGGTTGGCCTCAAACCTGCAATCTTCCTGCCTCAGCCACCAGAGTTGCTGGGTTACGTGCATGGGCTACCGTGCCTGGCTAAACCCTTTTTCTTCATAAAGGCCAATGCCTCAGGTATTTCACTGTAGTAAGAGAAAGTGACTAAAACAAGGATTATTTTTTTGTTATGAGAAACAATAAAAGGCAAGGAAACAGATTCTCCACTAGAGAGTCCAGAAGGAACACAACAACCCTGATGACACATTGAGCTTAATCCAGTGAGACCTGTGTGAGACATTGGAACTACAGATGTCTGAACTATTTGCATTGTTTGTAGCCAATAAATCTGTGGTAAATTTGTTATGTGACAATAGAAAACTAGCATACCTCACCTTTTTTTTAAAATATTTTTTAGTTTTTTTTTTTTTTTTTATTTACATGTGGTGCTGAGGATCGAACTCAGGGCCGTGCACATGCGAGGCGAACGCTCTACCGCTGAGCCATAACCCCAGCCCCCATACCTCACCTTTTAAAAATCACACATTTATTATTTGTTTTTTTTTCCTGAACGTAAAAGACATGATCAAATTTTGAACAAATAAAAGTATAAAAACAAAATATAAAAATAATCCACAATACAAGTTCTTGGTGTATGTCTTTTTAGTATTGTTTTCTGCATATAAATCCACAGGTACATGAATCCATGTCACAAAACTAGATCCCGCTGCATTGCTCTGCAGCCTGCCTTTTCATTGAGCAATGGCTCATGAACATTTTCCTATGACTAAAATGTTCTGTTTCAGTCACATGTGGCTTTTAGAACTTGAAATGTACTTTGTATAAATTGACACTCACTGTAAGTGAAAAATACACCCCAGATTTCAAAGACTTAGTATGCAAAAAGAAGGTAAAATATCTGGTAATTTTTTATTGGTTACATATTAAAACAACAATATTTTGGCTTGTGGCTGGAGATGTAGCTCAGTAGTAGAGTGCTTGCCTAGCATGAGGAAAGCCCTGGGTCAGAACCCCACCGCAAACAAAAAAAAAAAAAGAAGAGGATGAAGAAAAACCAATAACTATAGCTTTATTGGGTTAAATATATTAATGTTAATTTCACTTGTCTCCTCTCACTTTTTAATGTGGCTGCTAGAGAATTTCACATTACCCATATGGCTAGATTTATGTTTATATTATACAACACTGTTCTAACATGGAAGGATTTTTTTTCTTGGGGTACTGAGGATCAAGCCCAGGAGTGCTTTACCACTGAGCTATATCTTTATCCCCTTTTTATTTATTTATTTTTTAAATTTTGAGACAGGGTCTCAAGAAGTTTTTGAGGCTGGCCTCTAACATTTAATCCTCCTGCCTCAGCCTCGTGAGTTGCTAGAATCACCAGTGTACCACTGTGCCCTGCTAATTTAAGATTTTAAATGCAAAGTTTTGATAGTGAAGAACTTCTTTGGAACTTTCACCATCTCTCTGTCTTACTTAGGATGATAACTACCTTGGAGAAAACAGCTAGATTTCCTCTGCACTGTCCCCAATGTTTGTCTAAAGCTGCAGTGAACTCCATTTATATGTGGGACCATTTGCAGCTGATGATCTTTCAGCACTAGACCAGTTCAGTTCCTTCCTTTAACTGCACTATGACCTTCCTTGCCTTCCCAGGTCCATGCCAGACAGCATCAGCAACAGGTGAAGGATCTCTCTGGCACAATTACATTTCTGGGGGGGCATACAGAGCCAGCATACCTCAAGTTACCTGAAACAATATTGAACCTTTGTCAGTACCCAAAGTAGGAGATCATTTGCAGATGAATACTCACTGCCTTTGCTTTGTCAATAATAGAGTCATTGAGAAGATCCACAGTGTTGTTTTACCTACAAAAAATTTAGTTGTTTACCAACTAAAAATTCTCTTGGATTCTTAACTACATGTTGGATGCAGTCAGATTTTAAAAAGTATCTCAATCCCAAGTTTTGTGACGGTCCATATCCTCAGCTGGGTCCTCAGATCCAGCTCAGGGAAATCTTGAATATGCCTTTCAGGGTGCGGTGGGTTTTCCTGTTGAACCTTGCTGACAATTTCTTATTTATTGATCAGTGGGAAGGCAGCAAAGTTACATTATGTGGCCACATCTCTGAAACCTTAGATTTTCTTGGTGACAGTGAGTGGTAAATAGAAAATTCCTTCCCTCATCTCTTTCACTCCGTGATCTAACTTTCAACTCAGCATCCTTTTATTATTTGTTAAATTCAAAAGTACAAATAAATCATATATAAGAGAGTTAGTAGATCAACCTTGGAGATTTGTTAAATACTATAACTGCTGCCATTTTACTTCACAGAGTTTTGTTGTTGCTGCCACCATATTTTAACTTCTGAGCTCCTCACATTCTCTTAATCCACAAAAGTTTTTATTGCTCCTGCCATTGATATGATATCAGAAATACATAATATGTTGATAGGCTTGAAAGTTTTCCACTCTTTAAGAGTTTCTTACAACTTTGGTCAATTTCCTTTCTTGAGATCCTGGCTTGTAGTCTGTACACACCATACTGTGAGTGGCCGCCGCACAGACGATGCCAGGTCTTCTCAGAGGTACCTCAAGAGTAGGTGGTAATGGAGAATTCAGCACAGAAGTTTCTCTAATACCTAAACTCCCAAAGGGTATCTTTCAAATAACATGCAAGGTAACAGGTTGACCTGGTGATTATCAAGGCCAGGGTGCAAGTGGACAAAGGAAGCAAGATTGTAGCACTGTCTCCTTACCAATTAAGGGAGTCTTATCTTCCCCAACTGGATGCATCTCTGGTCAAGGATCACCTTGAAGGGAACTAATGTCTGCTATTGTGAATATTTAGTGGAAATCTCCCTGTATCTCTCACCTAGCCAACCCAGTTTATTCCCTGGGGCCGTGCAGAACAAGCCCAATCCTTCCACTGAGCCATTTTTTACTATAATGTAGATAGAGCATGGGCTTATCTACAGAGTGCCAAAGTCTTTCTCAACCTTCCTTTGTCCAAAGATATTTCTTTACACACACTATCTTTATCCTTATTTAATTTTTTCCTTTGCTTGTATATCCATCTGATCTATTTTTGTTATTGTCTGTTTTGCCTGTGGGAATGTAAGCTTCATGACTGTGGGCTCCAATGTCATCCCCCCTCCACCTGCAAAAGAGTCCCTGGAACATTATAGGGACAGGATACTCTCTGGCCTCACACTCTCAAGCATGCACAGGACCTCTACTTCATCCCACTACAAACTGCCTTCCCCTCAAAGGAGATCTTTCCCCCCATTCCTTTCAACAGAAGTTTTGTTGGCCTGGCTAAGGTTCTGTGCTCAACGGGATGTGAGACATTGTTTGACCATTCCTGGGTCATCTGCCCAACTGGAATATGATTTGGCCCTTGTAGAATCACATGGTTGGAAGGGTTGATTTCTGGAAAAACAACCAGGCTCTACTACTACTAGAAGAAGGAAAGAAGGAAAGCAGATAGACATTATCTCAATGAATCTGCACCATAAGCAAAAATATGAAGAAAAACAGAAAGGAGAAAGCAGGGGCTGGGGTTGTGGCTCAGCAGAAGAGCGTCTACCTAGCATGTGTGAAGCCCTGGGTTTGATCCCAGCACCATATAAAAATAAATAAAGGGGCTGGGACTGTAGCTCAGCAGTAGAGCACTTGCCTTGCATGTGTGAGGTACTGGGTTTTATCCTCAGCACCACATAAAAACAAATAAATAAATAAAGATATTGTACCAACTGCAATTAAAAACATTTAAAAAATAAAATGAAGGTATTGTGTCCATCTACAACTAAAAAATAAATATTAAAAAAAAGAAGAAAGGAGAAAGCCAACTTTGAAGGGTTAAGACATTTGCTAGTTAGAAGGTGGTGATCTGGGACTTAAACCTAAATCATGAACAGAATTCACAGATACCATCTCCCTCTGCTCACCCCCTCCACCAATCAATTTCTATTTAAGTGTCAACTTTGGTCACTCAGTATGGATTTACTGTGATCAGCCCGGCATTTCCCTACTCAACCACTGCTTCTAACTAACCGCTCTGCTCCATCCAGATCAGTCTCTGTGCCCTGAGTTCTGTCTTGGCCACATTCTTCCAAATAATATTGCCTTTCATTAATTCTCCACTTTTCCAGATCTCTCCATTGGTCTGAGACTCAGTTCTGCTTCCATTCCTTCCATGTCTTCTCTGAAGTTTTCGCTGATGGTTTTCACACACACAGAAATCCCAGTGAGTGCTCAGGTATACTGCTCATTCTCTGGTCAACGGAGATGGAAAGGGAGTGAGAACAAATGAACGCATGGACAAATACCATGTAAACATTTTTACATGGATATGTCACCAGAGATGAGATGTCACAGGAGAAGTTCCAAGGAGTTCCCAGATAGGCAGTTAACTTGATGCAGGACAAGTGGGGTCCTTGGGGTACAGGAAGGAAAGCAATTTCAGCACATGCCAATCAGAGCACAGACAAAAGATTTATTTAGGAAAGCAGATACATATTCAAGGGAGAATGCAGGCTGTCTAAAAAAAGAGAGACACATTTTGGGGTTTCCCAGCTCCTCTTTTTTTTTTTTTAAGAGTGAGAGAGAGAGAATTTTTAATATTTATTTCTTTAGTATTTGGCAGACACAACATCTTTGTCTGTATGTAGTGCTGAGGATCGAACCCGGGCCGCAGGCACGCCAGGCAAGCGCGCTACCGCTTGAGCCATATCCCCAGCCCCTCTCAGCTCCTTTTTTAAAGGAAACAGTGTGGGGATATATGTAGGAATGACACAGTCCTGGTGATCCTTATGATCTTTTGTCTATGCAGTCTCCATTATGTGACAACAGGCAATGCTGGGAAGACTCCTAAATAATAGGTTTGTTCTAATATCATATCTCGATTCGCTTAATCTATTTATTGGTGGGCTAATTAATAGTGTTCAAGGTAATTACCATAAGTGAATGATTTTGTGGTAACTAAGATTTATAGATTTCTCAGAAATTTGGCAGGAATAGGCTGGGGAGAAGAACTTAAGGAGTGATAGAACTGAAAAAGGAAGCAGAACTTTAAATTAAAATTGTATTTTCTTGTCCTTCTTTTTGTTTCCTCCTCCTATTTTTTCTTTCTACCTCCAGTAGACTTTTGATGAGTACACCACCCATAACCAACCCCATGATGTGGGCAAATGGATACTGGGCAAGAGCCTGCCCTAACCTGAAGCCCCCCAGGGATTCCCCTCCCCCCAGGTACAGCCACCCAATTCCCAAGTCCCATTCACTGTGCTGTTGGAATGACAGGGCCTGGGCTCTATTGCCCCTGTCACCTCAGATGGCACGTCCGGGGAGCCCTGGGTCACAGTAATGGTGAATGGCCATGAAGTCTCATTTGTGGTCTATAGTGGGGCAAGCCTTTCACTCTTGAATAAATGGCATGGATATACTTTTAAATCAAATATCCCAATTATGGGAGTCTCAGGGACCCCTAGATACTCACTGCAAATACTCCCCCCCTTTTTTTTGCATATTTGGATACCCTTCATTATCCCATTCCTTTATAGTTGTACCAAGTTGCCCATCTCCCTACTGGGTGGAGATCTCCTTCACAAATTAAAAGCCTCCATTATCATTCCCCCTTTAAAGTCCACCACCATCTTTTTAATACATTCTGGCCTGGACCTGGTCTATGCACCCCATAAGCCTTCTAAATGCCCTTTACTTGCTGGAATTAACCCACAGTCTGGGATACTTTCAACCTAAAATAGTAAGACACCATCCCTCGGTTCATATCCAACTGACAGACCCCAGCTATTATGTAATCCTCCCCCAATATCCTTTAATCCCCTTAACTCTGAAAGGTTTAAAACCCCTTATCTCCCATTTATTACAGGCCAAACACCACATACCAACCCACTCGCCTCATAACTCCCCCATTCTTGGAGTACAAAATCCAATGGTCAATTCTGGCTAGGACTCCAGAAAAATCAATGAGACAATTGTTCCCACATACCCTGTAGTGTCCAATCCCTACAGCCTTTTATCTCATATCCCAGTTTCCACCACACATTTCTCAGTTTTTTGGGGGAGCGGGGGGGAGGGGGAATGAACTCAGGAGTACTTGACCACTGAGCCACATCCCCAGCCCTGTTTTGTATTTTATTTAGAGACAGGGTCTCACTGAATTGCTTAGCACCTTGCCATTGCTGAGGCTAGCTTTGAACTTGTGATCCTCCTGTCTCAGCCTCCACACATTTCTCAGTATTAGACCTGAAAGATGCCACCTTTACCATTTCCTTCCATCCTGCCTCACACCCACTTTTTGCCTTTACCTGGACAGACTCAAACATTAACTACTTTTATCAACTCACCTGGACTGTACTCCCCCAGGGCTTCCAAGATAGCCTCCATTACTTTGGCCAGGCTCTCCAAGGAGACCTGGCCACCTAAGTTTGTCCCCTAGCCACCTAATACAGTATGTAGATGACCTTCTGCTCTGCAGTCCTTCACTAGAATATTCCACATGTCACACTAGCATTCTGCTTAACTCCCTGGCCTTCTGGGGGTACCGGGTTTCTCAATCTAAGGCCTAGCTCTGCTCCCCTGAGATACAATATTTAGGAATCCTATTAACCCCCACCTCCTGCACCATAACCTCAGAGAGACTCCAGGCTTTAAAAAACATCCCCTACTCACCACCAAAAGAGACATGCTGTCCCTCTTAGGCCTTTTTAACTATTTTTGCATCTGGATACCAAAATTCTCCCTTGTAGCCAAATTCCTCTATGAAGCTTCCAAGGGAAACCTGTCAGATCTTCTTCCATATCTCTTCTTCCATATCTTCTAGTCTACAGAATTCTCTTCTCAAATTCTCAACTCTATATTACCAAACCCCAACAAGCCTTTTTTCCTGTCACTACATTCAGAAAATGAATAAGCCTTGGGAGTTCCTTACTAAAAGGCTGAAGATACCCTGCACCCCTTGCATTCTTATCTAAATAAGTAGACTCAGTTTATCAAGGCTGGCCCCAATGCCTTGAAGTTTTAACAACCGCAGTTCTCCCAATCCCTGAGGCAAGAAAATTTGCATTGTTATCAACCCATTATTGTACTTACTATACACTCCCTCCAGGATCTTTTCAGTCATTATTTATTTTTATCTATAATGTCTCACTTCTGTCCTGACATTCTGAACTTTTTGATAAGTCCATTTTCTCAAATAATGGATCAGCATTTACCTGACTCTCCAACTGGTTCATAGATGGAAGCTCCCAGAAACAGTCCCTTTACCTTGCAGGTTATGGTATAATTCAAGGAAAAGCTACAACAGATTTCCCTTTCATTCTCACTCAGATATTAGAGTTATCTCCCTTACCTTCAGGCACCATATCCCAGCAGGCTGAGTTAGTGGCCCTCATCCAAGCTTTATCATTAGCCAGGGATAAATCCAGTCAATGTTTTTACTGATTCCAAATACACATATAATAAATATTATTCATTCTAACATCTTAATCTGGAGGGAGGGGGACTTCCTAACTCAGAAAGAACCCCCAATTCTTTTTTTTTTTTTTGATACTGGGAAGTAAACTCAGGGGCACTCAATCACTGAGCCACATCCCCAGCCCTATTTTGTATTTTATTTAAAGACAGGTTCTGAGTTTCTTAGCGCTTCACCATTGCTGAGCCTAGCTTTGAACTCACAAATCCTCCTGCCTCAGCCTCCTGAGCTGCTGGGATTACAGGCATGCACCACCATGCCCAGCAGAACCCCAATTCTTAATGCTAGCTACATAAAAGATTTGCTTGAAGCTGCACTTTGACCCCATTAGGTAGCAATCTTACACTGCAAAGAGAGTCAGATTGATAAAAATTACATTTCTTTAGAGAACCAGGAAGCAGACAGGCTTACTAAGAAAATTGCTCAGTCTAGTTTTATATTCCATGCCTACAAAACTCCAGCTTCCCCCTGATAAAACAAAGCCCTCTTGTCTTATCTCCATAATTTATTCCATCCAAACACGTGTTCTCTCCAAATATTCCTAAAGAAGTCACTAAACCTGTCTCCTTCAGACTTACAATATCTCCAGCAAATTTCCCAATCATGCACAACCTGTCTCAAGGCTAACCCCAACTGCAATGTGAGACCACCTTCATTTCCCACTCACCAAGATAGAGGAGTTCTTCCAGTCATGGACTGGCAACTTGACTTCACACACATGCCACCCTTAAGAAAGACCAAATATCTCCTGGTTTTGGTAGACATCTTTACTAGATGGGTTGAAGCCTTTCCAACTAGCAACAAGAGGGCTTCCACTGTAGCAACCTTACTTTCCAGGGAAAAAAATTCCATGCTTTGGATCCAGAGTTTACTTCCTCCATTACCCAAGAATTGGCTAAAATTTTAAATATAAAATGGAACTTCCACATTCCCTATCATCCACAGTCCTCAGGAAAAGTTGAAAGGACAAATAGGTTTGCCTGAACGAAACCTAAACCACTTGGATTGGATTAGGCTCCTCCCTTTGGCTTTCCTCCAGATGGGAGAAAAGCCCAAGAAGCCCCTAGGATCAGCCCCTTTGAACTTCTCTTAGGGCGACCCACCCCTCATTCAACCTCAATCACCTAGCAATCCTCCAGAAGCCCTGAAACCCCTGTAGGCTCACCTCAGAGCTACCCTCTGGAAGTATGCCCACACCCATCTTCCCCAGCCCCAATCTTCAGGAGCCCTCCCTCCTATTACTGAAGGAGATTTAGTTTACCTTTCCCCTTCCCAAGAAAAGTGGGCAGGCCCCTTCAAGGTCATTTTAACCACTTGCACTGCAGTAAAATTCGTAGGCCTCCCCTCCTAGATCCACCTAAGCAATATAAAACTCATTCCTGCTAGTGCATCTCATCACTCCATTCCCACAGGTCCCACCTGACTTCACATTACCTACTTTCCTGCCATTCCTGAGGAAGTTGCTGAGAGTCACACCTGAAATTCCTACTGTCCCTTTCTCAGGCCTCCTTTCAACTTTTCTTAATAGCCCTCAGAGACAAATTAAATTTATTATACTCAATCCTCCTTCATCTCTCTCCTTCTCAAGCATTAGACCTATTTAAGATCTTTGGCTTCAAGGGACATTCATTGATGAAACCCACAACTCAAATCTCTTTTCTTTTCTGTGTTTTCTGCATTTTGTCTTTAACTTCATAAACAGCCACACCAGACTGGAAACAGAGGAGACAAAAATGGCTGACTTTTAATAATGAAGAAGTTAGAGGAGTTTAGCTGAAGGAATTTCTTCTCTGAACCCTTTTAAATACTTTTCTACACGTGTAACTGGATTACTAGCTATAACTATACTGTTGATTTTATTTCTGTTCTTATTTTGCATAATTTGTTGAGCAGGATGGAGAAGATTAAACACCAGAAAACTATGATTCCATAGTTATTCATGCTTGCTATGCTCTGAAGAACCTATACTCTTGGAATCATGGAGAGTACACCCTAAATCTGAGTAGGGCACATGGTCCCCACTAAGGTCAATAGAGTCCCAACTGTATTACCTGTTGAAATTATTTTCTTGGTAACAGCAAATCAATTACTCTTCACCTTTCTTATAATCACTTTACTTACAATAATCTTTCCTCTGCCTATTATTACTTTTATATAGGAACGATTTCTTAATAATACATGGGTGGATGCCATTTTCCTGCTCACTTTCTGACTCACTGAGACCACAAAAGGAAACTCCACTTATGATGGCCTCAAGGTCCTCTCCCACTGGGGTCTCCATGCTCTATTCCAGAACACTGAAAGGAGAGATCCCCCAACTTTGCTGCTTCTCAGCTTGAAGCAGCCAGATCCAGATCTGGCGCTCCAATTCCTTTATCCTTTCAGAGTCTGGAATGAAGAATTATGGAAAATAATAATCCTACAAAGCAACTCCCAAGGAAAAGCGGAGAGACTGCTTGGGAGGAAGGAGGGGAAAGTAGCCAAGCATTGACCTTCCAGTAAATCCTTTCCTGGTAACAGTGGGCCCTGAGGGAAGGAGGCAAATACTGAATGTTAGTACTTTGACTTTCCCCCATTGCAAATTAGTCCTAAAAAGACACCCTGTAAATACTGACCAATGGCCCTGAAGGAAGGAGGCAAATATTGAAACTCTGGGAGACAATAAATTCCAGAAAAAGATACCCATCCCTCACAATCTGAACTTCTCTCTCTCCAAGTAACAATGAGTTTCTGCCTTTCATAGCTGCCCTCCTGAGTTACAAGTTTTAACCTACATAACTAGCCCCTGACTATCTGAATGGCACACCCACGAGTTACAATGATGAAACCACCCTAATTGCACCCTATAAAACCAAAATTCCCTCTGTAACAGCCGGCCCTTTTTGCATCCAGAAAATGAGTCCCCAAGGCACCCACGAAGAACAATAAATGGCTTCCCTGAATCTGTTGAGGTCTGAACTTGTCATTTTGAGCTTATACTTATGATCCTTTAGGCTCATGCAGTCTCTGTTATGTGATCAATTGATAATGCTGGGAAGACTCCTACATAATAGGTTTATTAAAACATTATATTTCTCTTTGCTTAATCTATTTATTGGTGGGCTAATAAACAGTGTTCAAGGTAATTATCATAAGTGAATGATTTTGTGGTAACTCTAAAGTTTTACAGATTTCTCAGAAATTTGGTAGGAAGAGGCTGGGGGAAAAGAACTTAAGGAGTGACAGAACTGAAAATAGTAAGCAGTCTACCTGTAGACTCTTGATGAGGTGCCTGAAAAATGTTGCTGAGGCTCAAACCCACTTCTGACTCTTATTAAGCACCTTTCTGTGTGTAGCTGGAAGTTTTCACTCCCTAGAGTGTCTGTTAATAAATTGAGGACAAAGACTCTATAACAATGGGCCACCTTGTACCTGTCCTCCTGTATAACACAGCTGAGCATAATAGGTACATAACCAAAATATGTTGAGTCAGTATCATGTGACTTTTCTGTGCCAGTTTATCTTCCACAGTGCTTGCTCAGTTGACTTAAATCATGCCTTTCAAATACAGGTCATTTCAATAATAACTAAGCCAGCACAAGTACCTGCCTCTTCTACACCACTTTCCAGGAGCTTCTAGTTGCCTGCCTTAGAAAACACTTGTTTTTTACTAACAGTCCAACATAAATGCCCCTCTCATTAAAACTTGCTCAGCTTTGTCAACTCTCCAAATTTGCTTCTGTGGTAGATAGGTGTTCGTTCTCACTGTGGGGAATTGGTATTAATCTGTTTGTGTCTGTCTTATATGTTAGGCTGTGAGTTACTGGAAGTTATCTCTTTCACCCTTTACCCAAACCAAGCGCTCAATCACATAAAGTCATAAAGCTTTGATTTGCACATGCTTAAGCAATCGTTTAGCCCGGCATAATTAGTACTGCATTTATAGGGTACATTAATTTTTTTTCACATATTAAATATCTTTGTATTCCTTCATAAGTCTATAATAACTATATGAATAAGACTGCCATTTTAAGCTTACTAGGGAAACTGTCTCAGGAGGTCAAACCCTTTGCTTCAAGGTCGCATAGTATAGATCCTAAGCGCATGGATTTCCGTAGTAAACGCCAGGAGGCTCACCGAAAGACTTTTGGACTCTTTAGGTTCCCGTCGCTGCGGCCTCTCGGCGCAGTCTCCTTCTGCGCCTGCGCACTGCGAAAAAACCGTCCATTTCTCTGTCTACCGGGAAGGACGCAGGTGTGGAGGTGCGTTCGGGTACTGTTTGAGACCCGCATTGCGGTTCTCAAGACTGCCGCCTTTCGCTCTTTGTCGGCCTGGGAGTTGAGTCGTGACTTTGAGCCTCAGCCGCGGTGAAGCCCCGGACTTTTCTCCCACGTCGCCTCTTGCACGCCCCCGTCGTAGTCTTAGGAGGGCGGCGGACAGCGGGGCTGGAAGCGGGCGGCTCCGTGGGAGCGGCGTTGGCGGGGGGTCCTCAGGAAGCCTGTGGGCTTCGGAGTGGGTAGGCCGGGCCCGGGTGCCGCTGCGTTTTCCTCCCGTCAGCGTGACCTTGTTTAGGTCATTTGACCTATCGGGCCCAGTGTTTCACTCGTTAAAGGGGCTGGGGGTTCTTCCCACCGGTCGTGTGGCTGGGGGGTCGACGTAGGGCCGCTGTTTGCTGTGTAGCCTGGTTTGAGGTTAGAGTTGGGCCGTTGAGGAAGGTCACCGTGCGGCCTTTAAGGACCCCCCTCCCCCCAGGTGTCTGGGCTGCGTGGGGAGCACGGGCCCACGAGGCAGCCTCTGCGATCCCGTCTGCGTTTTAGTGGCTTACGGTGTGATTGCAGAACACCCACCTCACTGTTTCATGGAATTGTCTCGAAAAAAAAATTTTAAATGCTGTTAGGAGTATTTGCACGTGTAATTACCACTAGAGCGCCTGCATGTCTTTGTGGTTGGGAGAGATTTAGTCGTACTTTTTGCTCAGGGTCTCTGGTTGTGCCACAATGACCACGTTTATTTGGGGTATCTGGACTGTTATGCAGGCTGAGCCACCCAACGTCCTATTGGGCTTTGTGGGAGGAGTCAGTCCACCGTTGACCTTTGTCTAAGGACTAAAATGTATCATGCATGAGAGTTCTTTAGATCTTTGTTGTTGTTGATTTTGTTTTCTTATTTTACCTATGAAGGACCCTAACTGCCATGGCTTCCGGCACTTTGGCGAAACCTCAGATGCGGGGTCTTCTGGCCAAGCGTCTGCGGTTTCATATTGTTGGAGCATTCACGGTTGCCCTGGGGGTTGCAGCTCTCTATAAGGTATGTATATTTGTTTTTTGTTTTGTGTAATATTTCAAGAGTCTTTTAAAAATGAACTCCTCTTTACGGTGCTTGCTCTCTTCCCTTCCCTGCATTTACTTCATTATGACAGGTGGTCATAATCTCCAGATGGTTTGTCCTTCATCTTTAGATGCAGCTGTGTTCTTGCCAGTATTGCCATGACAAAGAATCATGGACATAGTGACTTAAACAACAGAAGTTTATTTTTTCATGGTTCTGAAGATCAGAAATCTGTGGGAAAGGTTGATGTGTTCTGAGGCCTTTCTTCTTGCCTTATTAAATGGCTCTGTTCTCTTTCAGTCTTCACATTGTTCTCTGTATGGGCACATGACTGGATAGATTTCCTTTTATGAAGACAACAATCATTGGGTTAGGACTTACCCTAATTTAGACCTTGTTTTTACCACATTAAAGTCCTAATTTCCAAATAGGTTATATTCTGAGGTGTTGCCACTCAGGATTTCAACGCATGAATTTTGGGAGCACACAGTCCCACCCTTAAAGAGGATAAGTGTACAGAGGGGCAGGAAAGGCAGTAATTCTGTTTGACACCTTGAAGAATTGTCACAGTAACATTTTAATGCTGTGCTTGGTGGATTTTAACATTAAACCTTGTGTTTTTATCAAAGGCTGTATGTTATATTTATATAACCATAAATATCCAACTCAGTGCCTCATGCATTCGAGGCAAACGCCCTGCCACTGAGCCACAATCCCAGCCTATAATGCCTTTTTATAAAAATGTTTATGATAATACATATTTATCATTAATTGTCTGTGAGAGAATTCAGAGCTTTTGTAATTCCTCCCACTTATCATTTTTTGTTTAGTGTCTGTAATTTTTTGGCGGGGGGTACTGGGGGTTGAACTCAGGGGCACTTAACCACTGAGCCACTTAACCACTGAGCCACATCCCCAACCCTATTTTGTATTTTATTTAGAGACAGGGTCTCACTGAGTTGCTTAGTACCTCACCATTGCTGAGGCTGGCTTTGAATTTGTGATCCTCCTGTCTCATCCTCCTGAGCCTCTGGGATTACAGGCTTGCACCACCGTGCCTGGCTTAGTGTCTCTAATCGTTACTAGGCTCTGAGCCTTATTGAGGCCAGGTCTGTCATTTATTTACTTTTACTTGGCACCCCAGAGTCAGGAGCCTTACACACAAATAGTTCCTTAAAAGTATCTATTGAATAGGAGCCAGTATCTAAAATTCAGTACAATCGTATGTAACATGGAGTTTCAGGTGCATTGGAGAATCCAAAAAAATAATACAACTAATGCCTCTGTCCTTAAGAACTGAAGAGTTATGGAGAGGTTAAAAACATTTTTTAGAAGCTGTTGCAGGATAGGACATAAGTGAAAGAATGTGGTTTTAGGGCATTCTTTTTTACTTATTTATTTTTTTATGTGGTGCTGAGGATTGAACCTAGTGCCTCGTGTGTTAGGCAAGTGCTCTACAACTGAGCCATAACCCCAGTCCTTATGTGCCATTCTTTATTCAAAGAAGTGGAATTTGAGCCTTGAAAGTTAGGGAAAACTTGGAGAACAAAGAGGAAGGGAAAAACTGAACAAAAACATTAAGTGGATTCTTGCTTTGGCAAGGAGACAAGCCCCAAAAGCAAATCCTTTGCTTGGCCCTTGAGATCCCTGTTGCTTGGCACATAGTGGATACAAAATAAAGTTAGAAATATTAGAAATAAATGTTAGAAAAAGGTATAGATATATATATGAGTAAGAAAGATGGGGGACTTTTTGGCTTTGTCATCATAGTTATGATAAAAGTTCTGATCTTTATTAAAATTCTTTATGTATAGAGTCTTGTTACTTCTAACTGGTAGCCCCTAATGTTTAGTGAATTTTAAAACTTTCAACCTCCAATAGAAATACATGTATTTTTGCATTTTGATTTAGTGAACACATACATACAGGTAGAAAGTTTGTTTGTAGTACATATAACTGGAACAGTTTGCAGCAAAATTGTGTGTGCTGTACTCTTAATATTCACGCTTTCTAAATTGGTTTCAAGTACTATTGATGGGTGGTGGATAACGTGAAATAAACTCATCCAGGGGCTAAAACTAAAACCTACTTTTGATTCTAATACCTTTGCTGTTTTGCCCTTTCTGCCTTTCCATTGTCATTCCCAATCACTTTTAATACATTCCACTTGGAGCCTTTAGACCTATTTGCTGCTTTCTTCCATGGTTATTAACATGCTAGGAATATTTTTTATCTCATTGGCAAATTCCAGTTTGTCTTTCAAGGCCTTCTCAGATGCTTCCTTTTGTGGAGCAATGTGTACCCTTTTCCTTTTGAGGTTGGTTGTACTCTCCTGGGTTCTTACTCATTTCATACCAAACACAGTATTTTATGTTAAATTATATTTTCTACCTTTTCTCTGAAGAGCTGGGCTCTTGCCAGACTCATGGTCTGTCTACTGTGATGAAAAGTCAGAAGTGCTTCATAATGAAGCATTTCATTTGTATATAGTTAACTAGTAGGGTTTGTTTAGAAGGAAGGTCTCCAAAACATTGAGGAACTAAAGAATAAGATAGGATCTTTGGTTGTCTTAGTTGCTGTAATAGCCTTCATTTTCCCCTCCCCATTAGTGCTTAGTGCTTTTGAAGACTTGATGTTTTTCATTTTACAGGTTTTGGAATATGTTCACATTTTCAATCAACTTTTCTGTGTGTTACATGGATTGTTATCCAGCAATTAATTTTTGGATAAGTTAGTTGTGCTCTAAAGCTTAATTTATGGATATGAGTTAGATTTTAAGAGATAAATGAACAGCATTTACATCAAAGTGGTATTTCCCCAAGGTTTACTAATTGCTATCATAAATTAGGCTTGTTCTAAATCTTCTTGTATTGATGTAACATATAAGACCTCAGGTATGTATTATTTTATAACTTTATTAAAGTTACTCATGACCTGGAGGATCTAAATTGATAAATTTCATTTCTTTCTGAAGTCCAGATTTTTCAGAGTTAAAAGAAACTTCCCATTTGAAATATTACAGACAAAAAATTTAGATGAGGTTATAATATTATTTTGTTTAATTTCTTAGGTTTACTAACAGCTTATTATTACTTTCTCTCTGCCTTAGTATTCCAAAAAAAATTTTAATGAAAAATAATTCTCCTCTAACAAATTGTTTGTGGTTGCCTTGTATAGTATGCTAGGACTCTCCAGAGAAACAGAATCAGTAGGGTGTGTGAGTGTGTATGAAGAGATTATTGTGAGAATTGGCTCGAGAGTTAGGCTGAAAGGACCCACGAGCTGCCATCTACAAGTTGGAGATCCAGGAAAGTTGATAATGTAATCCAGTCCAAGTCTAAAGGACTGAGAAGTAGGGGAGCTAATGGTATACCTCCCAGTCCCAAGTACAAATGCCTTTCGGGCAAGCGGCCTAAGTCCCAGAGTCTGAAGGCCAGGAGCTCTGATGTCCAAAGGTAAAAGAAGATGGATGGGTTAGCTAATTTGCTCTTACTTTTGTTCTATTCAGGCCTTCAGTGGATTGGATGATGCCTGCCATGTTGGTGAGGTTGGATCTTTTCTAGTCCAATCTCTTCCCAAGATACCCTTACAGATACATCTAGAACTAAGTTTTTTTCATCTGTATTTCATATCCCTTAGCCCTGTGTCAAGCTTATGCATAAAATTAAATACCATGTAGAGTGATGGGCCCCAGTAGACTTCATTTGTGTTTCTGTAGTATTTCACTTATGTGGAATGATACTTGAATTTTTTCCTGGTTTTTATATGCAGGCTTAGATTTGAATTTGGATTGTAACCCACACATTGAAATAACACTAAGCAGTGTTTTGTGGAGAATAAAATTTTTGCCATAGGTTTGAATCCTGCTCCAGCCCCCTGCCAGTTAGTGCTTCTTCTAGACCTTGATTAGGTCTACATTGCTCTCTTGAATCTTCATTTATTTTTTTCTTTGTTTCTCCCCTTTGTATATAGAAACTACAACATTACAACAACAAAATGAAGACCCCTCCCCCTAATCCTTTTGCTGCAGTTTTAGCAGCATTAAAGCTTTCTTTTTCTCAAAGTGATCAGTGGGCATCATCTTGGGTTCATTCCTTCATTTTAAAATAAGCCAATAAACCAATTCTCACTCTTAAGAGTTTATGTTTTTTTATCAGTACATATTAATTATACAGAATATTATTCCTTGTGGCATATTAGTATAGGTAAAACCCACCTCCCTACTACCTCCCTTATCCTACTTTTTCCCATTTCCCTTCCTCATCTCTAATAGTCTCCTTTCTACTTTCAAAAGCATATGTGTTGAAGTATAAATCATTTAGAAAGTTTCCTGTGCCTTTTAGAGGCTGATGGTTACCAAATCAATTTTAGACTCCTTTGAAATTCATAATGTGGCTTTAACTGAACTAGAAAATTGTGGCACGTCTCAGCATGCAACAAATATTATGGCGATATTTAGGCTTGCTGAAGAGAAGACTGTTTATCTTTTGTCAGACATCTTTTAGCATTTTGGCTGCTATCATCCTCTGGCTCTTACCATTCTGCACTTGTTTCTCACCAAACACACATATAAATCATACATACATAACTTGCCCAGGAAAAGGTACAGTCTAGGAAGGGGGGCCCTTTTTTGCTGTTTAGTTTTCATGAAACTACTTCCTCATTCCTTGCATCTGGGTCACCTCTCCTACTCCTTATCTTATAATTGTAGGGTTCAAATCCCATGAAGTCCCAAATTTTCAATTCTTTGTAGGACATATTGGGTTAAAGAGTGAACACAAATGATATTGTAATTTACTTTAGATATTACTAATAATCCAAATAATACATTAACAGTATGTTAACTTTTTAGTTTGGTGTGGCTGAACCAAGAAAGAAGGCATATGCAGATTTCTACAGAAATTATGATTCCATGAAAGATTTTGAGGAGATGAGGCGGGCTGGAATCTTTCAGAGTGTAAAGTAATTTTGGAATATAAAGGTAATGCCATTTTTTGAAGTCTCTTTTTCAAAAACATTTGAACTGTGGTAAAATGCAAATAAAATTTGCTATCAATCATTTGTAATTGTATAGTTCAGTAATATTTAATTACTGTACATTCACATTATTGTGCAAGCAGTTTCCAGAACTCTATTCTTTTAAAACTGATACTGTCTATCCATTAAACAACTTCCCATCTTTTGCCCTGAGGCCTTGGCAACCACTATTTTACTTTCTAAGAATTTGACCACTTTAGATATTCATATAAGTAGATTCATAGAGTATTTATCTTTTGTGACTGGCTTATTTTATTTAGCATAATATTCTTGGTGTTTATTTGTGTGTAGGATGTATACTTTTTAAGGCTGAAAAATGTTCCATTGTTTGTATATACATTTTGTTTATCCATTTATCAGTAGACACTTGGGTTGCTTTCAACTTTTGGTTGTTGTGAATAACTACTACAAACATAGGTATTAAAAGTATCTCTTCAGGGTCCTCCTTTCAGTTCTTTTGGGTATGTACTCAGTTTTTAAGAAATTGCCATACTATTATCCACATTTTACATTCTCACCAGCAGTGCACAAATGTTCCAATTTCTCCACATCCTTACCAACACTTGTTAATCTTTTATTTATTTATTTAAAAAAAATTTTTTTTTAGTTATACAGGGACACAATGGCTTTGTTTTTAGTTATTTTTATGTGGTGCTGAGGATTGAACCCAGTGCCTCACATGTGCGAGGCAAGCGCTCAACCACTGAGCCACAACCCTAGCCCTACTCTTTTATTTTTTGGTAGTAATCTTCCTAATGTGGGTGAGATCTCAGTGGTTTTGATATACATTTCCTAATGATTTGCAGTGTTGAACATCATTTCATGTGCTTATCGGTCATTTGTTTATCCTTGTTGGGTATATTGGAGGTTGTAAAAATTCCACATTTTTAAATTCATATTTGAATTTGGTTATTGTTTTGGTTGAGTAGTGGGGGCTCATTATATCAGTTATGTCATTCTGGATATAACTCCTTATTAGATATGATTGATTTGTATATATTTTCTCCTATTTCACAAGTTACCTTTTCACTCTGAGGATTGCATCCTTTGCAGAGGTTTTAAATTTTGATGTCCAATTCATCTTTTTTTCTAAGCATTTTATTGTTTTAGTGCTTACATTTTCGGTCTTTGATTTTTTTTTTTTTTTTTTTTTTTTAAGGAATTGAACCCATGACCTTGCTACCTCCCAGCCCTCTTTTATCTATTTTGAGTTAATCTTTGTATATGGTGTAAATATATAACTTGTTTAGCATGTGGATGTCCTGTTAAGATTGTCTTCTCCCAATGAATAGTCTTGGCATACTTGTAGAAAATCAGTTGTCTACATATTCAAGGATTTGTTTCTGGGCTCTCTGTTGTATTCCATTGCTCTATGTGCCTGTCTTCATGTCAGTACTACACTGTTTTCATTACTATAGCTTTGTAGTTCATTTTGAAATGAGGAAATGTGAATTCCTCCCCCCCCTCCCCCCAAGATTGTTTTAGTTATTTAGAGTACTTTGAGAGTCTGACTGAATTTTGGAAGGCTTTTTCTGTTTCTGCCAAAAATGCTGTTGGCATTTTGATTGGGATTGCATTAAATCTGTAGATTGCGTTGGTTAGAACTGTCATCCTTTTTTTTTTTTTTTGGTATGGACATCTTTACAAAGTTTTGCACTCTGTGAGTATGGAATTGTTTTATTTGTATTTTTAGTTTTAAGTCTTTTATGTTTTTGGTAAAGTTTATTCCTGTTTTATTCTTTTTGATGCTATTGTAAATGGGACTATTTTCTTTAAAATGTTCATTGTTAGTGTAGAAAAACAACTGATTATTATATTCAGCAACTTTGCTGATTTTGTTTATTCTAATGAGTTTATTTTTTGTGTGGAATCCTTACTTTTCTATAGACAAGGTCTTGTTACTTTCAGGGATAATTTTCTTCTTTCAATTTTTGGATGTCTTTTCTTTTTGTTGTCTAATTTTTCTGATTAGGATTTCAGTACATATTATATTGAATAGCTTATAAAGGACACATATTTTAGCGTTCATTATTTATGTACCTAGTTTATTGTTTTTATCATTACAAGGTTCTGGATTCTATCAGACTTTTTTCTGCATCTATTAATATACTCATGTAATTTTAAAATCTTTTGTTCTGTTACTATGATGTTTCACATTTATGAATTTGTTTGACCATACCTTGCATTTTGGGAATAAACCTCTTGGCCCTCATGTATAATGCTTTCAATGTGCTATTGAGTGGTTTACTTGTGTTTCATCAGGGGTTTTTGCATCAATATTAGTGCAGTTGGCCTATAATTCTCTTGTTTTTGTCCAGCTTAAGTATTGAAGTATTTTTTTTTCCCTTGGTTTTAGAAGAGGATTGGCATTAAATGTCAAATATTTGATTTTTTTAATTGAGTTACTATATTTTTCAGCTTTTTTGTGATTATTTTTATTTTGTTCATATTGTTTTCCTGATTTTTATTTATCTGTTCTTGTTCTTCAAACTCAATGAACATACTAAGATAATTGTTTTTAAGTTTTTAGTCAGAAGTCAGTGTTTCTTTATGGTTTGTTCTTGGAGATATTGTTTCTTGGGCCATATTTCTCTGTTTCTTTGTGTGCTTTGTAATCTTTTGTGGCAATTTGGGCATTTGAACAAAACAGCTCTCTCTCACTCTGCAGATTTTGACTGCATATGGGAGAAGACTTTCACTAATCATCCCCTGGCATACAGCCTCAGAATCCTTTTCCTGAGAATGTATCTACTCAGGATTCATTTTTTGTTAAGGTTTCTGAATATTCATAATTCTTTTTTTTTTTTAAAGAGAGAGATTTTTAATATTTATTTCTTAGTTTTCGGAGGACACAACATCTTTATTTTATTTTTATGTGGTGCTGAGGATCGAACCCAGCGCCCCATGCATGCCAGGTGAGCGCACTGCCGCTTGAGCCACATCCCCAGCCCAGTTACTCTTAATTTTCCTAAAAAGTTTCAGTCCTGCTTCCTCTTGGAACCCTAGTTATTCTCTGCCTCTTATAATTTCTTGGCTTCAGTCTGTCTGCAGCTCTCATGCCAAGGCATCCACCATTGCTTTCATTTGTTTCCAACCTGATATTCTGACTGTACCACTATTCCCATCAGTGCTCCAAGTCAGGCAAGACAGAAATCCAGATGAGCCAGCATGTTGTAATAAGCAAGTTGTATTCTTTACCTTCAATCCCAGGGAGGAGCCAGGAATTGGGCAGTTTCCTTCATATAACACTGCATTGCCTGAAGAGGGGTTGGGGCAAAGTCAAGCAAAAATGTCACAAAATTTCCTATTTTGAGGGGTTTTCTTCTTGGTTAGGTGTTCATTTGGTTGCTGCAGCTTAACTTGTGTCTAGAGTTATTGCAAACCTACATATGTTTTATGAGGGGTAGGAGGGGTGTGGTCTGGAGTTTTATAGTCCAATATCTTATTATTGACATAGGAAGTTCCTTTTTATGTTCAAAATCATTTCACATATTTTGTTATTAACTGACAGGTTGGCATTAGGAAAATCATTCCTTTAGAAAGAAGTGACTTTTCAAAAAACAATGGTGTTTTTGCCTTTGTTCTTGTTATTTAAGTACTGAGAATTGAACCCAGGGATGTTCTATTCTAGCCAGCATATATTCATACATATACACATATACTTTTTTTTAGTTGTGAATGGACACAGTATCTTCATTTTATTTATTTTTATGTGGTGCTGAGGATCCATCCCACTGCCTGACCCGTGCTGGTAAATTGCAGAAGCCTGGAATCCTTGTAATCCTCCTGCCTTAGCTTCCCAAATTGCTGGGATTACAGACATGTGCCATTGAGCCTGGCTAGATAGATACCTTTTATAGTTTGTTAGAGTGTCTACAGTTGATATGCTAGTTTTTGAGGGGTAGATTCTGATTTGGTCTGTCATATCCATGTGGTCCTTATATCTCTTGTGTGAATTAAGGTTCTACATCTAAAAGTGAATTGATTGGTGTGCTCATGAAAGATCATTTACTAAATTGATCTGAAAGGATGTATTGTTAAATGTAATTTATACTATGAGCGATTTTTGCCTTATATGACTTAATTCTAGAAATGCAGATAAATGTACTAAGATGTGTAGGGATGAGCTATTGCGAGACTTGGGAAAAAGACTGGAGAAAAAAGATCCACAAAAATATTAATAGACTTATAATTCTTAACATTGCTGTTTTAACTTTGAAATTTTCAAATTTTCCACAGTGGGCATGTATCTCATAATTAGATGATATTAGGCTAATTTTTATATTTGTCAGATTATTATTTTTTTTACCCGAAGGTGATTGTTCTAAAAACCAGTAAGAACGATGATGATTTGGAACAAATGAGTTCTTTTATAACAACAGGTGTAGATATGAGAGGGAATGGGGGAGGGGTTGGACTTGAGAGGGAGGGGGAGAAAGCAGAATTTGTTAAATGAAAGCAAGAAGTAAGTGTAAGATATGTTTTGTCCAAAATGGAAAAGAGGCTAGCTAGTTAAGGTGGTCAGGCAGCTTGGTAGGAGAATGAACATAAGAGCTTAGGCAGCCTGAGGTTTCTCCTGGGGTTGAAGGTGAGCAGTGAAAATGTAGGGTCTACTAATAAGGAATAGACCTCAGTTAATCTCAAAAGGTAGTGAGGTAGTGAGTATTAGAGACAATGTTTATTATTAACTATTTTCTTTCTCTCCACAGAATTTCTTTGGATTGAGGTCCTTAGAAGTTTGTACTGACTTGTGCTCCTGAACTATTAAACATGAATATGTGGGCTAAGAAATAGTTTTTCTTGGTAAATAAACAATTAACAAATACTGTATACAATGTTTTGCTCAATTCTTATTGATAATTTGGGGCACAAAAGCATCGTAATTGGTTGGAAACTTTTAGCACTGTTTATGGACCTTATGAAGATATCTTGATTTCGGTATTTCTTGCAATTTTCATTGTTTTATACATTTTTTTAGAGATTTATTTTTTTTAAGGTGGACACAATATTTTTGTGTGGTGCTGCGGATCGAACCCAGTGCCTCACATGTACGAGGCCGAGCTATAACCCCAGCCCCGTTTTTGTACATCTTTAATTGCCCTGATGTTTCTTCTGTTTCACTGAGATACTCCCAGGTGCAGTTACCTGGTCCTGGTCTTGAAAGGGTCTCCAGGAGTCCATAGAAAATTTCTGAATTGTGAACTCTTAAAGGACAGTGATAGTTCTTCCAATAAAATCTGTGTGGGGGCCAAGGTTGTGGCTCAGTGGTAGAGCACTCGCCTAGCATGTCTGAGGCCCTGGGCTTGATCCTCGGCACTACATAAAAATAAAAGATATTTTTTAGTTCTACAACTAAAAAATAAATATTAAAGAATTCTTAGAACTTCCTGTTGTCTTTTGTTGTGATCAAAATGATACTATAGAGCACTTTGATTTATTTATTTTATCCAAAGCTAGTTTAGTGATGAATTATCATTTGAAGATAACAAAAACTGTCTTTTACCCTTTTTAACTCATGCAAAATTGAATCCCAGTGATGTAACCTGTACTAAACTCAGATGGTATTAATGAAAAACTTCATCTTAAAAACTCCTGGTTAAAAATAGATGTTTATATATGGCCTGAAATTCAAGGACACCTTTTATTTTAAACAACTTTACATAACAGTTCTTAGCAGTATGCAAAATTACCATAAAACATACAAGAATTAGTACATATTTACATTCTTAAAAATAGTTACTCTTGGGATTGACAAAACTGTCACTTTCCTAAACAAGTATATATAACAAACTGAGGAGCCATTTTTCATATACAACCTGAATTGTCCATTAACAAACAGTCTTGCTTTCCTTTAACAGTGATGTAGTGGTGACTTGTGCCTACACCTCTGTGAGAGTTCAAAGATCAGTTGGCTTTAAAATTGCATTTTCTTAGAATTTCACAATTGTAGGCAATAAGTTATAGGCCCAAGTTTGAAAGTAATAAGACAAATTTAATTAATTAGACCATGAGAAAGATACTTACTGAACATTTAAGTTATCTGGTAACTCTAGACCCTGAGTCAAACCCAATCTGAGATGCAAAATAATATTTAGCAATATCTTCATGCTTTATCAAATCACTCAGAAAAATAAACTATCTGGACTGATGTCATTGCTAGTATTAATGTTGTGTTCTTGGCTCCCCTTCCAGGACTTCCTAACATGTTATTTGTGGAACTAAAGAAACTCACCTGAGTACTTCAGGTCTGTCATTGGTAAATACAAATGATTTTTAGCTTGTCTATTTAAAACACAAACTGGAAGAACATTTTTCTAAAATGTACCCAGAGTCATAGACTGTTTTGTGAATTTCAGTAAAATGCAGACTTTGGAGGGAATACACGTAGTAGCTTTCACTAAAATAATGTTGCTGTAGTTAAGCAAATTTAACAAGTTAACCAGCAGAGTTCTAAGTTCATTTCACTTAAAGAATCAACCTTTGCAAAAAAGGGGTATTGGGCAGAGGTGGTATCTCAGTCCCCCAAAACAGATGGAATTAGGGATGAAGTTTTAACTCTGGCTCTGCATTCTAAGGCCTAACCATGTATTTTTCTGTAGAGCAGAGCATTAACAGGTCCAAATAATTGTGAAAATTTTAGCAAACGGCATTGTTTTAATCACTGTCTTCAAATGGTAAAGGAACCCCATCCCCATCTTAAAGTATCTAATTTGTTTTTAGGGAGAAAGATGCTAAGATAATTTTAGAAGTTACAATACCTGAACCACCGAAAAGTGTTGGTCTTTTGTCCACAATGAATGTTAGAGCTAATCTCTAGGTTCTTTGTTTTAAAAATAAACTGCACAAGCAAGAATCATCATCTTAGAAGGGATTCAAGGGAACCCTTTCCTTAGGGCTTTATTCTTCACCATGGTAAATTTACTAATGAAGACCTGACCAAAATGTGGGTCCACCAAATAATGGTATGTTTTAACAGTGGAAAGGGGAGGTTCCACAGCCACCACAGGGGATGGTGTTTGCATGGAAGAGCAGCTGGGGGCCAGGTGACAAGACGTCTTTGTGATATAGTCCACAAGTCTGTTGTATTGTTGCTCTGACAGTCTCTCTCGGATTCCGTCTACCTGTGTTCAAGAATAAAGATTCATTAGTTGTCAGATCTTATTATGAGACTTCCACAACAAAATTATTCTTTTTCCTTGATGCCTTTTAGGTCATCTAATAAAGCTATGTTGTCCAAAGCATTGTTTCCTTTTATTTTGCCTATGAGATGTGGCAATAACACTGTTTCAGCAATATAACAAAAGCTCTGTGTGTGAATATTAAGAGAAACTCTTTGAATAAAGCATCTGGTGTTGCATAAAGTTCCCATGTTTGAAGTTGATGATTTGATAACATTTTACCCATTAAGTATTAAAACATCTGTCATTGCTCTTTAACAAGCAGCCCAGGAACAAAGAAGAAAAAATGTCTCTCTCCCCTGTGCTTAAATTTAATCAACATTAAACGCAGCATCCCGAAATAAAAGCTCTGTTAACTTGGCTCCCTGAACCTCTTAAGATAAAACCTCTTCAGTTTGACAGAAAGTGCAGAAGAGCACCTCGTTCAAACCAGTGGCTCTGGGCAGAGCATTAAAAAAACAAATACCTTTTGAACTGTAACATTTTCTGTTTTTATAAATACTACAGTTTAAAGCCAGAGAAAACAGAAAAGCTGGGCAGAGGAAGGGGAAATTTTTATGGAAAAGAGGGAGGATGCAAAGTACATTTATGGTTCATAAAAGTCTGGCTCATCTTCAGTGGAACTGAAGAGGAGAACTGAGAGATGCTGAGTTCCGAGTTCTTATGTGAGCTATTCTGAGAAAGTGCCCATCAAAGGCAGCTGGAGCTGCAACAGCTATCTAGTGTGCTGATCAAGCACAGTGGGAAGTTTGCAGTGCAAGCCACTGATCTGAGAATTAAGTAGCTACTGACCTACTGGTTTCTACCTACTGAATGTTGGCAAGACCACACTGGAAGAATTATAAGCAGTTTAATGAGGGCTTTTTTTGTTCTCAGAGTAGTGGTAAATAATTTTATATTTCTGTATAGGACCCAGAAACAACGCAGCTGAAAGTGTCTTAAAAGCTGCAGAAAGCCAGAGAGATGGCAAAGAGAGTCAAGGGGCCTGCCAGAGGAATAAGGACATCCTAGAGTTCGTCTTATAGTTTCATGCTTGAGAAAAAAGAAAGGCTCCCAAAGATTCACTGACAGATGAAAGCTGTGCACCACCAGGCAAAAGCCAGAGCTCTGATGATATCATTTGATGGGGCCAGAATTCAGCTGGAAAGCTTTGAATACACAAAAAAGTCTTAATTGCTCCTCCTGAACAGCAGCACAGGAAAACCCGTGTTGTGAAAGGAACCTGGCCAAGGAATAAATTGACCTTCTGACTCATTTTGAGCCTCTCATAAGGGATTTCAATAATGTGCCAGGCATATTAAGCAATTATTACCCCTAAAAATGGCTGCATTTAACCAAGAAAAGCAAATGCTGATTTTAAAATATCTGAATCCTGCCATATTTGAATATACTGAATGATGTCATCTACAAATTAATTCCTTCCAAAATTCAAAGGAGCTATGATTCCTAGCCTCCAAGGCAAAAGCAATAAACCAGAAAAGCTGTTTTATATGAACAGCTTGAAATACTGCTCTTGATTTTCACTGCAAGACAGCAGGTAGGCTTCCTAACCACGCTCTATACCTGCATTATGTTGAGGGGCACTGACAGGAGTGGGGCATGTCAAAGCAGCACCCCAAAGCCCCTTTCCTCCCCTGTGGAAAATACCTTGATTTACAGTCCTTTTAATGAAGGACTCAGATTAAAGTACTCTGCAGTTGGGTTTTCTCTGGGTGAGTGGGGGAGGCTAGGGTATGGATACAGGATTAAGGGGGTAGTTACTGTCTCTTAGGAGTTGAGGTGGAGAGGTAAGGTGGAATAGATACGAAGAAAGCAGGATGTGGAGACAGGGCATATTGGATATCCACCCTCTGCCCACTGCCAGGTGCTGCTTTTGAGAGCTCTGCATGTCTAATGGCTGTTGTGCAACACTCCTGGTCTCCTCTTTACCTGTCTTCTCTTAGCCATCCCTGGATCCCAATCCTCTTTTATTCCTGCACTCTGAGGGAAAGCCAGTATTGAGCATGGTCTCCGAGCCCCAGTGCTTCCACCTCTAACTCAGTGATTCCATGGTCTCAGCCTTGGCATTTGCTAAGGGTACTGACTCCTGCTATCATCTCCATAACCCCTGAGGGAACAGGTCTGTTCCTCTCCAGCTACAATGAGTCCTCTCAGTATCCTTCACAAACAGAAATGCAAAGGAGAAGGATCACAACTGAAGACAGTTTAACGGCAAAAGATGAATCTCCAGTCTCAGTCGTTTAAGGTCTTCAGCTTTTCCTAGGCCAGCTAAGGAAAAAAGATGGTCACAGATATTAGGGTCTTGGAGGTTTCTTGTTAAGGACTAAGGACTTGAAGATAATGATACTATCCTCTGCCAAATCCTGTAGCTGGATCACTGCTGCTTTATTGTCAACTGGATCAGAAGATTTTTGGCAAATGTTAATAAAGTCAGCCTGGACATCTGACCTCTGTTTATTCCCAGAAAGTCATCAACTCAAAGCAGCAGTATAGCCCTGGTGCCAAGCCCCAGCGTAAAGCCTGACTGATTATGATCCAAGAAACTAGAGAAATCCTAAGAGTTGTTGTGGTTGGCTGCTTTCCATCTTCTCAGATAATTTTTACCCAAACAGTGGTGTGAGGGAGGCAGGCTCCCATGTCAGGAAGAAAATAATGAAAAAAAGCAATCAGGCAAGGCTTGCTGTCCTTTGCTGAGGCCACTCAGTCCTCAGGACCAGTAAGCTACAGCTTGCCACTGATCACCCCATCTTGCCATATGGGAAAAGATTCATTTCTTGGGTCAACAGTTAGGGCTGTGGATTAGGCCATCTCTGGGAGGCAGAGATGCAGAGCAATTTTCCAGTGGGTGCATCTGCTTGCGCTAAGCTGGACTTCAGGAGGCTGCAGCCACTGGTTGGGGCTCACCTCAGCCCTGACACTCAGGATGCCCCACCTGAGCATCTATTCCATATCACCCTATGTGTTCCAGGAACTGTGGGGCCAGGAAGCTGCACCATCCCCAAACCTGTGTTACTTACAGGACAGGAAATGGTTCTATCTTATTCTTGAGAATTAAAGCAGTGGGTAGGAAAGAGATGTATTTATAAAATAAATCTCTGGGGTTGGATGTTGGGGAGGGAGTTGAGGGAGGAACCTTTGGTTGCATCAGCTTGAATGGGGCCCTGCCCTCATCTTGGTTCCCTCACTTTTGCATCAGTTCTTCCTGTACCCACAGGCCTGCTGGAGCTGCTCGCAGGCTGTGTGTAGACTGGGGCTTCCTTTGTGGGTAGCTGCCAGGAATTGCTGCTGTGTTCCTCACCTTTCCTAGGCCATCCCACTCATTTTGGAGTCCCACCATACTGCACTGTCCTGTCCTGGCATGAGGCACTTGAGCCCTCTGACAATGGAGCAGGAAGGGCCTTGTTCTATTCATTTGGTGCTTCACCCCAGGCTTCCTGGGAAGGCCTCGCATGCATACTGGTGGGGTCTTCCAGTAAACCCCACTCCCCACCTTCACAATCCGTTCTGTCTCACAGCTCTCCAGGTCTCCGGCTGCCCCTCCTGAGACACATAAATGCCTGGGCACCAGTGACTGGCCTGTGTCTCAACCTGCCCAGTAGTGAGCCCATCCCCCATTTTCTGAAGTGTACCTCCACATCGCAGGCCATTCTCGGCTGCTTGAGCTGCACAGTGAGCAGGCTGCTTTGCTTGCTGTCCTGTGTGCAGTCTATCTCTGTGACGGGGAAGGCCTGTTGCTGCGTGTCCTCGCTGACACTCACTACGAAGAGTACTTCTGAGGTCAGCAGCAGGCACCCTTCATGTTCCTGGCCTGAACCTCTCACGAGAACCACATCCAAGGCCATGTGGACTTCTGGTCTGCCCAGAGACTGGAGCATTTTCCTGTTTAAAAGAGAGTGAGTGAGGCCCAGAGATGGCTTGGGAAAGGCAGTCACTTGTCAGTGTTCACTGTTTACCAAAGACTTGGGACAATCCTACACAAATCTCCCCAAGGGCAAAGTGCCCTCACCAATCTGATTATTCATGTTAGCTTGAAATGCTAATTGTCAGGTCCCTCTCCTCAGGGAATCTCGGGCCTTCTCACAGGCCCTGGCTTTTCTGCCAATGTCTGCCTCCTCCCTGAGTGGTCAGGGTGGAACAGAATTTTGCCACCAGCCCCAAACCTGGGAACAGCAGCTTTTCCCCGGTCCTCTAGGATGCTCCGCTACTACTGCCCAAGAGGCCAGTGCCCAGAATGACTGCTCTTCTTGGGCTCCCCTGGAAGCATGGCCCATTAGCTCGGGAGCAAGCCAGGAGTTATTAACATACAATGGGGATGTAAAATTGAGCAAGTGTTTCAATAAGTTACCAGACATATTTGACATGGCTGTTTGGAGCCTGGTCAGCATGTAGATCACTTGGCTGATAGCGCTGTTTGGGAAGCTGAGAAAGTCCAGCTCCGTGTAAAATACCTGTGGGGAGAGAAGCAAGGGAGTGTACTGGCTGATTTCTGGAAAACACTTCCATGCTGCAGTGATGTCATCTGCTTAGAACCATCCATAAAACGTTACAGATCCAAAATGATGTCACGTCTTGAGAAGCAAGTGTATAGGTAACCATTAGACATTACAGTGTCCTTAACCCTGGCAATCTTACATTAGCTACAAACTGAATATGACTGTGCTACAGTCCAAGCAAGGACTAGCACTTAGAGGAAGCATAACACTCCCGAGAGAAGCTCGTCATGAACAACAGCTGACAGACATGTCATTTACAATTTGTGTTAAAAAAAGTCAAGATTTCTACTTGACCTCCTTGCCTATTATAATACTTCTGTATCTGTGCTATGGCTGGTGAAATAAAAACGCAACACACACATAGATGCATATGAAGGCACATGGTTTGCCTAGATACAGCATTTAAATGCTAAGTGACTTAATCCAGCTGTTAAACACGATTCCATATACATTTATGAGCGCTCTTGGGGCCTCTGGTTTATTACATGCTCTCCCTGGTGCCAGCACCAAATGAGGGCACCCAGCAGCAGCCACACAAGCTTCCAAAGAGGCTCTCCAGAACCAAAGATGGTACAGCATGTGTGCTTTCTGAGGGCTTGTAAATATTTATAAACGAGGCATAGTCATTAGACTAAGAGTTAGTGGTTTGTAAAACCTTCAGTGTGGTAATAAAAGTTTTACAAGAGTGATGGAAACCAAGAGGCCATGTGAAGCCTGCTCCGAGATGCTCTTACATAAGGCTGAGCCCTGGGAAACATGGGAAGGGACAACGGCATTTTCAAAACCAAAAGAATTTATGAAGTACGAGTTGACTTTACTTCACAGGAATCTGCAGCAAAAGGAAGACTTAAAAAAAAAAAAAAAACCCTAACATATAAGGCCTAAGCATTTGATAAGGGAGAGTTTGACTTTTTCTACTTTCAAGTTGCAGCAATTCTTATTGTCAGCTTTCCTGTGAGGAGTGAGCGTGTCATTCAAGAGAGAGAGAGAGAGAGAGAGAGAGAGAGGAGAGAAGTGGAGAGGGAGAGGGAGGGCTGGAGCCAAGAGGGCACTGCTCGTGCCTGTGTGGTCTCAGAGGCTCTCCTGGCTGCCTCCCTGGGGCCTCTGTCCCACTCTCTCCCTTTTAGATACTAGTTTTATGCCCTGATGGGGCTGCCCGGCTCAGACCTCCTGAGTGCAGGGTGCCCAAGTACAGTGAGACCCAGGGAGTGAGGGCCAGAGGCAGGCGAGTGCTAGGTGTCTGGCCTTCATGTGGTCTGAGACATTGCTGGATGGCCCTGCTTCGTGACCAGAATGATGACAGCAATCTTAGGTAAAAATGTAATTCCAGTCACATGTTTACTAAAAGTCACTTTCAGGTGCTCTGCTGAGATCGTGGAAAATCAGCACAGAAGGAGAGGCGTGTGTGGAGAGAGGCCCTGGCATGGCCTTTCCAGGTAGAAGTAGTGTCACAGGCTGCAGGGCCCCTGCTGTCAGTTCCACGGGCCAGAGACCGGCTTGTCTGGAAGCAGAGGATGGCGTCTGCAGGTGAGAGAGCCACCCCAACCCAAAGACCGGCCCAGCCCGGCTCTGTGCAGGTTCCCCACGCCCAGCACTGGCTCTTAGATTTTTTCCTGCCTTATATCCTGCCTTTCCTTCCAGATTCCTCACGGGGGAAATAGTGGTCATTCTTTTCTCCGTTGCAGTGTGTTCTCCATATTGCTCTCGACCTCTAACTGGTTATTTTTCATTAAAATCCTTTTTATTAAGTATACTGTAAAAAAAGATTCTGAGACACAGAATCAAAGAATCTCCTCTGAAATTGCTAATGGAAATTACCAATTGGTGTTCTGGTTTATAATTTTCTTTTCTTTTTCAGCAGTGTAATCCTACTTTGTGTTAATAAGCACAGGGAGGCAAGAAAGGCCGCTACTATTTGTCTACTTTACTTTTCTCTCTTTTCCCATATGAAAGGACAGAGGACCCCAGGGAACCTGGGTGCCATGATGCAAACTCATCAGTAAGTCTCTTACCGTAGCCGGTCTGTGACACGAGCTCAGCAGCTCCTCCAATGGGCTTCGTGAACACCCCCATGATTCCTTTCCCCACACCAGAGATAACACCCTTGGCCTTGTGTCCAGCTGAAGCCTGAGCCTCGGATGTTTTCTGGAAGTTCTGCATCGGCTGATCCACTATACCAGCAATTGCACCTGAAATAACAAAAGCCCCCAGTAAGTACAGAGGCTTAAAATCCTCAGAAAATGAAAAGCTCAGTCTGGCATGTAGTTTTATTTGGATTGAAAATGAATCCCCACCCTCAATATAAAGTTCTTTACATTTATTTACCAATTATGTAAGTACACTTTGGGCTGTTTACATTAGACATTTTTTATCCTCATTGAAACACAATGTGCAGACTGGGTTTGGTCCACAGTGTCAGGATCGATTATTTCCAAGTGCTACCTATGTGTGCTCCCCCAAATAAGACAACACACGTTAACAAGAGCCAACATGAACTCTGGGGGCCGAGCCCCCAGCCATCCAGCTTCTTTCCCATGTTTCCCTGGGACCAGGGAGCCTCAGGGCTGGGGCAGGCATAGGACTGGCCCAGGCACTCAGGTCCCGGGACGTCATGGGAGAAGGGCTGGGGCCTTGGGGTTCTTATCCTCCCCAGTTGGCCTACTGTTACACATTAAACCTCTTCACCCAGAAAAAAAAAAAAAAGAAGAAGAAGAGCTAACAATTCCTCAGCAGGACAGAAAGCCTGCACAGCCTAGTAAACTTCCACTCAATCAAGAGTGGGGCAAAGCCGGGTGCGGTGGGGCACATCCCAGCGGCTCTGGAGGCTGAGATAGGAGGATATCACGAGTTCAAAGCCAGCCTCAGCCACAGAAAGACCCTGTCTCTAAATAAAAAATACAAAATAGGGCTGGGGATACGGCTCAGTGGTTGAGTGCCCCTGAGTTCAATGTCTGGTACCCCCCCCCCAAAAAAAAGAGTGGGGCAAGAAAAAAGGGCCAGCCTCATTCTGTGCCTCCACTTTTAATAATGATGATCACTTATCAATAATGCAGTATCATCAATATTATGATTTAATGATTATTTAATAAAAGTAACCATTGGTATGATCATGGTCTCTCCTTATAGCTAACCTGTCTTGAGTGCTTGAGCTTCACCTATATGAGATCATTTAATCCTAAAATCCCTTGAATCAGGCATTGTTTACCTCATTTTCCAGAAGAGGACACTGTGGCACAGAGAGGTTAAGGAGTTTTCCCAAGGTCACACAGCTGTTAAATGGTTAGGCCTGGATTTGAATCCAAGGAGTGTGAGTCACAGTCTCCTCTTAACCACCAAAATTTTCACTTATCCTGTTTATAAAACAGGCTCTTCTCTTCTCCTCTCTGCCAATCTTGGAAAAACTTCCTTCTCTCTTACTTCAACTGAGGTTTGGCTACTTACTTTTCACTTCAGAATAGCTACCAAAACCCTTCTTCACTAATTTGCTCCAACTGCTTCATGACAGGGCCACCATTTCCTTTACTGAGCTTAAAGGTTGTTACAAATGAAAGACATCCACTCGTCTGGATGTGTCTTCTTGCTCCATGGGAACAATGACCAGTCTAGGAAAGGCCTCAGGAGTCCTGACTTTTTTCAGAATGAAGAGGTGGGTTCTCTAACTCAGAAGTAAAAAATTTTTTAGAGTTCTTGATAGAATTTCCTGTTTTCAACTTAAACCTGGTAGGGTTAATGAAAACCCCCACACCCCTGGTAGAAATTTTACATATGTCAAATCCTATCACTCTAAATGTCACCAATTCAGAATCTCTTATAAATAGAGATTTCTAGACTTCAGTTAATGACCTGCTAAGTTCAAGCAATATTTCACTGAACAAAAGGCGGTTTCTCCAGGTCAAAGGTTAAGGATCTGAATGTTCATGGGCTCCAGTCCTTTAGGTCTTGAAAGGGTCATTTAAAATTCTGAATCCACAGACTAAGAATTAACTGAAGTGATAGGTCTGTTTCCCACCCTGAACTAATGCCACCCTAACCCTCTAAAGACATGTCAGGAGGTGACGGGAGCTAGCTGCTACTGGTTGGCCCAGGCCACCCTTGATCTCAGGGCTGAGCGTCCCTCACTTTGTCGGAACTGAGGAATCAGATGCTCCGCTCTCTACCTGTAAGATCCAGGGTCAGTGGCCACACAAGGTCGGGGGTAGAGACCACCAGCCCTGTAATGGAGAGGCAGGGACTTTGGGTCTTCTCCTCAAATCATTCCATGTCAGGTAAAGTGTGCAGCATCAGATTAAAGAATGCAGGTTTCATCATTTCATTATCTGATTTCTCTGAAAGGTTGTGCTTAAGATTACAAAAATGGGCAAATTATTACAAAAACACCAATAGATTAAATTAGTGCCAGATTCCTGGTAGAAATGTCTTTTCTCAAGTGTGGCTTTCATTAGGACTATTAAAATTGGATTGGGGGATACCCAGGCATGTGGTGCACACCTATAATTCCAGTGGCTCAGGAGGCTGGGGCTGAGGCAGGAGGATCGCAGGCTCCAAGTCAGCCTCAGCAACTTAGCAAGGCCCTGTCTCAAAATAAAAAAATAAAAAGGGTTGGGGATGTGGCTTAGTGCTTAAGTATTCTTGGGTTCAATCCCTAGTACCAAAGAATAAATAAATAAACAAATTGGGTTGGGGACAGATGGTTCCCTCATTTACAGTCATTCCCTTTTATGCGCTAGCCCTAACCTATGCAAGGAACCTAGAGCCCTGACCAGCTCTGGTCATCGACACAGGGTGCAAACAGGAGTTGGAGAAGGAGTCATCAGACTGCATGTCCTCAGCTCAGCACCAGAGATGGGAGAAAAGCCACCCATCACACACACTGACACCTCACTGGTCACCAGGTTCTTCTGTCTCTCTATTTAGTCTCTCACTCTGTGCTGATGAGCTGGAGAACAGAGAGACCAAGAGAAGCTAGCAGCCACTCCAGGCCTCTGCAAGCCTGCCTTGAGGGAGGCCACTTCTCTCAGGGCTGAGGCCCTCTTATTAAATCTAATCCAGCTAATTCCTACAACTGGTAAATTATTTACTATCATGTACTTAAACTCTAAGGCTTTAAGTAATGGAAACCGATCTCAAGACTTGTCTGTTGGCAACAGGCCCACGGGCCACATGGAGAGGACTGTGATGTGATGCAGGGGTGAGGAGGGTAGGATGCTCCTAGGTGGGGTGCCGGGGACTCTGAGAGCTGGGCTGGGCTGCAGGGGGAGTGGGGGCTTCTTGGGCACCTTGGCTGTAGGAGGCCCTTCTTTAAGAAGTAAGGAAACTATGAGACTCTCCTTTACTTCCTCTGTGATTGTCCCCAGCATCAGGCAATGATGCTCAGTCACTGATCTATTTTGGTGCCAGCCTTATCACACAGTGTAATCTTATGCTGGGTACTTTTTTGTCACAATAGCAGAAGTACAGGCCTAAACTGGGACACCACTCCATCCACAACTCACCAGACACAGGAGACCCACCATAGCATGGAAAACATCCCAACTCCAGGGCAGTAGTTTTTGATAGAAGAGATATGCAAACTTTGGTCTGTCACCCTGAAATTCCAATCTGTCAACCTGACTGCTGAGGAGAGACTCTGGTGGCTATACATAGCTCCTCCTTGCTCACTGGAGGGAAACTCCAGCTCCACCTGGGAGAGGCCTGTTTTGTTGGGATTCTGAGAGGAGTCCCTGAGAGTGTCTAGGAGATGGAGGGGTGCGGTTGTGGGGGTCCAGCACCATGATGAATCTATCAGGCAGCAGCCTGGCCTGGCCTGGCCTGACCTTTGGTGTTTGTAGAAGGAACAGGTCTGGAAAGGAACACAAAGTGGATGAAGACGTAGAGCTGCCAGCCTTCCACAGTGCAGGCTCCAGGGCAGAGGGTCAAGTGCAGATATTTGGGGAAACGGATTTGTTAAATGTGGGAAAGGCTGATGCCAATCCTACAGGCTACGACAGAGTTCTCTCAAAAGCCGTTGCTTTTGGAAATATTGTCATATTAATAAATTGGGTTGGGGGCAGGTGGTTACTTCATTTACAGTCTTCTCCCATTTCCCTTTCATGGTAGCCCTAACCTGTTCAAGGGACACAGAGCCCTGGCGACCTCTCTCAGACAGCTGGAAGACACTTCTTACTGGGGTTGGGCTACGTGGCTGGTCATGACATCTGGAGATTTCCTTTGATTTCAGGTGACTCACAACCTTCCACAGCATCCCCAGAAAAAACAGAGTCAAGAAATCCCCCAAACCCAGATTCATTAGTGGAAGCCATGTTTCACTTATCCTGGAAATTTTGACTGTTAAGTCTCCCTGTATCCTGGCTGTTTTCAAGCCCAGAGCCCTTCAGGGGAAGGTGGGGTGGCAGAAAAGTCCAGGTTCTTGTCCTTGCTGGAGGGTTTGATCTGGGCGGTCACCTGACTTCATTCATGCCTTGGGCTGTGAAGATCAGTAAGACACTTGAAAAAGTGCTCTGTCAACCATAAAATGTACTTTAAGTACTTTTTTTTTTTTTTTTTTTAAATTGACTGGGTCCTTAAAGTTTCTGTATTACAAAGGAAGGAAATGACCAACTAGAATTTCAATTTCCCTACCAGGAGTTTCATACTACTATATCAGGACAGCTCTAACTTCAATTAGGCATTTAATCCTATCTAGCTATTTTAAACACCATTTCTGGGGATGAATGGAATGGTGACAAATCTATATTTTTCATATATGGAGGCTTGGTTGTTCCTGTTCCTCTCCTCTCCTTCCTCTCACACTAGTAGTTCTAAGACCAGGCATTTGGAGATGAGCCAGAGGTCCTGAGATACACAGACAGAACTCTTGGAGGAGGAAAGAAAGTTGTTTTGGTCAAGCTAGAGACACCCACAATGAACTCTGAGGAGCCCAGAAATGGCAGTAGGGTGTGTGCTGGGCTGGGACCAGAGCTCCCAAGGGCTGGGGCAGGCTAGTATGGGAGTTTATGTCAGCCCCATAACTCACAGGTTTCTGGAAATTACCAGAAATGAGAAAAGACAGCATAAGCTCACGGCCATATCTCCAGCAGCATGGATAAAGACATAGGAGACACAATGACCACAGCAAAGATCAGTATTTTGTGAGCTCTACCCTGTCAGTGAGAGCCAGGTCCAAAGTGACCTTAGTAGGACAAGCTCGGGGGTCCTCAACTAGCTGATCTCTATTTCCAGACATACTTTTAGATAGTGACTGGGGCTTCATTGGGTGCGGAAGAGAGTAGAATCCTTAGGCTAAAGTTGAATCAGGAACACGCTGGAGACGGCCA
Source organism: Marmota flaviventris (assembly GCF_047511675.1). Taxonomy (NCBI): domain Eukaryota; kingdom Metazoa; phylum Chordata; class Mammalia; order Rodentia; family Sciuridae; genus Marmota; species Marmota flaviventris. The sequence continues at coordinate 36,841,581 of NC_092512.1, forward strand.
TGCAATGGCCACACCAGACCTCTTCTTCCTGATCATTTGAAAACTCTCGGAAGAGCTTGGATGGGGGAAGGAAGCTCTTGTGTCCAGGGTAGAGAGCACTAAAGCCTAGAATTCTTAGCATAAAAAGGTCCCCAAGTCCCAAAATAGTGACCTTGAAGCCCTAAGAAAACATCATGGTTCATTCCTCTAGTTTTAGCAACTTAATCCATTGGACTAAATGAAAGCAAGAATGCTCTTGCCATTACTCAAAGGCCTCTTTGCTGGGATACTCATTGAAACCATAACACAACACAAACAGGTGCTGTCTGTCTAGCATGGACCCTGTGTCTGTGGTTACTCCCAGCGATAGCATTACCAGCCCTAGTTTATAAAGCAGAAACCCAGGATTAGAGGTTAAGAACTTAGCTGAGGTCAAGAAGAAAGGACTTGGACACTGAAGCCTTGGGCCCAGAGTCCTGAGGGCTGTGGTCCACACTTATCAGACCAACTTCCTTAAGGGAGACCCACATCCTCTGGGTTGCTGAGTCAAGCAAGAAGATTGTCCTTTACCCAGCCTGTCCCTTGTTGTAGGTTACTAGCTTCCCTGTTTTCTTGCATTATCAAGTGACAGTGTCCTATACCATGGACTGTTATTAATTAAACAATTTCTAGTGACTTAGCCTGTACTTGTAACTTTTTACTACTTCCTCCCTCAGCCTGGGCTGGCTGCATGCAGTGGGGGGGTGGGGGGGGCTGCAGAGGGAACTGAAGACCAGGGGGAGGATGGAGCCTTTCAAGCCCCTCTTTCCCACCCTGTGCTCTGCACTGCCTTGGTCACTTTGATCTCTGAGAGCCCGCACTCCCTCAGACACGTGGGTGGCAGGTTGCCAAGCTGTACAGTTTTAAATTCTTTTGTAAGCAAATAAACAAAATATACCCTTGAAAATCCTTCAGTGCAAACTTTCAGCTTTACAGCTTCCTTTTTATAGATTTTCCAAAGCAACTTATTTTCAAACATTTGTAATGTTTTGAAACATCCATCGCAATTTTCACCTCTAACTATACCATCTGACTGCTTGAAAAACAATAATTGCTCTGAGTCAGGCAGATCTCAAAAATAAATAAATGAATAAATAAATAAGAGGAAAAGCAGGCTCCTCGCCAAAGTTCACATGACACGTGTAGACTGTGCAAGCGCTGTTCAAACAACAGCAGGCGCCCATGGTACTTGCTATAGGAGCAGTGAGTGCTTCAGAAGGGCTGTCTGTTACTGTGAAGAGCAAAGGATGATATGTTGCTGTGTTGCGTGGACGCCACTGTGCTCAGGGGGGTCCCACACAATTAACTTTTTGCTTTGGAGCACCACATGGAAGCCCAAGCTACATTTCCTACCAGAAGCAAAGGAAGGCAGAGCACAGGGGTCTGTGTGGGCCAACATCCCTGACAGGCAGGTCCTGGGAAGGCCTGTCATGACCATGTGATGGCTCTGAAAATGGGGTTCTGTTCTACATGAACACAGAGGCACTGTGGGCACCAGGACAAGTGTATTATCCTTTCTGAGCCTCAGCTTTGGCTACAGAAAGGAGGTGAACTTCACAGCCATCCCCAGGGAGGAGGCAAAGCAGCCAATCTTGGAGAACTGCACTGGATGGGAGTGGCCCAGCCCTTACCGAGCAGGCTGATGCCCAGCCGGGACAGGCCCTGTCGCAGCCCCTCGCCCAGGCTCTCAGGCAGTTGCCGCCGCCACTCCTCCTGCCGGTTGTAGTGCTCCTCATCCAGCGAGAGCCGGTCCATGTTCCGGGCCAGGCTGGTGGCCAGGTTGGTGATGGATGTGAGGGTACCTGAGGGCACAAGAGCACAGGGTTGTCCTCTTTGTCACATGCATACTGGATTCCAGAGCGGAGGCCCTGGAGGTCTGCTGTGGGGGAGTGAGAGGGGCAGTGGCAGCATTTGTGTCCTTCCTGGACATGCCCAGTGGGGAATGACACTGCTTCCTTTCTGGGCCATGTGAAGTATAAGTTTTAAGAAAACGAGGTAAGGATTAACATCTGTCCAGGAGGGCAACGGCACTCTTCAAGGGGGTTGAGTATGACAGGCTAGAGTTTGAGATCCATCCTATCACCTGATTGTCAAGACTTGGCAAAGCAGTTCTGAAGTCCCCGATGAAGCTCCGTTTTGAAGGCTAAAATTTGCCTGCTCTGATGTTAAAGGTTAAGGTTATGTTGCTGTATTTTAGATAGATTACAAAGAAATATTTTCATTTAGGAATGCAATTTATCTCCTCCTCATTACTTCAGTCTTAATAAAGGGAAACACTACAGTTTATCATTTGACATTCTGAGTAGTTACTGTGCCACAGAGAACGCAGGCAATTTTAATATCCCAAATATTAACCCAAAACAAGTGAGAGCAGTGAAGGGAGCTTCACTCTGGTTGTCCTAAGAATGGCGACTTCAGCCTCTTGCTCAAACAGTCCTAACCCCTCTAGCAAGTGTGCATATATCTCAACTAACTAACTGTAGGACAGGCTTCTAGTCTGGAGAAGACATGGCAGATGTCATTTTGCAGCCACATTTTTTCTAGTGATCTGAAAAGAAACACACATACACCAACGAACCAAATAGATTCTGCAGGAGAAAAAGAGTAAAAATACATTTAGTGAGTAAGTTTGCCTCAATTATCGCAGAAGGTCAATTTATCTGGTGTTGGTTGTCATATTTTATAATTAGAACAACAGAGATCACAGTGTCAGAAGAACTCCCCCACCCCACCAGGCTCATCTGGTGAGGGCAGCTCTGTTCCCATGCCTCCCAAAGATCCTGGGCCGGGCAGTGGTCCTCTTCACTGTCCAAGGAACTTGTTCTTATTGCTCTTGCTGTTTTCTTACCCACTACCTCGGGCCCCCGCCGCCCTCAATGGATTTGGATTCTCATATTTCAAGTTCAAATCTTCTTTTGAGGCCTTCTAGAGACTTCCGCAACCTGCCCACTCATGACAGGGTTGTGGCACTGTCTACAGTAAAATGTCTTTTATGGGGAAGAAGGCCTTTGCCCTGTTTTCTCTGCCTCCTGCTGAGAAGAAAAGGGGACTCAGATGGCTCTTGTTAGTTCCCGAGCCACTGCCAACCTGACCAAAATATCATCAAGCAAACTCACGGATAATATGAAAACACTCTCCTCTTTATGGTCAGCAGTCTGGCCTGTGTGCCCAGAAACTACTTGGGCCACAAGATGGCACTGTTTACGTATCATGCTAGAGAAAAGTTGGCTGCTTCGCCTCCAAATCGGCTTCCATGTCAAAATGCATCCATAACCTTAAGAAAGTTATGACAACTGTATCTACATTTTAAAAAAACACGATGAGGCAACACAGTGTAGGATTTCTGATGTTTAGCAGAAATCCTGAACACCTTTAATATTTCTGCATTCATCACACGGAATAACAGTTGAGCCAATCCTTGTTTTCCCAAAGGGAGGTTTAAGATTCTGAAGTTTCTGAAACATTTTCACACACTGCAGGCAAGCAGTGATCTGTTTAAAACCTAAGACATTATATATGAACTTTGTTACAAATCCAGCATTTCACTGCAAGCTAACAAACCAAACAAGCTAGAGGCGATGTGAGCACATTTACACCTTCAACGTGGTCTTCACAAAAGTAGGATAAGGAAGGAATGAGATAAAGGCATTATCACAAGGAACTGAGAGCTACCTTTGGAAATGTGCTTCACGAATGATGTTGTCCCTCGGGAAACTCCACTCACGAAAGCTCCTGGGCCTCGGGTCAGTCCCTCATATGGAAGTCTGAAAAAGTCAGCGATCCCATTCCCCACGCTCCTCACCAAGCTTGCTGGGCTGCCAAGGATCTCCAGAGACCCCACCACCCAGCCTGCAACAGACCAAAGGAAGGGGTTACTGAAACCTCGACTACCGCACTTTCAACATTTGTGAAAAAGTGGCCCATTTTCCCAGCAATTCATTTTTCACACTAGAATTGAGAGTGTAATAAGCTTCTTTGGAGCAAAATATGGGAAATAACTCATTCACTGTGAATTCATAAATGGTGAACTTTCATACTTTATAAATCAAAGTGATCCTCTGGCAGCCTCACAAATGGCTTTAATATGACTTAATTGCCTGAGCCTCCTGGACTCCCGTAAAAGGGATCCATGTGCAGGGGGCTCCCTCCAGCCGGCCTGCGCTTTGGGCTGCAGGTGCTCCCAGGCAGGGAAGTTCCTCCTGAACTGCACAGGGCAGGGGGAGAGGCCAGATGCTAAATGGGGTGCTGTAAAGGGGACACAAACTTTTGACAAGGATAGAGGAGTTATTTTTAATTTTTCCCAATCCTACCAAGTTGAGTGCTTCCCTTCAGAGCAGGATTAGAGCCAGACAAACATCTCCCCTTCAACCCCAGCTTTGGTTGTGTAAACATCAGCAACAGGGACATACTGATTAGGTTAGCAAGTGTTCCCAGTTGATGTCCCAGGGGGTAGTTTTGGATCCTGTTACCTACTTAAGCTCAGCCTGGCCATGGCTGCCTCATGGGAATGAGGCTGTGGTGCAGGTCTGGCAGAGACTGACCTTCCCCTTCTGCCTGGGGTGGGGATGCGGGACTCTGAGCCCAGAAAACTACAGGGGCAGGAGTGGGCCAAGGGCCAAGGGGAGGCGGAATCTGAAAGGCAACTTCCTCTAGGAACACATTGCCAGCCCCCCAGGCTGGTGCTGGGCCCCTTTTGTGGGAAGGGTGTGGGATTAAAGAGCCACGTGGGAGCACCCTCCCTCAACAGTAAGCCTTTGGAGGACAGCATTGTGACAGATCCTCAGTTAAGTAACAGGTCTGAGAATATCTGGAAGGTATGAGTGGTGGAAGGCTATTTGTGGACCAGAGGTACATCTCAGTAGTAACTGCTTTGGCCAGAAAAGTGCAGAAAGTACCCAAGGATATTGCTTTTAATTATTTTCATCCAAAAGCAAACATTGTTGTCCCTTGGTATCCATAAAGGGTTGGTTTTAGGTCCCCCAAAGATAACAAGATGCTCAAGTTTCTTATATAAAATGGCATAATATTCACATGTAACCTGTACACATTATCCTATAAACTTTAAATCATCTCTAGATTACTTATTATACCTAATAATAAATGTAAAAGCTATGTCAAAGAGTCATACCATATTTTATAGGAAATACTGATGAGGAAAAAGTATATACATGTTCAGTACAAGTACAATTCTTTTTTCAAATACTTTTGATTGGTAGTTGGTTGAATCTGAAGATGCAGAACGTGCAGATACAGAGGGCCCAGCTTATCTTTTGCATAGTTGTTTGGAAATTTGGTCGACAAAGGGAGTCTGTCTGGCTTCCCATGAAATTGAGACTTGGAGGTAGACAGGGACCTCAGGAAATTCTCAAGCCCACATTCTTTCTTTCGAATAGGGTTACTCATTTCAAATTACCATTTACTTATTTTTAAAAACTCTTCAAATGACTCCACAAACTTCCCTAGAAATGAGGTCAGGGTGTTTTTTACCACTGTGGCCAGGAACCTTCTCCTCCAGTCCAGTGGATGAAAGCTGACCCAAGTGAGATACAATGTGCTCGCTCCCAGGCCAGCCCTCGCCCTGCTGGCCCAATCTCTTCAAGACTTCTCTACCTGGCCAGAGGCTTGGCACCTCTGGCCATCTGTCCATATCCTACTCCTTGGATCACTGCTTGCTTTCAGATAATCCATAGATTTTTAGTGACAGAGTTTCCAACAGGCTCTAAAAACTTGGCTCTCTGTATTAGAATTTCTTGTCTTGGTATACAGTGAGATTGGGACAGCAAAAGGATTTTTAGGTGATTACAGAAACTACAAACAGAATGTTCTTGTGAAACCTCATTAAAAACAAAACGAAGAGATCACTTTTAGCACACAAGCTGCAGGGGCCATGGTTACTTGGGGCCACAGGTGGGGTTTCTCCTCCAGCTCATTAACAGATGGGTGCTTCCCGCACCTTGGCATCACCCAGTGACCACACAGAGTCTTACTCCTCCCCTGGCCTCAGATCAGAGCTCAGTAACCTACATGTCTGCTTCTCATGTTAAAAGAAAAGTTGCCTGAAAGGGTATGTTTCTGGAATGGTTTGTAAATATACCCATCTATTAAATTTGAAATGTTAACTGCTTATTTTTAAATGACTTCTTAGCAAGAGGAAAACATTTTCTTCATTGTTGTGCAAGCTCTCAAAACAACAGGTCTGGCAGGGCCTTCTCCCTGATCTTGTCGTTTTCTTTTATAAAGGAGTCTGGATAGCTCTCTTAACTCTAGGACTTTCATTGCAGGAAAATGTAATCTTACCAACATGGCTGGTTACTGGCATCTCACAGTGATAACATGGGCCTTTTATTGCTACAATCTGATACTTCTATGGGAATGCATTAACCAAGTACATGGTCACAAAGAGGGTAGGAGAGATGTTCTCTCCTTTGTCACTTTCAGAAAGTTAGACTTCTATGTTCTTTCCTGGAGAAGGCTGATGATGCCTACCTGGGATGGTGCTCTGCTTGAATTCCTGGGGCCATGAGGAGACAGACTATCAAATAAACTACTTTAGAGTGAACTTGGCTCAGGAACACAGGCTTTGATGCTGATTACCATAAAGTATTCTGACACCACATGGTTCCCAACACTCAATCTTTGGTGCACAGTACTGCCCATATAAGATTTTTGTACACATATCAAACCACTCCTTGCAGACTTTTCCAGCCAGACTGAAAAGGGAAGCCTTACCTCTCCCACTGAGCCCCTGAGAAACGGCAACCTCTGGCTTACCGGAGGCCACCTGCCTGGCACTAGAGGGTGGTCAGGATGAGCAATGGCCATTCTTCCTTTTTGGAGTTGGGTCTATAGAGGGGCTGAGACACTGACAGCCTTCTCTTTGCAATCCGTCTAGACAGGCAGCATGGCACAGAGCAGGCAGGGGGCTCTTTGTGCATCTTAGCACAGAAATCCTCTGAATTTCTCACCTCCAGGTATTCATGAATAGAAATGAAGAAAACTAATCACCAAGTACTGGATTTCTTTTAGGCCCAGGAGCAGAGGGCCTGGGCTAGTTTTCCTGGCTGCATTAACATGCTAAAAAGGGTTTTGTGACTGCATGTTGCTAAAAAGTTTTTGCTAAATTGAGTTAAATTCTACGTCATATAATAGCAAAAATATTACAGCCATTATTGCTTGAGTGTTCATTAAGTGCCAAGCCAAATGTTGGGTACTTTACATACTTTCATGTGGTCTTCACAAAAATCTTAAAACCCACTACATAGATGAGGACACTGAGACTTGGGGAGGTTCAATAACTTGCCCAAGGCCTTACATCTAAAAGCAGCAGAGTCTAGGTTTGGATGCATATTTAACTGCCCACATGTTCCACCTCTCACTGATTGCTCAACCACTACCCCAGAGCATGTCATTGTCATCACAGACCCTCATCTGCTGTGTCCTTACCTGCTCTAAAGAGGGCACCAGCAGCATAGTGCATTGCCAGGGCATGCACAAGCTGTCTCGCAGTGGTGAAGATGGGTCCTCTTTCAAACACAGAGAAGGAGAGTGGAGTGTGGTCAGAGGCTATGTATAGCTTGAGAGATGCGTGGATGCTGACAAGCAGATTCACTGGCTGGATCACCAGTCTCCGTAACTTCACTGGATTCACCAAAGCCCTGGCGTGTTGTCTCACTTGCAGAGGTAGCACCTGCTTTCCCCCAGAGAGCTGTGGGGGGTGACCAGCCAGCCTGCTGTGAGGAAGGTAAGTATCAAACAAGGTTTTGATGTAGTATACAAATGTGTCTTCCACATATAATCGGGCAGGTTTCAATTCAAAGCTGAACTCGTTGACATCCAGTGGGACACTCTTGCCCTCAGTTAAGGTGACGCGGACCTTGATAAAGCAGTTCTCCTTGTATTCTTCCAGATCTCTGCTGGAGGCAAGGAGACTCTGCCCTTTGGAACACTGAGTAGGTTCTGTTTTTTCTCCCTGGCAGATCAAGACAGCAAAGTGGAAGTTGGACTTGTTATAGAGCTGGTTGTCCAACTGCAGATCCCCACAATACACCTCCACACAGTGAAGCTGAAAGAGAGCGGCAGCAGGCTCCTCCCCCGGAAGAATGCCAGCCACAGGAGCCATGTGCAGAAAAACATTGTCCAGTGTGAGCCTCAGGAGTTCAGATGATGCTCTGTGGTGGGTGAGATCATCCGATACTGCCAGGCTCAACTGGGTGATGAACATTCTAAAGGTAATGGTCTTCTCCAGAGTTCTAGAGGAGAAAGAATAAAGGACATTAGCCCCCTTTTCTTTCTTTCATGTTTCTTTTTAAATGATAGTGTCTTATTAAACAACTCCTGATGGGACATCAGATTCTCATAAGAAACAAACAAGAACTCAACTTTCAGTACATCGTGTCTGGACAGAGCCAGCCACAGTCGAACAGTATTGGGAAATGTTCCCAATGGGATTATTACAAGTTCCTGTCATGTTTCTGTGTGTGTTTCCCTTATCAACACCAGATTTTCCTCCCAAGTCCCTCTAGTTTTTGTGCACTAATTCTCTGTCATGATGATCACAAGGCACAAAGATAAATAACTAAGACCCTTTAAGTTGAAAATGCAAGGCTAGCAGAAGAAAGTTCAACAAGAAGCCTACCTCTAACTGCCCCTGCCAGCACCCTTCCCCTGCTTGCTTTCTGGAAGGGAACCATTTGTTCTTCTGGAGGGCCCTCCAAGTGCAGCATGACCCTCTGCACTCGCCTGTTCAAGGCCATCACTCCAGTGACACAGCCCTGTCCTACAACATCTTTTCCCTAGATAATAGAAGCTTATCAGTGTGTGGTTAGTTCTCTTCTCTTAGAAAACACCTCTACCACTCACTTTTATGACCCCTTTTATACAAAGACTCCAAAGCGTTTCCTATATGCATTCTTTCCTATTCCTCTCCTTGCTTTCTCTCTAAAGCTTCCTACAGGTAGGCTTTTGTCCCCACCAATCGGACAGAACAACTCTTGTCAAGGCTTCCAGTGACCTCCATTTGGCTAAAGCAAATGATAGACTTTCAGTTGTGTGCTTATGCAAGTTGCTAATGGTATGTGACATTGTTGGTAACTCCCTCCTCCTAGACACACTTTCTTTGCATATATTTTCTCAGATCTTCTCCTTCTCTGTTTACTCCTCCTCAGTCAGCTGTGCAAATCTTTTCCCAGTTCTTTTAAAGTGATGGCGCTCAGCTCACAATCCTCTTCTCTTCCCCACCTCCGCTGACCTCCTTGGGGAGTTTATGACTAATCTCATGACTTGAAATACCACTCATATGCTGCTGCCAAGAGCTCCTCCTGAAACTCCAATCCTGTATATTTAATAGCCTATCCATATAGTGGTTTAGATGGCTGAATGATATTCAACTTGCCCTATCTGTAATCAAATTCCTGATCTTATCCCTCAACCTACATACAGTTTTTCCCATCTTAGTCAATGGTAACCACATCCTACCAGCTGTTCAGACCAAAACGTTTCGAGACATCCTGTATATTGTGGCTTGGATCTGGAATCTTGCCCCCAAATTGGTCCCCAGTATGGCAAACACTTTTGGGCAAATAAACATTATAATATTGTTTGAAATACTATAAAATGGAACTTTTAGGCAATGATTGGATCCTTAGGGCTTTGACACCATCAGTGGATTAATCCATTTGGTGGATTAGTAATTTAAATGTACTAACTAGGAGGTAATAAAATACTATAGACAGGTAGGGCCTATAAACCTACAAACAAGTTATATTTATTTTCTGTACCTCCCCATTCTAAACCTATGAGAATATAATCTCAAATGCAGGGGTTTTGGTCTTTTTATTAATTGATGATCCTTAACCCTAGAACAGCAACTGTCATCCAGAAGGCACTTAAAAATATTTGTTGAATAAATGAATCAAGTAAGTGTAAGTAGTTAATTGGACTGTTTTTATTTCTACCACCAAATATATAGGTTGTAGTTATTGTTATTAATATTTATGCTGTAAATAAAATGTCTCTAAAATTGCTGTGTAGGTTTGAAATGTGGGCTATACAATTAAAAATTCTTTTTAAAAACACTTTTGGGCAAATAAACATTCTAATATTGTTTGAAATACTATAAATTCAAATCAGCAGCATCCAAACGAATGAGTTCTTAGCCATCATGAGAAGTGCAGAACTTTTTTTTATAAAAAAGGGCTTTAAATGAAAGTGTGCAAGTTAACGTTATTACTTTACATTCTAATTTAAATTAATCTTATGATGATAAAATAAATAAATGCTATTACAGAAAGTTAAAATACAGAATTTATTAAATAACTTACAACCCCACATACATTAACAATTTTGATTATTTCTTTTTCTTTCAGTCTTATTTCAATTTTTATTTTATATATCTATATACAAATATGAAAATATGTGTATATACATAATATATGTATGTGTCTATATGTACAGATAACACATAACCAGGATATTTATATCTTTAATATTATGTTTAGCCTGCTTCACTTTTGGTTATATTATATATATATTATAATATATATTTTGATTATATTATGTATATATATATTATATATAACCAAAAGTAAAGCATTATCTAGTTCATTAAAATTCTATAACACTTATTTTTTGTGATGTACCATTTGTGGTACATTTATGTATCATCTATTTCCCTACTGATGGACATTTGTACCCTGAATATTTTGCCATTATATTTAGCAATATAATAAACAACTCTCTGTTTATCTTTCCCTACTTCTTTATTTCCTTAACACTTAAAAGTGCAATTTTTAAGACAAAGGCATTTTAAAACTCAATATATATTGCTAAAGTGCTTTCCAGGAAATGGCACCAATTTACATTTCCTCCAGACTTATGGATTATCATTGGATCACCATTGTTAATTTGATAAATAATATCTTATTTAAGCTTCTATTCCTTTGATTACTTATATTTCCTCCTCTCAGATTTAGATTTTCTGTTCATATCTTTGGCCTTTAATTAAGTTTTTGAAAGAAGGGGTTATCTTTGTATTATTCCTCTTGAAGTATATGAGTTCTTTGACTTATTTTTAAAATTTTTGGGATATTATATGGCTTGGAATCAAACCAAGGGGTGCTCAACCAGTAAGCACATTCTCAGGCCTCCCCCACACCCTTTAAAATTTTTTTTTATTTACAGACAGGGTCTTGCTAAGTTACTAAAGACCTTGCTAAGTTGCTGAGGCTAGCTTTAAACTCACGATCCTCCTGCCTCCTGGGATTACAGGCATGTGCCACCATACCTCGATTGAGTTCTTTTAAATTAGGATATCAATCCTTTGCCTATTTCATGTTTTTAAAACCTGATGGCAACACTCAGGTCAAAACTGTGGCTCTAAGAGGTATATTTATTTATTTACTTGTGTGTGTTTTAAATGGATATCCTAAACACATTGAAAGAGAAAAAAGAAACAAACTGAAATAACTCTTGAATATATTATTTTACAAACATACCTTTACTCTAATGGTTAAAAAACTAGAAGAGGGGGCTGGGGTTGTGGCTCAGTGGTAGAGCACTCATCTAGCATGTGCGAGCCCCTGGGTTTGATCCTCAGTACCAATAAAAATAAACAAATGAAATAAAGGTATTGTGTCCAACTAAAAATAAATATTAAAAAAAAAACAACTAGAAGAGGGCAATATTGAACCTTATAACTGTATGGTTGTTCTTACTATTTTTTTTTTAATTTTAATTTGTGGTATATTTACATTTGATGTAGCTCTACTTGCTAAGGCTGATTACTAAGCCGTCATGTGAACATAGAAACGTTAACTTATATTTCACACTAACAATAATGGTATAATTCTGAGACACATGTCTCAGTTTGTAAATTAGTTTGTTATACTTATCACAGAAGAACTGGAAGGAGGACCCAAGAATGATATTGCTACCTATTATAGAGGCTGAGTGGTAATTACTATCTCTAACTTATAGATTACACAAAAATTAATCCAAAGTTTTCAGAGTATATGGGGATGAGAAAGAATGGTTAAATAACAGATTTACAACTTTATAAAGGGAAAGCTTACTGTTCTATTACTAGGAAAATTATGAGGTCTACCTGTTGGTGTTGGTTAAAATAGATCCTGCTTTTCCTTCTGGGGCCACAGTGATGAAGACTGTGCTACACTGATGGAAAACATCCACATACACATAGCCAAAGCCAGTGAGGAACACAACCTGCAAAAAAGAATATTCAGAATCTGATTAAAAAGAAGTAAGAACACTACTGAAATGGCTGACTTCAAATGTCTCAAATTCTGATTCAATACCACAAACACTTCCTGGTTATATTTTTTATATTCATGTGTACAGGCAATTCAGCTGACTTAAAATGAAAACAAAAATCAATTCCAGATTTTTCAATATCCAGCTGTAAGGATCACAGAAAAAAAAAATGACGGATGATGGGGCATGAGTGTCTTCATTCTCTGCTTCTTTGGATTTGGCAAATAACCCTGTATGAGCTGGAGTGCAGCCATGGGGCCAGCTTTGTGAACACATATGAATCTCTTTGGAAAAAACCCTGAGACTCTGGACTTGAAATGCAATGTGCAAAACATTTTCAGGCACGTGAGTGTTCACTTACTACTACAGGAGTGAGTGCCCACCTTCCTTGCTGGGCACAAACAGCATCCCTTAAGACACCAACAAGACAATTCATAACCCTGCCCCCTGAAGTACTCAAATAACTTGTAGAAAGAATTTTAGATAAGTCAATTTGTTTAGAGTCAAAATGAATTTTTCTATCATGAGAAGGTGGACCTAAAAAAAGTTCTATCTCAGAAGCCAGGTACCAGGCCAGCAGAACTGATGTCCTTTCAGCATTAAATACCAATGTTGCCTAAATGGATAAATATTTGAAAACAGAACAGCACTATGTGAAAAACAACTCCAAGGACATCATGTTCACAGCCAGTATTACCTGAGGGTTGGGGCAAGAACTTCTTTGTGCTTGGGAATGTTGGTTCTGATGATTTGCAATACCAATTTAGTTCAAGACTAGGCCATTTATGAATGTTAGGACAGCAAATAAAGGAAGAAAGACTGACAATTCCTGGATGAAGGAACAAAGCTAGTGCTTGCCTGACAAGTAATGAACCTATTCTAATTCTGCACACATGAAGCAATACTGGAGAGAGTATACACAAGACCACAGACTTACACTTGGAAGCAGAAACTTAGTATGCTCTTTACCTATTTGATTCTTGAGAATTCTGTATTCTAGTTACCATATCTCTTGCCCTAAGACATAATTCTTTGCTATCTTGCTTTCTTACTTCTTTATGAATTTAAGAGAGTGTATAAGGAAAAATTATACCCTTAATCTGATTCCATTTGTCAGTTTAACATTAAAATTTTTAACAGTGAGTGTGATGTTTGGAAGCAACTTCAGGGTGACTGGGCTTCTTTCTTGACTCCCTCAGAAATCCTGCCCATATTCAGCATCCAGGGGACCTGGATGTCATGTGGAGAGCCATCCTCACGCGTGACTGGGCGACTCCTGGTTTGGGTCTGAGGCTTCTGGCTGTGTCGGAACTTTCCTGGCCCTCTCCTGATGAAAGAACCCGTCCGTGTGGGGGTGTGACTGACCACTGACCCCGGGGGCCCAATCACTGACCCTGACCTTGGAGTGCGCCCCCCCCCTCAACCTTCATTTGATGGAATTCTCCCCTGAATTTCTTGTTCCCCAATAAAAGGCTACTCCCTGGCGTGCTCACTTTCTCTCTCTCCTGCTAGCCCTGAGTAATCCTTGCTGCCCTACAGATGGTTTGAGGTTGGAGCCAGAGAGGGGAGCCGTCTCGGACCTGGTCATAGAAAAAGGTAACTGAGTCTATGTGTTTTATTTCGATCTCTGCTAGCTAACTTTTATGCCAAGAACCTCATTAATGAAACCAATGCGCAGGCCGCATGGTGGAATTGGCGCCCAACGTGGGGCTGTGAGCAAATATTTTCTATCAGACTCTGTACAAAAGGCGAATTTGGACCATATGTCTCACATTCACTTTTTAGTTCCTTAATGGTTTTAAATGGGATTACAGCATGAACTCTAACTCTCTGATCTTGCTCATTAACTTGCTCAAAAACTGGAAAAAGTTGAAAACCGCTAGTATCCTCCCCATCTTCCTGTGCTTTCTTAATACCTCGCTGGAATGGGGTAAGAAAAGTCATTGTTAATCCAGCGTACCTGTTAAATTTTGTCCTTTTAGCAGGTATTGGCCGAATTCCAATAGCCTGGGCAGGCGGTGTTAAATGCAGCCTGTTAAGATTTCTCTGTAAGTCCTGAATTTCAACGTCTGATTCTTCTCCCTCAGACTGCGATTCATGGTCAGACTCTGCGCTGTCGCCATTTTGAAATTGGGCTTCTAAGCCATGTGGCTGAGAAGAACTCTGTGCCCCTCTAGGAATCTCTTCCGGATTCTCCTCTCCAGGAAGATCCTCTACCTCTTCCGGAGGGCTTTCTAGGATTTTGGAGGTTTCTTCTCTATGATATTCGTCCCTATAATCTCCCTGTGGGCTAGCCTGGTCTTGCAAGTTTAAGGTCACATTCCTAACTTTTGGTTTGGCCCCTAGCGTCTTTGTTTTTAAATGGCTTAAGGGAAAGGGAATTAACTTAGCCTCAGGCGGATTTTCCATTTGAATAGACTTAATCGCCCTCTGCATGCCTTTTAACAGGTCTTCAGGGGGCCACAAACTTTGGCCCATATACTCAAAAAGACAAACTTCTAGAGCTGTCCAAGTTTTCTGAATACTTTCTATGCCTCCAGGTAGTTCATTAGAAAGATAAACCTTTTGTAACTTTCTTCCTAATTTCTCCCAAGTAGATAAATTTGGAGACTCTTGTTCACAAAACCAAGGACAGTATTCACCTACAATCTTTAAGAATTGTAATAACTGAGCTTTCTTTATCTGTTTTCCTTTCTGATTAATTATACTGTCTAAAATAGTCAGATACATTTCCTTATCCGTAGAAGTTGAATTTCCCATTTTAATTAATTTAACGTCTCTTTCCTTCAATAGCTCCAGGTACTTTTGTGACTCTAAATTGTCACCACTTCCTTTATCTTATCTTTATAGCGCGCTCCCACTCAATCTAGCTAATCTAGAATGCCCCCCTTGTGGGCGCCAATTCCACCATGCGGCCTGTGCATTGGTTTCATTAATGAGGTTCTTGGCATAAAAGTTAGCTAGCAGAGATCGAAATAAAACACACAGACTCAGTTACCTTTTTCTATGACCAGGTCCGAGACGGCTCCCCTCTCTGGCTCCAACCTCGAACCACCCGTAGGGCAGCAAGGATTACTCAGGGCTAGCAGGAGAGAGAGAGAGAGCGAGCACGCCAGGAAGTAGCCTTTTATTGGGGAACAAGAAATTCAGGGGAGAATTCCATCCAATGAAGGTTGAGGGGGGGCCGCACTCCAAGGTCAGGGTCAGTGATTGGGCCCCCGGGGTCAGTGGTCAGTCACACCCCCACACGGACGGGTTTTCTCATCAGGAGAGGGCCGGGAAAGTTCTGACACAGCCAGAAGCCTCAGACCCAAACCGGGAGTCGCCCAGTCACGCGTGAGGATGGCTCTCCACAATGTCATTTCTGCCTCTTCCTTTTATTCCTCCCCTACAGCCCAGGTGTTATCAGATCTTCCAGCTCTGCCAGGCTACTGTTCTAACGTAAACCTTGTCTGCCATTCATCATTCCTGGTTCCTAGAATATGCTTTCCCCCATACAAGTCCTGTGTATCTTTCACATGCAGTTTAAAGAATTCCTATTCCATGAAGCACTTCTTTAATCTTTCTATTCCCTTCCTCAGTTTGACACCTGTACCTAAGTCTAAAAGCACTTAAACCATATTTATACTTGATCATGAATTTTATTGTTTGAATATTAGTTACTTGTTTTGTGTACCTGACTCAATCACTACATTATAAACTTCTTACAGCAAAATGAGTCAATTTGTTGTATCTATATTCTCCATAGACACATTTTCCAAATGCATTGTTTTCCAAAAATACCTGTTTTAAAATATTCTGTATCCTGAATTTCCTCTATTTGTTCTAGGTAAGAAATGAACTTGACTATGATAAAACTTGAAATTAAAATGGCTCAGCTCATGAATCTAAAACAAAATGGATACTCTTTGAGAAACATTCCTAATTATATAGTCATCCTTTTTAACATCATCTTCAGGCATTTAGAGTCATCTTCAGGTATTATGAAATGAGAACATGTACTGTTCTAAGATAATAAAGACAAGGCAAGTTGATGAATTCTGTTAACTGCTAGAGAGATTCAAAAGCAAGCAAATTAGCTTAAGCTTTTAAGGTATTTCTTTCTTCTGGCCAAAAACCTGGACTCTGGAGAGAGATTTTGCTGGGTGTTCCTTGTCCCCACAATGAAAATGGATGAAACAAACTTGAATCCATGGCTTCTCTCCTTGTCTCCTTTCCCATGTGGAGCAACAACTCACAACTTGAAGCCTTTGCATAGTGCAGCTGTAGTGATTAGGAAACTAGGTACCTAAGAGAAATTAGGCATATGTACCCTGACTCCGGAAATGTAAAGGAACTCTTTGCTTTGGTTTGATGGTTTGGTTATTCAATCATTTCACTTATTCCCTGACAAACACCTAAACAGTACCTACAAAGAATCAGTTACCAGAAAAGTCATATGCTTAGGTTGCTCAAGCCTAGGTGGCAAAAAAGCCAAGTGCATAGATAAGAAGATGAGAACTGCCAGCTCCAGGGCAGAGGTGCCTGCGGTGCTTCCCCCTCTTAGGCACTGATCATATGTGCTCCACAAAAGCAATAGTTTTATGTCCCTTTTCTTCAGTGCTTATACCAATGCCTGGTCCTTGGATGATTTGACTGGATATCTCTGAAGGTGGTTCCTGAGTTATGACTTCTAGTGGCCACCCATGTCCAGTTCCCTCCTCTTAAAGCCACAAAGCTGAATTGTACTCCCTGCCCTTGCTGTTTGGTTTGGCCATGTGACTAGTTTGGCCATTGTGCTAAAGGTAGCATTGTGCGTAGAAGAACGATCTGTCTCCTGCTGCTGCAAAGACTGAATAAAGATCAGTGAGAGGCCACTACCTATTACTGAAAATAGAGTTTCACTGGACAGAACTATGCTCAATTTGTTTATATACTGCTTCTATTTAATAAAAGAGCCGAGAAGTTGCAGTAGAGACTATATGGCCTGCAAAGCTTAAAGTACTGTCCAGTTGAAAAAAAATGCCTGCAGAATCCTGATCTGATAGTTGTGGTAGACTGTTACATAATCAATGAGTTGTACATCCCAGAATCTATGCCCTTGTGTAGCCCCTTCCTATACTGACATTGAGTTTGGCTCTGACTTTCTTTGGCTAACATGACATCAACAAAAGGGAAGCTTGAAAAAGCTTGTTTACTGGAATCTGCCTTCCTGATGCCATGTAAGGAAACTGGTCTAGTCTCTTCGTGGAGGAAAGACCACGTGGTGAGAAAGCTGCCCAGAGTTTGCAGCTGAGGTTCTCTCCCAAGCCCTGCAACTCCCCTTCTAAATGCAGCTGCACATGTGATCACAGGCTCACCCTGCAGGAAACTCAGTCAACTGCCAGAATCATTGTTTTTTTAAGCCAGTAGGTTTTGGGTTGACTTGTTACAATGTTGCAGATGCAAGATGATGGAATCTTTATCAACCTGGATCCCTGAGTGACCATGTAGAACAGAGCCCCTTTATGACAGATACTGGCATGTAGCATGACAAGAAGTAAACCCAGGATTACAACAGGCAATATGACCTACTTTATATACTAATGTAGATACTTGTAAATAGAAAAATGGTTCTAGTAAAAACCAAAAATATTGTGCCCTGGATTAGTGGTCAGGCATTAAAATTAGACATTTGAAAGCTACAAAAATAGGGATTCATTTTGAAATGTCCAAGCATCTAGGTAAAGCAGTTGCCTGAGGCTACTTGAGAGGTGGATCATAAACCTAATAAATTTGTAGCTCTAGAAGATGAGGTTCAGTAGTATATGTTTGCTGCTGTTGGCTTCCAGCAATGGAATCACAAAGAGATGAGCTCAGGACAGAAATGGCCAGGTTGCAAACAGAAATGAAAGAGAATAGAGAGAGTCTAGAAATTCTAGGCCTTGCAAAGTTAGAAAGGTTTTAAACCTGCTATGGTCTGAATGTGTTCCTTCTATATTAATATATGGAAATCCTAATCTCCCCACAGATGACACTATTAGGCAGGGATCAGTGCCCTTATAAAGGGGACCCATGAAAGCCTCTCCCTTCTACTATTGTGAGGTTACAGTGAGAAGATGGCTATCTATGAACCAGAAGTGAGGCCTCATCAGATACCTCATCAATCTGCATGTACCTTGATCTTGGGCTTCCAGAACATTGAGAAAAAAATTTTGTTGTTTATAAGCTATGCAGTCTATGGTATTTTGTCATACTAGCTCAAACAGATGAAGGGAAAACCCCAAACACAACAAATAAAATCAGAAAGCCCTTGAATGTGAAGGCATTAGGACTCATCACAAACATCACACTCACTGCTAAAAATTTTAATGTTAAACTGACAAATGGAATCAGATTAAGGGTATAATTTTTTTCCATAGAAGCTCTCTTAAATTCATAAAGAGGTAAGGAAGCAAGACAGCAAAGAATCAAGTCTTAGAAAGGACAAGAGATATGGTAACTAGAATACGGAATTCTCAAGAATCAAATAGATGAGGAGTATACTGAGTTTGTGAGAGATTACTATGGTCCAATACACTCATGAACCTAGATTGATAGAGACTGATAATGTGAGGCTGAAGACAAGCTTCACATGGCCCATGAAGATCCCTCCTAGAGAGTGGATCCAGGAACCTGAACAACAGTGGTAACAGTACTCTCAGGAGTAGAAATAAGGGGCTGGGGCTGTAGCTCAGTGGTACAGTGCCTGCCTAGCACGTGTGAGACACTGGGCTCAATCTTCAGCACCGCATAAAAATAAATAAAGGTATTATGTCCATCTACAACTAAAAAAAAATTTTTTTTTAAAAGAGTAGAAATAAGGGCTGTCAAAGAAGGTTTCTTGCTTCCAGGGTATAAACCCTACTCAGAAATGTACCTGGAAAAATTTCAGAATTGCTATTGGCAAGAGGCTTACATATGTCTCATTCTTCCTGGTTTCAAATTGAAGACGTTATTACTGTTTTCCTGTGCTATGAAACAGCAGGGCAAGGTAGATCAGTTCAGATGTCTGTAGATCAAAAAGAATCATATCTAGACTGAACATCTCTCAGAAGTACTGGACTTTAAGTGTGATGTAGTGACTGCCTATAATCTTGGAAGAATAGACATTTATTTGTTCGGTATGTGGGAAAAGAATGAACTAAGTGAATAATGGTCAAGAGGATTTGTTGTTGTTGTTGTTTTTCATTATCATGAAGCAACCTAGCCAGTCCTGAACCATGTTGTCATGTTTACTTTCATCACTTTTCGCTACTAGTATATGGGGCAGGGAAGGCTCTAGGCAATATATACTAACATACTTGCTGCCTTAACCACAAAACAGACCTGGGGAGTCTCTGAGCTTTGCTATTTGAATCTGTGTTAAAGAACTCTGATCAGTAAAGCTCTCTCTTACTTAACGTGGGTATAAGAATATCATTCAAGGCCTAGGTCCTGCCTTCCTCTTAGGACATCATCTTCCAATATAATCACAAAGAAGATACACTTAAATAAAACTTGTGCTTTACTATGTACTCAGTTAAAATTTTAAAAATCATTTTTAAAATGATTTTTAAAAATTTATATCTAAGACAATAAAAAAATTATACCAACTTAATTTTTTACTTAGTAAAATTTAATTTTACTAAGTAAAAATGTTATGCAGAGATAGAAAATAAAGGGAATATGGAATATGGAAAATATTTTTAAAAGTCTATTTTCCACCTTGCTGGCATTTTCCCCCCAATAGGCTATATGTGAAGATATAGGGATAATCAAAAGGGAGTTATAAAACTCTCAGCCAAGTTAAACTTAAACAATAATAAGTTATCCTGGTTATTAAAATCTTCAGTTTTCATGAATTCTCTCTTCAACTGGGCTCCAATTCCTATGATTGGTACATCTCACTGGGCTTCTTTCCTTTGCTTCCACTTGACTCATTCTGCCCCACCTCAAAGTTTTACTTCCTTTCTTAGAAAGTCTGAGAGTTTAGCCATCTCTCTCTCTTACCTCTAGCCTTTTCTAGCTACCTTTCCACAACCAAAATTGTTCATCCACCTGGTTTTGTAAAGATCATTTCCTCCCCACGTGGAATTCTACTTAGTCTTAAAAAGGATAAAAGATGATCATTTCCTCTCCTGCTTTTGCACCTTCAAGCTTTAGTGGCATAATACATGTGCTGTGAATTGATTTGTCTAAAATGATCTGAAGATACATTAACTAGGCATTTTTCTTGTTTAGCTGAGTTTTAGCTAAAACTTTTTTTCATTAAAAACAAACAATAACGACAAAACCCAAACTCTACCTCACAAAATAATTGTGAAGGAGTAAATTAAAACTCTACTACTTACATGTCCATGGAAGTAGTTTGTAAGAGGCAAACCATGTTTGCAACTAGGCAAACCATGATATGCAAGACTGCTTGACTTCTTAGTCTTTGAAGAAAGGGAACTAGAGATTTCCACGTATGCTAAGTAATTGACATGTGGTCTGTTTTAAATGGTCTGGAAGACTGGAGAGCCTTCTCGGAGCTGGACTCCATGTTTTAGGAATCTCTTTGGTAGCAGTTATGAACACAGACTTAAGGGTAGAGACATCCTTTAAGCTGCTATTCCTAAAATCTGAGATGAACCAAAGGCCTGAAAATGAGAGAAGGTACCAATTCCAGAGACATGTCTGAGTGACTGGATGTGTGAAGGAAGGAAGAAAAAGGAAGGCACTGGGATATAGTAGGGAGAAGTCAGGTTTAGAAGCCAGGCCATCCTGGGTTTGAATCCCAGGTTGAGTTACATTGTGCAAAAATCACCTCTAGGAGTTTCAGATAGCATCAAACTTTAAAGGGATGTAACAGGGACTGATGCAAATACTTTTAGAGTTCTTGAGAAAAAACAGCAATTCAGTACTAGTTTATATCAATATTACTTAAGGCTTTTGTACTGGCTTGTGATCTGGGAAATGATCATCTTGGTTTTAGACACATTGGTGTGAGGTGCTTGAAGATCAGTGGGTAGCTGAAACACAGATTTGCAGTTTAGGAGGACACAGATTTGGAGTTTAGGAGGGATATGAGGGAGATTTTATATATATGTAGGTCTGGGAGTGATGGGTGATAGATAGTAGCTAGACCTATGAGATGAATTATATCTTCCAGAAAGGAAAAGAAGGGAGATGAATTTCTAAGATGATTAAAGTAGAAAATGTTAGATAAGGATGAAAAGAAAAAAGTTGATATTCTGGATATAATTTTTTTCTCTGTATATTTTTTGAAAAACATTTTAGAGGAACCCCATTCTGGAGAATCTGTGGAGCAGTTGTGATTCAGCCAGAACAAACTATAAGCACACAAAAGACTCTAGACCCGGGGACTAGGCAGGCTTTCAGAAATGGGTGCCAACTTGCTGCTCTCTGTTCTGGCCTGGATGTGGCGGGTGGTAAAGGGAGGTGAGAGAAGTAAGAAAGAAATCAAAATACCTTCACTACAGATTTTCTAAATCAGAACCTCACTTGGATTGACAACCTTTTATTTTTTCTATATACAAATCCCTGGATGGAGGTAGATGTATCTCTGAAAACTACCACCTGTTACTGTAAGCATCTGTGCCTGGGTTCACCTCTGTGTGATGTTTACTTGATGGCTGATCACACTTTTGAGTACTGGTTCATCAAAGAACTTAGCAAAGTACCTCATGACATTCTTACAGATAAGATACTACACATTATAGTTTAAAAGTACTTTTAGGTGTATTTTCTAAAAACTGTGGGCTAGATGATGTAGTTTGGCGTGTTACTGGCTGACTGGAGGGAAGTCTCCAGTGATCCTCCACAGTATACTGCAGGCTTTGGACTTGTCCTGCTCAACATATTTACTGATGACTTGGATGAACATGGAGAATGCTTGCTCACCACATCTATAGCTGACCTAAAGCTACCATGGATACCTAATATGTTAGATGACAGCATTTCAATTTTTTTTAACGGTAATTTCAACAAGCTGGACTAGGCCAATAGCAACAAGACTTAATTTATTGGGGATAAATGTAAAGTCCTGTCATTGAGTTCAAAAAGTCAACTATATAGCAAGTCATACGATAAAGACTTGGGGGATGTGGTTGACCACAAGTTCAATAATAACAAACAGTCTGAACTTGTTAATAAAAAGTGAACTCAATCTTCTACTTTATTAATGGAAGCACAGGGAGGTAATAGCTGGTTAGACCACATTTGGAATACTGCATGTAATTCCAGCTGCCAGATTTTTAAGAGGGAACATAACACACTGGTGTGTTCAGACAAGGGTAACTGGTGATGGGTCTGGAAATCACATTTCCTAAAGGAGTGACTCAAGGAACCAGAAATGTTTGGCCTGGATAAGGGAACACTTAGAGAAGATGTTGAAGCCTCCCTCAAAAAATTACTGTGTGGCTGTACTGAAACAACCCTAGAGGGCAAAACAAGGATGAATGAGTGGATGCTATTGAGGGAGTTTTCAGTTGGATTAGGAAGAAAGTTTCTTATAGCCAACACTGGACGAAGCCATGACTATGACAATGGGACCTTCTAAAACGTCATGCAGGCACTCTTGCACTAGGTAAAGGGGTAATTAGAAAGTGTTCTTTAACCTGTGCTTTGATGAGCTTTCAGGTAGCAGTATCTTCAGTCAGCAGGACTAGAGAGGACGGCCAGTGGTGACCTCAGTTTGGTGTAGAAAAGAAACAGCTTCGGGAGATCCATGAGCAGAGCCAGGTGCCAGCCTGATCCTGCTCAGCTATGTTACCTTGCTGATTATTCTTTAAACCTCAAACCTCTCATCGGTAAATAAACATAAACATTATTGTCCTTTACAGGATGTATTTAGTTAAGTCCTTAAAGGTAGGGATAATGCCTTATTTAAAGCAAAGGGTTTGGTACTTGATAGACCCTCAATAAAATTTTTTGAACAAATGACAGAATACGGACTGTGTGGGAGAGCACTTGAATGGCAGAGAACCATATAAACACAAACTGTCACTCTCTGACATTTCCCCTCTCAAACATAAACAATTTGAGACTAGCAGTGACCCTGACCCCACTAAATACTTCCCTTAAGAGCTAAAGATCATGAGAATTCACTTGATCCTTTTAGGATCAAGGAAATTCACCTGCAAAGGGATAATTTGGAAGGGAGGTGGTTTTCAGACTGAGCATTCTACTTTGCTCATTCTTCAGTGGCACATAAAATACTTTTCAGAAGTTCATGCCTGCATATCCTTGAAGGCATAGATGAAAAGTCCCTCACCCAGAGACATTCCCTGGCTTCTCAAACTGGCCTGTTGCGCTGTCTTATAGCACACTTATTCCCTTCCTTCATTGCTCCCATCAGAGTTTATGATAATACAACACTCCATGTGATTGGTTGCTTATTATTTACGTTTTCCACACATAAATTCCCTGGGGCAAGAGCTGTGTTTTGTTTTTGTTCAGTGCATTTTGTGTAGTCCCAGTACCAAATTTAATGCCTGGCTAATATTAGAATCTCAGTAACTATTTGTTGATTGAATGAATGAAGCAAGGTTTACAATATTTTTGTTAAGTGGAAACTTCTATTGCTTTCTTTGTACCTTGTTTTGGTTTTTCAAAGTAATGTTTCCTAACTTTTGTCAAAAATAATGTTTCTATTAGAAGTTGAAATTGCATGCACTATGATAGGATTTTAACCTATTTTGCTGATAGGATCTGTACAATTGATCAGTACAAATTTATTTCTTATGCCTTTATTTGTCAAGAACCTAGAGGTTTCTCTTCCTAAGTCAGGCTACCACCTGCTGTCACATGGTAATCAGTTGTTACTTTTGGGCCTCTGGCTGAACATCCACGAGATGTCTTCTAACCAGGTGCGAGATCCAAGGACACAACTCCCGAAAGCCCATACCAACTTTATAATCTAGATTTTGTGGCCTGCCTGTTATGAGATCTTCTTTGATAACTCTTGATACAAAGAATGCTTGTTTGTGAAATTATAAACCTTTTTGTGTATATTCTTTCATATACTGCATTTAAAATTATATGAGATTGTCTTATTTACAAAACTGAGCCCAGGGACCTATGTAGGACTAAAAAAAACCCAATGCAGTTTTTTTCCTTGAGGCATAATGGAGATCTTTTGGTGTTTTAATTGTGCTTGTTTAGGCCAGCTTTGAAACTCATATCCCTTCTCTCAGATCAAGGGCTGAGGGGAGGTTCCTAGAAGACAAACCCACCCGTCCCCAAAACTGCTCTTTCATCAGGGACAGAGTTACCTCTCTCCCTAGTGATTTATATGCCTGGGGGTATTACAGAAAGAATGTTGGTGAGGGTCTGAAACATGTCTTTCTCCAGAGGAGGAAGTGCACCATGGTCTGTAGGACATATGGCATATAGCTCCTAAAAGATTAATGGGAACCTGAGACTTTGCTGGGTCCTCTGACCATGAATGATCAGGGTGTTGGAAGGAGTGCCTCCCCTGAGCTTTGAAGTATCCCTGACTACAAAGGTGTGAGGAACTTTAGAGTGAATAGGAGTCCCCAAAATAGTTTGGCAGACATATGCCTATTGTAAAGAATTCCTGAGACACATATAAGCAAGATTTCAAAACTCTTCAAACCAATGATGGGGAATTTAGGAACCCTTGAGAAGCTTACAGTGTTCATTTTGTAAATTAACAAGACTGGGCACATCTCCAGGGGCTGCAGGGACTCCACAGATTTTCGACGTTTGTCAAATAAGCACGGCTGATGGAAAGCACACCCCTGGCTGCTATAAGTGCAGGTGTCCAGTGTGAGTGCAGTCCTGCCAGCTGCTCATTCATTCTTTTGTCTATCTTTGGCCAGATCCTTCATCTGTTTCCACGGCTACTGCTTTCCCCAGACCCCTTCTTCTTTCCCTCTCTTGGCAGATCATTCACTCCACACTTCACAAATAAACTTGAGGCACTGAGAACCAATTCAACTAATTTCCTGGCCTCATCCCTCCACATGTTTCTATCTACACCTGTGCTCATTCTCACCCCTTTGCCCCATTGGAGAAACAAGTGGTCTTTCTATTCAAGCTCAAATACTTTGCCTGTGCCTTGGACTTATGTCTCTGGGCACATTTTGCTCATATTTTCCAACCTCCTTGCTGGGCTTGTCTCCCACAGTATGTAGCATTTCCTCCCCACTGATCTCATTTTCTTATGGCCACGCTCCTTGAGAGAACAACACTCACCTGCTCTTCTAACTCCCTTGCTTCTACTTACTCCTGAACTTACAATTTCTTATCATTATCTTGATTGGCATCCTTCCGGGATTTTCCATCCTGTCACAGTTCTCCTCTGGACATTTCCTGTCACTCCACCCAGGTTCTCTTCCTGCCACTTGTCTCCTTTCCCTCCTTTCTTTTGCTGCTCTATACTTGCAGTTGGAGTTTTCCCAGGTCATACCTGGGACCCTTTTGGCCTCCTTCACCTAATCTCATTTTCTTATTCAGTTCATTCATTCAGACATTCATTTATTTCATTAATTTTTATTAAGATCTTCCTGTGTTGTCAGATACTCTACTGTGGTCTAGGAAAGAATAAAGTATGCACCTAACTGCCAGGAATCTTGATGCAGTAGGAAATCATTTAAAGAAATAAGTGCAGGGCTGGGGTTGTGGCTCAGTGGTAGAGTGTTTGCCTAGCACATGTGAGGCACTGAGTTTGATCCTCAGCACCACATAAAAATAAAATAAAAGACACTGTGTCCACCTAAAACAAACAAACAAAAAATAAATATTAAAAAAAAGATAGAAGTGCAACTAAATGCTATAGATGTTATAGGAGAATATAGAGGGGTCCAGAGGGTGAGGAAGAAGACTGCACAGAGCCTTTGGGAGAATCTTAAGAGATGAGAAAGAATGTGCCTTCAGGGCTGGGCAAGAGGAATTAAGGAATTCCAAGTAAAGAAGTAGCACATGTGGCACAGTGTTTCAGAGCATGGACTTTGGAGCCAGGAGATCTGGATGAAATCCCAGGTCCTCATCTTGAAGGAATGGGAATTAGAATGTGCTGCTTTTAGAGGTCTTATTTTCTATTTCTGCAACAAGACCTAACATGTATGGCTGCTGTAAAGTTTAGATAACAGCAAAAGTGCTTATTAGCACGATGCTTGTCACAGAGTATGTGATTATTAAATAATAACCACTATTACTATAAATATAATTATAACTTTAATATGTGTTTTATAACCATTACAGGAGGATCTACTTCATAAGACCAAATGAACTAAAATAAATGTGAAAGAACTTTAAAAAAAGTATAATGCAAAATTATTCAGTCATAAAAAGGAATGAAGTTCTTGTACATGCTAAAATATGAATGAGCTTTTAAGAAAACAAGTTAAGGGAAATAAACCACATACAGAAGGACAAATAGTTTATGATTCCCCTTAGTTATGAGGTACTTATAGCAGGCAAATTCATAGAGACAAGAAAGAAGAACAGAGGTTCTAGGAGTTGGGGAAGGAGGCATGAGGAGTTACTATTGAATGGGCACAGAGTTTGATTGAAATGATGAAAAAGTTTTAGAAATAGACAGTGATGATGCTTGTACAACATGGTAAATGTATTTAACGGTACTGAATTGCACACTTAACAAACAGTAGGTTTCAAGTACAGCAGAAAAGGAAGTAACAAATTCATGTGCTATTTTCAACAAAAAAATACCAGTAACATTCAGAGTAAGACAAACAAATCAGGACATCTTACCCACTCAGGTTTTTAAAAACTATACTTATATTTGCAGAGTTTTACTAGTATGAAAAATGTATGTTTTTAAATTGGTAAATTTTCAAAAAAGGGAATTAATTTAGGTTGGTATTTTGATCATCCTAAAATCTGGATAATGAATTTACTTCTAAATAAAGAAGTCTAATAATTGTGCCTCATTTTTGACCTGTGGTAGATTCAAGATGACTTGATTTTTTCTAGGTGCTCCCCCTGGTAAATAGTTGCATAGTAAACTTTACAGATACATATTTGTATTGAAGAATTTAAGTCTGTGGGGATATAAAAATGGATACACAAGTACCCTTACACAGAGACAAGTTTAGCATTTAGAAAGCTGCATTTAAAATAAAGAACCAATAAGGACTCAGAAAGGGAAAGTTTCCCTTGGGCCTGGGCAGGAACACATGGCTCACTGACCTGCGTCCCCTGACTGTTGATGTCAACAGCATCACTCCACTCAGTAGTTATTTCATCTGGCAACTCTACTCTCAAACAAAGGCTAGGAAGTAAGTCTTTGGTCTTGCAGTCTGGATAACTGGAAATCTGATGATAGAGCTCATGATGAACTGAACTCTCAGAAGGAATTTTTCTGCAATAAACCTCAAATTTTGGGATGTCTGAAATAAAAAAAAAAGGCATACGCAGACTTAGATATGAATGATAAAGACTTAGGGATATTAAACATAATGTTGTAAAATAAATTTCTTAAGAAGTTTACAATAATTTTATTTAAACATTCTTTAAAGAATACATGTACTACTAAATAAAAGAAAAATAAACCTCCTGAAAGAAAATTTTATTCTTTAAAGTCTGTTCTATAAAATATACCTTTAATGTTTTCCTTTATAAGCACTGCTACTGGGCATCTGTTGTGGAGAATGACTCGAGGACTAGGGTCTTCTGAGAGGGTTAAATAAGTCACTCCAAAGTGTTCTTGATATGTCAATGCTATAGCCCTAAAACAGAATCAAATCAAATGACAGAGATGGTTTAGAAAAAAGTGCAAGTTTTCTCTCCTGGTCATGTTTACTTGGATTAGCAATATTCCAAACTCTAAAATGCCTTCTCTTTTATACCTTGGGGAGATTTTTCCAGAAAAATGAAGCCATCCCTTCATTTAATAGCTGTCATACATGAACTGTATATTTACTGATTTTTAAAAGGTAACATATTTATTATAAGATATCCAAAAAATAAGAGAAATTATTTAAAAGATTAAAAACCCTAACTCTACCACTCAGCGAGAACTATAGCTAACTCTGTGCTCACCTTGTCCCCGGCTCTTTTGTCCTCTATGCATATGTACCTTAAACTTCTCAGACAAGGTACCGTCTTCTCCAAAAGTGCTCAGTGAATTCTGGTAAAGGAAGAGCTGATCTACTTTAAGGACTACTTCAGAATGTGGATGCCTGTCCATTTCCATTCTAACAGCAAGCAAACAATGTTTGTTGTCAATTTTTACAAGATGGTCAGACTTTACAGGATCTACATTTTGACCACCAGGAGCAAAGGTGTATTGATAGGAGTTAGAAAAACAGCTGCCTGAGCACAGGTTGCCCTCTGTGTTAAAGAGAGAAACTCTCCTATTGTACTACAGCCTACCAAATGATATTTTATATCAAATCAGGAAAAAGATTCTCTCTGAAGTCTGAATTACATACACTGTTAGAATTAATCACAGAAATTAGTTAATTTGCTGAATGTGGTTCTTTGTTTATGCTGATTAAAATGGGTTAAGAGCACATTAAACAATTTCCTGTTTGCCATCTATTCTATTTGCCAATGTGAGTCCTTCCCAAAGATTATATTAGTTTAAGATGCCAAAGTGAACTGTGCATTAGCATTTGGTGAAAGATATACCATCAAATATGTACTACAGAGTGAGGGAGGGAAAGAGATGAGGAGATGGGGAGATGAGCAGAAAGTACATTCCTTTTCAGAGTGAAGTTCTTAGATAAACAGGAAAGATCTTTTCTTAGACTAATTTTGAAAGAACTGGGAAAACCAATCTCAAGACAGTTCTTTTGAAAGCTATGAAAGTTAGGGGCCAGGCTAAAGTATAGTCCTTTTTAACTATTTAGATTTAATATTTATATATAAGATTAATTTATACTATAATTCTTAGAATTTAAGCTTCATTTACAAATGAAGTTTTGCTTTCAAATTTTGTCTTTTACTGTAAAAATAAGATTTGTTTTATAGACAGAAGGTTGCATACCTTTCAAAAATACTTCCTTAAATTCAACATGCTTAATATTATCCATAACCATATATAAATTAGAGTAACCCCTCTTTGCAGGGTTAAGGCTGAAAATATTTATAAACTCAGGTATGTTTGTGAACATTGTGACGGAAAAAAGGATGTGGGTGTGGAATAGGGCCTTACCACTATGGACAACTCCAGTTAAGCTGTTATCTTTTAAAATATTACTATTAAATCTTTGTATATATCAAAAAAGTTAGGATGGCTGAAGTCCAAAACTCTATAAATTCATAATCATGAGCATAAGGTACCTCCCATAAGGTCACAATATGTTTTCTTTTGTAGCTGTTACATATACCATAAATAAGTTATTCCTGACATCTGTAGAAAGGATGGATTGCATGCAAAACAACCACAAAATAGAAGTCTAGTATGAAGAAAGCATTACATGTCTCTGCCTTGATTCTGTCCTGTTATTTGCATAATTGGTAATCAGTAATTGGAGCAACTTGTGTACAGGAACAACCACAGCAGAGAGTCTTCTGTGGCTTGTGTTAATCTAAGTTCTCTCACTAGATCAATTTTTGTGAAAAATTCTATTTTGAAGTAAAATTACAATATTAGAAAAGAAAAAGCTTTCTCAACTTGACTTTCTTATATTTTAGCCTTAATTTCTCACCATTTTACAGAGGCTAAGAACTCCTAAAAGAGGGTAATCTTTTTCATTACAACATATTGCTACTATCCATGGTACAAATAATATCATTTCCTCCAATATAAGATGCATACACCCCTCAAAACATCTCATAAGCATTACACTGGGACAACCCATTATATGATCACAACATTTGAGCAACATATTTGATGTCTAGAAGTCATTAAAGATAAAATTTAGTCTTACATATATGGAGCATTGCACCTATTCTCTTTGCATCTCCAGGAACAGTGACACTGACAGGCAAAGAAGGGCATTCACATATATGTAAAATACCTGGTACAGAATCCATTTTCCCTAGAATTCCCAAGGGGCACTGCCACACTCTGTCGGGGAAACTCTTGTTTAACTAGAGCTGGCAGGCTCCAACACTGTGAGCTGTCGGCACCTGTGGCAGGAGAAAAGCCCAGCAAAATCTTTTTCTGAAGCAAGGATGTGTCCAATACTGATGGCCCAACATCAGGCATTAAATCCCAGCAAGGAAGGGAGCTGGATTTTATAGCCGGCTGCTCTCCACCTGGGCAAATGCTGAAAGTAGCACTGTCCGGAATGTGAAAATACTGGAAAAAGACAATACAGAGAGGGCACACTTACTACAACAATGCAGCCAAGTTAAGTTTTAAAAGCATAGATTCTAAGAAACCATAACCGTGTATTCAAGTTGGCAATGTGGGAATATCAGCACAAGAAAGCCCTAATGAAACAGTGAAAGCAGTGGAAGCAGGGTCTGCTTTGCTGCACATGATAGAGTTGGGGTGATTTAAAAAGATGATGCATAGTTCTTTCTCCCAGGTATTGCAAAAATCCCCATGATACTGGCGTAGAAATGTCATGTGCTGGGGAGGGAGTCCCCTTGGACAGATAGGTATGGCTACACTGAAATGGTGTGGTGTGGTGGCAGATATTAGGAAAACAGATCTGAATAACATTCAGAACAGGAAACTGGGAGTTCAGAAGACAAATTTTATGTAATGCTCATCCTGAGGGAGGAGCAAACTCTGATTGAATTTTACACTGTTTCTGGCATTAGAGTTGCTGAATTTTAGACTTCAAAAGGACCTCAAGGGATAATAATATATTTCAATAATATATAATAAATAATATATTTGAATTTCCTATTTCACAGCTAAGGAAGCTGTTTGTTTTTGTTTTGTTTTGTTTTGGTAATGGGGATTGAATCCAGGGATGCTTAACCAAATCCCCAGCCATTTTATTTTGAGATGGGGTCTTGCTAAGTTGCTTAGGGCCTTGTTAAATTGCTGAGACTGGCTTTGAATTTACAATTCTTCTGCTTGAGCCTCCTCAGCCACTGGGATTACAAGTGTAAGCCACTGCGTCCAGTAGGAAGCTGCTTTTGACTGAGCTGATGACTTATCTGTCCAATAGCACAAAGCCAGGAAGTGACACAGCCCTGCCAGAAGCCAAGTTTCCTGCTTCCAGTCTGGGTTTTCCCACTGTTCCACACTCTCTAAGAGACCAGGGATTACCATGCCTCTTGAAAAATCCTAGACCTGTCTGAAGCAGAGTCATTGTTGGAAAAGGGGACACTTCTCAGCTATAGGGGCAAATTGAGTCTTTCTCTTCTTCCAGGAAGCCAAGGCAAATGGGGAGTCCTGGGTGATGTTGATGCTGCAGATGCTGCTGGCTACAGTCATTTACTGAGCACCTATCCCTTTTATTTACATTAATTTATTTAATCCTCATAAAACCTACAAGGAATACAAAATGATGCCCATTTTAAAGTTGAGGAAATGCAGGCTGGGGCTGTGGTTCAGTGGTAGAGCACTTGTCTAGCATGTGTGAGGCACTGGATTCAATCCTCAGCACCACATAAAAATAAATAAAATAAAAGTATTGTGTCCATCTACAAATAAAAGTATTTAAAAAAAATGAGGAAATGTCATCTGGCCCAAAGTCTTGGGAAGCCCTAGAGTGAGAAGTAGGACAATTACCTAGATGAAGGCTAATTATCTTGTCAAAGCAAATGTTGTTGACCTCTATTCTTTTTTCTTAATATTTATTTTTTTAGTTGTAGTTGGACACAATACCTTTATTTTATTCATTTATTTTTATGTGGTGCTGAGGATCGAACCTAGGGTCCTGCATGTGCCAGGTGAGCGCTCTACCACTGAGCTACAACCCCAGCCCCTTGACCTCTCTTCTTAACTGGACAATAACTGGGTACTTCTGGCCACCTATTTATTTTTATCAATGAACTAGGATGAAATTGTATTGTTCCACTTTTTGTAAATACCACAATACACTGTCAACTAAAAACAAGTGTACTATTTTATCCTAATCGATCCTTCTAATACAATTTTTAGGAACAGAAAGTAAGGGGTAATAATAACTGCAAACAAAGGTAAAGAAAGATAATGCTTTTTTATATGATAGTTTCATTAACATAAAATAGCTGCATACTACTTGGCATACTCTAAGTTTTTTTTTTTTTTTTAATTTCTCCTTACTTTCTTTTTCATTGAACAAAGAGCCAAGTCAAAAACTCCTCTCAACATTCCCAGATGTATTTTCTATGTGTTTTGCCATTGAGATGTTAACATAAACAAGCTGGTACATTTTCACATTCACTCTTTGTGTGAACACAAAGCTCATTGCCCCAGATCTGTGGCTCGGTTCGGTTCTCGCCCTCCGTCCACACCAGCAACTCAAACCAGTTCCTCAGCTGCTGCAGCCTGCGGGACAGATGTGTTGTTTTTTTTTTTTTAATGCAACTCAGAGCTGGTCCTCAGGCCCACTGCTTTACCAGTGGGGGTTCATTGAACCTGTGAGAGGACCATGCTGGAACCTCTGAGCAGATGGAGTGCAGGCAGAACTAATCCAGCAGTGTCAAGATCTGTTGTTTTTTTGGATTTCTGCCCATTAATTACAGAGCAACCATGGCTTTAATTACAGCCAAATAAGTGGATTTCTCTTTACCTATATTCAGTGCTAGCCTTCTTTGCCCTAGGCTATAAAAAGTTGATCCTATTTGTTGTTAATTCATCAAAACATAGACAAAACCATTATGTTATGAATTGCTTACCTCTTTTCCAGAATGGGGTTTGGAGACAGATAACTGTGGTTTATAAAATATCTGATACGGTGTGTTATTGATTACTGTAGTCTTGTCTTCAATCTGAATAATCTGTATACCTTGCTGTACCATAGAAGAAATGCAGAACTGACACAACTGTAAGATAATCGAGGAAAGGGCAATTTTTACAACATTATAAGGCATATGATTATTCTTTTTTTTTTAAATATTTATTTCTTTTAGTTATTGGCGGACACAACATCTTTGTTTGTATGTGGTGCTGAGGATCGAACCCGGGCCGCACGCATGCCAGGCGAGCGCGCTACCGCTTGTGCCACATCCCCAGCCCCAAGTATGATTATTCTTTAAAGGTTATTTATCTATTGCTTTGCCCACGATAGTACTAGTTTACCTTTTTCCAGAGTACTTAATAGCATCCTTTCAGTCTCCAAAATGCCCTGGCCAATACAAGGCAAGAGTTGACAGCAAAGTACTTTAGCAAGCCAGTTACTTGTGCTACTGTTGTACGGTATAGACAAGAGATTTGTTTTCAGATTATTTCACAGATTACTTCATACAATATTTATAAAGCACTTATACATAAACAAATTCCTACTCATCTTACTCAACAGGATTCAATTCAGCAACCCTTCTCCTCACAAGTACCACAGCAGTGACCTCACAGAGTGCCTTTAAAAGTGACAATGAAGTGACTTTAAAAGTGACAATGAAGATGAAGGAAACAATATGACAGACCTTCATGTATTGCTATATCATGCACCCCACCTGTTTTAAGTAATTTATGAATATTAATTCACAAATTCCTACATATAGTAACAATATAGGGTGATTTCTATTATCCCCATTTTACAGAAGATGAAAGTAAGATGCAGAGGTTCAGCATTTGTCAAGGTCTGGCTGGGCTGGAACCTACATGGTCTGGCTCTGCAGTGCTGCTCCTCACCAATATGTGCACTGTTCTCCTTGCACTCCTGCATCCCATGTGGAACTGATGCTTGGAGGGATACCTGCCTAAGGATAGCTGTCCAGTAAGTGGCAATCTCAGAGCAGCAGTCCTCAGAGGGTGGCTAGAGCTTATATGGAGGATCTCCAGAAAGGGGTATTAAGTTCAAAACTAAATTTATAATAATACTGACATTATATTTTTCTTTTCACTTTACTTTCCTCATGAGCATATGGTGGAATTTCCCTGAGGCTATTATGACATACCATGTCACAACTCTGATGGCTAATGGAATATGTTTAAATTCTTGTGTTTAAAAAATTTCTCTTAATTTACAATCTGGTAAAATCTGATAGAACCCATAGAAACAAAAGGTCTTTGCGGGGGTCCCCAACAATTTTTAAGCATATAAAGGAATCCTGAGACTGAAATGTTTGAGAGTTATTACTAAGAATAATTGAACATCACTATATATTCCAATAGTTAGTTCATTCATTCATTCATTTGCAAGTATTTATTTAGCACTTGCTGTGGCTACTTTGTGAGGTGCTAGAGGTATTGGGTGTTTGCCTATATTGTGTAACATTTTTTTCCAGGTTTTGATGGCAGTTCTCAACTTACAACTATTCAACTTTGGGTGATTCATGCTTACAGCTCTTTGCCATTTACACCCATGTTACAGCACTTTGGCAGGCAGGCAGAACATAAACATATGTTGCCCAGACAACCTTGAGGAAATGGATACCAGCCTTGAACACTGAAGAAAGACCAATTTCTTGTTTCAGGGAAATTTGTTTTTTAAAAAATGACCAAAGAACCCTAACTTTTCTTAAAAGACTCTTCAAAGATGCTCAAAACAACTTCTTCCCAAAGAAAGGTCATCCTGAATTCTACTATTCTGATAAAGTACCCCTTCTCCTTCTCATTTGGGATAGCTAAAATAATGAAGATAATTTTAAGTACAGCAAGAGACTTCCACATGTCACACTAGATATTATTCGTTCATACATACAATTTAATGTGATTAGTTGCTATATTATTCATCTAATTAGTTTTCATAGACTTTAGATTTATGCTGAAAAGCACACACCATTTGTATTTATCTAAATAACTACTTAAATATTTTTGTTTGTTTGTGTGTGTGTGTATGTGTACATTCTCTAAAAACATGGGCACTAGTCAACTGTTGAAGAACTGTTGAAGTCCTTCAGTTGAAAACGTCTTATAGGAATTCCCTCTTAAAACATTGGTTCTACGGGGAAAACAGAATTGGTCCACATCATTTTGCTCAGGATGCCCTTTGCAGGAATATGACCTCTGCTCTAGGAGGCTTTGTTCTTTCACTCAATGCTTAGAATGTTAGCAACTTTACTTCCTGGTCTAAAAAAGGAGGCCAAGTACAATTTGTAGATATTTTGGAATAAGTTCATTCCCCTTCACATACTATATATAAATCAAGTGACTGCTGAGTGTTCTGAAAAGAGCAGTTATTGGATAAATTATGTGACACAACTTTTATCATTGGTAAAGGAAAAATATATTGTAAAACAGAAGTCTAAGAAATTAAGAAATAAAGTATTTTACTGCTATGTATTATTTAGAATATGTAATACCAAAAAGGGGTTAAAAAGAAAAGGTGGGTTTATATTAAATAGCTTAAGGGGATGGCACATTTGATTTGAGCCAAATCAACTCTGTCCTTACCTTCTGATGTCCTGGGAAAGCACCAAGTCTTATTTCAGCATCAATAAACCCTTCTTCGTCCAATGTCACGACTTCACCATTACCTCCATCTTTCCACTTTGGAGATGTCAGGTTATGGACTAGTTTAATTGCTACTGACTTGTGCACAGTGTTTGTATTTGCCCAATATATTCCAATCTGAAAAGCTTCCTGGAAAAATAATGCCTTAATTATAAAGTAATTTTTCTTAACTTTGGTATGTTTTTAAATCTCAATCCACAGGATCTTTTCTCATATGATATAATAGGTCCATTAAAGCAACCAAATATCATTCCACTTTTTTTTATAATGGCAACATATATTTTATCTTTGTTCCTAATGTTAATTTTGATTCACAATGAAATTCATATTTATGGACAGGAGAAACAAAACAAACTTGAGATGTGACTACCCTATAAATACCAAGTCTTAAAGACTGAAGGTTTCATCTCACTTGACAAGAGAATAACATGCAATAATAGGTCCATACAGGTCAACATTCCAATTCTATAAGGTAACAGTATTTGATTATTAAAAAAATGAAAAATGCAATTGAATAAAGATGTTTAGGGACTGGAATGCAAAAAAAAAAAAAAAAAAGAAAAAAGAAAAAGGACTCTGAAATTGTTTTCTATTAGGAAAATATTTTATTTAAGAGTTACTTTATTTTCTCAGATTTATGTCTATTTGAAATGATCTATCCTTATAAAGTTAGTTTTATAAATTAGAATACAAAATCTTCTGAAATTTTTATCTTGTGATTAGGTTTTTCTACCTGTGTCACTAATAATTCCATGTTGTTTTAATTAATAACTGGATAATCCTTCATAATTATGGACATACAATTATGGACATATAAAGGAAAAGGAGCCTGACAAAAATGGTGGTTCAGAAATCCTCCATACCTCACAGAATTCACAGAATTTAAGAACTGCAAAGATTATCAAGGGGATGGGTTAGCATATAGTACAACTCTGTATCCTTAACACACTGAGAGATCAATCTTAATACTTGTCAAATATCCCGCACACAATAGAAATGAGTATGTAATTAGTACAGGTTATCCAAATTTAATGATAACTCAACCATGAATACTGCTGATAGGGGGGGAAAAGACATCTGAAAAATCTCTGAATATCAAAGAACATTCCAGACTCCTTATGTATATATCTGTGAGGACAGTTTTCCACAATGGATTCATTCCGTTAAATCATAAATGCAACCTCAGAATAAAATCTAGTTGTTGAGAGAGAAGAATTATGTTAGTTTCAAAAGTTATAGTACCTGAAAATTAGGAGGAATAATAGTTTTGCTAGCAGGAACCTGTAGAACAATCTTCTCTCCTTCAAACAGCCAGAGGTCCCACTTGGACTGATTGATAAGCAGGGCCCAGGGCAGAAGTTCTATCAACAAAGTTCTAACATATGGCTTCCAGATCGACAGCTTCACTCGCATTGGGCTATCCCACTGACTCAGCTGTTCATTCCTGTTCCAAATACCACATCCAAGAGACTCAATGAAA
This sequence comes from Marmota flaviventris, assembly GCF_047511675.1. Taxonomy (NCBI): domain Eukaryota; kingdom Metazoa; phylum Chordata; class Mammalia; order Rodentia; family Sciuridae; genus Marmota; species Marmota flaviventris. The sequence continues at coordinate 36,878,765 of NC_092512.1, forward strand.
TATGATGACTTCAATATTCATGAAATACGTTTAAGGATTCCAGACACACAATGCTCCTGTAGGGTACCTCTTCACATCAGTCATTCAATGCTGAATTTGCAAGCAGGAAAAGCAACTTTTCATGCAATTATGTTGTATATTATGAGTAAATATATATATAAATGTACCTACTAGATGACAAAAGATCAGAATCTCACAAATACATGCAAATACATTTTTTCACACTATTTATGAGATCTTAATATTTTTGTGAACAGTCATTTCTTAATATATAAGTGTGTATAGAAAAAGATAGCTGAAGACTATTACCTGTCAGAATCCTTCTTAATATAGGGCCATGTGGGTTCGAGAGATTTTTCTGGCCCATAGAATTCATCAAGGATCTGATTAACTGTACCTCCAGGGTGTATCTTAGTGGCTATTTGTTTAATTAGGGCTGTTGAGATGGGGACAGCACAATCTGAAGGGTCATATTCTTCTCTAGAAAATGGAAAAAAAAAAGTGTTAGATTTCTAAGTGGTCTACAATTTATTAAAAAAACCCTAAAAATGTACTATGAATCATACTTTTAGGCGAGATTGAGTCCATTTTCAGTGATTTAGGAAAGTATGATAGTTTTTGGATGATTTGGGCCTTGGCCTTTCCTTCTCACTTGACCCTGCTTGGGTGAGATCTCAAGTCATGCCTTCTTCCACTACAGAAATCATGTGTCAGTTAAATTTAAACTAAATTATATTTTCTGATGACCTCTCCTGATTGGCTCTTTCTTTCTCTTGTTTTGAGTAGTAACATTTTTATTATAAGGGAATAATACACACTTGAGAATGGGAGAGTGGGCAATCATATGGAAGGAAGAAAAGAGGGCAGAGAAGAGGGTGAGAAGAGGGAGAGAGAGGAAGAGAGGACGAAAGCGGGAGAAGGGCAGGGGAGACACCCAAAAAACAAAACTCTTATTTCTAATCTTGATGAGAAAGGATGAATTTTATCTAAAACTATAGAGGAGGATAAGAGAATAAGAAAATACTAGGCAGGGTAATTTAAAATAACATTCTCCTAAGATAAAAATTCCATTCATGCTCCTCCAGCCCCCAACAGTACAAGGTTAATTTTCTACTGAATTTCTCTTAGGAATATAAAAAAATGTATTTTGCTAATACCTTGCTTGAAATGTTAGGTGATGTACAAGATCAGGTTCTATGTTTTGCAGTGGTTTTTCCTGCCCTCTTCCTGGAATAATCTGTGTTTCATTCAATCCCAGACTCCTTTTCTCCAAATGTATGATAATGGGGTCTGGAAGATGACTTCTCATGATAAAAAGAGGGCTGAACACAATCTATAAAAATAAAAGGACAGAACAACTTTCATATTTGCTTTGTTGCAGTATTCCAGCTGTTTGATGCTGAAACAAACTTGTAATAAATCTCTTCCCTGGGTCACTGTGACCTTAATTTATTTCAGAACAGGAAAGGTCAGAGTCATATACCATATTTTAGGATTGGGAAAGCACTCACCATTCGTTGTTGCACTTGAGAGTTGGGTTCTAAAGTCAAAACTGTACACCAGACATAAATAATGGAACTGTTTGAAGATGGCACCTGCACATGAGATAGCAGAGGATTCTATTAAATACTGAACTGCTTACTCATTAATCAAAATAAGACACAGATATAATATCAGTTTGGATGATAAAAAATAATTTCAAGTTAGATAAAAAGCCACCAAAAACAAAAACAACTATGCAAAAACAGACTTCATCATGGCATAAAGCAAATGCACAGTGGATCGATGGGGCCAAGTCTTTCCATAAAGAACATTTCAATTTTAAAGCTGCTTTATTTTAGATTCTCATCCCTGGATCTCATATTCTCATTCTCATACCTGGATGACAATGCTATACTCAGAGGCTTTGGATTCTAGGCACACGTCTCTTGACCAGTCTTCATCTCCTTTGGCCTTCACACACAACTCTGTCAGTTCACTGTTTTCTAATATGTACGAAGGTAATTTTTGTTTGGCTGTGAGGCAGTCAAAATGTTCTCGAACTACAGCTTGTCCATCTTGTCCAATATAATGCTGAACGACTTTTAGTTCTATGCTTTGAGACAAATAACTACAGATGATCTGTCTTCCACAGATGATAATCTAAAAAACAATTTAAAAATACAGAAGGCTTCATGAATTCAGATTTCATTACATGTAATCATTTAGATAGATATGTTTATGTTAATGAAAAACAAATGAAGTAATTAGTTTAATATAAGAAAGAAAAGAGACTTAAAGGAAAGAATTTTGTTCTGTCATGTTGAGCTGTCAATACATAAAGGAGAGACTCATAGGCAGGGTCCAGTGCCCACCCAGAAATACTGACCAGGTGTGCTCTAGAGAGAAGATGAAACCAGAGACAAATATTTGTGAAAGAAAAGCTGTGCAAATATGCATTGACAGGGGATAGTTCACTTGAAGGAGAGGGTGCAAGCTCAACTCCAGAAATTGATACTGTAGGGACAGACTCAGGGTGAGAAGTCAGAGAAGGGGCCAGATGAAAAGGGGTGAGGAAGGGTAGAGGTGAATCAGGAGAAAGTAGGTTTGCTGAAGCCATGATATAATATTAGTTTGGATGATAAAAAATAATTTCAAGTTAGATCAGAAGGTGGTGATTAATCTCATCAAATAATGTATAAGATGAAAAAAATGGGAGTTGAAAGTAAGCATTAGCTCTGGTAACTGAATGGAAAATTGTGGTCTATCTATACTTTGAAGCTGATTTCTTATAGTTTATTGTACTCTTATCCAGGAAGAGATATCTGAATACACTACTACAAATGATCTTTGACTGAGATACCCCATTATATTTTACTTTATTCAGTTTTTTTCTACATTGTAGAAGTATTTTAACTTTATAAAACACATAGAATTACCCATTAAATTCTCAGACCTAACTTTGTATCTGGACAAGAGTATAGTTTATAATGGATATTAAGAAATGTTTCTTAAATTGGTTGAAATTGAAAAGATATTGGAAAATTTACTCTTATGTAGTAAATAATTTTAGAAAGCAAATACTTCTGTAATAAGTATTCACCATGGTTATACAAACAGAACTAGTTCACAAACTACATTTCATATTTTTAATATTTTTATAGATTATAAAATAATAACTAATACATATAGTATACTAAAAGGTCTAAACATGTGATGATTAACTTTAATGTGTCAACTGGGCTATATTTTTATTTTTTAAAATATTTTTAAGTTGTAGATGGACACAATACCTTTATTTATTTTTATGTGGTGCTAAGGATGGAACCCAGTGCCTCACACAACTGGGTTATATTTTTAATCAAACATTATTCTCAATGTGTCTGTGGGGATGTTTGTAGATGACATTTACCTTTGAATTGGTAAACTGAATAAAAACAGATTGCCCTCCCAATGTGAGAACATCACCCAGTCAACTGAAGACCTAACAAACAAAAAATGCTTATAGAGAAGGAACTCATTCTGTCTTACTACTTGAGTCGGGACACTGGTCTTTTTTGGTCTTTGACCTTGAACTGTCACATTGGCTTTTCTTGGGTCTTGAAGTTGCTAGCTTTTGGACTAGCACTTTTGCCACTGGCTCTGCTGGTTCTCAGGCCTTCAGACTTAGACTGGAAAATGACCTATCAGCTCTCCAGCATACTGACTGCAGATCTTTTTACTTTTCTGTCTCTGTAATCATGTGGGCCAAGAGATAATTAATCATTCCCCCACACACTGCACATGCTATATTGGTTCTGTTTCTCTGGAGAACCTTATATAGAAAGTATTTCCCAAATTAACCTATTTATTCTATTCTCACAGCAACCTTATAAAGTAGGTGCTATTATCTCTCTCCATCTTAACAAGTAGAAAAACCACAGGCACAGAGATGTTGAATAACTTGCAAGTTGGTACCCAGAAAATCTGGCCTAGAATCTGTGTTGAAGATCACTTTTGATAGTCTGTCACTCATAAAATTAATACCTATTCATAAGAAAATTTAGATTCCCAAGGAAAGAGGGTAAAGGCTGATCACCATAACACAAATGTGGCAGATGTCATTGGGTTCCCTTTCCATAGCTGGTCCTTCTTTACTCCTGCTGTTAAAAACTGATTTGGTCTAGGTATCAAAAGATAGTCAAGCACTCAGGGGAGGTGGATATCTCCCTTGAACTTTGGAGGCTGTACTGAAATGGGTAAAAACTAATCCTGGTAAATCCATTCCCTCTTAACCAATGATTACCTTAGTGGTAAATGTGTTTTGGCTAGTAATATGAAAAGGAAAGATGGCAAAGGCTTGGAGAAGATTTTACTCCTTGAAAGAAGGGAGACAATTTGAGAAGAGAAAGTTCTCTGTTATGGAAGATATTATAAGAGGATGTACATCTTGAGATCAGAAAGGCACATCAGAGGATGGCAGAGAAGCAGATACAGTACTGAGGTGCGGAGGTCACCAATACCAAACCCACCTTCTTCCTTCTTTTGATGTGAAACAAAATGTACAAAATAGGAATAATAATAATAGGATCTACCTCATTAACTTGCTATGAAGATTAAAAAGTATATATTTGTTCAAATTTTATGAGTTTATTACATCTTTTTTAAGATAAAACATTTGGAAAACAACTATATTGCAAATAACTTGTATTCAGAATATACAAAGAACTCTTAAAATTCAATAATAAGTAACCACCTAGCCTTTTTTCTAAGTGGAAAAAAAAATCTGAGCCTTTTCACTAGAAAAGAAAAACAGGTAACAAATAATCATATGAAAATGTTCAATATTATTTGCTATCAGAGAACTGCAACTCAACACAAGATAAAATTTTGTCTCTACATACTTTTAGAATGACTGCAATCCAAAAAGAAAAATACTAACTGCTGCCTAGGATGCAGAGCAACAGAAACTCTTTTTTAAAAATATTTTTAAAAATTATTTCTTTTTAGAAATACATGACAGTAGGGTATATTTTGACATATTATACATACATGGAATACAACTTCCCATTCTTGTGGTTGTAAATGATGTGGAGTTACACAGCTGGTATATTCATAGGAAAGTTATGCCATATTCATTCTACTGTCTTTCCTATTCCTATCTCCCCTCCCTTCCCTGCATTCCTCTTGTCTAGTTCACTGAACTTCTATTCTTCCCCTCCTGCCTTTGTTGTATGTTAGCATCCACATATCAGAGAAAACAGTCAAACTTTGTGTTTGGGGAACTGGCTTATTTCTCTTAGAATAACAGACTATAGAGCCATCCATTTACCAGCAAAGGTAATAAAGTCATTCTTTTCTATGGATGAGTAACACTCCATTGTGTATGTATACATTTTTTTTTTTTTTATCTATTCAACTGTTGAAGGGCACCTAGGCTGGTTCCATAGCTTAGCAACTGTGAATTGAGCTGCTATATACATTGCATTATAAACATTGATATGGCTGCATCACTGTAGTATGCTGATTTAAAGTTCTTTGGGTATATACCAAGGAATGGGATAACTGGGTCAAACAGTGATTCCATTCCAAGTTTTCCGAGGACTCTCCATACTGCTTTCCAGAGTAGTTGCACCAATTTGCAGTCCTATCAGCAATGTATGAGTGTACCTTTTCCCCGGCATACTCATCAGCATTTATTGTTACTTATATTTTTGACAATTGCCATTCTGACTGGAGTGAGATGAAATCTCAGAGTAGTTTAAATTTGCATTTCTCTAATTGCTAGAGATGTTAAATATTTTTTCATATACTTGTTGATTATTCATATTTCTTCTTCTGTAAAGTGTCTATTCAGTTCCTTTGCCCATTTATTGACTGGGTTATTGGAAAAAGCATATTTTATAAACATAATTAGTTGATACTTTTCCCATGTCATCAAGAGTTCTCTGTGACCATCTTTTTAAATGAGCTATTGTTTACACAAATAAATATGATTATTTTTGAAGGAACTATTATTTATCCAAAAGAAACCTACTAGATTGATAGATCAAAAATGAAATGTCATTTTTGTTCTACCTTGTGCCATTTAAATACTGGGATTCAGTATTTTCTTCAATATTTATTTTCTAACTATCCATTCATTTGCATTTTCTTTAGGAGCACATGTTTAAAACCAAGCTACATTTCACTGTTATACTTCCCTTAGACATGAGAGCCATTATATCTTTTAAAACTATGTTTTCAAAATAATAAACTAAAAGTCTATGAGCCCTAAATTAGCAGGCAAGCTTTTCTTTAGCATATGCTAGGGATTACTAGACACTCAAGAAAAAGTCTTGTGATGCCATAACAACACCTAACTTTAAATAAGCATTTGAAAACTTGGAGGCAGTATTTAACTCTGTTTTTATTCTTGATATGCTAAGCCTGGCAACATGTGTGCACCACTCTTGCCTTACAACCTTTGGACCCCAGGAGATTTAGAAGAGAATTTTGCTGTCTCTCACAGAAACCACAGACTATCTGCAAGCATCTGGGTCTCACTTTGTTTAAAGACAAAGATCCTCTTGGTGGGTTTTTATAGTTTCATTTTCAACTAAAAAGCCTGTTAAATAGGCTTTCAGATTTGATAAAAAGAACATCTTTACAAGTGGCCAGGGAGGGAAGACTACTGGGATAAAGGACAATCCAAAATGGCCACTCCTCTGAGTGGTGCTCTTTCATGGTTGTGGGTTCAGGAGAGTTCTGTCTGCTCTTCTTCAAAGTGGCCAACTTATAATGCTTTTATTTTGAAAATTATGGTTAGAATTTCAAGATTAATTTATCAGTTGAAGACAGCTACTTACTTTTTTTTAATGTAGGGTTTCTCTTTAATACATATTTCCAGCTTTCACACTAATTCCCCTGTTTTACCAAAGCCACAAAGATGAGCATTGAAGATTTCCACATATGATTTTACTTAGCAGGTTTCAGAACTCTTATTAGATCAGTGCCAAGAATAGTGATGTTAAAGAATAACTCCAGAGTACCAGATGCACTGGAAAATGATATCTTATCCATGATTAAAAGTATGTGTATAAAGATGCAAATATACATACATTTGGGCTTTTAGAGTGGTGAAGGTTTATTCAATGAAGGCCTGGGAAACACAGAAGCAATGTGTACATGAGTAGTCATATAATGTATAAAGGTCCTGGGAAATTTTATATGTGGTCAATTTTGATTCAGTTGTGGGAAATGAGAGGAATATAGGAAAGGCAGAGTACAGATAACAAAACTTCAATGTTAAAAAGAGCTTTAGCCAACTCTCCATTATCCAGGGGCATATTAATGTGGTTAAGGTACATGCACTCACCTCACTAAATAAGTCTTGGTAATTAGGCAGCTGCAGTTTATTGCAAATTTCCAGGCCCAGGTGGAACAGAAGGAAAGAAGCCAAGATGTGAGGGAGGCAAATATCCATGGAGCTCTTCTGAAGCTTGATTCCTTCCTTCCTCCCTCATCTCTCCATCTGAGGAAATCCTATGTCTCTCATGTACTTTAACTAGACCTAATCTGGATGTTAAACTACCCTGACAATAAAAATTAAATCCAATTGGAAAAGACATTTAAAATTTTTGCTTGTGTGTGTGTGAGTGAGAAGGAAGAAGGAGAAGGAGAGAGGTAAAATTTTGTGAGAAGTTTTTAGAAATGTGTTTTTTAATTGACCAACTACTTTGACATTTGATTTACTGTTGCATTGTGTAATATCTGTGTAGAAACATCATATTAATTTATCCCTGAAACTTAATATAATTCCTTGAAAATACAGATCTATGCAAGAATGAGGTGCTACTGTAGGTTAACACCAAAAAGTCCAACTAGTCCATTCTCATGCCTGAGAATATATTTCATTATAATAATTTTAATTGAAGTTAACTGGACTATGAGTGAGTTGGGCACACTGTAAGTACTCTGTATACACAAACTCATTTAATGTTCACACTAACTTCCTAAGGAAGCCACAATTACTATCCTTATTTTATAGATAAAGAAACTGCTTCAAAAAAGGTGAAATGATTTCCTTAAGATCACACAGTCAGCAAGGGGATACAGATGGGTTACCTAGGATCTTAATTGCTAGGATATAACACTAAAACCATTTCTTGGCACCATTTCACTAATTAGTAAATGTTCTAGCAATCACATGGAGAAGAACTGAAGAAACTGTGGTCCCTGGATCAGCAGAATCTGCCATCACTGGGAACATGTTAGAAATACAGGCCACTCCTAAGATCTACTGGATCTGAAACTCTGGGGGAGGGATCCAGCAATCTGTGTTTTGATAAGCCCTCCAGGGATTCTTATGCGCAGCTGAGAGAGAGAAGCCTGGGCCTAGAGACAAAGAAAACATGCTAGCCCCCTTCACAGTTTGAAAGACCTGAATATAGAGGTGAGTTGTCCTTATTACAAGGTGTTGTGTCTTGGCTGTATACACCTCACAGTTCTGAACAATGCTAAAAGCTTGTGGAATGGTGAAAGGTTTTGGTAAAATTTGGGAAGAACTTTCTAACAGTTGGTAGAAATCAACAACAGAAAGGGCTGTGGATGAGGGGATGGGCTCTCATCTGAATTCTTCAAACAGAGGCTAAGTGATCATTTCTCAGACATGCTAGTGAATGAGAAGGTAGATGAGGCATTTCCAAAAGAGCACGAGTGGAGAATCTGAACCCCAGTTGTATTTGTTGAGCAGGTCTTTACTGAGTGAACACCAAGTAAGAGCACTCTAGGACTGATGGCAGTCAGGGGCACTTCCAGCTCTTTCAACTAGCTCAAAGCTCACACTAGTAGTTTGGTCTCCCATGAATCCTTCAAAAAGATCCATAAGATTCATTTATCCCATCTTTGTGTCATTTTTTTATGATATATCATCTGCTTGGGATGTTCTTTCTTAATCTAAATTCTAATATTTCCCAAGTTCTAGCTTAAGTTATATCTTTTAGTAAAACCTCTGCTTACTCTCAATTGTATACATGGCTGAATTTACATACATTTGCAATTTTAGAGCAAAGATTGTGTCACATACTTGGTGTCTTTCACTTTACTCTGTTTCACATCTTAAGAACTGTAGGTGACCAATACATACTCTGAGAAATGACATCTAATCGAGAAGAGTCTTCACACTTCTTCTCTGGACTCCTCTGCTATAGTTCTCTTTTCATTTTTGCTGGTCATACTAATGGAATATGAAGCCCTCTCTCTGATTAGGTGCAGACCAAGAATGTACATGGTTCGGGGCCTACTATTCCTCTCTCTCCAGTTGCTTCCTGCTTGTTTTTGGCACAGGGCAGCAGAAGAACTCCTGCTGCTTGATAAGAGGAGCTCCCCTTTCCAGGGCCCAGTACTGTTTCTATCATGTCCTAGTTCACATACGCTCTGGCTTGACTGCTAGAATCCAGATGCAGATGTATATGTGAAAACTCTTATGACAAATCCAGTTATTATGTGTGTGGTGAAGCCAGTTTTCAGATTTTAATACTTCCTTTTTTTTTCCTTTCTACTCTTGTCATATGCTCCAAGCTTGAAAAACATCTTTTAGAAACCACATTTTCACATCTTAGTAACACAAAAAAAGTGTCAGATACTTTTTTCCCTTCACAGTCTTAGAACTTCAAAAACAGCCAAAAGGAAGTTTTATAAAATACGTAAAAATATGTGCTGAGAGCTGAGGTTTTATATGCCAAGAGTTAGGCTGCAGTGAATTTTTACTGCAGTTAATATTAACTTCTCGAAGAGAAAAGCTTGCTGGAGACCCAGGCTTACCCTGTCACGGGACAATATCACAACACTTTCACACAGCTTCTTCTCACATGCTGCAGAACCAACTCCTGGTTATCCACTGGTGGATTATCTAGGGTCCCCACCACCCCTTCTTCACTTCCATTTCAGTAAAGGCCTTTGGCTATTTCACAGCTCATTAGCACCTCCACCAGAAGGTAGGTGGTGACAGGGAGAAGAGGTGAAACTAAAATCAGTAAATTTTACTGCTCGTTAGCAGCTCTTGTAAAAGATGTGGGACAAGGGGTTTGATACCATCATCATCATCATCATCATCATGCTCATCAACGAGCATTTATTAGGTGCCCATATGCATGGTTGTAGTAAGCCTAACCACTGTGATATTTTCATTATAAATTATTTACATTTATTTTAAGTTTCATCTCTACTACATCAAATATATGAGATGTCTAGGACATGAATACAAAGAACTTACCTGTTTTTGCACTCCATTGAGTTGTTGAACCTTGATTATGAGTGATGCAGTTCGACCCTTGTACTGAATTGTTCTAATAAACGTCCCAGCGTGGTCCACACTGAAGGGTTCTGACCAACGCCAATTGCCCCAACCTTCAATACAGATGTGCAACAGCTGGAGAGAAAAACAATAATCGTCACAATGCCAAATGTGCCAACAAAAATCTAGTCCTAAAATGAATGTCTCATTGCTGGAAAACCTTTCTATTTCTAATATCTAGCATCTGTTTTCTTTCTAACCTGCATTATTCATCCATTTCTAGCTTATTCCACCAGGCTAAGAATAGAAAATATGCCACATAGAGTCAATGTAGTTTTCCAGATCACATAGTAAAAGGCCTGTTGAATATCTGAGAAAAGACCCATTTCATTCATTTTGGAGGACAATAAGGTTTAAATATGAGATCAAAGAGCCTTGTCTTAGCTGATAGGTTTTTTTTTTTTTTGGTACTGGGCATTGAACCCAGGGACACTTTGCCATAGAGCTACATCCCAAGTCCTTTATATTTATTATTATTTTTTATTTTGAGACAGGGTCTCACTACGTTGTTTGGCTGGCCTTGAACTTGAACTCAGACTCCCATGTCACTAGGATTATAGGTTGGGTATTTACCACCATTGTCCAGCAGTTTATTCCTTCTTATAGTTAGGTAGTAATAAAAGCTAAGTTTGGTTTGTGGCATTTTATTATTATTATTATTTGGGCACTTGAGGGTAAACTTATTTTTTTCCTCTAATCTTACAGAAGAGTATAGGTTTTGTACACAAAGGATATATCAGGATCAGGGTGTTAACAGTGGGTAGAGGCCACAGGGACATTCAAGCCAATAGGAAGTCTTTTCCTCAGCAAGTCTGCCAAGGCCTACCAGATTTTTCTATGCCAAGTTTGGAGGAGATCACAAGCCTTACAAGGCTGTCATTTCTCTGATCAAATAACTTGGACGTCTTGGAATGTCATTTCTTATGGTCCTGCTATCTGTCTTCTGGAAACATCTCCTTTCTGTAGTGACATGGAATATGCTTATAGTAATCTGAGATGTGTATATAACAGGGGGTACCCAAGGAGATAGGATGTTGAAATGGAATGATAAGATGTTTGTGGAGACTCTGGTTGGCCCCAGTTATTCTGCTGTGTCTGCTGCTATTGAAGGGGCACAGAACCAGAGGAGCCAGTCCAGTGGGCCTGTAGCAGGTGCATGGCATTATTTTTTATCCTAAATTACCATTCCTTATTTTTTTATTTTGATAAAGAACAAAATAGCAATTTGAAGATTTTGTTCATTTAATATACTCTCCTTATGAGATCACAATATCAAATTAGAAATACCTTCAGTATTTTGATGTAAGAGAAAATCTTTGTTCTATTTTTTTTGCAGTATTTATTTACTGTAACTTTTACAAACCGACTCTCTTGATTCATATTTTAACTTATTCATATATTTTGCCACTTTTGGTACTATCTGGATTTCTTCTGTAGTTATTTAATTTTCCTATTTTGACCCATTAAATACAGCTAAGGAAATCAGTTTATGTGGGCATTCCAAAGTAATAATAATTATAAGTACTTCTTTAGGACATATTTATATGAAAATAACAATGTTCTATCTGTTTTTAAGTCACCCAGTATCATTGGTCATCCAACATGCGTTTTTATGGATGAGTAAGGTGGGGTCCTACCATGAACAAAGTATTTTAAAAAACATAACTTATTACCCTGTCTTTAATATATGGCCCCACTCTGGTTCTTTCCCCACACAATTGCCAGTGATTCTATGAAATCAAAAGCCTACCAGTGATGACTTCTAAAAAGGAAGGCTAATAGCTAAGAAGAAGAAGAAGGAAAAAACAAACAAACAAACAAACTAAAAACCTAGACAGCAAATACCTTCATGGGGAAATAGGGTCTTACATACTCTTTCCAACATAAAAGTACTAGAATATCTTTGATGTTTAAATATAAGTTACAGGGAAGAAAAAAGAATAGCAGTATTTGGAACCGGGTCAGTTTTTTATAGCAGCAATTGGGAATAAAGCTCAGGGCACATACAAAACTAAAAGAAACAAGAAAGTTGTTTTCTTTGGAGAGACTAGTAGCTGGAAACGACAAAAAAATAATGAGGCAAGGTACTTAAGGTCAAGTTCAGCTATATTTTTCCTGAACATTCCATAGACTCTAGAGATAGCTTTAATATACACTATGTAATTTTAATTGAGAACTGTTCACAATTGTATATGAGCTCAATGTAAGATAGCTGCTTTCTCTGTGTACCCAGCTTTTAATAACTGAATGTCACCAAGAGTATGCTGTCAGGTTTTTGCCTGGCAGCTATTTGTTCTCAGAATGTGGGAATAGATTATTTTTTTTATAGAATTATAAACTTTTGATCCATTTGGATTTAGTTCACAAAGAAAAGTTAAGTGGTAGAAAAACTTTTATAACACTTCTCATATGTATCATTAATTGAATATATGTGAAGTTTGGTCATTTGTTTAAAAAAATACCTAAATATTCAGTAGTAATTTGATGTATATAACTTATTAGGAAAGGAATTAAATTCTTAAGAGAGAAATCTGCACAAAGAATTTGAGGACGCTCAGGAGTACTACATTCCTCCTTCTCAGGGTGTAATTAACCCCATGCTTGGGAGCCTATGGCCCTGGGTTTGGGCACTGGATGGCAGTGCTCAGATACTCCCAGACATCAAGTCAGGGTGGGAGGTGGTATTCTTGCTAGACCCACTGACTCACTTTCACTGCTACAGTACTTAAAAAATCTCCATTTAATAACAAATACTCATGTATCTATTTTCATTTCTATACAGAGGGAAATGTAAAATCAGGTACAAAAATGTGAAATTTGTGTTAGACCATTTGATTTTAATGAGATCCCCCCTCCCCATTCATCCAATATATTTTCACTATGTAGGTACTGAATGGAAGGTTACTATGCTAGGCCCTACAGAGAAAATAAGAAGGAAGAGATGTGTTCTTTGTCTCACAAGGCACTTTTGATCTTACAGGGGAAATAAGACAAGGCAAATAATAAACAGGAAGCAGTGGGAGAGGAGCATAGCCCTAGAGTAGTCCAGAAGAGGGAGGGCCTGCTTCAGGGTTTTGTGACTGAGAAAGCTTCATCATTAGCTGGGTCTCACCTTACGTAGGATTTCAACCCACAAAGATGACAGCGGGCTCCTAGGCCAAAGAGACAATATGAAATATGAAAAGAAGAAACCATGCTTAGGGCAAATTCAATAGCCTTAATTGGCTGGATAAATGGAAATGTGGAAAAAAAGAGTGGGGGATAGGGTCAGATAGGTAGATCTGCCTGGTAATTCAGGAATTTGAGGGCAGTCACCGAAGCCTTCAGTTTAGTGAACAATGTACTACCACTACCAGAAGAGTAACTGCGGTATGTGGAGGAAGAAAAATTATAAAAGGATGATAGCAGTGTGGGGAAGGGGAAGGCAATAGGCTTTTTCCTCTTGCCTGGATACTGAGAAATTTTTATGTTCTCTTATCAACTTGGAAATTTTCTCTCACTTTTTATTTTATTTCATTTGTTTTTAGTTTTCTCACCTCTTTAATTTTCCATAAGGCATCAATATTATACTGTCATATATGCATATGTATGTGTATTATAAATGTATTTGCTTTTTTAAAAAAGTAAAGAGCTCTTCTTAGTCTCTTATGTCCAATATAGGCACCAAAAATGTATTTAGAAATTAAATAAAGGCCACAAGTATTTCCCAAGGAAGATCATTAAAAAAGAAAAATCCCTTCTTTCTCTCATGTCACATAGCTAACTTTCAATGCACGCCAGCTAATGAAAAGGTATCACCCATGATGAAAGGAAGACTGAACTGTTCCCTCTTTGGGTGGTAGCTGAATTTCTATTAGCAGACCTAGTAAAATATTTAACTCCTCATTTGTTCTAAGCAAGTCTTTTCTTCAGCTTTCCTTCAAACAATAACTTTACTCTTAGAATATGAAGACTTGGAGATTCTGAATAGCATGGTTCTGGGTGGGAATCAGTCACTTTAAATCATGTGTTGGCTATGCAGAGAGGGAAAGATATGGGACAATAACAGGGAAGGAGGAGAAAAGAAATGTAAGTTCACTGGGAGCACTAGACGACAGCAAGCCTTTCAAAGGTGTTGCCAGTATCTCACTAAGGCCCAGGCTGCCACCATGGTGACAGAAACACTGGCAGCAGCACCATAGCTATGGGAATACCACTTGGCTCCCCTTCAGCTCCATGTCCTATAGGTCCATTCTGCACCTGTAACCTGTGCTGCACTCTCAATGACACAGCATAGCCTGCGTTACCACACAGGGCTACCACATCCCGGTGCAGCAGGTTCTTTAGGTCTTGACCATGTAGCCAGAGGATCTTATCACCTACCCTCCAGGAGCAGCCCATCCAGGGCCGCAACCCCATTCTCTTTGATGAGGCTGAGGTAGATGCCACTGTCTTTAGAGACATGCTGCTGATCTGTCCCACCCACGATGTTGAAGCCCAGCCCTGAAAGTCCTCCCATGAGATCAATCTCTTCCTTGGTGACCAAATAATCCTCTCTTCCGTTCATGTTCTGCTGCTCGCCTGCTTCCTCCTCGGGTCAGCTGGAGCTGTGCACAGGTGAAGGTGAATCAGTCTCAGCCCGGTGTCCCAAGCACAGTCCTTTCAGTTTCCGAAGCATGCTGACCCGGCCAGGGCACAGGGAATGCAGGGAATCCTGGCTCTCACCTTCTTTTACCTCTTTTATTTCCCTTAAAGATGCACTTCCTCCACCACCTTTCCAAAAAATCTAGTTTTTTCATTCTTTTTGGTCCATTTAGCTAGTATGTAATATTTTCCACTGTGTGTGTGTGTGTGTGTGTGTGTGTGTATGTCAAATAGAACCCACAGGCCACAATTGTTGTGAGGTCCCAATGGGCTATGTTTTCTGTTTTTCAGCAGAACCCCCAGAATTACACTGGCATTTAGACTATATTCATAATTTTACTACTGAAGACCTCAGATAGGAGCATATATAGCTCAGTTCTTCTTTTTTTCCCCCTGTACAAGCTAAAACTTAGAAGTAGTCATCAGGGAGGACCACACACAGTGATGTCCAAAAGAGGAATTCCTGAATCAATATTCAGAAAAAAAATAAAAATAAGATAAAACCTTGGAAAATAGAGTACACCAAGAAAGAGAAAGAGCAAAATTAGGCAAAAGTTTTATATTACACTTTGAAATACAAATGATAAAAGTATCAAATATTTTCCATGAATTTATGTATTTCATTATTCATTTAAAAACTGTTATCGAGACTTTTTGTACCTCAATAACAGCAAATTAAAATTTGTCTTCGGACTTTTTTGTGGTATTCTTTTGCATTTTCTGGTTGTTTACCCCAAGTGATATGTAATGTCCAAAGAGAAACTAAAAATCTAAATAACTTCAAAAAATTTCCTGTTTCATTGTGTTCATCATAGAAATTTTAGGGATTATAAAAATTATCATGAAATCCAAGGGGAAATAAGCTATTGAGTATACATTCATTTATTTATATATTATAATATGCAAATATCTGGAAATGTTGTCTATATTAATACATTAAAACTTAGGTACCAAGCATTTGTTAGACTTTAAAACTCATCACTTTATGAGTCTAATGCACACTGGTCACTCAGTAAAATTAAATAAATAAATGAATAAAGCTTAATTAACATAACCAAAAGTAAGCATCCAAAAATTTTAATGGTGACATTTATATATAAAAATATCATAAAGTGAGCATTAAATTAAAATATTTAGAAAAGTTTATGTGTTCTGCATGGATATTAAATGAAACCACAAGTCAATGTGATCCCTCAGATCCACAACTCAGATATTATAATGTTGATATTAAGATATCAAGTATACCCCAAATAATAAAACAGATGAGCTTCATGAGTGAAAATTAAATTTAAATATATTTTAAAATTTTTATGCAAAATATTATCTGGAAAGCAAATTAAACAGATCAAAGTAAATTGCTTATTTCAAATGAATGAGTCTAAGTGGAACTGATAGTACATTTCACACTGCTAAGTTAGCGTAAAATTGATATATGTTGCTCATTGTGGCTTTTTCAAGGCAGTTGGATTTCAGGACATTAAGGGTATCTGAAATAATGCTAAGAACCGAGTAGAAAAATTTCTAGATGATGGCTCTTGTTTAATGTCATCATGACTCAATACTAAAACTCTTTGGACCCAACATATATCCATTCATATTTATAGAACACAATCTGCCATCTAAAAGAAAGATTAGGTAAAAATAAATAAAACAGAATTGTTTGTGAGTGGATACCTTGGATTCTTTGTTATGGTTTATTTTGGTAGAAGAAAGGAAAAAAGAAAGCAAGTTAAATATGAAAGTCTTTCCAAAGCAAATTTGCAGGAAGTGACAGACACTATCATGATGCAAGTGCTGGGCTGTTTGCTTTCCAAAGAAATATGAATATGTGTAACTTTCTCCTTCAGACTGAATTCACTGAAGGCCACAAATACTATGCAAGCAGCTTGAAGCAATCTCTTTAAAAAGGTTAACATACAAAAGACTGGAATAAAAATTGCAATGGGAGGGTAATACTTACATGAAAAATCTTAGTTTCATAGTTAGACTCATCAATTCTAAGAAAGAGTTTATCCCCAGGTGATAATATAAATATGTGTAAAGATTTATCTAGATGTGTGCTTATTCCAGAATATATTATTTGGTAGCACTAAAAATTGATTAAAAAATACAGTAAAAATAACAACATCTATCATTTATAAAAACTTTCTATGTGCTTGGCTAAGTGCTTTTTATACAATATTTTATTATTCCTTATAACAATTTTGTAGGGTAGGTACTTTTTTCCCACTTTTAAAAAAATATTTATTTTTTTAGTTTTAGGTTGTCACAACATCTTTATTTTATTCTTTTTATGTGGTGCTGAGGATAAAATCCAGTGCCTCACGCATGCCAGGTGAGCGCGCTACCACTTGATCCACATCCCCAGCCCTTTTTTTTTTTTCACTTTTAGAGATAAAAAAAAGCTAAGGTATACAGAGGCTGAGTGACATCTTCAGGGTTGCAGTGCTGGGGAGGGAAAATATGGGATTTGAACATGTACTAACTTACAGCTTCTATTCTTACTCATACTTACACTGTAGTCCTCTCAAACTACTGAAAAAATTCACAGCATGAAAAAAAAATGCTAACACTCTATTAACAGTAGATTAACTGAAAAAACTACAAAAAGATATGTACTGTCATGTATATCCAGAAAGAACAACAACAACAAGTTTGGTATGTGTAGTGTGTGAGTGTGTGTGTGTGTGTGTGTGTGTGTGTGTGTATGGGTTGTGGAGTTATATATTTAAAAAAAATTTTTTTTAGTTGTAGGTGGACACAATCTCTTTATTTCATTTTTATGTGGTGCTTAGGATCTAACCTAGTGCCTCACGTATGCTGGGTGAGCACTCTTACCACTAAGCCACAACCTCAGCCCCTTGAGTTTCCTTTTTTCATGTGTTTTGTATAATTTCCAAATTTTAGACTGAATTTAATTATTGTTTTCAGATAAAATTAATGTTAAAGTGAAAAAATCTAATAGTATATAGAGCTTGCATTTTGAGTAAGAAATTATGCATTTCTATTTTAAAACCCTATATTCAGTCTCTTGAATGAAGTTCTCCATGTGTCCTAGTCAAAGTCACTTGTACTCTTGGCACTTTGCTAAGAGGGTGACTGAATCCTTATTTTATCTCCAGAGCCTCCATAGTTCTTAGCACAGGGTCTGGTTTGCTAAATTACTTTATTATATAATCACAAGATTCTTAGAGTAGTTTAATGTGATGATGTGAGATTCCCCCCACCACCCGCCCAGGATTTTTTTTTTTTTTTTTCAGTTTAGCCAGTATTTTTTTTTTTTAATATTTATTTATTTATTTATTTATTTTTTAGTTTTCGGCAGGCACAACATCTTTGTTTGTATGTGGTGCTGAGGATCGAACCCGGGCCGCACGCATGCCAGGCGAGCACGCTACCGCTTGAGCCACATCCCCAGCCCCTTAGCCAGTATTTTTAAGGATCAAGAGCTACTAAATATTTACCATAAGCCAATTAACTGTGTAATGAATGGTGGATACAGAAAAGAATGAGACATTTTATTTGGGTTAAAAATCCTTTCAATATAGTGGGAGAAACAGATAGTTAACAACAAGAGTAAACTGCAAAATTAGAGAGTTAAAAAAAAAAGTTGTAGGAATCCAGGTTTTCTGGGGAAGTTAAAAGGCTGACCAGAAGACAGATTATACTCCAAACAAGTAACATGAAAAAAGGTTGAAATGGAATGAAAGATGACAGTACTGTTATTTCTGATAAACCAAAGTAGGCAACAACCTAACTTGCCATGTGGCTACGAGGGATAGAATGGTTCTTTCTGTACAAAATTAATGTTTCCAAAGCATATCAACTGTATTACAAACAAAGACAGTTCATAAAAGTGATAAGCTATGGCTTCAAACTAATTGTGAAAACAACTTCTGGTTTTACTTCTTGCCAATATAATTTGGAAAATTAACTTTATATTAAAAATTCATCAGCTTCCTTTCCTCTAATAGTTTTGATCATCACCCAGGTGGAGCCACTGAATATTGATCCTAGAAATGACAAAGTCAAAATAGAACAAAATTCATTGTTCTAGAAGATCAAATCTTACTCATGATCAGTCAAGAGGCCTGTGTGACTAGCTTGTTTCACTTAACATGATATTCTCCAGTTTTATCCATTTACCGGCAAATGCCATAATTTCATTCTTCTTTATGGCTGAGTAATATTCCATTGTGTATATATACCACATTTTCTTTATCAGTTCATCTGTTGTAGGGCACCTTGGTTGGTTCCACAGCTTGCTAAGTGAAATAAGCCAGTCCCCCAAAACCAAAGGCAGACTGTTATCTCTGATATGTGGATGCTAACCCACAACAAGGGAAGGGAAGATTAGTTTACTGGATTAGACAAAGGGGAATGGCGAGAAGGGAGGAGGAATCACAGGAAAGACAGTAGAATTAATTGGACACAACTTTCCTATCCTTATATATGAACACACGACCAATGAAACTCCATATCATGTACAACCACAATAATGGGATCCTAATTGGAACAGGTTATACTTGTTCTATGTATGTATAATATATCGAAAGATACTCTACTGTCATGTATATCTAGAAAGAATAACACAACAAAAAGGCCTGTGTGTAGACTGCTAGGGATACAGAGAAGGGAGGGTTAGGGAAAGGCCCTGCCTGAGGGAGTAGTAAAGAAAGAAATGCGAAGAGGCAGGGAACTCTTAGGTCAGTAACTGCTATTTCCCCTGGAACATCAATCACCAATCAACACCAGGACTGAAGTATGAAAGACAATTAAAGCAATGAAAACAGTATCCTTTGGCTGCTTGAAATAATGTTATTCATATACTGTATCTATATTCTCAAAGCTTTAAAATACTGCATTGTCATTTCATCATCTAGCTTAACTGTCACTGAATTTACATGGGCAAGTGAGGGTGTCAAATGTCACACATTTCTAGCAAACATTAAGGATTAATCTATGTCTCAGTATATCTGTAATCAATCCATTAGAATATTTTAAGCATTATTTTTCATAAATAACCGTAAGCAAAACTCTAAGTTCAAGAATTTGTTTATGGGCTTTTTGTTCGGTCTCTGCCTAAAGTTTACATACTTAGAGAAAATGAGTTAAAAAATAAGAGTAGGGTGAAGAGTAGTGACACTTTTGTTTTATATTTATCTATAAAACAATGGGATGTTTGGTGGGGCATTCTTTCTTAAAAATCATCTAAATTTAAATGATCTCAACTAGCAGGAAGTGATTTGCTTAACAATTTTCTTTTTTTGCAGAAAGATTAAATGAGCAAATGGTCTCATATATTGAGAATACTTTTAATATTTTATCCATGCCATTCTGAACATTTCCATCATAAATTATAAATGTGCACAGCAAAAGTATGAAATGATAGACAGTCTTGTTTTAAAGAAGTCATTTCAATATCATACATATTATTATTTTCACGTTTCTAAGAAGTGTGGGTTTTCCTACAGTTAAATGGTGATTGAAAAAACAACAGCAGTGATATTAATGGCTGCCTCAAGTTCAGATTGTGTGATGGTCTATTTATCCTTGATATTACCACACAGGGTTCAAAAGTGAACTTTCGAAAAACATTGATATGTATGTATACAGAAAAAGATAACTGACATTTTTAAATGAATAAATACTGCAAATAAAAACTTAGTTTTTATACAGTTGTATTAGCAGCCAGGAGATTCTGGTGCTGTGCAGACACATTCTTTTGACAGAATGATAGTCAATTTGGTCATCTTCCACTTCTTTAGTGGAAGAGTTTAGAGTACACTGGATGGAAACAATATAATTAATTTAGGTGAGCTACAAAATGGAAGCCGACAAGATAAGCAACTGCAGAAGCACTTGGACTTGGGAGAAGCATTCTGTGAGTCAAGTGGTCAGATTTTGTTTGTTTGAAACTCAATTTTGACTAAATGTAAGTATAAACAACAGAAAAACTGACCCCAAATTTTCATTAAACTTTCTTTTAAATTGTTCTCAAATGTAACTTTCATTGTTCATCAGATCTTAGTTTAATTTAGAAGACATGCCAACACATATCCTAAGAAAAGATCAAGTGGTTTTATGTGATTTAAATTTATTTTTTAGTCATTAGGGCAAATTTAGACAATTATACTCGTTATCACTAATTTTTAATTAAAGAAAAAAGAAGTCAACAGATGGATATAAAAGAAATCCAAAATTCTTAGTTATTTATTTTCACTTAACTAAACTGCCTTGCCATACTAAGAAAACATTTTTGTAAAGGTTAAGTAAAGTATTTCATGGCAACCGCTGCTTCTTAGTGCCTGTATAACAAGAAACATGAGCCAGCCAAAGTTGTGCAAGTTGGTTTTCTTTCCCAGTGAGGGAATGTGGTATCGAAGACCTTGTCCTAACTCATTTTATCCCCAAGTGTAAGTCAAGCAAGTCAAACATGAACTAATGCCTGAAGGGAAGTCCCTGACTCCAAAAGTATGGATTATTTCACATTTATCTTAAAATCTACTCTCAGAGTTCTTAAAATTCACTAACTTGGCAAGTCAGGAATTATCATGAGAAATGAAATAATTTCATAACTATGAAGTCATCCAACATTCCATGCATCTGACACTCACTGGGCTTGGCCATGTCTTGGGCATTATTCTGACCTTTAAATAATAAGTTCCTCAATATTCTGGAAATAATTAAAAAGCATGGAAATAATTAAAAAGTGCCACTGTGTAATAGTATGCCATTGTCTTTCAGTTAATGCTTTTGCTAAAACACATGGTGGTAAGTATGATTAAAGACAACCACATTAGTTATGCTGAAATCTTTACAATATTCTTAATCAGTATTTCCCATTATTTAAAAATGGCAAAATACCATGTTTTAATGGTGCAGTTGCATTTCCTTTCTCCAAGCACTCCGTATTAAAATTCACATTTAAAATTAGTTCGGTGAAGAATCTTTATGTTTAGACATCAAAAATTCACATTTGCAGAGCACTGGCTTGTGAAAAGGCTTTGAGTGTCTTGTAAAAAGCTTAAGGAATCTCCAGTATGTTTTCTCCAAAGCTATATTTCAATATCTAAAATTTATTGCCATGGGAGGGACATGGAGACCATTAGCAGCACCAGCAGTCATTCCTCTGGGTGCTTCATAACTGAAATAATCCCCAGTCCTCCACTTTCATGCAGGTTTGTAAAAAACTCCAGAAATCAGCCCTTCGACTGGATAAAGCACCCTATCACAATCCCATCTTTGTTATTTCTTGTGAAAGACTTAAAAAGATTTAAAACAGGTCATATTGCAAACAATTTTTATAAAGAAACTTTAAAATCTACAGAAAAAGAAAACTCAACGTCAAACTTCTGCCTCTAATTTAAGTAGAACAAATGTGTCTCCCAATAGAAAATGAAGAAATTACAAATATGCTCTGTGCATTAGACACTTAACGACCTAAACTGTGAGGGCCCCATTTACTTCTACTGATGACTTCAGAAGGCGCTGTGAGCTCCCTTAGAGAAAGTGAATTTCCTGGAATCCCTCATGAAACTAAAAATACTTTGAGAAAAGCAAAGGAACTGAGTCTACAGTCTACTTTTTCTGCTGTTTTGATTACTGCTTAAAACTGAAATAAAAATGCAACTGATGGTGAATGGACGGTAGTTCCGGGTACTCAAATGGAGTCAGTGTTTACAGAATATTTTGGATTAAAATCCTTGCCAGATGGTCCCAAGAAGTGTTTACCTCACTGTTGATTTTAGCTATCTTAATGTCAGCACAAAGAAAAAGAAGCTTGTTACTACCACTGGGGAGCAAAGGCATAAAATCCTTCCTCCCCAAATGGAATTGCTAGTTGCAGACAGCTATACAACAACAAGGGTGATACTGTAGACTTCTGGGAAATGATTTCCATGAGTAGGGAAAAAGACAATATGTGGCAAATTTAGTGTGCAATGACATCTACTTTAAATGCGTAATATTTAGTTATTATATTATATACTGTTCATTTATGATAAAAAATACGAATTCGGATAAAATAAACACAAAAGATTAAACAAAAGTGAGAAGTTGGACATGCATGTGGGGCTGAAAGCTGGTACCATCTGAAGTAAATTGCTAATAGCAATCTGTAGCATTTTCCTATTTTATAAGATTTTGCTAGAGGCCACAGAGAGCACCAGAAGCTGTTCTCAGAAGAGTCCAAGTGCATTGAGAGAATACAGAGGTATCCATGTTGAAGTTAGTGCCTCTTTTTGTGTACGTATATACATACTATATGATGCAAAAAATAGTGTTTGTAATTTTCTTAGTTAAAATAATTAAAATTTTAAGTCTATGTTCTTGAGAAATATTAGAAAAGGTACGAGAAATCACAACATTTATCTATTCAGTGAACATTGAGTGCTTATTGTAAGCAAGATACAGGAATAGATTTTGTAGAAACACTGTTTTATTAAAGCCTACTCCTTTTTTCCCCTTGCATTCTCAGCAAACACCCACTACAACCTCATTTACATTCACACCATCCCCATTTTTTTCCCTCCTGTCTCAGAGTAGGAGGAGTCTCTTGAGGTAAATTGTCAGTGGCCACAGATCTTCTTTGGCATCTCTGAGGATCTAGCTCTATTCTGTGGATCTGGCCTAACCTGTGACTTGCTCTGTCCAACAGAATGTGGCAGAATGTCAACATGTGAGTTCTGAGCCTAGGTGCGAGAGGCTATTTTATTCTTGTTCTCCTGGGATAATTTTACCGAGTGAAGATGCTGGACTAGCTTGCTCAAGAGGTTCTTGGAGAAGAACCAAGGCACCTGGCCAACAGCTTGCCAACTACCAAGTATGACGCCCAGGCCATCTTACACCATGCAGCCCTAACTGACCTACCACCTGACTGTAGCCTCCTGAGTAAGCCCAGGATAGACCAGCAAAAGAACCTCTTTAGTGCACCAGGATTTCTAGCCAACAGTCTTATAAACTGATAAATGGGTTTTAAGCCACTGAGTTTTGGGTGGCTTATTAAGCAGCAATAGATATGTGGCATGAACTGCTTCCTAGCCAAGATTAATCCTTCCTTCTGTGGACTGAACTCTTTCCTCTTCTCCCCTGTACGGCCTTATGCCATTAACCTTTTTTTTTTTTTTTTTTTCTGTTCTGCATCATCAATCTCTATGCTATTTATTTGTTCTCACATGAACATGCCTAAATTTCTTCCATGTAATGCCACCCCCCAACTTTGGCTCTGTAGCATTCTACAACTAATATCCAACAAAAGTTTCCTGTCCACTTTCTCACTTCCCATTCATTTCTCAACCTTAATCTGGTTTCTACCTCACTCTCTCCACTGAAAGAGCTTTCCTTAAGCCATCAATGATGTCCCAATTGTCAAATACAAAAGTCTCCTCTTTTCAGTTTTTACATCACTCAATCTCCTTATGGCATCTGACAACACTGATAATTCTATCCTATTAGCCATTTTCCTTTCTTTACTTTTAAAATACCAGTATGTGCTGGTTTTCTTACTATCTCCATTTTTCTCATACTCTTATTCTCTCTCAACACTCCCCATTCCTCAGCCTAACCTCCAAATTCTACTATTGTTCTTTATGTAGTCTTATCTCCCAAATAGCTCCAATGATCTCTGCCCATGTCTCTTTTAGTGCACTCCATATTGAGGAGGCCTGACCTACATCACTAGGACACTGAAAATGATAGAGAATGACTTCTAAGGCTGAGACATAAGAGACAATGAGGCTTCTGCCTTGTTCATATGAGACCATAGATCACTTGATCTGGAGGAAGCCAGCTGCCACATCACAAGAAAAATCAAGCAACTCTATGTAGAGATCCTTGCAGTGAGGAGCTGAGGCCTCCTACCAAGAGTCATATGAGTGTGCCATTTTGGAAGTGGATCTTCCAGCCCAGTCAAGTCTTCAGATGACTGCAGGTCTAGCTGAAGTCTTTAATGCAACTCTACTAGAGACTCTGGGTTGGAACCACTCAGTGCACAACTCCTAAAATTCCTGACTAACACAACTTTGAGGTATAAATATTTATTGATTTAGCTACTCAAGTTTCGGGGTGATTTGTTACACAATAATAGGTGACTAATACAGACTGTGATATCTGTAAATGGGGTACTATTTTTTAAATATTTTTTTTTATTTGTAGTTGGACACTATCTTTATTTTATTTTTATGTGGTGCTGAGGATCGAACCCAGGGCCTCGCACGTGCTAGGCAAGCACTCTACTGCTGAGCCACAATCCCAGCCCATAAATGGGGTACTATTAAAACAAAGATCTACAATGTAGGAAAGGCTTCAGGGAAGGAAAATGAGAAAAAAACTGAAGAGACTATTTAGTGAATAGGCTTCAAAGAGATTATTATTAGAAAACTGATGGCCTCAAAGGAGGCTGCAGTAAGAAGTAAAGAAAACATTATTGGAAATGGGTGGAAAGGGAGTCCTCCCTCTGTAGTGGCAGAAAGTTTAGCAACATATCACCTGCAGTAAATTGGAAAATAGAAAATGTGCCTAATAAACTATGTGATCTAGCTAAGGAAATTTCTTTGGTGGAGCTGATGTGCCTCGTGGCTTCTTTCTACCCGATGATTATATTAAATTCAGAGAGGGGAGATACAAGCTTAACGAAAGACTTAAATAAAAAGCACAGCTTTATTACATGGCAAAGGATACTAAAATCAAGAAATGGTTTCCAGGCAATTTAGAATGAAATCTAGGATGTGATCAGGATAGTTGGGTCTAGAGATAAGACAAAGGATGTTCTTATAAAATCCTTTGTTATGACCAGAGAGAGATCTAACCTTATGCCTGGGGGTTCTCAGATAGTCAAGGGTAATGTCCCACAGAAGTGTCAGCAGAATCTTACAGTGTAGAGAAAAGCTTATCTTGAAGAGATCTATGCGTATGATTTTGTCTAATATAGTAAACCTAGAGTCATATTGATAAAAATACAAAATGAAGAGGTCTTTGAACCTTCAAAATTCTGCCAGTGAAAAGCAGGTTGAGAAAACTACAAGGTATAAGGAAAGGCTACTTTTCATGGGAAATGAAAAGAGGCTAAACCCTAGAGCCGAAAGCCATAAGCCACAAAGAATTATTCCCTAGCAGGAGTAATATTAAGTACTAAACAAGAAAATTCCAACATTTATCTGCTTGGATTTTAGAATTTCTATAGATCAGCAAATGCTATATGTATACTATCTTCT
Source organism: Marmota flaviventris (assembly GCF_047511675.1). NCBI lineage: Eukaryota > Metazoa > Chordata > Mammalia > Rodentia > Sciuridae > Marmota > Marmota flaviventris. The sequence continues at coordinate 36,904,895 of NC_092512.1, forward strand.
TTGATGAACAGGAGCCTCTGGAGTGGTTATGCTACATTTGTAGCATAACAATTTGTAGATTGTTCTGAAACACCAGATAACTAACAGGGGCCTCTTCTTTTGGTACAGTCTACCTAATCCTACTGCTGCCTAGGCACTGATGACTGGCTAAGTTTATATCTCCAGGCCAGACTATTTTTTTGAGCTCCAGACTCTTACATTTAATTTATCTATTTTCCACATCTATTTGGATGTCTAGATAGAGAAAAGGGAAAAAAGCAAAGTTGGTTTATATAGAGTGGGGTTCTTTACTGCATACCTCATAAATGGTTTTCATGGAATCTTGACAATAATCTCTTAATTTTGCAGAAGAGAAAACTGAAGCTCCAAGAAATTAAGAACCTGTCCAATCTCACACAACTTGGAATGAGATGCAAGTATTTATGGCTTCAAAAATGGTTTTAAGATTATTCTATTGTGTGCTCATAACATGTATCATTCTCTGTTTTTAAAACACTCCTCAATTCCCTGCCTTGGTAAACAGCAATATTACCAACTTGTCATCTAATATTGAAGCCTCAGAGTCAAACCAGACCCTCTTCTTCCATAACCAATAATCAAAGCCTGGTGATTTTAACCTCCCAAATATCTTCCAAACACACTTCTGCCAATCTAAAACTTTTCTCAGCACCTTAAAGATGTTATTTTATATTCTTTTCATTTCTTATTGAGAGAAGTCCACAGCAATATGATTTGTGGTTTCCTTAGCTAGTGTCATTTCTCTCTGGCTGCTTTCAAAATCTTCTCTTCATCTAGTTTCTAGCAGTTTCATTATGATGGACCTGGATATGAATTTCTTTGAATTGACCCTCTCTGGAGTTTTTCTGATTTATTTTTTATTTTTTTGAGATGAGGTCTTGCTTATATTGCCCAGGCTTGCCTCGAGCTCACCATTCCCCTCCCAAATGGCCAGGATTATAGGTGTGCACCCAGCTTTTCCAGAGCTTCTTTGGTTTACAAGTTTCTACCTTTCATAAAATTTGAGAAGTTTTCTGGGATTATTTAATATTTTGCCTCATTTTTTCCCTTTTTCATTCTGGAATTGCTATTTCTCATATCTTAAACATTTTGACATTTTTCCAGAGATCCGTGGGGTTCTATTTGTTCTGTTTGAATCATTTTTCTCTTTTTTCTTTAGACTGGACAATTTCTATTGAAATTTTCAAGTTCACTGACTTTTTCCTTTCGACATGTTATATTTCTATTACTGAGTGACAAATCATCACAAATTTAGTAGCTTAAAACAACACACATTTAGTTTCTCACAGTGTCTGTGGGTCAGGGGCATAGGCATGGCTTGAGCTGGGTCCTCAGTTCAAAGTCTCATAAGATTGAAAATGCGATGTCATTTGAGCTGCATTCTTATCTTCATGCTGGAACCAGGAAGAATCGACTTATAAGCTTGTTCTAGTTTTTGGCAGAATTCATTCCTTGGAGCTATATGAAGAGAATCTCAACTTCATACTGGCTGGTGCTGGTAGACGCTTTCAGGTTCTGGAGGCTTCCCACAGCTCCCTGCCCCATGTCCCTCTTCAAAGGCCATCAAAACAGGGCATTTTACTTCTTCAGGGTCAGCAGAAGTGTATGTCTCTCTTATCATACATACAGTTCCAATCCCTCTTTTTAAGGCTTTTATCTCAATACCTTAGGTCCATTCAGGATTATCTCCCTTTTGATTAACTAAAAGTCAACTAATGAAGACATTAATTACACCTATAAAATTCCTTCACGTTGATCATTATTATCCAAAGTTCAGGTATGAAGACATGAATTGGTGTGAATATACTTTGTATAAAACCAGAGATATGAAAAATTGTGCTCTATATATGTAATGAGAATTATAATGCATTCTGCTGTCATATATAAATAAAAAAAATTCCTTCACATTTCATAGCTGCTTTAAACGGCGTGTCTGATAATGTCAACACCTGAAACATCTTGGGGTTAGCATCTATTAATTGTCTTTTCTTTGAAATTGAGTAACATTTTTTTCTTCTGACTCTAATCCATTAAGTAATTCAGAGTCATATCATAAACACTATAAATTTTAGGTTGTCGAGATTCTGGATTCTCTTGTGACTGCTTCAAAGAGCGCTAATGTTTTTGATTTACGAGGTAATTAATTTACTTAGATTCAGATGGAAAATTCTCACACCTGGGTGAGTGGCAGCTCAAATGAGTTCAGATCTTTGAGCCCTGAGTGCAAATCACCCTCATCTCATAGCCAAGGAGCTGGGCCACATTTAAACATCATGTTCTCATTTCATGACTTTCTCCTTTCAGGATTTTTTCTTCACTCTCTAGCAGCCTTGGTTGCCTGGACTTTCCCCCTAGCACCATAGGCCATGAAGATGATATGCCACCCTACACTGTCATGACTATACTTGCCAAAAAGGCAAAGGTACAAAAAATGGGGAATACACTCTGCAGGCGACTTGCTCCACATTTGGGCTCTCTTCCACAATCTTACTCCTCTTTTTTTTAGTGCTCAGAGCCCTCAGATAGAATTTATGGCTATTATTCATAAAAAATCTTTTTCTTCGGCATTTACACCAATCTATGCCTCCTTCTTTGTCTTAATTCAGACACTCTCATCTCTCTCCCTCCTAGACTATGCAGCAGTGCTCAATCTACTCTGTGTTCTCAGTGTCCTCTAGACCCTCTTCCTCCTATACCAGAAGCATCTTCCCGAAATGCAATTGTGATCCTGGCATTCCTCTTGCCCATCACATAGAAGGATACCACCTCAAAATGGACTGCCAGACTCTTCAGAACCCAACTCCTCTGAACAGTGGTGTGTTGGATTTGGCTCTTACTTGCTTGAGAAAACCAGTCATTAACTATTCAGGAATTTGTAAGCTGGTTTTAAACAATTGGTAGCTTGAAATAAGCTATGATGGGATTATTTCATCATGAAAAGGCAAAACCTACAAAATCAGGGCTTCCCACCACTACTGCCCTAAGAGCCAGGATAGCAGTATATATTTCTTCAGCATGGCATGACATGTTTTGATGCTTCATTTACACTGAAGAAATCCTGAATTTCTTTAACTATGTGACATACTGTCTGTCTTTGTGTGTGTTTGTGTGTATGTATGTCTATATTGATATATATTCTGGTTCTGCTTGGTGTGCTGGCTCCACTGTTGTCCACTGGGCCAATTTGTACTCATCTTTTAAACCCCACCTCTGTGGAAGGCTAGTTAGATCTCTCTGGGTATACAGACTATCACGGCCTCAAGTTGGCATTAAAACTGCCTAGCGTGGCCCACCTTTGCCTTTTTCCCATCTTGCAGTCCCATGCACATCCTGTACACTGCAGCCAAATTAGTCAGGTTCTCCTACCATACCATGTTGTTCCATGCCTCGGTCACTTTCACACTGTTGGTTCATTTATCTGGAATACCACACCTCTGCTCTCACTTCAGTGGCCTATCTACCTTTTATTTAAACATTAAATTTAACACCAATATCCTTTCTTATAGGAAGCGTTGATGGATTCTCATCCTCTTGTCATATTTAGGAGCATTCTTACATTCCAAGTAAGACTTTGTCTGAGTCCAGATGTAAATGATTTTACTTCCTGATTCTGTTTTTTTCCCTCCTATGGCTAGTGTTTTAATTAACCACCCAGCATTTCTCCCTCTCCTGAACTGCTGCACTGATATCCTAATAGACACTGATCATGTTGATAATGACTTTTCTGGCTCCCTCAATAGGCAGTACATTACTTAGAAGAATACATACTTAATTCACATAATGGATCATAATAAACTAAAATTTACTAATTTAGAAATGAATGGGAGGGAAGTAAGCTTTAAAATGCTGCTAGAGAGAAATCACAGGAAGGCCTGTGAGGAGACTGAGCTAGGCTCTGGACACCAGAGATCAAGATATTACCTAATATTTGTGAGGAAGCCTGTGAAGATTTTCCGACAGGGAAGAATAATAATCAAAGTATTTAGGAAAATTACTTGCAGTAGGCAAAACTGTAATTAAGAAAGAAACTCAGGGGCTAGTGTTGTAGCTCAGTGGTAGAGCACTTGCCTAGCAGTGTGAGGCTCTGGGTTCAATCCTCAGCACCACATAAAAATAAACAAACAAAATAAAGGCAGTATGTCTGTCTTTCAACTACAATTTTTTTTTTTAAAAGAATGTAACTGAGAAAAACTGCTGCAACCGTTCATATAAGAAATAATAAAAATAACCATTATTGATGTATCATTATACTTGCCACTATTTTTTGTTAACATCTCAAATTCTTGTCTTTTAGTTTGTATTTTTTTTTGGGGGGGGTACCAGGGATTGAATCCAGGGGCACTTAACCACTGAGCAACACCCCCAGCCCTTTTTTATATTTTATTTAGAGAAAGGGTCTTGCTGAGTTGCTTAGGGCCTCACTAAGTTGCTGGGGCTGGCTTTATCTTACTGCCTCAGCCTCCTGAACTGCTCGGATTATAAGTGTGTGCCACTGCACCCAACTGTATGTAATTTTTTTAGGGGTTTTAACATTTTTTTGATTTAATAATTTGTGTACACTCATTATTAAAATGTTGAAAATGTTATAAAATAGAAAAATATCACCTTAATCTACCACACAGAGGAAACCATGGATAATATTCTAACATCTCTTTCCAGTATTTTTCTGTGTATTTGCTCTGTTTTTTTTTTTTTTAATTTGTCTTAATTAGTTATACATGACAGTAGAATGCACTTATGTACTTTGATATATCATACATAGATGGGATATAATTTCTCATTTTTCTGAGTGTACATGTTGCAGAATCATATTGGTCATGTAGTCACATATATACATATAGTAACAATGTCTATTTCCTTCTACTATCTTTCCTATTCCCACATCCCCTCCCCTCCTCTCCTATCACTTCCCTCTACCTAATCTAAGGTAATGCTATTCTTCCCAAGTGTTCCCCCCCCCCCAATTGTGAATTAGCATCCGCATATTAAAGAAAACATTGGGCCTTTGGTTTTGTGGGATTGGCTTATTTCGCTTAGCATGATATTCTCCAACTCCAACCATTTACTGTCAAATGCCATAATTTCACTCTTCTTTAAAGCTGAATATTCCATTGAGTATATACACCACATTTTCTTTATCCATTCATCTATTGAGGGACACCTAGGTTGGTTCCATAGTCTAGCTATTGTGAATTTGTGCATTTGCTTTTACGTTGTGAAGATCAAACTGTATATACAGAATTTTATAGTCTGCTTTTTTGATTTATATGATAGGGCATTGTTTCCCCTTTCTAGAAATTGAAAGGTTCCATAACAGATCACTTTATAGACTTATAAGATTTTACTTATTTCCTTAAAAGTGGATATTTTGGTATTTAAAATTTTTCTACTATAAAAAATTGTGATAAACTTTTTTGTAAATAAATGAATTAGATTGAATTTTATCTTTTTATTTCTTATTTATTGCTTTTTTAGTTATACATGACAGCAGAATTCATTTTTATATAATTGTACCAGCATGGAATGTATCTTATTCCAGTTAGGACCCCATTCTTCTGGATGTACATGATGGTGGGATTCAATATGGTGTATTCATATAAGTATATAGAAAATAATTTCAGATTCATTCCATTCTCTTTCCTTTTCCTATCCCCCTACCCTTCCCTTCATTCCCCTTTGTCTAATCTACTGAATATCTATTCTTCCCTTCTACCCCATATTGTGGGTTAGCTTCCACATATCAGCGAAAAGATATATTCTATTGTTTTTTTGAAACTGGTTTATTTCATTTAGCATGATTGTCTGAGGATAGATTACTAGTAGGAGACTGACTGGGTTAAAATTTATAATCATTTTTAAATCTCTGAAACTTCTCACACAATTGCTTTCTAAAAAGGAAGTACCAAGTCCTTTTGCATATTCAGTATGTGTCAACTCATTGGCCCTTTTCAAACAAACTAACAGGTATATAGGCACATGAAAATGCTTGAAAAATGTATCAGTTCTGCTAACACAGACTTTCCTCATCCCTTAGTCTACTTTAAGTTTTTAAATTGTGATGGTGACAACAATTTATCTCTTTCCTTAGATTCATGTGCATACATGTATTACATAAATGGATTTGGAAAGAGTGGTAACTGAACAAAAATTGCAGTCTAGTTAATAAAATTGCCAAGTGACTGGAATCACCATAAGATATGCCTATACTCAAAACCTGTTGCTTTCTTTTTTAGATAGATGTCACTTTAAAATATTTTTACATTCAAAAAAAGAAAGAGAGCTTTCTGTTTATCTGCTGTTTAGACCCGGAACAGATAAAACACAAAAATATTTTACAGTTAATATGAAAAATATTGAAAATATTTTATATTTATATTAACACACACATATACATATATATTAAGAGATTTAAACTATTATCTGTCTCAGTTTCTGAAACTAATTACCAAACTTTCAAGTGAGGAATAGCATTTAGGTCAGAATGAAAAACAACTTTAAATCAAATCTTTCATCTATTGAATTTTATCAACTGAGAGACCTGAAAACAAAGATTGGCATACTTGGGCCAAATTTGGCGGCATGTGTGCCAAGAATGGTTTTTACATTTAAAAAAAATTGGGGGGGGGGGGCTGTAGATGGAAACATACCTCCATCTTATTTATTTATTTTTATATGGTGCTGAGGATCGAATCCAGTGCCTCACACATGCCAGGCTCGTGCTCTACCACTAAGCTATAACCCCAGCCCCGGTTTTTACATTTTTAAGGGCTGAAAAAAAATCAAAAGATTTCATAATGTATGAAAATAATATGAAATTAAAAATTGACTTTGTCCACAACCAACTTCCATTGGAACACAGCCACATTCATTCACTTATGCATCACCCTGTGGGTGCTTGCAGAGTTGAGTAGCTCTGTGATGGAGACTGTAAGACTTTTAAACTTAAAATATTCACTTTCTGGCTGTCTAAAGAAAATGCTTGCCAATCTCTGCTTAAAGCAATGTAGGATTTATATTTCTCTTATTATGTCTGTTTAAAGTGTTTTCCTAAGATGCTCTGCTGCTCATCAAAATTAATTCTTACCTTGTTACATTTGCATTTTTAAATTTGCTGTTTTCATCAACTTATAAAGCTGCTTTTTAATATTAATTTTGGAGAAATATTTTTATTACTTTCTATAGATGTAGCTAGAGCCTATTTCCACCTACTGGATGATTTAATTACTAAAATTAAGTCATTGGTAACTGGAATTCTGCAATTCTGGAAAATATGTGCATAATTCAGAAAGCATGTATATTTGAGGATAAAAAGCATATGTAAATCCTTACACACAAAGCAGAGACATTCCTATCCCCCACAGTTTTGTCAACCAACAGTGTTCTCTATCAGCCAGAAAAGGCTAATTGTAGCAGCCTATACACAAACCCTACTAGTTGGTGAAGGTGCCACTGTATCCAGTTTGGCTAAATTAAGCAAAGCTTCCCTCAACTCTGCTGCATACACTGCTCATATTGTGGGAAGAGATTCCATAAACTCACACTTCAGTGCTTAAGTTCAGCTCTGCACAACGCAAAGCACTTCTTTGAAGACAAACCCTTGCCTGGTTGTTTTCATTCAACCTGATCTGAAGTCTACTGAACTGGGATGTTTAAGGGCCCTTTGTGGTGGCATCTATGATTCTGTGCAGCTGAACATGGTCAATTATTCCCTAGGAAATAGTTTTGTTCTTCCTTTGTTTATTTAGGCAAGAAATTGTTGTGGGATATCCAGCATTTTAAGTGACTCTGCCTCAAAGCATGTGTTAGAAACTATAAGGAGAGTTTATGACTTCTCAATTCTAAAAGGTTTCTCAGCTTCGGGTTTCTGGAATTGGTTGTGTCCATGTTTCTTCCCACCCTTCTGGGACTTAATGTTGTTAGCAACCTCCTGTGTGGTTCTAAGATATCTTGACCTCTTTGAAACCTTTCCAGGTGTCATTGCCACTTTCTTGATCTCTGCAATATAAGCTACATTGTTTAGTGGAGTTAAGTTCTATGAACTTTAGAAATTCTCCCTGAGACTATGAATTGACTAACACCCAAGGCAGCATAAACATTCAGACACAAATGTTCCTAAAACCAAGCTTGCTGGGCAATGCAGGATATGACTAGGAGTCTGGAAAAAGGAACATTTTGCTCACTTGTGCATCTCTGACTAGCTCCAGGTGCAGTTTGAAGCTAAGTGGCTAGTTTTTCTGATCCTCAGATATAACCTCTCATTAGAACAAGCAGAAGTTGCAACTGTGAATGTAAGGAATTCCACGAAGACCCTCTGGGCCTATTAAGACTGCTGGCTTCAGAGGTTCTTAAAATACACTTACTTCAGCACACACAGTTAGTAGTTTTCTGTAAATTTAATTTTAACTGAAAGAGAATTATAGTGACTGAAGCTCATCTCAAAAATTTGAATATGGAGTATGCAGTTACAACTTCAAAAGAAAAACAAAAGTTTAACTGATACCGTCTATGTTTCCTATTTTTCATTAAAAGGTTCTTATTGTTGGGCTGGGGTTGTGGCTCAGCGATAGAGTGCTTGCTTAGCACGTGTGAGGTACTAAGTTCATTTCTCAGCACAACATATAAATAAATGAATAAATAAAGGTCCATCAACATCTAAAAAATGTATTTAAAAAAAGGTTCTTATTGTTTTTGGTAATACAACTAAGACTTTGCAAGTAATGCAGTTTTGGTAATACAGTTAAATATTTACTTGGACTAAGAATCTGGTTTCAGTCTAGCTTTAGACTTGCATAGTCTATTCTATCAGATTGCTCAGCCCTTATCTTAAACCTTAAGATTTGCTAACACATGAATCATGCTGTCCAAACCCAGGGGAATGAGACAATGCTGTGGAAATGACACCAGGTATATGGAGAATCAAGAGATATGTCTTCTTGTCTAAAAATATGTGTAATAAATAATACAAACAACAGGAATATTGTGAAAACCAGCAATAAATACAAAAGTCTTGAAAATGTGGAAAAGGGCATAAATATGAAAGATATAGTGGCTGACAGTGATTGTTCATTTTTTTCGCCCACTGACCTCTCCCCACCCAGAAACTGTATGTCTCCACAATCCCAAGTCAGCTGTTCTTGTGATCATCCTTTCCATCCTGGATCCAGTGTCCAGGGAATCCTGAAGGTCATGGAGGGCAATGCTAGTTATGCATCTTCACATGGCCATGAGCAAGGTTAAGTTTCTTCTGCTTTGGTTTCTGTTGGCTGAGGCCTGCAGTTAGCTGTGTGTACACGGGCAAACTGGCTACAGGTATGGTGTACAGTCACACATTACTGCAGCTCCTCAGAGGCTTCTTTCCTGCTACTAACAATAGTTAATTGCTGGGAATGCAATTATCATGGAAATCTTTATTAGATCTAAAAGGCTATACAAGAAGTGTAATAGGGGATTATAGATGTGTGGATTTTTCCCCCCAACTGTGTTCTTTCACTTTTGCAATCAACAGGAAAAAAATATCAAAAAGAAGCTTAATTTTGAAATAAACATGATGTCCTTTAGCTATGTTCCAAGAGGCAACCAACTTAAAAACTCTCTAACATGGACATTTCTCAAGAAGAAAAATTAGAAAAAAAAGGGCGTGTGACCACCCTGAAAATATGAGTGCACTATCATATTTTGTGACACGTTCTTGCAAGAACTTTTGTTAAAAAAGATTTATATAGTTTTAATGTCCTGTCAGATCAATTTGAATTAAATATATTTAAATAAGAAATATTACCGTATATCTACTTCTCTAAATTTTATAACAGTGTGGCAATCTGATGAATGAAACAAGAAATCAGAATCTAGCTACTGGGGGAAAAATAAAGACGTAGCCTGAGGGTATAACATATTCTGAAGCTGGCCTATAGACCAGATGGGAAACTTGTTCTCTAATCTAATGACTTTCTTTTAATCATAAGCAGACAGTTATTACTCAGAGTTTTAGAAATACATTATTCTTCAGAGTACTTCTTAGGATTTCTTTTACTCATTTAAGACCACAACTTTATATTTAATTCATCCTTGTATTATCCCTGTAGGGCACGTCTCTAATTATTCCCATCTAAAGTGACAGGAAAATGGAATTATACTATTGGAAAACAGGCATCCTTTGATATGTCTCTTCTTGATGCTCCCTTAGGCAGTCTGTCATTGTGCTCACCGAATACAGATTTTGAGCTGTCCTTAGAGAGCACAGACTGTGACTTCCATGTCTTTGTATACCCAGTGCCTAGCATGTGCCTGATACAGAGTAAGCACACAGAAAAAATCTGAATAAATGAATGAATGATAGTGCTCAACATATAATGCTTACTGTATACCAAACACTAGTCTAGTGCTTTACATATTAGCTATTTAGTCCTCACAACCCTCTGGAAGAGGTATTGTTTTTTATTTCCATTCTACGTATAAGTAAATGAAGCAGAGAAAACAGAGCAAGGTTCTGCAGAGCCAGGATGCAGACCCACATGCTTTGGCTCTAGAGTCCCATCTTTTAACCACTACAACCCTGATGCCCCATCAGTACCCTTCTCAACAGGAAAATGCTCCATTCCAGGAGAAGCCTGTACTAGGATATACTAGGCCCTACCTCTAAACATTCTGGGTTTCCATCAGATGTAGATAACCTGTGTGGTTCTTTGGGAGATTTAAACAAGGAAATAGCTGGACACAGGCACACAAATGCAAAATAAATGAATCTTCAGCCTTAACAATCGCTGTGTTTGTAAGGCTGTTTCTCAAATACCTGTGGGGATTTGTGAGAGCGCCAGCTGTACTGGTGACTGTGGAGACTCGCCAGCAGAATATTTTCGTCAGTATCCACCTGGCCAAACCGCAGTGTCTCCTGTGTGTCATTACAGATCACAAAATGGCTGAAGACCAACTCCTCTACCTCAGGGCATTTGTTCTGAAAGAAAAAGAATATGAAAACCAACGTGTATCAGATTAATTGCAAGATGTTTGGCAGCTGTCTGCCCAGTGGCCATTGTTATAACACAGAAACCCTAAGGATCTGTTGTCATTAGCTCTGGTATACAAAATATTCTATACTTCCAGGATAAGCACACAAAAAAAAAATCTTAAAGAGATCATAAATGTTCCAAGAATGTGTTTTGATTTATATTCCTACAAAATAAATCATACACACAGAAGAGTAAAAGAACAATGAGATCCCTTTTAACATTTCTCAAAATGTATTAACATACTACAAAGAGTGCTGGACTGGGTAGTGCACGTTTCTGAGAAGTATACTAGCGGCTAGAATTACCATGTCCCCAGCCCTCTAAACTCAACAATCAAGACCAATTAGCAAAGCCACAGTTTGTACCCTACAGAAAGTAAGGATCATTTAGGTAATACATCCCCAGATCCCTGAAGCGGGAGGGTGGATATGTGTGTAAATCTGTTCAGGGAGAGACATAAATAAAAGCATTACTTTCTCCGTATTGTTAAGAGGCTGAACACACAAAACAGATCAACTCCAGAGTCAGTTTAAGCCAAATTGTAGTTTTCAAGAGAAATAATGTTAGTTGAAAAAACAGTTTCCAGTACCTCAGCTAATATTCATCAGTTAATATTCTTCATTAATCTGCTAAGTTTCAGCAAATTAGTAATAATGTTCCTGTGTTGACACCTCTTTTTTGACTAAATGGGGGCTTCATCAGCTGCTTTTACAGCAATACACTGGCACAGTGATAGAGGACTTCTGTGATTATACTTTCATCATTCTGGTTAGGGTATGGTTTAAAAAACAGGAAATATTTTGGTAAACTAATAGTTTAGTTAAGTAAATTGAGAATATAAGGAAAAAATCATAATTAGCTAATCAATTTGCTGATGATGGGAGATACTATGCAACGGATGCTTCTGCAATTGGCTTCTCTCTATTTCCTGGCTGTGGCTCTAATGAACACCACAATGCCATGCTTTACTCTTCACCACTTTACTGAGGTGAGGAAGAGTCAAATGGATTGGAATTCAGAAGCACAATGATTTAAGCAACAGGGAGGTGTGAAGCCAAGGACGAATGTATCTGGAACCAGCAAGGTTGGAGACCATATCTAGAACTTCCTCAAGGAACAGTCATTTTGGGAAACAGAATTCACTCCTAGTCACGCATATTGTCCCTGCAGTAGGTGGCAGGCACTATTCCTGCAGCTGGAGAAGAGACCCCAATAAGCCTTATTCTTCTGGTGGCCCTTGAGGACTTCTAAGCTCTCTATCATCCATCTATTTTCACCAAACCCTGCTTGAGAGTCACATTAGTGACAAAAAGAATCTGGCTGAGACTAAAGTACTTTTAAGCAACCTGTTTCTACCATAATGTTCTCTGTTGTTGCTCTTGATCATTAGCTATGAGTTCAAAACTTGCCTGCCACCAGGTTTTAGACATCCAGTCTCACTCATGGGCCCTGCCCATGGCTCTCTGTCTGCAACTTGAACTACTTCCCATTTGCTGATGATGCTTGTTCAGGACACCCCAACTCTACCAGTCTTTTTTCCATTTTTCCAAAACTACCCTGGTCTCCTCTCAATTTATCCAACATATCAAACTGCTTTCTGCCTCACTGCCTTCTCTCTGCTGGGACCTCTTTGCCCCTAACTCTTGCCTGACTAACTTGCTTCTAATTTTTAGGTTCATCTTGAAAGGTCACTTCCTCAGAGGAGCCTTTTGAGATCCTCCCCTGACCAGACCAGGTTTCCTTATTTTATACCTACATGACACTCTAATTCACCTTTCAGAGCACTTGTTAATTTGCACCATCCTGGGCTCAATATTGTCTCCATAATTAGACTATGCTATAAAAGAGCTGGAACCCTATGTGTATTATTTACAACTTCAACGCTAGTACCCAGCACAATGTCTAATACATAAGTACTCAATCGACACTTAGGAAATACAAAAAATAAAGTAGATTAAATTTTTTAAGTTATATGTTCAGCATATTAGAAGACAAAAAAGTACGAATTTAAAAAACCCTTTAATTTTGCAATCAGCAATAAGGCTATTAACATTTTGGTGAATTTTCTTCAAGGAATTTTTTTCTCTTCTGAATATTCTGGTTACTATTCTAATCTATCCTATCTGATCTGATCTTATATATTTATCTACAAACCTCTAATCAAACTGGAATCATAGTGTATAATTAGTTTTGATGAGATTTTTCCATTTAGTATTATATAATCAACATAAACTGCTCTCCTTATAAACATTTTTCTCTCCTTTCCATCCAAGAGTACAAACATGAAGGAAGGGATATGATTCCAATCTCTCACTTAGTTACACATCCTGAGATTAGAATTCAGTTTTCATAATGAATTGGGATCAATCTCAACACAGAGGTTAAGTTACCAGATGGAGCTTGAGTAGAAAAAAATTGTATTACTTTCCTCATCTTTAAAAACTGACCTTTAATAAATGATGAGGGTTTTAGGAAAAAATGTAAATTAAAGAACACAAGGGGGTTGTTTACATTTTTCTAAAGAATACTCAAAGTCCTCAGGGAACTATTTCTTTACTGCTCCTTCATCTGTGGAGTTCATTATAACTACAATAAGTTTAAGCATATCTTGGAATGTTTTAAATTCTGTATTATAAAAGAGCTCATTCACATTTGCTGTGACATCATATATGCTGAGCTTGAGAATGTTCACTACGGTTTATAGTTAAAAGTTGACTTATTCATATTTAAGTTTCATGAAATTAAGCAGAGATACTGTTTTGTATAAAGGAAGATATATGAATATAATCTTGATTTTTGAGTAATCCCTTCAAATGCTATTTTGTTCAAATCTAGGAATGTGACAGAAATATAAAGCAAACTCACAATGGCATTTTGAGTCATTTAATTCAGTTTCACTAAACAGTCATCATGTATAAGACAGAGGAAAAAAGAAAGAAAAAAAGGAAGGAAGGAAAGAAGGAAGAAAGGAAGAAAGACCTACAGTCAGAGAAATCAAACTTTAAAGAAGGTTTCTGTTAATCTTGAATTCATGACCTAAAGGTAAAAGGCCAAACTGTTTCATTCTTTAACTCTCTGGTCCATCTATACTGGGTAAAAATGACTAGTCTCTGATATGAATCTGATAAAAAGTATTGTGGAGAACTCATATCACTTTTCCTACTTATTAAATTCATTTTTTCTCTGTGGCAACAATTGCACTATCTGTGAACACTATATACATAATAAAACCCAAATTTTGGAAATTAAACTTCCCTAAAAAGAGGGTAAACCACATTGAGACCATCTTAGAAAAAATGAACTTAATAAACTTCCATCAGCCCATTTCAATGTCAAACATTCTATAATTTCAAAGTAGTGCACTTTCATATTTACTTTAGAATACACAGGGTTAGAAGCATACCACATTAAAACTTGGTGGTAAGTACCCTTGACATGGGAGGAAACAAGAAAATTACAGCAACAATTACAGAAGTATATCCTCTTGTGGCTCATGTTAACATTGCCAAATCCCTGTATAAATCAGAACCAACTATTCATAGAATGTACCTGTCAGCAATATGCTACGTGACATATGGCTCTACTTAATCAAATATACAATTCCTCAAAAAAATTCAGAATATTCCTTCAAGGCACTGTGTTAGCCAGTCAGTCATTCACACTCTGATGTGGTTTAAAACATTTAAATATTTATGCACCATATTTTATTTATATGTATAGCTGTGTCTATGAGAATATTCCCTGGAAGGAAACTGATATTTCTGAAAGCCATTTTGCAGTAGTTGCTACACATGAGTCCTCTTATAATGGCTCTGATACCAAGACAAAAATATCCTGGGTTTAAATGCTGTATCAATGACTCTTTTATATTTTCTAGGTTTGTTTTTTATTAAATACATTGTTCAAAATATGACAAAATAACAGGAATTGGAGCCATGAAGGTTTTTTTCACACTGCTATTTGAACCAGCTGCAAAGATTTAGATCACACTAGCTCTTATTTTACGCATGTCCTTTGCAACAAGAAAACCATGGAATGCCCTTAAAAAAGATTTTTAAAATATAAAACAGATGTGTTATCTTCTTTTCCTTTGCTATTATAGTACCACGTTAGGTAATTAATTCCTTAGTCTTGTATAGGTCTTCATGCATATAAAGAAAAACATTAAATTTTATTTCCAGAAAATTTAATTGTCATAAAAATTCTGAAGTTATAGGACTAAAAATTCTTTTTAAAAATTACTTATTTCATAAAATTTATTTTCATGAAAATTCTTACTGCCCTAAAAATCTCCCCCCCAATTCTTTTTACTTACTCCCATAAAAATTTTTGAGTTAGAGAACTAAAGCCCCTTCCCTCACCCTTTAGTGCCTCTGTTCCTTCAAGAGAGAAGGTAGGAGGAAGGACCATTCCTTCTGGGGAGCCAGCTCCACACAAGTGTTTGTAACATACATAAAATGTGGGAAATGTCTCACTTTACATAGCAACCAAACATGATGGAGATACAATATATCTGTGAAAGCAGAAATGATTTGTTGTTAAATTGCTGAACATATTATCAGCTAAACATTCTGTGAAATTACTTCCATGCTAGTTAGACATGAACAAGTTTCCCATTTTAAATATGTAATTCAGCAAAGACATATACTTTGTCCCTATTTGATATGGATAATTTCTTATTATAGATATAAATAAATTAATGAAGTAACCAAGAGTCTCTGAGGGGTCCCCAAAATCCATTATCCAGTGCTTTATTTAGAGAGTCAATAAGCCAGAAAGATAGTAGAGGAAAAGACTAGAACTGTGCTGTGCTCACAGATGCCATCCTACTTGTCTTTTGTGTAAGAAGCTGGAATACTATGATAAGGAAGGCTCACAAAGGTTCTTCTTTCATTTTTGGTACATGGCTAAGTTGAAGCTTTAGCAAAATAAGGGCACAGAGTACTTGGAGAAAATTTCTGGGAATATGTTAATTTCCACACAGTTGTGGGACATTCGTCATAAAAATGTGGGCACGATCCCTGATGTGTGTGTAAAGAACTCATATTCTTGAAAGTTAAAAAAACAAAACAAAACAACAACAACAACAAATGCATCATTTTGCCCAAACAGAGAAGGCTCCAAATATTATGGTGCACATCAAATTCCTCACTCTCTCACATTTTTGTGTTTATCTTATAATTAGAAGTGATAACATACAGTACCTAATAAAAGATCATATGTAGCCAAACTGTAAACTGTTCTGGAATGTGCATACCTGTTGCCAAGCTTGTACTGCAGTGTTTAGAGAATGAACTACATGCTGTCCAAAGTTTATAAATATGGAGTCCACTGTCAAGGTGCAGTCAAGCAGCTTTCCCACTGCATCACTGGAAACTGCAATTTGTCCAAAGATGCTGAAAGGCTTTACTACACTTTGCATTGTAACATTTCTGCATTCTAGAAGTTTACAGTCTGCTTGAGCTGAGAACCGGATCTCCTGGCAGATAGAACCATTATTCCATTGTCGAAAATACATGTGTGGTTCTCTGAAGGAAACAATCATGTATTCTAGTTCAGATGGTATATTTTTATCAAAAATGAACGGCTGTAGGTATTGTGGTGAAGCTGTTGAGAAAGAAACAAAAAAGCCAGGAATTAAGATGAGTCAATAGTTATACAAATAAAGAAATGATGTAAAAATTACCCACTTTTTGGTTATGAATTTAGTATTTAATAAATTCAAAAATTCTCTTGAAGATATTAAAATCTTTGAATTTTGTTTCATATTTGAAAATAAAATTGTTTTGTTCAATTAGGTCTCTTAATGTATACTGTCTAAAGGTTACTTTCACTAACAGACAAAAAATTTAACTGCAGAGAACAACGAATAAAACAGAGGAGGAAACTATATACATTTTTGTATCTACCAAACAGATCTCAAAAACAAAAATAAAAACAAGACTCACAGAAAAAGCAGAAGCAGGTTCAACTTTAGTTTTGCTGAAAAGGCAAGATGCTTAACAGCAGCTATGTTTGGTTTTAATCTGATTTCCTCCCTCTTTTTCCATTACATGTCAGGAATCAAAATGTTTTAACTGACATGTAAATCAAAATGTATTAACTAAAAAAGATTTGGTACAGAATATAATGCTTTAGAAATGATTATCCAAGTAACATTAGAAAATTTATAAAAGCCACTTTTGGTATGTGGGGAAATCATCTTCCTTCTAAACTTATAGAAATGTGACTCCTTTAGACTAAATTAAGAATGGGTTCACCATTTGTAGAAGGTACTCAGGCAGTATCAAGTGCTGTTGGAATTTATTTGCCACTAATTTGATAGCTCAGGATACAGAACAAAACCAGATGTGTTTCTGTCAAAAAGATCATAATTAAATTAATTATTAATGTTAAATTAATATTAAAACCTGCTGTTTTAAAAAATTTCTTGAAAATTCTCTTAGGAAGCATGCCAAAATGTGTGTCAGCTCAATACCATTGATAACTTACAGGTGTATAAGCTGGTTTAAAAGTAGGGGGTATACTTTTTGTACCAGAGCAACTTCAGAATAACTGCCAGTACTCACTTCATACTTCCTGGAAATAAGTCAGCTGGGTCAAAATTGATGAACTGTATCTTAAGAGCACTTAAGTGAATGTTGTCCTGATGTTAAAGGAAAAAGTACCTGTGCCTAGTTGATCAAGATGATGACAGAGATGGAACTCCAGGTGAGCAAACTGGAAGGACATGCAAAGAGACGGTACAAACCACGGGGTAAAACAGGAGTCAACTCTGGTACAGGCGGCCAGGGCTGTTGGAGTTACAAGCTGATCACAAGTGCTTTGAGAACCAGATTCACTTGCAGAGCTATAGGAAATAAGTAATAGGAAAAGTTTGATAACAGATTTTCTAATATCATATAAATATAATGTTTTTCCTATATGAATTCCTAAAGTGGGCCCAAAAAATTGTAGTCAAGATATTATCATCAAATCTTCTATATATACTCACATAAATTAGTTTAAAAAATAATTAAGTTCATGTTGACTTATCGTATGTGGATTGTTGGGAGAATATTGTCAAAGGATTCCTTCAGGTCATAATGACCTAGCTCCAACCTAATTTTATTCTCCATACATTTATAAAACTTATGGACAATTTGTTCTCATATTAGTTTAAGACCAACACAATTCAAAGCATGATTCTGCTTCTCCAAAATCTATTGGGCTGGGATTGTGGCTCAGTGGTACAGCACTTGCCTAGCATGTGTGAGGCACTGGGTTTGATCCTCAGCACCACATTAAAATAAATAACTAAAATAAAAGCATTGTACCAATCTACAACTAAAAAAATTGTTTAAAAAAAACCCCTCAGTATTATCAGTGCTCTACTTCTTCATATTCCCATGAGTCAGTCAGTACTCTTTATTGAACACCCAGTGAATATTGTACTAGATAACATAAAAGTTATGACCATGTCCAAAGAATGAGGGTCTCATGGACAATATTGCATGGGTCCTCTCTTCACTTGCTCATTCTCTTGACATTATTTCATACAAGTAGGTATGACTACATGAGTATTGAAGGCATCCACAAGAGGATAGCTCCTGGTATGTGCATGGGAAGCATGAACAGACTGCATTAGTGCTAGTGGGAGTATGAGAACTGGGGATTAGAGTAAAGGAGGAGAACAAGATGCATACTGTTAATTGTGGATCAATAAATAGATGCTGCCCCTTTCCTGATCTCCATTCCTGCCTTTTCAATTGAATTTGCTCTATAGTTCTGACTTACAAATCCATGAGGAGCCTAGAGAACATCACTGTGATTTATAGTATATTTGAGAGAACTATGCCAGGAAAAACTAGGGAGATACATTCTTGGTTTTTCAAAGAATTCATAATCTAACTGGTGATACCCAATTCATAGATGTTTGCAAACATTATAAAACATCATCTGGAAATGGGAGAGTCAAAGTGCTGACAGAGTGGATACCTAAGAGGAACTTGAAATGGCATAGGATGAATCACAATGGATTCTCTGAGGTGTGAATCTTCAGATGGGTTTTGAAAATGGTTATGAAAAAGGTTGGTGAAAATGAAAGCTAGAAGCATTCCAATGTGTTTACTGAATTGTTTAACCTCAAAGTGTTTTTAGTTATATGGTGGTATTTATTGCAATGCCAGTAAATCTCCATAGCACACAAAGAAAATACAAACTCTGGGGCAATATGTTACTAACTAAATACTATACACAAAAATGCAGCTAAGATATTCTTAAAACATCTATAAGTGGGCACACTATTTAATTTAAATACATTTCTAGGACTTTATGGAATTTCAAATAAAAGATTTCCTTGGCAAGGTAAAATTAATTTTTATTTATTCAGAAACAGTAAACTGTATTAGTTGTTCACACATTTGAGCTCTTTCCCTTATACTAAAGATGTTGTAAAAAATAGGGTACAAAGTTAGTAAAAATATTATTAAAAATAGAGGCAAGAGTTCTACAGATCAGTTTTAAAACACAATTTGAGGTGTTTATCTGAAGCATTTTTCTTGCCAACTACAATTTTTGGCACCACAACATTTTCCAAGTTTATTTTTTTTATCTGTAGAGATCAGCAGATATTATAACATATTAGAAAAGGTTGTGAAAACATCATGAGTATCTGCCATAATCTTCTTTAAAACAAACTGATTAATTCTTCACTTTTTTTCTAGATTAAACACATAATCAGTATATTAGAAAGAAATTTTTAAAGTATACATAGTAACTCCTAAATAATAAAATCATACTCATGTGATCAGCAATACTCTCTTCAATCTTGAAATTCTGACTAAAATGGTTACTAGGTTAATCTATTTCAGAAATTTAGGCTTAAGACATATCAAAAATAAACATTTCTTAAACATAAAATTAACATGGAATATATAATGTGAATGTTCTTTAACTGTACTTTGAATCAGTTCATTTGTAAGTTTCTGATACTATAAATTTGATTACCACTACATGCTAAAATGTTATCTGCTTACCTTTTACATAAGAATTGAAAAGATCTCAGTGAGAAAGAACTAAATAGTCATAAATATGAGTTATGACCTTCTAGAAACTTATAGTTGCTAAATTTTTATAATTTTTTGCATTAGGTACAGTGGACTTTGACCTGATAGAGAACTCTCACAAGTGTACATTAATGAGATATACAATAGGCAGAATAGAGAAGAAAGTTTTAAAAAGTCAAAAAATTTCAGCCTATGGTATTTATATTCCAACCCTTTCCTTTTTCCAAAAAAGATTTTCAAAACAGGTCAATTTCAGGCCAAAGACTTCTAACATGGTGGGAAATGGCTCCTAGAAGCAAGACCTCTAGTAATAGAGCTCAAGATCCAGGAGTTTGTTCAACCATTGTAAGTTCAGTGCAAAATCAATTTTTTTTTCAGCAATGAAACATTCTGAATGCTGGGAGTTTTATCCACATATAACTTCAGTTTAGCTCAAGGGCACCTTATCAGCTATGCTGGTGGCCTACATTTAGATGTAGATTGAATCTACCTTAATGGCACTGTGAGGACCCAGGCATATCCCCTAAAGATTCACCCCTGTGTGCCATCTGAGATGAACCCCTACAACACAGCAGGGGTGTGACACAACTGATGAAGACCTGAGCTGTTTTCTGGATCCTCCTGTGGCATTAAGTTTTACTATACAGCATAATAGAGCATACAGGCTCAACAAAGAATGACGAGGGTGAGAGAACCTGTGTCAAAACACATGCCCTGCGATCATTTGTACTGCACTTAATGTTGGGTAGGTTATTTCATTGGGCTAAATGTTAGTTTTCCCATTTGTAAAATGAGTACAGTAACTAGACTTACTTTTTGAGATTAAATGAGACACTGCGTACTACTTAGCATAATGGCTAGCATTTAATAATAGGAAAAAAAATCCTGTTCCTTGCTGTCTAAACAAGGTACAATACTGGATAACTGTTGAAAATTATCTCAATGGGCACTGCCTCTCAACAATGGTTCACATAAACATTCTCCTGCTCACTGTATTAACACTGCTCTGTTCATCCTGGGAGAGTCACAAACAGATGACAAGACATGGGAGGAAGTGTGTGCTTGCCATAACACATGCCCTCTGGTCCTTACAGTTGTAGTTTCTCAAATGTCTTAACCCTCCCCAACATAAAAAATACACCTTTATTGAAACACTGTAAACACATGTAAAATGGGAGGGGAGTTTTCCAAAAAGATGACACATACTGATATTTTATATTGTTACTGTATCATAAAATTTATCATTTGAGCCATTTTAAAGTATGTGGTTAGTGGCATTAAACACATTAATTTTTGTGCAACCATCATCATCACCCATCTCTAGAACATTTTATTTTCCCAAACTGAAACTCTATACCCCCTTAAATAATCACTCCCCATTCTCCCTGATCTCCAGCCCTAGCAACCACTATTTTACATTCAGTCTCTATAAAATGGACTACTCAGGACCACATGTAAGTGGAATCATATGTCTTTTTTTTTCTATTTTATCCTATTTTATTAAAAAATTTCATTTGCAATCTGCTAAATTCTCTCATAACCCACTAATGGACTGTATTCTGTAGTTTGAAAATCAACTTCAAATGGGTCCTCAGGTAAAGAGTTCCTTTAAATTTAGCTAGAGAGAAGAAGAGAGAATGCACACACAAGATGTAGAAATATCTCCCAAGATTCTTAGAATAAGCAACGTGATACAGAGACATTCTTAGTATTATCAGCCTAGAACTTTAAATGAGACCTGAGGGATACCAAGTACTTCAGGGAATGTGTATCAAAGACTATGTGGCAAAGAACCAAACCCCTGCAGGATTCCTGTGTAGACTTAGGTCATTAACTAAAAGGAAGTAGTCAAGGGCCTCAAGAGTATACTTGGGGAAAAAACTGCCAAGGAAGAAAGGCAGAAATTCATGTTTAGCCCTAGGAAAGAATAAAACTTTTCTGGATATATCCTGGAGTATATTATTGTATGACTAGAAACACAGGTGTCTAAAGCAATTCCAAATGTCAAGATTTATGTCTAAATGGCTTACAACATTCAAATTTTGATTAAAATAGAAAAGTTGCCCCCCAAATTTTGGTGTATATAAAAGAGGATTTGAGTAGCCGAATAGAGGGGAAGCACCTGGAGGCCACAGTCATTTCCTCATAGAAGGTGGAGAGAGAAACTTAGGTACTTAGCAATCATTGATCTCTCTTCCATTGCCTGTATTTGTGAGGGTCAGTGCTTTTAGAAATGAAACCAGTTCCTCCTCCCATACAAAAGATGTGGGTCACTGTCTCAATGATTATGGGAGATAAGTGGACAGTGACTTCTTTTATGGGATCTTAAGAGGGTAGGAGGGGAAAGAAGAAAGTGTACATGTAAATGTGCTTAATGCTACTGAACTCGTTTCCTGCTTTTTGTCACATCCAAAGATGAAAGCACTTCAAAAAACTTACAAGATGTTCAATTTTCATCACATAAGGGAAGAACCACACACCCTAAGTCATTTCTCTTTCCAAGATGACTCCCATCATCAATCAGCATTTTTGGGGTGGTGATAGAAAGTCCTTATAAGGCATTTGCTCTCACGTTTTAAAGTTGTGGGAAGATAGCCATGCAATACAGGCAATACAGGCAATGAAATGCCAAAGACAGATCAACAGAGTGTAACATTATCATCAAGCAACTTATAATCAAGTATAACTGGATATATACATAAAAATTGTGGTTATTACTGTTATATATGGTGTATATCTATAATCTGTGTGATGTTAAGCAGCCAAAATAAGTACTTCTGAAATTGGTTATTTGGAAGTGAACGTAAAGGGGGAAACAAAGGATGTTCTGATTCATCAGAAGACACCTGATAGGAAACCCAGGGAAGTGGGCAGCATGGCTCAAAGTCTGACAGCAGGACCGTGACTCCTTCTCCCTTCTATTTTTTCTGAGAGTTAGTCACTGGGTAAGAAACTGTAAATTGCAATTAAGTCCATGTGTACTTGCTGGGCATCTTCTGTTTGCTATCTAGATCTACTTTCTACCCTTCTCCACATTCTTCTCTGTCCTTGGGAAGGACCTTTCTGCACTGCATCAACAAGCTATTTTGTCCTCTTGCTTGTCCTTAGGGTTAATCAGTGGAATGTACCCACAGATTAGAAGGCAAGAAGGCAGTGAAGTAAGTGTGTACATTTTCCTGGCTCCTTCTCAGCCAGATCTCTGTACATGGCTGTCTTTCTACCAAAAGTAGCTACAAATACCCACTCTGAGAGTTTTGGGTAAGAGCTCTTTCACTTGGCTCTTTTTAGGCCTAAAGTGAGGTAGTTTCCCAGGGTTCCTAGTCACAAGGTACTGTGCCATCCCCTGACCTCTCCATACTTGTAAAAAGAGTCAGTTTGAGCTGCCATCCTGACAGGGACTGACTGGTAAAGGGGGCTTATTGAGGTTCTACAATAGGCAGTAAGTATGACCAAAGACATCCATGATGGAATTAAAGATAAGTAATTAAAATGGATAGCCTCAGGAGGGTTCCAGAGTTTATGTCTCTTGCCCTAGTCTAGTGCACAGGAAATAGAACGGGTGGGTTCCTAGAGATCTATAGTATTGTGGAAACTAAGACTGAAGCACAACATTGACTATACTGCAAATACTATCTCCAAAGAACCAGAAATCGTTATCAACTCCTTGTTTAGTACAGTTAAGCAAACCATTAGTTAAAGATAGTGGAATGGAATGATTGACTCTTTGTCTTCAGCCTTTTGTACTGAAGGTTCCCTGTCATACTTTGAACTCATTGTAGCACCTATTTATTCTTCAAATTCTCAGCTTAGCAATCTGTTTCTCAAGGTCAAATACCATGTTTGTGATGGAGTCAGAACTTAAGCCCAGGTCTTCTAGTTTGGAATTCTGTTATATTTACCTCTATTTACATACATACAGTGAGGCTAGTACCATTGTGGCTGCAGACCTACACTGTTGGACTGTTGGAATGTCATCTCAATCATAGGCAAGAGGCTCTTTTTTAAAAAAAAAAAAAAAGAAATTCATTTTAACTTATTTTTTATGAGCATTTTCCAGTACATCCAATAGTCTGATGCACATCTTTCTCAAGCCATTGGAAATATTACTTATGAAAAGACAATCTCTGATCATAAAGTGACAAGTTTTGGTATACATTTAGATTTTTCATGTGACAGAACATACTGACAGTAACTGAAAAAGCTTCTGTCTGCATGCAATTTTTGCTTTTATTTTTGATTTTTGGTGATGAGAACTAAACCCAGGATCTTGTGTATTCAAAGCATTTCTTCTACCACTGAGCTACTATAACTTAGTCCCTTGATATTTTCTTTCTAGAAATTGGATGAAATTTTTTATCCCTTTT
This sequence comes from Marmota flaviventris, assembly GCF_047511675.1. Classification (NCBI taxonomy): domain Eukaryota; kingdom Metazoa; phylum Chordata; class Mammalia; order Rodentia; family Sciuridae; genus Marmota; species Marmota flaviventris. The sequence goes on from NC_092512.1 coordinate 36,929,330, forward strand.
GAAAAATATCTTCAGAGTATTTTATTATGTTGCTTTTTAAACTAACTCTTCTAATTCAATTTCTCTAATGTCAATTTTTACCTGAGAATAGATTAACCTAAACAATTTAAAGTGAGATCAATTGAAGGGCTGGGGATGTGGTTCAGAGGTGGACCACTTGCCTATTGAGTATAAAGCCCTGGGCTCCATTCCCAGAACTGGAAAAAAAAAAAGTAAGGTAAATTGTGAAATATTAGAAAAAATCTAAAATACTGGGCAAGGACAAAAGATATGTGATCAAAAAGTCAAAATCTTGGTGAAAAGCATCCTGGATGTGGTTGTCTATATAAATTTCTGTCTCCTAAAGGTTCCACATTTCAATAGAGCTAAGCTTACCACAAAACTAATTGTTATGAATGTTTCAGATTCAGAGGAATTAACCTTGTCCAAAATGGTTCTTTCAGTGATGAAAAAAGCATTCTTCCATAATTAAAATCAAGAAATTACTTCTAACTTGATACTATTAATGTAACACAGAGTTTGAAAAATCAATGTAATTATCTATAGCTCTACTTTCTCTGAGATTTCCTCATTTCTGATGAGGTAATTCATATTTAGAAAAAGCAGTCTATCTGTCTGCTAATTCCTCGTAGGATTGGTGTTATTTTTATTGCTGCAATACTTTGGGTAAAAATCAAGATCCTACTTCTCTAATATATTTTCACCAATTGTGTATTACTAGGTAACATACTAGGAAGATAATGACTTTTAAGGAGCTCAGATGACCTTGAAATAGAATATATAGAGTATAAAGCACATCACTATCATAAACATACAAAGTAATAATCAACAAAAAAGACTCAGGTTACAGAGTGAAATGTTAAGAGGTTACTCTGGTGTGGTATGATTATAGGAGGTGTTATTTACTTTCCAAATATTCTTCAATTAACATATAATTAATTAAAATAAACACTTTAAAAAGAAAAAGCATTTTTAATTATTTATAATATAAAATAGGAATTAATACAAAATGATGTGCTATGATTATAACATGTGTATACATATGGGCAAAAGAGAAAATAATTGATTTGCAGAGTATTGGAATGGTGAATATTTTTCTCTACATTAGAGTCAGAATGTTGTGTGGGGGGAAACAAATTGTACAAAAGGAATAAAATAATGTTAAATCCAACCCAACTGCAAAATTGGAAGGTAGGACACTGAAAGCAATGAACAGTCTTGCTGTACACACAATACTATATTATTCAAGAAAACTGTTCCAATATTGTAGTTTACTTTTTTGTCTTTTATGAAAGCATGAGCAGAAAAGTTTGGTAGGGTGTGTAAATTAGAAGAGATGCTGTAGAATAGGTTGCTGAAGCCATTTTCTTTACCTTAAGTCAGTCCGTGTGTTATACAGGCAAAAAAATGGAAATGGGTATAATCCAATCCCTATCTACCACTAACCAGATGTCTATTAGGAATGAGGAAGTTCCAGAGACAATGATACAGAATACTTGAATTCTATAGCTCTTGAGATTCACTTTGGTCAAACTGACTTTATAGCTGGACAAAACTTTAGCTCTCTGAACTTGGTTAGTCAAGCTTTCCTAATGTCTGTAGGTCTGTCTTTTAAATTTCTTAAAACCATTCCAGATGGAAATATTTCCAAAATTTACGTTTTAGAAGGACAGAATCCAATTTACTTAAACCTTCCTTTTAATGCCCAGGGTTATCTCTATACATACTGATTACTATGCCATTAAAAGTCTATTGAGGTATATGTGGCTCTTTTTCTCTGTATTTTTGGCTTCAGGATGACTGGATTTATTTTTTTCAGTTTGCTTTTATGTATTTTTTCCTTATATTTAAGGAATAAATTCTTAGGAAGGGTTCACAGGGCTGTATTATTAGTTAAACAGGATTTTTAGTACAGACTGTGAAACATCAGACTTTATCTTTCTTCCTCCTGGTCCTTATCTGTAGTTCAGGCAGGTGCTAAGCAGCTGAGATACAACCAAGTGTCACTAGATAAGAAAAGATAATTTGGAGACTGTTTCCCAGCCTAATTCCACTAATGCTCTTGTCTTTTGTTGAGTTACCTTTGGTCATCAACTCCGTTTTGGCTGCTATTCAAGACAATTCTCCAAAGATCTGAGGATACCAGTTTCTTCTGGTCATTCACAAGATTGATGTCCGGCAACTGCAGTTCACAAACTTTGCTTTCAGACAGACTAAATTCTCGAAATGCAACAAAAACCTTCTGGAGTTCATCCCAGTATTCCAGACTACAAGGAACCTATGTCAGAGTAAAGAAAATTTTACAAGTTATAAATAGGAACTAAGCTTTTGTATATGTTGAAATGCAAATTAAACATTCATGGAAGTTATGATATTAAGACTTTGAAAGGAGGATAAATTTTTAAAAGACAATGGTGTTTAGAATTTTTTTTCATAGTTATCTCACTCTATTTTTTTTATTTTTAAAAGACCCACAAAAAATAGACAAATTTTTCTGAATAAAAGCAAAATAATGGTGACAAGTCCTACAAGGTGTTAAGTGTACTCTAAAGCCATGAAAATTAAAAGATAAGGCTGGAGTAGCAACATATGAATAAATTAAAAGAATAGAATGAAAAGGTAAGTACAGATGAAATATTAGTATGTAATGAAGATGTTCTTTCAAATAAGCTGGCGACAGATGGAAAATGTGGTTTAGAAACTGTCTCGTCATTTGGTGAAAACAAAATAGTCCCTACATCATTCTTTACACAAAAGTAAATTCCAAAAAGATGACAATGGTAAAAGCTAAAAAAATGAAAGCATAGAGGGAAAAATATCTGTTAGTGTTTTTGTTGTTGTTTTGTTTCTGTGTTTTCTTTTTTTCTTTTGTAATTGGGCAGTATTTCTTTGTATGCAATGAAATGCATGAATGGAGAAAAACTATGATTGATTAAAATAAAATTTAAAAAAGCTTACTGGGATAAGAGGAAATATTTAATGACAGATCAAGGAATATTTGTTCCAATGGCAGAGAGCTCTTATAAATCAATGACAAAGGGATAAGCAAGCATACAGAAGAGAGAAATGCACCTGCTAAGCTCCGTGGTCCTTAACTGTACCAAATATCTATTGTATACATAGCATCCCCCTTGGGCCCTTCTGCATCAACTTGTGGGACTTGGGGAGCAAGAAGGAACCAGTGCAAATATGATGATCATGCTGTGTACTGTGCCAAAAGCAATAAAGATCTTTTTTTCTGACCCAAGAGTCTTCTGTTTTCTGCTAGCATACATGAAATATTAACAAGATAACTTACGAGCTTGCACAAGGTAAAAACCCCAGACCCTAACAGCAATTAGTTCACAGAAGAAATATAACAGCCAGTAGACATGAAAAGGGACTCAATTAATACTCAAAAATATCAATGAAAATAATAGTGTAATATTTTTATTTATTAATTTGGCAGTTTAAGAGGACTAATAGTTTCAATTTTTGTACAGGTGTGGGAAAATTCTCCTACACAGTATTTTTGGAGGGCAATTTAGCAATACCTATTAAATGCTTATATTTTTATCTAGGAAGTATATTTCTAAGAATCTGTTTTATAGATTCCAATGCAAGGGTGTGTGTATGCATATATATGTATAAATACATATATTATGTGATTGTACATATTTACATACACAGGAGTAAATATAATATTGTGTGTATTAGAAAATTGGAAACAACTCAAATATCAATGGGGGTTAGTTTTAGATCTACAAAGTGGACTACTATACAACCATTAAAATGAGTAAGGAATATCTCTATATACAAACACAAAAGATACCCAGTATATATTACTATATTTAAGAATATTAATTTTAAAACAAAAACATGGTGTTTGATCCTATTTATCTTAAAAATAGAGAGAGGGGCTGGGTTTGTAGCTCAGGGGTAGAGTGCTTGCCTAGCATGTGTGTGGCACTGGGTTTGATCCTTAGCACCACATAAAAATAAATAATTAAAACAAAGTACTGTGTCCATCTACAACTAAAAAAATAGAGGGAGAAACAGATAGAAAGACACTTGTCTCATATGTGCTTCCTTTTAGAAGCATTCCCTAATGACTACCCTGAGCTGATCACTGCCTCTTGTGTCATCTCTATTCCTAGTCCACTCTATCACAGAGCTCCTTATACTCTGCAATTCCTGACTTACATGTTTGTCTCTTTTACTAGACTCTGAGACTCTTGAGGGTAAAAAGTCCATATGACTTTAAAATATGTTGTGAGCACTTAACACAGTTTGGAAAACATAATATCTCAAAAAAGTTTCCTGAGTGAACAGATTTCTCCTTAACCTTTTTGTCCTAAATAACCGATCTGCCCCCTCCTACCCTGGTAGTGCCAGGTATCAAACCCAGAACCTCATGCATGCTAGGCAAGTGCTCCAATACAGAGATATATCCTCAGATCCTCTTGATACTTAATCTTTCAGTGGCAATATATTTACTTCCGCTTACAATGAAGTTTCTTTTCTTTAAAAAGTGAGTGAGCATTCATATATGAAGAGATGCTAGATGGAAGAAGGGAGAACAAAACAAATATATGTAAGAGACTAACAGTACAGTAAAATAAATGCACATGTTTTGGATTTTGATAAATAACATACTCATAGTATTCTGTATTTAGCTATCATTTCTTGAAATTCTCCTTCTTGCTATCCATGGCATAATTTTCTCTTTCTCTCTCTGGGTAATTATTCCTATATTCTCTCTCAATCTAAAATCCCTGTACACTCTAGTTTCTCACTGTCTAATGTCTAAATCCTTCCCATTTATCAAGGACTAAATTAGATGCTACCTTTCTCTGGGTGTTTTTACCTCTTCAGATGGAAAAACTCTCCCCTTTCTAAATGCCAAAATTTAAAAATAGGAATCTGTTTCGTAGTTCTTATCACTATATACCTCAAATTACACTTATTTCTATACAAGGTATCTTCCCTGGTAGATATATTCCTTGAGGGAATGATTTCCATTTGGCTAAACTTTGGATTTTTATAGCACATGGGATAGCACATACAACAACTGTTCAAAAAGAGTTGCTGAATGAATAATTCATAAATGAATATATACAAACTCAGCCCATTTTTGGCACATTAAAGAATCTCTACAAAGTACAAAAGTAAAAACATGAACTTTGCAGTCAGACTTACTGGGATTCAAATCCTATCTCCATTTATAAGTTCTTGAGCAAATTAATTTTTCTAACATCAGTTCCTATCTCTCTTTAAAAAAAGGATTTTAATAGACCTACTCTCTATAAATACATATATTATATATCTTGTGTGTTTGTACATATTTACTGTACATAGGAGTTTTTGCAAAATTAAAACTGCCAGGTTAGAAAAATTACTGCACACAGTAATTTTTGCAAAAATTAAAGACCTTAAGAAATATTATCTATTATTTATCTTCCTCATGCTTGAAGAATTCTCCTGAAGGAAGCTTTATGTTATGTTGTAACTAAAATCAGGTGAGTCATAAGAGTCTTGCTTATTGTTTCCTAACAATAGGTTGTCTGAAAAAAAACAAACCTCAAACTCAAATGTTTGGAAATATTATAACCGTAGGTTCCATATGATTTTCTGCTGCATGCCTGTCAAACTAGCCTTCTATGCATACTATAATTATAATGTAAAAAATTTCATTGCTTAACTTTTCTTTAGATTTCTAGTGATCCTGCTCTTTGTTTTAAGAGACTTCTAACCAAGGATGGAAGAGATGTGGGAAGTGAGGTATGAACCTCTAATTGGCAATATAAGAATCTCAGTGGTGGGGCTGTGGCTGTGGCTCAGTGGTAGCGCACTTGCCTGGCATGTGTGAGGCACTGGGTTCAATTCTCAGCACCACATATAAATACTTAAATAAAATAAAGGTCTATCAACAACTAAAAAAATACTTTAAAAAAAGAATCTCAGTAGAAGAAGTAAATGAGTTTAGAAAAAGTAACTAATAACTAATGATTTTTCTGTAATACTGATAATGGAATGGAATGTTCAACATAATCTTTTTGTGGACAGATTACAGAGGAAAAAAGAGTTTGACCCTGGCATTGACTCCAGAAGTTCTATATTAGAATTAATATACAATAGCTAGTGAAAAGTTGCGGTCATACTGTAAAGCAGAGTAGGACCTTAAGGAAAAAGTACTATTAACTTCTGATGGTGTTGGAATTAGTCTATGACATAGGAAAATTCACACTGGAAAGTGTTATGGGAAGCCAATGAACATGGACAGTACCAACACAAATTGGGGGAAGGAGGAACTGTGGGAGCTCAAAAATGTGCAGGAAAGCTAAAGAAAAACTTTATTTAGTTCACAACTTGTATAAGGCTGACCCTATGGTTATACACTACAGTTGGACAACTCTGAAATTTCAGAAAACAATAGAAAACTAGTACAGAAATATATCCCAATACATATTAGTGTTTGTCAGGATTTTCCTTTTTGTACCCTATTTTCATTGGTTAATAAAGGGTATTAATAAATTTGCTCCAAATGAAATCCCTATTAAAAACAAATTTATACCTGAAAGTACATTTACAAGTCACACAGTTACCCTTTTTTATCCTATCATAAGAATATATACTATCTTCGGCATTTAAAAACAAATGCTAAAAACAAGTATAACAAGCATTTTAAAGGTAATTTTATTCAATCATCCATTCAAATATATATATGAGAGAGTGCCATAAATTTATAAAATTAAATAATATAGGTGATAATATTCACATTACCTTATTTTTCCATCTACAATAAAAAAAAAAAACCTCACTGGTATTCTACAAGAGATAACATTCTGGTCTGCCACTTAAATCACTGCTCTATGACTTTGGGCAACCTATTTAACGACCTAAGCCACACTTCTCTTACTTGTAAAATGAGGGTAATAAAACTTACATTTTAAAAAGTATAATTAAGGAGGACTTTAAATCTTTAGGTCTATTGTATGCCTTTAAGGGTTTTAAATAAAGAGGTGATATAGTTAAATTTACATTTTTCAAAGATTCAGAATATTGTAGAGAATGGATTTTAAAAGGTTAAGTATGGATGCAATAAGACCAATTCGGAGCTCTGAGCTAGAAATGGTAATAGCTTAGAGTATGGCTGGTGGCACTGAAGATTCTTGGGATATAAAATTAGTAAGTCTAGTTGATTGATCAGATATGAGAAGTGAGAGGAAATTATCAAGGATGCCTCCCAAATTGCATGCATGAGCAATGATGTGGACACTGATATCATTTCTGAAATGGGTAAAAGTCTGATTTGTTTCTCTAGGGAGTAGGTTTGTGGTATATGTGGGGTAAAGATGAGTTCATCTTTGGACAAGCTGAGTTGGAGGCACCAATCAGCCTTTCTAATGGAAACACTGAGTAAGAAGTTGGCTATTCTGGAGAATAGCCAGAGGGAGTTAACTGTGCTGATACACAGCTAGAGGGTGGGATCATCCAGCCTTTGCCTCTTGTTAGTGGGGCACAATGGAAAGGACAGGCATTGAGTTTAGGGTATTTATTTGCAGGACAATGTTTTATATGATGAGTTAAGAATATAAGCTCATTAAAAGATGATATGAAAACAGCAAGTTAATGGATAGGGAGAAATCAGGGAACGATACATAGGTTTACATATAGTTTAAAGAACAACTATAGTGGAAATTGTTGAGTAAGCAGGCAGTTGGCTATGACAGACTGTTATGGATGATGCAACAAATGATTTAGGAGGCAGAAAAACACTAGATGATGACAAGATCCAGGGTTTGCATGTGGGAGTGAATAGGAATGGAGGAGATCATTGAAAGATGAGAGCAAGGCAGGGTTTGTGCTGGGTCACTAACATGGATGCTGCTGGCAGTGAGATGAAGGATGGAAGCTGTGGGTCAAGGACTTTAAAGAATGAGAACCAGTGTTCTAAAAGTCAGTGGAAGGCAACAATGAAGAAGGGTGAGGATGGTATGGTTAGGCAGGACAAGTCATAAAGAAACAGGGATTTGACAGTAGGGTAGAGAGTCAAGGCAAAGTGGCACCAGTGAGCAGAGAGAACACCTTTATGTGTTAAAGAAAAGGGATGTGAGAAAATAAACAGCTCCCACACTTCATATTGCTGTGAATAGGGTCACGGGAGACACACAATTTTATTTAAGGTACTAAAGCAGAAGAAATGCTTGAAGAAGAGGAGGCTGGGGTTTAGGGAGCTCAATAACCTTAGAGTAGGTGTTCCAGAGGGCTCCATGGAAGGGTATGGAAGGTAGAAGAAGAGGGAGGTTGGTAGGACTGGAAAAGAAAGGCATTCAAATAAGTATCTAAATAAGAAGGGACACATTTTATAGTTTGGGTGCTGACTAGGAAAGTAGGAAGTGTTGGAACTGCATTCTGATTTATGAGGTGGAAGGGCAGTGGTGTGGAGGGGCAGAAGTAGCCTACTGCTACTTCTTTAAGCCTGGCTTCAATGCCATGTATTCTCAGACCAGTATCTTAAAGAACTATTTCTCCAATAAATTCATGGTACAAGGTCTAGTATATAGTATATTTTTAATAAATACCATTTAAATCAATCAATATGAGCCGAGGATGTAGTTTGGGGGTAGAACACTTGCACTGAATGGAGGAGGCCCTGGGTTCACTCCCCAGCAGTGCTCCCACCCCCCCTCCCAAAATAATAATAATGAATGAATTAAGATGGTTGCTGAAAAGATAACAATGTCACCTTATTTTATTCTAAAAAAGGTCTTTTATATATTTACTTGTTCATTCGCCCAAGTTATTTTTGCTGTCACATTCATTGTTAACAAATGTTTAGTGTCCTAATTTTCTTTTGTCTTTCTGTTACAAGTTGACATTGCTCAGATAATCTCTAGGTTAGTAGTGACATAATTAAACTAAAAATCTAATGTGGTCATATTATGCTTACAGCTTCATATGGTAGCAATTAATTTTTCACAAAGAAAATTCTGGGCTCTATTTTGTGTGATCTATTTAAAATAACTTTATTATGTGCTTTTAGGTTTGAAAGAGATGATAGGAATGATCTTTAGTTACATATCTATAACTGAGGATTTATTACTAATGCCTGTACTGAATAACTTGAAGGAAAGATGACTATTCCAAGAAAGTTTGGTTGCCAAAAAATAGTTTAAAAAGCCTGAATATCTAGTACTGAGTCATGGGAAGTGGGAACAAGTAAATTGGTTTCACTGGAAAACATTCCACATGTAACACATGGTACATTTCAAATGACTGTCAAGATTATATATTTTTTTTATTACATTTTGTTTTCCTATCCATTATTTGACAGGGCCTAAAAAATTAGCCAGCCATACATAATAAACTGTACTCTAAGCATATGTGGTCTTTGCATATGAATATATTTTAGGTTGTATATCTGCCAGTTGGTAAGAGCACATCTATTTTTGCATTTAAAATGTTATTCCACAATTTGTTTCCATTTGATGGCTAATTTGGGAGGATTTGCATGTGTGTTGGCCATTTGAAAATATTTTTGGTACAAAGGATATTTTGGCACTTAATTTGTTTTTATTACTTAGTAGTACTGCCAAGGCTATTAGCAGGGTTACAACTGGCCATCTGTCCTCATGGATGAACAGCTCTAATTTCTTTATGCAGGGGCTGCTGAAGTGAGGCGATTATCTCCTTCCCATTCAATCCCACTAAACCACCTAGGAAAATGATACAGAGAAAGTATCTTTCTTGTTGACATGTCCATAATAAAGAGATGATGGATACAGAGGAGAGATCTAACAACTGCTTCATTCTTTCAGTCTGCTTCATTCGCCCTTCCTTGGTCTTATGACCACACAAGTTAGCTGCCCATGTAGAGTTTATGAATATGAAGGCAGGCTTTCCTTTCTGGACTCAAGTTATTGAAGTTTGGCTGCAGGAGAAGTTAGTACCTTCATAATTCCTCCCATATTTCTAGATTTTGCAAAATGCCAAGTCAATAGGTGATTATAACAGAGGAAAGCACAGCTTCCATCACTGTCTGCACTTCTAGGAGTAACAATAGCAATAATCATGGCAGCTGGAAAAGGAGTAGACACTATCTTCTGAACAGCCCTTTACACTTTACAAAGATTTTTCTTATATATTATCTTAGGAAAATATTATTTCCACTTTCAGATAAGTTAACTGTGGCTCAGATAAGTTAGGTAATCTGCTCAGAATTATACATTTAGTAAGTTACACGTCTTTGGTTGTAAATACTGTTCTTCAATTATCTCTAGATTAAAGAAAATAGATGCAGGTGTGTTATTTATAATTTCCAGTTTTGGTTTCTTTAAAGTGGATTCTTAGAAAGCAAATGATATAGACTACATTTTGATTTTTGATATTTATCTCAAGTGATTCATAGTTACTTTAATCTGGAAAGCTTTTTCCTCATTAAAAGTATTTGTCTTTCAGCACTTGTGTCATCTCATTGTCTTCTGGCCTCTATGGTTTTTGAGGAGAAATCAGCTGTAAATTTTATTGCTCTCCCTCATATGTAATGAGTTACTTCTCTATTATTGCTTTCAAGTTTCTTTGTCTAGGTGTGTTTATTCTATTTGGAGGTCACTGGGTTTCTTAGTTTTATGTCTCATTAAATTTAGATGAAAGTGTTCAGTCAATATTTGTTCAAATATTCTTTATTCTCCCATTCTCTCTTCTTTTGGAACTCCAGTTATGCATATATTGGTACACTTAATGGTATACCACAGGTCTCTGATACTCTGTTCATTTCTCTTCATTCTTTTTTCTTTTTGTTCTTCAGAATAATTTCAACTGACTCATTTTCTGATTTTTTTCTTTTATCTGCTCAAATCTCCTGTTTAGTTTCCAAGTGAATTTCTATTTTGGTTATTATGCTTTTCAACTCTGGAATTTCTACTTGTTTTTTAAAATTATTATAGGTTAGGCATACTTAACCTGAAAATCCAAAACGCTCTAAAATATAAAACTTTTCGAGTGCTGACCTACTGTGGAAAATTCCACATGTAACTTCATGATGGGTTGTAGTCAAAACAGAAGCAAACACAGTGCACAAAATTATGAAAGATATTGTACACTTCTCATTACATGTATGTAAATATTTTTTTAAAAAGTCTGACATCCAAAACATTTTGGATAAGGGATATTGAGCTTGTACTTCTCTATACTGATAGTCTCTATTTGGTCAGACCACATTCCAATATCCCCCTACAGACAGCTTTCTTTAGTTCTTTGAACACATTTAACATAGCTGATTTAAAATGTTTGTTTAGCAAGTCAAACATCCGGGCTTCCTCAGGAACAGTTTCTATTGCTTGTTTTATTTCTCTACATGGGCCACATTTCCTTATTTCTTTGTATCACTCATAAGTTGTTTTTGTTGGAAATTTGATATTTTAAATTATGTAAAATTTTATGATATTAACTATGCTTAATATAAACCTTGTTTATAACTTGTTTATAAACAATGAAAATTATAAAAATCAGATTTTGATCCTTCCCCAGGGTTTATCATCATTGCCATTTGGTTTAGTTGTTGTTTGTTGATATTTATGAACTAATTTTGTAAGGTCTGATATTTATTGTTGCTATGATATTGATGTTGTTTGTCCCTGTGAAGGGTCACATAATGGGAGCTTGGTCTCCACTGTGACAACGTAGGAATTGGTAAATCTTTGAGGGGTTAGGCCTAGAGGTAGATCCTTAGGTCACTGGGGCAAGCCCTCAAAAGGGATAAAATTCTCCCTTGTGGTACACTAGTTAGTTTTCTCAAGACAAATTTTATAAATGCCTGAGCCTGGTCTCTCCCATATTGAGATGTGATCTCCTGCTCCCATGCATACTCCTTCCATTGCCATCCACCATGATGTGATGAGACGAGAGGCCCTTAATCTGAACTGAGCCAATGCTAGTGCCATGCCCTTGAAACTACAAAATCATGAACTAAATAAACCTCTTTTCTTCATAAGTGTTCCAACTTAGGTATTTGTTATAGTAATGCAAAACTGACAAATAGGTTGTATAGCCAGTGAAGTCTTCACTTCATGAGCTTAGTGGTCACTTAATGGTTAGACAGAGACCTCCTTAAAGACCTGAAACTAAAAAACCTCCAATTATTTGCTATAGGACCCTTTGAAGATATTTGGGCATATATTCAACTCTGCCTTAGACTTCATTTCCTGCCTGAACAGTCTTAAGGACAGACTAAAGATAGAGTGTAGGCCATTTTCAGGGCTTTCTTGAGCATGCACAGAGTCCTGAATATTTACATAGTCTTGTGAATGAACACATCCATCTAATTTTTCAGAAATGGATTAGAGCTTTTCAAAGCTCTTGTGGACATCTCATTACCCAGCTTTTCCTTTTAAACTTTCTGGTTAGACTATTGTTTACCCCAGCTGTTTTCTACTGCCTCAAGAAATTTTAAAATCAATTAATTTCCTCTAATTGTTTTTGACATATCCCCCAGGGGCTGGGGTATGTGTAATTTTTGTAATGTAAAGCTTCTAGTAGGTAACCTTTTAAAGTAATTGTGAAACACTTATTTTGACCATAAAGTTACATTTTATTTTAGTAGCAAAGTAAAAGTATGTATATTGTACTTTAATAATGTCAAGGTGGTAGTAAGACCAAATATATTCCCTAATGGAGTTCTAACAATGTTAGAGAAGTAGATAGGTGAAAGAGTTTTTAATTGATGATGGAGGAGAGTAAGTGAATAGCTGAAAAACAGAAAGTAAGATCTGAGCATGAATTAGACATTTCTAATGAATGAAAGAGATGGGGCAAATATGTACAAATAGGGATGAGTGAATAGCAATATATAGGCCATAACCTTAAAAAAAACAGTTTATGCAATAATTAGGGTTTTTAGTTACGAATGTATTAAGGTTTAAATGTCCTTTTAAACAAACAAAGCTTTTAAAACTTTCAAATCAGTTATTTACATTTATCAACAGGAGACAGATAGTTTCCATTTATTCTATATAATGAGTATCTGTCTGGAAACTGAGTGAAGATATTTTCTAGTAGTTAATAATCAAAAATAACATTCTGATCATAGAACCTAATTTTTGTTTCTACTTCACTGTAAAAGTCTAACATTTAATAATGAGATCAAATGTTTGAGATCAAATGAGATATAAATGTTTGCAGTCTCCAGTGTTTCTGCTTATATTTCTTTTTGTATGTATCTGCAAATTAGTTGATTTTGAATTAGAAAAACAAAAGCTTCTATACATCTTCAACTAATAGAAGTCACACCAAAAACAAAACAAAACAAAACAAAAAACCTTATAACATTGGAACCAGTTGAGAAACCACAAGTATTCAAATGCAGGAAATCATGATTTTATAACATTTTAATGTGATCTGCTCTTGGGAAACAAAGTTAACCAAACTCTATTTCTGTACAGGAAATATTTCAGTGTACAGTTGTAATACATTGTGGTGAAGGGTACAGCTGCAGATTTTTCACCTGTAATGCCCCACTGGTATTGTGGCTTACTACATTGCATCAAGACTGCCTTCCTGTCCGGAAAACCCTCTAAGTACAAACAAGCCTCTAACTCCAGATTTTATTTTCCCTTGGTATCAGAATATGGTAATTTAAGAGCCCTGAGAAATACTTCTCAGCCTTTAAAAGGAAATGTGTAACATTTTTTTATTAGGATCTATGTTTGGGTTGGTTTTTAAAAAAACTTAACATATGACCCAGTTATCTTATCAATTGATCAAGCTACCAGGTTTCAAGCAAATGCAGGTGTGTCATATGACATCCTTCAAGATTATATTTTTCTTTAAAGATAAATAATAAAAATATATCAAGACTTTCTGACTCAAAACTGCCTCAGAACAGGGCAACTTTACTATGTCAGGGTTTATTTTAACGAGACTGTAAACCCTAAATTCATACTGTGCATTGGTCTCATCCCAACTATTTAGGTATTTTACTCATTTATATCAAACGCAGTTAAATGTGCATGATATACTTTAAAAATCTACAAATAACTTGTTAACTTGTAAATGTGTGAAAGAGACTTTTCAATTATACTTTATTGAATAGATTTGTATGTGTATCACATATCATACACACATACATGTATAAGAATGTGCTTTAAGAGAGGGGGCATAGGGTAATTAATGATAGTGGAATGTGATGATCATTACTATCCAAACACACAAATAGGTGTGAATATACTATGTATACAACCAGAGATATGAAAAATTGTGCTCTATATATGTAATAAGAAGTGTAATGTGTTCTACTGTCATATATAAATAAAAATTTTTTTACGTAAAAAAGAATGTGTTTTAGTCTATTGATCATACTTAATTACTTATAAAATATTTATAAAATATTTCCATGGTAAAGACAAGATAGGAATATAATGGTCAGCAAGACACACACACATAATTCTTGACTTCATAGAACTTATAAAGTAGTAGTAAATAAATAGTCAAGGACCTGGAGTTGCCAGCACTGATTAAGAATACAATTCTTATTACACATATATACCACAACTTTATATCTCTGTTTGTATATTAAGTATGTTGACACCTAATTCGAGTCTTCATACATGTATTTTGGATAATGATGTCCATCACATTCCACTGACCTTGCTAATCCCCTGCCCCCTCCCTTTCCTTCCTACCCCTCTTCCCTATCTAGAATTCATCTATTCCTCCCATGCTCCCCCTCCCTACCCCACTATGAGTCAGCCTCCTTATATAGAGAAAACATTTGGCATTTGTTTTTTTGGGATTGGCTAACTTCATTTAGCATTATCTTCTCCAACGCCATCCATTTACATGCAAATGCCATGATTTTATTCTCTTTTAATGCTAAGTAAAATTCCATTGTGTATATATACCACTTTTTAAAAAAATCTATTCATCCACTGAAGGGCATCTATATTTTTAAAAATATGCTTTTCTCAGAAATGTACTTATTTTATACTTTTCTGATACATATGAATCTGTCTTTTTAGTCTGATAGTCTAAATCAATGTGATTTAACTATTTATCAGGGGCAGAGATCATAATCTCATAAGTCCATATTAATGCTCTTTCCTTTTACTAGATCTTCTACAGAGCTGCTGGTAAGTATGCAAGACAGACTCATGAGATTTTAACTCTGATGGAGGTACTAATGGGAAGAAAAATTATTAGTAGACATATAACAGGAAGAAGGAGAAAGAAAAAGTATGCAAGAAAAAACAGGGGGGACTGTATAATCAACTTCTGAGTAAGGAGCAGAATAGTGTAGTTTTAAAAACAGTAACCTTGTTTGGCCTCTGGTATTCTGGGAAAGTATCATAGGAAAATAAATCTTAGAATGATCAAAGTGGAATTATGTGCAATTTTCTATAGAATTAAGTCCCAAACCTGGCCCTCTTTCCCCAGACGACTCTTCTATTTTAATATTACATATGCCTTTGCCATCATCAGCTTGTTTCCATCAGTGTTCCTTGAAATCTCATATTATCTTTCAAACCTACTCTCTACACTACTTCTCAGAAAAACAAACCACCCAAATAACCCTTTCTTTTTTGGGGGGCAGGGGTACTCAACCACTGAGCTACATCCCCATCCCTATTTTGTTTTTTTTTTAGAGACAGACTCTTATTGATTTGCTTAGTTCCTCGCCATTGCTGAGGCTGGCTTTGAACTCTATCCTCCCCCAAGCTGCTGGGATTATAGGTGTGTGCCATCATGCCCAGCACAACCCTTTCTTATTCATCCAAATTAAAAGTTCTTCTGAATTTCCATAACAGACATACATGGTGCTTACAGTACTTAGTAACACTATCTTATTATCTGGGCATATCTGTACACACGGAGCTTCAGTCTGTGGATCTCCATAATTATCTGCCTCTCATCAACTGTACCCTGTGCAGAATGAGAACAATTCTCAGAGGCTATGTCTTAACTTCTTATCAGAAATATTGCATAGTTTTCTTTGTCATTATTCTACTCATTTAATAGGCTTCAGAGGCACCAAACAACTAATGATAACAGCACATAAAGTCCAGACTATAAAGAAGATACATACAGTAAGGAGGAGAATAGTGTAGTTTTACTTTAACCATGATGTTTTAGGAGACAGTATTAATACATTAAGCTAACCTTATTTTATTTCATCTTAAGCTTCCACTTAGTCATGGTCAACACCTACCAAGTAAATGTCAGGTGCTAGAAATCAAAGATAAATACCATACAAAGTCTGTTTTGAAGAAGCCCAAAGTCAGAATGGCAGCTATTATGAATACTAACAATAAATGTTGGAGAGGATGTGGGGAAAAAGTTACACCCATACACTGCTGGTGGGACTGCAAATTGGTGCAGCCAATATGGAAAGCAGTATGGAGATTTCTCAGAAAATTGGGAATGGAACCACCATTTGACCCAGCTATCCCTCTCCTTAGTCTATACCACCCAAAGGACTTAAAAACAGTATACTATAAGGACACAGCAACATCAATGTTTATAGCAGCACAATTCACAATACTTAAATTGTGGAACCAACCTAGGTGCCCTTCAGTAGATGAATGGATAAAAAAAATGTGGCATATACACACAATAGAATTTTACTCAGCATTCAAAGAGAATGAAATCATGGCATTTGCAGGTTAATGGATGGAGTTAGAGAAGATAATGCTAAGTGAAGTTAGTCAATCCCAAAAAACCAAATGCCAAATGTTTTCTCTGAGGAGGCTGACTCATAGTGGGGTAGGGAGGGGGAGTATGGGAAGAATGGACAGACTCTAGATAGGGCCGAGAGGTGGGAGGATAAAGAAGGGGGCATGGGGTTAGAAATGATGGTGGAATGTGATGGACATTATTATCCAAAGTACATGTATGAAGACACAAATTGGTGTGAATATACTTTATATACAACCAGAGTTTTGAAAAATTGTGCTCTATATGTGTAATAAGAATTATAGTGTATTCTGCTGTCATATATAAATAAAAAATTAATAAAAAAAGAAGCCCAAAGTAAATGTAAATCAGTGATGAGTGTTCAAAGGGAGGGCAATATTCCTAGTCAGATGAGAAATTGAGGATATTATAGAAAACTTTCTGGATGAAAAGTGAAGAAATGAATATGTAAAAATAACAAATTCACACATATATAAGATGCATTTGATCTTTTTAAGGATCAACTTAAGGCCTTTCCTACCTTAGAAATATTTCATCATGAATGAATACAAAATATATTTCATTTAAACTAAATGTGAGTTGTTAATTTAAAACATCCATAAAAATAATTGACAAAAGATGACAATGTGGGCTGGGGATGTAGCTCAACACCAGAGCAGTTGCTTAGTACACACAAAGCCCTGAGTTCAACTTTCAGCACAGCAAAAAATAAAACCATACATAAAAACAAAAAGACCAAAATGATAATGTAATTGGCACAAACCATTATGTACTCTCTTTAAAAATGGATAAGGTGGGGACTGGGGTTGTGGCTCAGTGGTAGAACGCTTGCTTTGCACACGTGAGGCACTGGATTTGATCCTCAGCACCACATAAAAATAAATAAAGGTATGGTGTCCATCTACAACTAAAAAAAAAAAAATGGATACGATGTACTTCAATGTAAACCCCCAAATGAAAAAATATTGGTTTTTTGTTATTATTGTGTATGTTAAATTTTGTTCATAACATATAAAGCCATATGAAATTCTGAAAAATACTTTTTCAAATATGATAAAGTACATATGAGCAAAGTGTACAGTTTTTTGAAAAAAATCATATTTATCAGTGACCACCTTAATACTGCAGCCCCAAAGTGGAATGCCAAAGGAAAAAAAAAGTAGTCAGGCACATATATGATATATTGCATTATAAAGACATGAATGTCTTTGATATTGTCATGATTCTTTTCCTATTGTCTGTCATGTTACATTTGACTGAAATAATGACTTATAGTAGTATAGTGTGAATTACTTTTAACCTTAAACTTCCTTGACCTACCAAAAGAGTAGCCATACAGTGATAGAAAACATATCTGCTTACAAACCAACTGAACATACCAAACCACAGCTTGTCCTCTTAGTTTGTTTTCGGGTTTCAGGTAGCTAAGGGAACAAAGAATGCTCTCATACATATGGATAATTCTCTAAGTCTTGCAAAATCATCTCTTAGAAAAATCTAAGAGGAGGCAAATTTCCTGGACGGGAATGACTAGCTATTTCTTCATGAATTTGCAGATAGAATTTCTGGCTGTACTGACCACCATTATTTGGTGGTGACCTATGTCCTATTAAATGGATCATCATGTAGAAAGAATGTAATGTGGAAAAGATGAGTTTTAGGAATGCGTTTTAGACAATTTAGTTAAATTCATAACATCATATGTTAAAATAAAAGCTACACACACCTAGTTTTCTGTCTAGGGGTATAAAACAGACTTTTGCAAGTAGTTTTCTTGTAAGATTCATGGAAATGAAAACAATAAAAGTGTAAAATAAAAAATTGATAAATAATATGGATAAGGATGACAACAACCCTGTCAACAACCAGAGGATGCACAGATTAATTCTTATATTTCCACAGAATAATCAGGAACTTCCTTGATTGTTACCCTCTTTCATTCCCTTCACCTGGTCCTGCCACCCAAAGGGGGGAAAATACTCTTGGAATAAGTTGCTCTTAAAAAAGTAAAAAGAGCTGGGTGTGGTGGTGCATGCCTGTAACCCCAGCTGTTTGGGAGGCTGAGACAGGAGGATCAAGAGTCCAAAGCAAGCCTCAGCAAAAAGCGAGGCACTAAGTAATTTAGTGAGACCCTGTCTCTAAATAAAGTACAAAATAGGGCTGCGGATGTGGCTCAGTGTCAGAGCGCCACCAAGTTCAATCCCTGGTACCAAAAAAAAAAAAAAAAAAAGGCAAAAAGAACCAAAAGGAAAAAATTCTCCCTAATATAACCAATTCTTAAAAGTTTAGCATGCAATTAAAGATGGCATTAATTTTAGAGACTTTCCCCCTCACTAGAAAAACAAAAATAGTTTACTTTTATTGTTACAAATATAAATATTTTGTCATGTCTTAAATAATTATACAATATTTTAAAGGTTTAAGTTCTATTTATAATTCTTGACATGTGAAAACTAAAGAGCAGCAGAATGATTTTACTCCTGGTAAAAGAATATAGGATTATAGATTCTCTACAAGGTAGAATTGGCACAGGTATGAGGAACTCAGTGCTGGTCTGTATTCACTTGAATGTAACAAACTCCCCCCCCTCCCCCAACTATTTATCCTCAACCACAGGACTAGAACCTCACTTAATAGTTTGAGTATTTAAAAGAAAAAAAATTTTTTTTGGCTAAAAGTCAAATTCAAGACTTTTTTTTTTTTTTGTATAACAACATATCTATTTCTAAATTTTGGCATGCTTTTTTCTTTGGATCCCATCCCTGACAGACATCTGTATTTTGTAACTTTTCCTACATTCTGGCTCTGAAGACACTCTGAGTTCTGGCCCAATAATCCTCTTCTGTTTGAATTCATTAGTGTGAGAACTTCAGGGCTGAAAAGGATTTTGGGAGGTCATATAGACATCAACTTTCTGTTCTGGACAAGATAAACTCCAAACCATGAAAATAAATGATGTCTAAACACTTGAAGAAAATGTTTTATAATGAAGTTTTTCATTTTATAAAAATGATATTTGGTGAACATCATGATTTTCCATAAAAATGAACTATCATGGAACATTGTAAGCCTCATTAAAGGGACATTTAACACTGAAATTGCTTTGGGACAGTAGAAGTACTAAGCTTATATGACATTAGCATCATTTCACTAGAAAAAGTACAAATGCTATTCATGTTGAATTCTCATTCAGTCTGGTTATAGTTTTACTTTATCCATTTCTCAATGAATGTTTTCTAGGTTAACTTTTCACAAAACAACTTCTCAAACCTATATAACTGGGACCACTGAGAAAATTAATTTCTTTATTGTAGTTTCCTTACCTACCAAACTGCAATAATGTATGGAATGTACAAGATTTGGGGGGAGAACAAGGCAAAAAAAAAAAAACTAGGTAAATTGTCAATCATAATTTCTGACATACAGAAATTGCTCAATAAACGCAGGTTACCTCTTTTAATGAAAAATACAATGAAGTTAATTTTGGGGGTTTGGGCAAATTCCTGACAAACCATGGTATACATCACTGGGTACTAAAACCACTGGTTAAAAGGTTGGTGGGGACTCTAAAATGATGGGTCAGACGGAAAACACCTGACCAATTTTAGCATTGTTAAAAGTGACATAAGCAGTCATATGTGTCTTTTGCTGTAATGCAAAACGATCCCTGAGAAGTATCTTTTCAAAAATTCAACTCAAACATAATAACAACTATCATGTTGCAGAAAATATGGTAGAGAGAGGAACATGTTTAAAAATATTATGAAGAGACAATGAACCCAAATTCAAAATAAGGAAAACTTTCCAGACCAAATGTTCCAATTATTTCAGCAAATAAATGGCATGGTGGGGGTAGAGAGGAGACCATTATAGCATAAAAGAGTCTTGATAAACATATCACGTGAACCTCAGTGGGATCCTGACTCAAACAACTACCTCTAATGATACAGTTTTGGGATGAAGGGAGAACTAAATTGCACTAAATTTTATGTGATAATAAAGAATCATTGTTAGGGGCTGGGTTGTGGCTCAGTGGCAGGTGCTTGCCTCACATGTGTGAGGCTCCGGGTTCAATTCTCAGCATCACATATAAATAATTAAATAAAATAAAGGTCCATCAACACTAAAAAATATTTTTTTAAAAAATAAGGAATCGTTGTTAATTTTGTAGGCTCTGACAAAAAAGTGAAATGACATCTGAAGCTTCCTTTACAAAATAATAACATCATTAACAAAAACTGGTGAAGAAGCCAGGTATGAAGTCATCTGCCTATATTCCCAGTTATATGAGAGTTTGATGCAGGAGAATCCCATATTTAAGACCGGCCTGGGCAACTTAGTGAGACCCTGTCTCAAAACAAAAAATAAAAAAGAAAGGACAGTGGGCATAGCTCAGTGGTAGAGCACTTGCCTAGCATGTGTGAGGCCCTGGGTTCAACCCCCAGTAAAACACACACACACGCACACATACATATGCACGCATGCACGCATGCACATATGGGTATTAGATGTAATAAGGTCAACTGGATATTGATAATTTCCAAGATGGGTGAGAGATTATATACAGATTATACTAATCTTTCTACTTTCATTTACTATATATTTGAAATTCTTTATGATAGAAACTTTATGAATCACATTAGAATGATAGAACTCATGTAACAGAAATCATTGTGATGAAGCCATATTTATAAACCTTAGAAAAGGCCCAATTAATATTGGATTTCTTTTCTTCAAAAAGAAAAAAGAGAGTTCATGAGTTAAAACAAACAAACAAAAATGCTATTACTAGTAGATCTGTTAAATGATACATTTTAATACACTCAAAATACATACTGAATAAATGCTTGATAGGTTCTGTAACTTAAAACTACATGATAATACCAACATTAATGTTTTGTTTATTTTATTGGTCTATGTTGATTATGTTAATATGATAGTTTATAAGGGTATTTTTATGTGCAATGGCAAGTACCTAGTGAAGATTTTCAATACAGTATATAAATTTTAGAGAGTTCAAGGAAATGCTTAGAAAGAATGTAGAGCTGTGTGTATAGGAGTTACACCTACAAAAGGATGAATTGTGGTAAAGATTTTTCAAGACCTTTTTTTATTCTGAGTATACTAAAATACACTACAAGAATCACTAAGAGTAGTTTACATCATCATTTATCTCAAAATTTCCTTATGTGCTCGAAAGTTGTAAAAAAGAGAAAAAATTCAGTAATTTGTATCTTTTTAGATACTTTATTAATGAAATACAAAGGAACTTTAAAAGTTTGCTATTTTATTCAGATATACCATGATTTAGATAAAAAGATACTGATATTGATACAGTGTTTGAAATTCAGAGTTGAAACGACTTTTATTCATGAAAGAAAAAAGAGTTGTCACAATAAAGAGTAAAAAAATAAGATTAATGAAATCATTGTTTATATTTAAGGAAAGTTTAAGGTTGACATTGCTGCAATAAAATGAAGTTTGAGCTGTGCTGAGAGTTGTGGTGATAACAAGTCCTCTGAGAATTTTAGTTACACACACACACACACACACACACACATATAGAGAGAAAGAGAGAGAGAGAGACTCAGTAGAACAACCACATCACTCATCTTTCTTCACTTTAAAAATGACCTTTGATGAATATTTTCTTAAATAGTTAAAAGAGGCTATATTGTGTATTGTACATAAGATAAGCAACTATTCCAGTCCAATATATGATAGTGGACTGGAATAGTTTTTCACAAGAAAACACACTTACCAGAATGCCTTTCAATAGTAGTCTAAAATCAAAGTATGATTTAGTTGCTTTGGCAGCATTCCGAGTATCTCAACCCAGTGACTAGCCACCATGTAGCTAATCAAGCAGTGAAAAAAATGGTTGCCATCTACAGTTTTGTATTTATTTATTAAGTCTGCTCTTTCAAAATAGTGTGATACCAAGATACAGAAAACTGTCCAACATATGCTTTTGGTTTAGATCAATTTTAAAAAATGCAAGGATATCACCAATAACTAAGAGTACAGGAAATAAACTAGAAATCAGAATATTATTTTATAATTATAAAAATTAATAAAATACATTGTAGAGTAGAATACAGAATTTGGGTGGGGGAAATGGGGAATTTCAAAAAACTTTTGTGATTGGGGAAGGGGGAAGCTGCTGCTTTGGGACAATACTAAGGACTGGCAAGATTTGAGAACCATTGATCATATGTGAAGGTGTGTTTCAAGAAAGACATCTTCAAAATGATGCCCTGAAGCACCTCAAATTCAATAAGACAGAATTGTTTATCAACCTATCCCTGTAGTTAAAAGGTAGATTCAGTAATCAGAATGCCCAAGATGGAACGCTGGCTTTGCTATTTACCCATGATGATGGTCCTGCTTCACTCTAATTTCATATTCCTGATTTTCAGAATTGTGAGAGAATAAATCTCTTAGGAAAGCTCTTCAACCTGAGTCTTAGCTTCCTTATCTGTCAAACAAGAATAATAACAGTGTGTGTGTAAAGTATACGTTTTTGTATCATGAGAATTAAGTGAGATAATTATGTAAAGCTATTAGCATAATATCTGACAGTAAATGGGGGCAAACAAGTAAAAACAAGAAAAAAACTACCTCTTTCAGTCCTAAAACCTTAGGGTAACAAGTCTGTGTTTTGTACTTATATCACTTGTCAAGCTTTGTTGGCCACTATGCAATACCACATGGATTTAGCCTAAACCCTCATAGAGGCCATGACAACCCAAGATTTTTTTCCCCCTAAACCACATCTTACCTCTCATTTCTTCTATCTCTAAGGAATGAATCTTCTCACTTAACTCTCTACTTACAGGCCCTTCTACCAACCAATCCCTCTATGTCCTAGAATCAAATGTAAACAAAATTTATAACATCTCTTCTAATTCCTAACTTTTTCCCTCCACCCTTCAGCCTGTTTTACAAATACCAAGCAACTCCTGATTTCCAGTGTTCTAGACAACATACAAACATTGATAAATAAAGGATAGAGCCTCTACTCTTGTGGAGCTTAAGAATCTATTGAGAATGTCAAACAACTGCTCAAGACACTGTTCCTGAGCACAGAATACAAGAAGGAGATGGACTCTTATAAGGGAAAGGCTCTATCATGGTGCCTGGTGACTAATACTCTCTAAGTCAACAGTGACCTCAAAGATGTCAAATTCACAGCTTGCTCCCCCCCACCCCCGGTCCACAATATATTACTTCTCAGACATGATGCTCCTGTGCACCCCAAACTTCCTGAACTTTTTACTATGCTTGAAACTTTTCACATCCCTGGCACTGTAGTCGCCTATCCCTTTCTCTCTCACCATTCCTTTGTTGATTCCTATATTAGTTTTCTAGGGCTTCCATAGCAAATTATCACACTAGGTGACTTAAACAACAGAAATTTATTCTCTCACAATTCTGGAAATCAGGAATATGAAATTAGGGTGAAGCAGGGCCATCAACCTTCTGAAGGCTCTTAAAAAAGAATCCTTCTCTGCTTCTTCCTGGTTTCTGGTGTCTCCCAGCAATCCTTAGTGTTCCTTGGATTGCAGGTGCATTCTTCTAATCTTTGCCTTTGTCTGCACATGGTCTCTTTCCCTCTTGTTTGTTTGTGTCTCTGTCTAAATTTCCCTTGTCTTGCAAGGATACTAGTCATTGGATTATAGCCTGCCCTAATCCAGTATGACCTCATCATAACTTAATTATAGCTGCAAAAACTGCATTTCCATTTAAAGTCATACTTGAAGCTTTCAGGTAGAAATGAATTTGGGGAGGACACTCTTCAACCCACCATAATTCCTAATCTACTACTTATTTACTGGATGGATGCAGTAAGCTTTCTCTCTCATCTTTGAACTCTTTACTCCCTGTATGAATTATATTTTATTTGGATGGCTTCACTTTTTACATCTATGAGTCTGTCTCCCAAAACTATTTCTTAAATAACTCTGACTCTTCTCTGCCCATAATTGTCAGCCCAGATTTCCAAACTTCTGATAGACATTTCTACTGTGATTATTCCTCTAAAACCTTAAATTATAAAAGTTCAATGCAGAACTTATTATCTCTTCCACACTCCTGACTGCTCCATTTTTTTTCCCTAACATTTCCAGTCCCCCATTAATGGTGGTGTTTTATCCACTTAGTCACTTAGAATAGACCAAAAGTGTCATTTTTAATTTTCCTCTCTCATTACTGGCTAGGTCCAGGCATTGAAATCTGTTTATTCTGCCTCCAGATGTGTCTCATACATAAATTTCCTCCTTCCTTTTCCAACTGTCATTCTTATTATTTCTGAGTAATTGCAATGTGCTCTGAACAGGTCTCCATGCATCCAATCTATAGTATCCTCTAATTCATCCTTTCCTGTGTAATTGGCCATGATTGTTGCTTAGTTTAATAACCATTTTAATCACTACCCTCACAGAATGAAATTATGAAAAATTCAAATGTCTCAGTTGATCTTACTTTAAAACTTTTTTCCCAAGCTCATATTCTACCATATTAACTTCCTTCTCTGCACTTTGATTATAACACTTGCTATAGTCTGTTGCATAACCATTGATAATGTATTTGTTTCATGAAACTTAAATTTTAAGTTTTTTGAGAAAATGCATGCATGTAAAGACACCTTGTAAACATTATTAATCATCATTATCTTTTGGTCTTCCCCTGAAGTTTGTAGTATAGAATAGAGTCTAAATAAGGAGGACAAGGATTCAAAAAATGAAAATACCCAAATGCCCCTCAATTGATGAGTGGATAGTTATAATTGGTATACCTATACAATGGAATTATTATTTGACAACAAAAATAAATATTGATCCATGACACAACATGGATAAACTGTGAAACATGCTGACAGATGCTAACCACAAAAAGGCCATTTACATGAGAAGTCCAGAATAAAGCAGATACATAGAAACAAAGTAAATTTGTGGTTGCATATGGCTAGAGGATGGGGAGATTGGAGAGTGATAACTAAAGGGTAGTAGGTTTCTTTTTGAAGTGATGAAAATGTTCTAAAATTGATTCTGGTGGTGACTGCACAACTCAATGAAATACTAAAAACTACCAAACCCTTTAAATGGGAAAACTATATGAGTTGTGTCTCAACAAAGCTACTAAAAAGGGAGCTAATAGTATAAGGGAGCCAAGATCCTTAACTTTAATGTTTAAAGATATTGCTATAAAACATTACAAAACATGTAATCAAGTTAGAATCTTTTTTCCAGATCAATGTCTTTATAAAAGAAAACAGGTAAAGATAGAATTTGTAGTTTGTAATCACAGCTCAACTCTATTCTAACATTCAAAATTTAGGGCAGAGTATGAGGCAAACTGGCATCTAGCTATGGCAAGTCCTTAACAGAGAGTAGTAATCACTAACATTTGTAGGGCTTCTACTAAGTGCTAGACACTAAGTGCTCTTTATATCCAGAAGCCATTCCTCCCAACAACTAAATGAAGTATGAGCTATTATTATCCCTAATTTACTGATGAGAAAGATAAAGAATAGAGAAGTTATGTAACTTGCCTGAGGTCACCAGCTAACCTTGAGTCTGGAGCCAGAAACTTTAGCTCCAGAAACTGTGCTCCTAAGAGCTGGGCTAATATTGCCTCTTTGTCCATTCTTCTTCTCTTCTGTTTGTTGTTCTCTTAAACAACGAAAAATCTACACTTAGTGAACAATGATTTTTTTTTTACTGTGAATCTCAGTGGGAAATATTTCTATTTGGCAGAGACTAATTCATAAAAAGATGATCATAGAACATCATTCATATTTATTATTTCATTTTATCTTTTTACATCTCAAACATTTTTAATACTGAGCAATAAACATCAAACACACTCTCATTGCTAAGCATAGTTCTTTGTTTCCAGAAAGAAATACCCTGTCCACTTTTAGATGCAAGAGTATTTAATGGGAAAGGAGAAATAAGCTAATAAAATTTCTACCACCAAATAAAGTGACAGGACAAAAATGACTTCAGTATTCTTCCAGTTTGCAAATGTTTTCCATTTACTTTAAAAGCACATCTTACTGACAGATTCCTTCCCCACCTCTTACTTTTTTGAAGGGTAAGGAATGCGAGCATTTCAAACTATTTATTTTTTTATTTCAAAAATAACATTTGTGTCTTAAGTTTTGACTACAAATTCTGCCTCAGCAGACCTTTCATTAATCTACTACAAAGTTAATTTTCTCACTGCACTGTACACTCACAATCAGGCAGGAGGAGAAGCAGGTTGCAGGGCTGGACAGCACAGCAGAGCCCTCCTCAGGGGTTAAGACTGTGCTGCCAGCAGGGAATACTGCTGTCTCCCAACATCTCTTCTTTCCTTCCTCCTCAGAAAATGAGCCCAATTTCCCTTTCAACTAGGTGATGCCATGTGACACAATTCTGGACTCTGGGATGTTGGCAACACAGAAGTACAGGGTGTGGGTTCCAAGAAATATCTTTAAAAGAGGAGATGTGCTTTTTTTTTTTTTTTTTTTTTTTTTTGGTTCTTTCCTCTTCCTATGGTTGGAGTAGGGACAAGCCAATTGAAGTTTGTGCAGCCATCTTGGACCATGAAGAAAAACCAAATGCTGGAGACAGCAGAGCAGCATGAAGTCAGAGATGACTGCACCCTCAAAGCTTTGTAGAGATCCATCCTGATCTCTACAAAGCAGTCCTGATCCATCCTGAGAGGAAATGGACTTCTATTCTGTTTAACTTACTGGTATTTTGTAATTTTTGCCTTTCATTCTGAACTGAATCCTAATTGATTAGTAGTGTTTCTGGTGTTATTGGGATTCTTCACCAATGAGTCATACTTAGCTGATAAGAATCTACAAACTTCCTGAAATTGGGTGTTAAGCCTCATGCACTTTCATGCTCTTTCCTGGGAGAAGGGTCTAGGGCAACTCATTTAACGTTGCAGATCCTCTCAGCTTCCTTGTCTCTAATAAATGGACAACAATATTCTATTGTAGGACTGGTTTCAGGCTTAGAATTTGTGTAAAGTGCCTCACAAAGTGAACAGAGCTTAGCATATCAGGCGTTCCTTATCTCCAAAATTGTATAAATGTTCTCACCATACTTCTTTTTGAGCTTAAATCTCTTATTCATTTTTTGACTCCTCTTACTCTCTCCTTAAATGATCATATTAGATGTCAAGAGCATCCATTCTTTCTCTACACATGTCCTGAAATCATTTCCTTTTCTCCATCCCAATTACTCCCTTTAGTTTAAAGCCTTTGTCATCTCTGAGACCCCTGCCATTCTCATTTTTGGTCTCTCCTTGTTCCATTCTACCTCTATCAGGTCACTAGATTTAATTTTACCCCAAATCCTGGACTGCCAATGATTTGTCAAGGCTGATCAAATGAAAAATAAACTCCATACTCTAAAGGTAGTTAGTCAAGGCAGCACAACATAGAAGGACTTAAGGATTCATACAAACCCAGGTTTGAGCGGTAGTTTCACCCCACTACAAGCTCTGGTGTGGAAATAACAGTACCTACTCCATAGGGTTACAGTAAAGATACAAGAGACATATATACACTCGGTACTCAATGAACAAGTTACCTTCTCCTTTCTTTTCATAGAAATGACAGATTAATAAACTGTGTCTGGGGCTGGGGTTGTGGCTCAGCAGTAGAGAGCTCGCCTAGCATGGGCGAGGCCCTGGATTCAATCCTCAGCATCACATGAAAATAAATACATTAAAGATACTGTATCCAACTACAACTAAAAAATAAATATCAAATAAATAAATTGTGTCTTATCACTCTCCTACTAATCCCATGCTTGTCTAACCTGGACTAGTCAAATCAGACTATTTGCCAAATCCTAAAAATGTTATATTCTGCCTTCTCTATTCAGTTCTAAAATTTTGTTCATATTGAATTTTTTCCTCTTTTTTCAATTATTTAATTTTTTTAGCTATAGGTGGATAGAATGTCTTTATTTTACTTAATGTGGTGCTGAGGCTCGAACACAGTGCCTCTCGCATGCTGGGCGAGCACTCTACCTCTGAGCCACAATCCCAGCCCCTCATATTGAAATTTTCTCATATCCTTTTCTCTATTTTATTTTTTGGAATCCTACTAATCCTTCAAGGGTCCCCTCCACAGCCATCTCTTCTGTGAAGCCTTGTCCTGATATCTCCAATCAGCTGTAAACTCTTTGTCTAAAGAGGTCCATTCTCTGTGTCTTTTCCATGGCACATCTCAGGCTATGTCTCATCTTATTTTTTGAGGTTGCTGACTACAAGCACCTTGGGACCAGAGCTAGAACCCTCTCTACCTTTATGTCTCTCTCATGGCACCTACCTGAAGGTTTTTCATCTGTATTTACTGAGTTAACCTCAAAATTCTTTAAAATGTATTCCTAGATCCTTTCTTCATATTTTTAACAACACTATGAAGACAGAATGATTAAAAGTGTATTCAGGGAATACTCTATTTTAGATTTCCCTTCTTTGGCTTCTGAATGTAAAACACTTAGTAGTTGATCCAGCACCATTACCCATCATTCAAAAGCATTTATAATTGTATCCACTGAGTACACAGGATCTTTTCCTTTCCTTTATTTCCTAAGAGTCTGGCTTGGCCTCTTATTTTCCCCAATGCCCCCCAGACTTTTTCTTCTTTTCTGCATTTCAACTCATATCTGGCTTTGAGTACCCCTCCTAAAGATGATGGATAGGAGCAAGGCCTTCTGGGACACATTAGTACAGCTGCCAGTGGGCAGGAGGTGCTTATAAAATAAAAAGCTCAGGATTCTGGGAACATATGTGCAGCTATAAGCAAACCAACCAACACAGCTGAAAAGAAACACTCAAGAATATTTCCTTTTATTCTTTTTAAGCTGTGTGTGGAAGAGGCAATTCACATTACATTGCAAATAACTCTCAGAAGGATTCTCTTTCTGTAGTGTCACCATATGCTAACATTGTAACCTTTGCCTATCAGGTCCATGTGCTTTAGAAGTACAGGAAGCTTGTAAAGTTTAAGCAGCAAAAGTCCAGTTTCTAATTTACTGAATAACATCAAGTACAACTGTCTGACCTGGAACATTGTCCACTTAATTCTGAAAATGAAAAAATTCCACACAACAATAAGATTTAATGAAGCTTTAGTTCAGTCTGTGGATAAACAGAAGATTACACGTTATCAGAAACTAAAAACAATGGAATCACCACCACACTACAGACATTAAAACATCTCATTGTAAAATCAAATTTTTAAACAGAAAATTATATGTAAAATTCTCATACCTCATCAGAACTAGGGAGTATATTTATGGAGTCTATGAAGCTGTCCATTAAAAAGGAAACACTGGCAAGAGTAGCATTGATTTTTTTTTTTTAAGTTGTAGTTGGATACAGTGCCCTCATTTTATTTATTTATTTTTATGTGGTGCTGAGGATCGAACCCAGGGCCTCGGACATGCGAGGCAAGCGCTCTACCGCTGAGCCACAATCCTAGCCCCCAAGAGTGGCATTGATTTTAAGCATACTGGGGACAAGAAATCTCATGTGTATCTTATGAACCTTGTGTGACTTAGATTTTGGGAGGACAATGAGAAGATTTAAAACATGGTATATAAAGCTTTTCTCCAGATGCAGACAGCCTTTGATGTACAATCAGAAACAACTTTGCAAATAGAAAAGCTGGAAAAACCATGGCAAAAAGGAGTCCATGTTTTTACTGAAGCAGTCCTTCTAGAAACCCTTTGTCACTGATGATCCTTTTTTAAAAACTATACACCATCCAGGGGATGGCATCCCTCTGAGAATAGAAGCACATATCATTTAGACCTTCAGAATCAGAGTGGAAAGCAATGGCTGGTGGTGTACGGTCAGTAATGACTATGAGTTTGGCCTATCCAGAGCAGTAAGAGATCTGTGCCAGAGAACAGATCCATTGGGGGTGGGTTTCTGTAAAGCTCACAGTGTTGGTAAAATGTCACTGTCTCCTATGACTATGCTTGACTGGGCCAAGAGTACCACTCCCAAAACTGGGTTAATAGGAATGTGCATTTGCCAACAGAGGTTGGACTTATCAATGTGACTTTAGGACTTTGGGAGCTATAGGGAACTTATCAGTTGCCCTAAGAAATGAGGGGGAAAAGCCTGTCTGTTGAAAAGGAAGAATAAAACAAACATGAAAAAAGTGAGAGTGGTTGAATACTCCCCTGGATCCCTGTCTTCCATTTCAGAATCCCAGCTGCACCTTGCCCTTGGCCTCAAGGACTCCCCATTGTATCTTGATAATGAACTCCCTCTTCTTTGCTTACATTAGCTTCATCGAGATTTCTGGTTACTTGCAATCTAGAAGACTACAACTGACATACTACCGCAGAGGCCACAACTGCTGAGGGAAGGTGTCTCTTAGAGCAGTCATTTTCTGTCAAAGTATTCCACTTATTAATCATATACAGAGCCAGCAATCCTCAAAATTATAATGGCACTAATGAACCATAAATATAAAAAAATGTTCCTCTTAGAAATTAGGGATTTCTTGGTCTAACACATCAGGATCCAGATTCTTTGTTCAATTGATAGGATGATGATACTGATGATAATAATCATAACAGCTATTGCTGTCTGTCACAATGATTCACTGAGCCTCTAGGAATATAAGGCAACACACTAGAAGCTTTATAAACATCATCTCTACTCCTCATAACTCTTAAAGGTAGTGAAAGTAGAAGTCTCTATGGAAAGATCTTTGACACACTGAATAACTGAGATGTCATTTGGGAAAGGCTAGCCTGCTAGAAGGCAGGTAGTAACAAGAGGGCATTTAATGTGATAGATTCACCATGATTCAAGATCTAGCTGTTAGTCTTTCAGTCTCAGAAAATTTCAGTGGTGTTCTAGCACTGACTAGACTTAGGGATGCTGACTTCATGCTAATAAAGTTTACTAGAGACTAATGCATGAACCAAATGCCAGGTTATTAATTTACCATGAGATGACTAACTGCCAAGCAGCCTGGATACTGATGCTGGCTCAACCACTGTATGATCCTCTCTCTGTAGATGGACCGTACTAACAGCCAAACTGTTAGAAGGTTGTTTAGGTGGTTACATGATTTGAATGTTAGACACAAAGACTTGACAGCTGCTACATTCATCTCCATAAAGAGGATTTAGCTACCAGGTGAACGGACACTTGGGCACCATTTCTTTGGATGCTGCCAGGAAGGCCTCTGCTAATAAATGTCTATGTGACCACTCCAGGCCTCTAGTAGACCAGTCCTCCTTCTGAAGGAAACATTCTTTCTTTAGATGTCCTAGTTCCCAGCCTGTCTTGCCTCTTTGGTAGTCCTTTTATTGATTTAAAGTAACTTTTCATATGGTGGGGATAATCATTTAATGATTCAATAGTTTATAGTAAAAGATAATTTCATTTTTATTTTTTCCACATTTCCCAATGGGTAGCTCACTCACTGTTACCTTAGTATATCCTCTACAATATTATCATCTCACTCATCTACACAAAGGGGAAAGAATATTGATTTTAGAGTCAGAAACACATATGTTTTAGAGTCAGAAAGGTTAGGGATGAAATTCCTGTTACCACACTTATAATTTTAAGATTCAAGACAGATAATTAACTTCTCTTATCCTGAGTTTCCCCCACTTGTAAAATGGGGATAATGCCCACTTGGAAGAATAAAAATTTTTGGTTCATTGTTCTTCCAATGTGATTTTACTTTGAATTTTACAATCATACTAGTGTTACTTTAAAAACTAATTTTCCTGACTTCTGAGTTAGGGTGAAAAAAAGTGAACTGGGCACAAGTGTGGTGAGTTCTTTGGCTTACTGTTCTCCTTTTCTGCCAGAAATAAACATGGGAAACAGCTTGCGTTTGTCTTTTCTTGTTACCCTTAAGAAGATTTCTTTTAAGGACTCTAGTCAAAATTTTTATATAGAAGAACTCTGCACTAAAGTTTGAATATCTTATATAGAAGTCACTCAGTTTGGGGAATTCTGACATCTTAAGGATAAACTGAATTAATTATGAAAAAGCAAATTTGATACTAAATATATAAAATTTCATAGTACTTTTTCAACTAAAAAAGGAATTCTCAAGTTTCAGAATTTATTCTTGTTTCTTTAATATTGTGTCCTTCTTGTTTCCATTGTTATTTTTATTTATACATTACACTAAGCATTTAGATATCTTCATTTGGTATGTGACAGTGGACCCAAAGGGGAATAAGAACAAGCACATGACAGATTTATATAAGAATTAAAATATCCACTGTCAATTTTCCTACAAAGGATGGATTAAAATTTATAATTGCAACATGGATACTTCCAAATGGAATACTCAACAAACAGAATACACGGCAGGATGGAGAAAGAAAAAAACCTAGTATGTGCCAGACATAGTGCCAGAAACTTCTTACACTTAGGTTCATTTAAACCACGCAATCCTCCTTTTTAGGTAGTGGCATCACTTTATACTTTTATTTTACCTTACAGATTCTAATTTTATTGACATCTAAACATATTGATAAAACAT
This sequence comes from Marmota flaviventris, assembly GCF_047511675.1. Taxonomy (NCBI): domain Eukaryota; kingdom Metazoa; phylum Chordata; class Mammalia; order Rodentia; family Sciuridae; genus Marmota; species Marmota flaviventris. The sequence goes on from NC_092512.1 coordinate 36,962,544, forward strand.
AAAATTACATGGCAAAATTATAAATTTACCACAAAATAAGCTCCTTTTGTTTTCCATGAACATTAATTTCAGGGTTTTTATTTGGAACATGTTTCCCATATTTTTCATTATAATTACCAAATAAATTCCATAATATGGGGGGTTGTTTATAAATACAACCGACAATCATGAATGATAGAATATAAATAGACAAATCTGAGACTTCTGTAGTATAACTGAACTCTTTAAGGTCCATTTTTAAATGAACTAATGGTCCTGAAGGAAAAAGTCATCCAAACTCAATTCTGCTTTTAGGACTGAGGCCAAGGAGATTAATTTATCTTCATATATAAGAACTAGCCTCTGTTTAGGGAACAAGTAGACTTGGCAGAATATTCAATGATCTCACCAACAGCCTGGGTAGCATAATAACATTAGGCTGCATGTTTATGGCAGATGATACCACTGATGAATAGCAAGCACACTGCATCCTGACATAGTTCAGTTTGGAAAATCAAAATGCATTCATTAGTCCCATAAAATAGTGATAAATAATACTTTTAAATAATATGAAATAGGAACACAGAATTCATGTATTCATTTTTCTATTCAATATATTTTATTGAGCGTAACTATACAAGATACCCTAAGGAAAATAATAACAAATCAGATATGATCCCTTCCTTTAGAGACATTAACTCTAGGAGGGATACAAGATATAGGCAAATAAAAGAAAAACTGAGGAATAAACGAGGCACAGTGGTGCACGTCTACTTGATAGGCTGAGGTAGGAGAATTGTAAGTTTAAGGCCAGCCTGGGCAATGTAATAAGACCTTTTCTCAAAATAAAAAGTAACAAGAGTTGGATATGTAGTACAGTGGTAGAGTGTCCCTGGCTTCAATCCCCAGTACCAAAAGAAAAAAAAAAGAGCAAGGAATAGAGTGATAAATAGCATAAAAATCATGACATTAAGTGCTCTAAGGTTTCAGATTTAAGGGCATCAGGTTTAGGCGTTGTCTAGGAAGGTGTTCATGAAACAGACAACTTGTTAGTCATTCTTAAAGTGCAGACAGGATTTCAATTGGCAGAGAAAGAAGGGATTCAAAGGAAGAGGAAGTGAGATGTTACAGGTTGGTTTGGGGAATGCCAAATGGGCCAGCTGAATTTGAGCAGAGATCACATCTAAGAGGCTGCAAAGCAAAGCTAGTGGAGTGGTAATGGAGGCAGTGGCTATGGAGGGCTGTCAAGAGCAGTGTAGCAGGGGGATACACTGATAATTCTTCAGGGAATTATAAAATCCATCTGTTCCTATAAGACCTCAGCAGGATAGATTAGAAGGAAGAGCGATTGAAAGTTGGAATTCCAGTTAGGAATCTCTTTTAGTGGTACAGGCATTTGTGTATAAAAAAAGGAGCAGAGAGAAGAAAATAAACATTTATTAAAGCTCACCATTTATTAAAGCTAAGGCATTTAGTTAAGAACATTAGTTATAATATTCCATTTGATATTATCTCCTCGAATAATTGTGAAAGGTAGATAACATTAACACTAGTGTTCAGTCGAGGAAATGGAGCTCTAATAGAGTTTGCCTTAAGTTACTGAATCAGTAAAAAAAAAAAAAAAAAAAAAAGCTAGGAGATGAAACTTCACATTATTTGCACTACACCCCATTGACAAAGGGCATTCCTTTCATGAGCTCACTGTAATTTCAGATATTATAGCTGTGCCTCCTGTTTAGACTTCAATAATCACATGTAGTAGGAAAATGATTCCAACAATAGACAGATCCACCTTGAAAGCTGCAATAAGGAGACTCTTCTATACCAAACAACTACAGCGACTTTCCTGCTAGACTGAGCTTTTACATGAACAATAATAGTTCATCTGTCTCTTGATTCCCAAGAGTAATTCCAGGGTATGGTACTGTATGTGCCTAAGAAAAAAAGTTGTTGAATTGAATCAAACCTGTGATTTATGCTATATATTCTGTTCTCAACAGAAGCACCAACAAAATAAAATAGTTTGCATGATTCTAAAATTGCACCTCATGGTTGTTTCCATTGATGAGACTCATTCTAAGTCCCGGGACAAACTCTGCTCCTAGTCAGGAGAATATGGGGACTGTACAAGGAGCTCATCAGCATGGTGTCAGGTCAACCTTGCCTGTTCTACTGTATTGCTTCATCCAAATTGTTGATTCTGGATCAGGCTCTTTCAATTTTTAGAAGCTATAACCCTGTCTTGCTCCCTTCCTTGCCTAGTATTCTTGTCTTTGAAATCTGTCCCATCTTGGTTCCTGATTTCTTCAACAAACTATGAAACATGGCAATCTGTTGAGACCTTCCAGGTTTCTTTCATGTAGTGCTTTCTTTTCTTATATGCCAAGTTTGCTACCTGGGCCCTTGGACTACCCCAGGTCTGGACTATTCTAGTTGGTCCACAGATATACTTATATACTTTAGATAGCCAATTTAATAGAACTGACATCATAATACTGTTAATAATTAGTTATTAACTTTTACTAATAAATGCATTAATATTTAGCCGTAAATCTGAACCTAAAAGTCAGCTGAAAAGAAGCTTTTACATGCTGCTGAAACTTTTATATATCAATATTTTCATCTTGATTGAAAATCTATAGGTATTCTGTGTTTAAAAAATCTAGTAAGAGAGGAAAACTCACAGATACTGCTATTTCATTTGGCAAATATAACCATGAACATATGATTTTGATAGGAAAACAACAAATTTGATAAATTAAGAATCAGAGAGGAGACTGTTGTCATCTTAGTCTGGATTGTTTTGCATATTTGAGTTCACTTGACAATATGAGGGCATGCTTCATTGTTATCGATTAAAAAGATGAACATCTGATCTGACTAAACATTATAATTAAGAATTTAAATAAGATTAATTAAGAATGCAAGAATACCTATATTAATTTGTATTTTGGATTTTTCTGATTTGTATCATTACTCTAATTTGTTAAGTACAGAGCAGTCATTTTAAAAAAAAATATTGGTGAGAACTTTTAAGTATTAGAGGTATGTGATTAAGAAACATAAGTGGCTTATTCTGTAATGATAGAAAAAAGATGAATATATAAGCAAATAAACAAATAAATGCATAAGATAATTTTTTTGGAGGGGGTACCAGGAATTGAACTCAGGGGCACTCAACCACTGAGCCACGTCCCCAGTCTTATTTTGTATTTTAATTGTGAGACAGGGTCTCACTGAGCACCTTGCTGTTGCTGAGGCTGGCTTTGAACTTGTGATCCTCCTGCTTCAGTCTCCTGAGCTACTGGGATTACAGAAATGTGCCACCATGCCTGGCTGCATAAGATAATTTTGAACAGCTCCAAAAGCCATGAAGAAAGTAAAGCAAGGTAATAAGATACAGAATTAAGTAGAGCAGGTGGGCTAACCAAGATATGACATTTGAGCTAGTATCTGATTAACAAAGGTTGAGAGTGGTTATATTCAAAGGTGAGGCAATGGCAAGAGAAAGGACTAAGATTATATGCTCAAGGAGAAAAAGAAGACCAGGATGGCTGGTGCACAGTGAGAAAGAGGAGACTGACCTGACTTCCACTCAGAGAGTAAGACTACAATTCTATTCAAATTATTAGAGGAAGCTTCCAGAAGGTCTTAAATTGTGACGTGATATGACCTACATTTATTTATTTATTTATTTATTTATTTATTATTAGTTACACATGACAATACAATGGTCTTGACAATTCATACATTTGAATCAAATGGAGTATAAGTTCTCATTTTTCTGATTGTACAGGTTGTAGAATCACATTGGTCATACAGTCACCTATATACATACAGCAATAATAATGTCTATTTTATTCTGCTGCCCTTCCTTTCTTCCCTTCCCCTCCCCTCCCATCATGACCTACATTTAAAAACATCACTCAAGCTGATATTTGGAAATGCACTACAAATAGTCAAGAATGGAAGTGCACACAGACTAACCAGGAAGTAATTAGGTGGAATAAGGAAAGGTCTTGGAGGTAGAACTGATACGACTTGTTGATGGTTGGATGTGCAGAGTTATGGAAAGAGAGAAATCAAAAATTACTCCCAGAGTTTGAATGGATGGATTTGAGATCCAGTAAAAGATGGAAGACTAAGGGTGAAACATATTTTAGAGAAATTCAGATCAGTAGAATATTAGCAAGTAGAATAATAATATAATATATCCACACTGACATTCACATTAAACTCAGAGAACTAACAAGCAATAAGCATTTCAAAACCATAGGGAATATGATCACTGTTTAGATAATTTTTCTTATTAGGAACAATCAGCCTAACTCAAGTCCCAAGACCATTTTCAGCTCTGGAAATGAAAATTAAAGTTATTGAATTTTGGCCATATGTGGGCATATTTTATTCCAGGGAGAAGTTCTAGAAACTCTAAGGAATCTAAACACAGCAGCTATTAAATGTGTGATGAATTAATGACACCTGCTTGTCCCCTTACAGTAAGACCCTGTAATCTTACACACATCAGAATGAAGAGAAGGATTAGGAACTCTTGAAATTCTCAAGTATTTTGAATCTGAATTACATCATTCCCTTAATTTAAAATTTCTATTGTACATTAGGTGTATGTACACAGTATAAGCATGTGTATTTCTCTATAATATTACTGAACATAAGGAATAAGTATGCTGCAAATCATTCTTAATGAATGATCAACACTTTCCTACACTTTATTTTAAAGTGAATAGTTTCTACATTACCTGTAGCACATCACCCAGGTCTGCTGTGCTAATATCTGGATCCTCTGTGGTGTTGAAAGGTACAGGAGTTATTCGTACAAGGGTGAGTACTCTGGGTTCTGGATACCTCCACAACATCATTCCTGGGCTATCTTCTGTTTCATTATAAAACAAGACTTCATAGACACCAGGGAGTTTCAAAGGTTCTGTCAAATGAAAATATAATACACTGTATGCTTTTAAAAGGGACATGATGGTTTCTTAGAATGAGAAGAAGGTTTTAAGATCAAGAGAAAAGAATAAAAAGAAACCATCTGATCATTTTTATATGGTTTGAGATAGAAAGAAATCAAGACTTCCCTTGAAAGACTGAATGAGAATGCATTATTACTGTAATGTATGTATGAATGTCCTGTACAAGTGATTTATGTGTTGTAATTTAGTAAGTATGCATTTAAACACCCACACATGCACACATACTCTCATACCTACTTACCAGCATCTTGAATGTACTGAAAGTGACCCGTCCGCAGGTCATCTGAACTGTGTTCACTTTTAAAGGCCTGAGTTTTTTCCACAGGAGATGGCATCTGAGGTACTGGTTCAGAAACTAGCACTTCAACATTTCTCTCCTCTTTAAGATATCCATTGAGTAATTCATGAAGGAGGACTAAACAATTCAAATGTTCTTGACCCCAGAAGACCTTTAAAGTGACATGAAAAATTGTGCTGACTTTAAATACAAAGAGTTCTTAAGGGCAATTAGGTACAATCATATTTAAACTAATGCAAGACAGTAATTATTTTCATTTTATAGTTATTAACAATAAACTAATTTCTAAGAAATAGTTAACTTATAGAATGAGATTCTATTAAGTAAACATAACAACAAAATCAATTATATCATCTATTGTGTGAGTAACACATCTTAAATGTTAGATCAATGATGAAATTACATTAATGTGAAGTAATGTTTATAAACTCATTTAGCCATGAGGGCAAAGAAAACTTATTATAGTACAAGAGAAGGTAATGAAGATCCTCTAGGCCAAAGTGCTAATAAAATAGTAATAATAACCTTGTGGAATAGCTTCCTGGATTTTGTCATGAGATTAAATAAACAATTCTGATTATGGGGCTCATTTCTTTGCTCTTTTATACTTCAGAGAAAAAAGAGAGAAGGAACCTGCTTAGTGGTCTTGAACTTGGAAGGCTATCCAACTTCGGTATGTAGTAACAATATGCTAATATATGGGATTCCACAGCTCCTTCCTGAGACTATATGCCAGGAGCTACAGAAGAGTTTCAGAACAAGGGGACAAAGAGAGAGAGTTTCCATGTAATGGAGAAGATGAAATTTTCTTTTTCTGCTTTTGAATAATAATATTCTGTGACAGAATACTAGTCATAGTGATTACATCAGATTTAAGGAAATTTAAAATTTCCTTAATGTTAAAATTTCTCTGAATATACTGGGTAAAATCAATATAACTATTAATTCTAAGAGACCCCTGGTCAACACAGAAAAGACAAAAGAACATACAAAATAGAAAATAATAGCCTTAGAGGATAGGAAAGGCAGCAGAACACAACAGACACGAGTATGGCAATATGTAAATCAATGGATGTGTAACTGATGTGATTCGGCAATCTGTATATGGGGTAAAAATGGGAGCTCACAACCCACTTGAATCAAAGTGTGAAATACAATATATCAAGAACTATGTAATGTTTTGAACAGCCAACAATAAAAAATTAAAAAAAAAAAAAAGAAAATAATAGCCTTATACCTTGTGGGTAAGTTTTAAATACTACACTTAGGTTCTGTTCTTTGGAATTGAGGCATCTCTGAAATGGAAGTAAGAGATACAACACTGTTTACTTTAGTTCTCATCAAAAAGAAATAGAGATGAGTGAAAAGTCAAGGTGGAGAAGAGAACACCATGTCCTGGATTTATGCTGTTAAAAACAGGCACTGACTAGAATGTAGTCATGATATACCTTGATTTTGCTCTTATTTCTGTTTTTAATGTGTAGTTATTTTGCTGCCTTGGAAAAAAGTTAGTAATGTTATTATTCTCTAGAAAGCACTACAAAACTGTATACTTCTCGCTAAATACCTGAAGATTTACAATAGACACTGAAAATCTCCAAAGTAACATAAAGCAATAAGCTACTGGGGTCTCCCAAATCTTACTCTGAGTCAGTAAAACTGGTGAAACTTGAAGCAATACAATTTTCAGATGAAATCAAGAAATTTATGTTTAATATGCCTCCATTACTGACAAATCAGCCATTTCAACCTTCTAGTATTTGAATTTTGTAAGCTTTTTGGATTCAGGCAATTTTAGAGGGCATCGAATCACATAAAGATCAGATTAACATCTATTCAAATATTACCAAGAAATAAGATGGGTACCCATACATTGTGGTATATAAGGCAAATGCATAAGAAGTTGCAATGTGACTTATAGCAAGTGTTAGTAATCAGCAATCATAATATATAAGAAATCTGTCACCAGGAATGGTTCAACTACTTTGTAGTTATAAAAGTATTTATATTTTAAAAAGTTTCACCCCAAAATTCTACTCCTAATTATATACCCAAGATAAATGAAAACACAAGTCTACACAAAATGTTAAATGCAAATGTAATATCAGCATTATTTTTAACAGCCCCAAGTAGAAAGATCCCAAATGTCCCTCTCAACTGAAGAATAAGTGGTAAAAAAAAAAAAGAAGTTCTACAATTGGCCATGGTAATGATCACACAACTCTGAGATGATACTAAGAAACCATTGAATTGCACTCCTTAAATAGGTAAATTATATGGCATGTGGTTATACCTCAATAAAACTGCCAAAAATTTTATAAGATAGCAATCTGATAATACCCTTTTCTCACCCACAAAGGCTTAAAATTTAGTGAAATAGTTAAAAAAAACAAAGGCATCTAAAAATTTATGGGGAAAAAAAGGGTCAATTCCTACTGACCTGTAGCAGACCACCTCTTAAATCGATGGATATTTTTGGTATGGACTGTTCTGGCCCTAGATTGCCACTGTGTTTACACCACTTAGCTTCTAGATTAGTGGTAGCACAAAATGGTCCTGTGAGAATCCGACTTCTTTCTCTGAGACTTGTTTTAAGGAGAAAATCATTTATGCTGAGTAGAAATGACGATCCAAGAATTATGCCTAAAAAAGAAAAAAGAAAAAAAAGAAAATGGAAAGAGGTACATCATTCTTCCTCGAACCCTCAACAAGAGTTCGGGAAAAGACTGCATATTTTTAAAGAGTGTTAATTCACCCACTGTCAGAATCTTCTTTTTCAGTTGGCTTTCCAACCACAGTTTCATGCCATTTAAATAGAATTCTAGTTATGAAGCAGGTATACCTCATTCACATTCTTAACAAAGCAATATTTGCCAAAACATTATGATTTTTTCCACAAGTGAGTATTTTAAGTTTTATGAGTAGAGACATTTTCATTAAACTGTGTAAGTTTTTCAAACAGCTATGCTAAGAATAAGAACAGCTGCTTCATTTGTCTATCATTAAAATGATGGGAAAGGGCAATTTTCTGTGATTTCTTACAGCACCAGAGTACAATATATTATTTTGCTAGGCACTCAAAGTTTTTGACTGTCCTATGCTAAAATTCAAAACAATCAAAATATATAACATGTGTTTTCTAAAAAATTTAGTTTAACCCAAACTTCACACATCATAACCACTTGAAGTTTACAAAGTCTTAAAAACAGATAGTGGCAGGTTAGATTTATGAGAAAAACTAAATGCTGTAGTTCAAAGTAAATACACCCAGAAAAGGAATACACTTCAAAATGTAGGTTTTCTTTTGAACTTAAAGTAGGAGTACGGATCAAAACCTTTTCATAAAACTAAGAGTACACTTTTAAGATATTTAGATGCAAACTTAGAGTGGTGAGTTCACTTTCCTTCCAAGGAGCTTATATTCTAAATTGTCATTGTGAATATTGAATTTCACCAGACCAAGTGTGTAATGCACAGGGCTTATTTTTCTAATGCTATTTGATCCTTAAAAAAAGATGAAAGATTAAAAAAACACCTTATGCCCACAACATACACAGTTCATAGTATTCACACTGACTTTTCAATTCCATGGACATTTGAAAACTTCATGAGTGTTGTATGTTCCTACTGTAGAAATGAGATACACAACTTTTAATTCTGCACAGAAGGCATCATACCCAAAAAAGTGTCAGCTTGAAGACTTCTGTTTAAAAACTACTGTGGAAATCAATCTCTTAAATTTTTAAACAAATCTACTGTGCTACTGACACTTTCATTTCTTCACCCAATTATCTTTATTCAAAGTTACATTTCACTTAGACTAAAGGAAAAAATCAGAAAATAAGAGAAATAGAAATAGGTTAAAAAATACTCAAGAATCAAAACCATCTTTATCGATAGGGTTCATAACTTAAGTCATAACTTCCTGAAAACTGCATTACATTTCCTGACTTCTCAACAGTAAATATCTGCTAAATGAAACACATTAATTCATCATCCAGAAATTGTTGTAACAGGATTATAAAAACAGACTTAAGCATGGTGCTTCACACCAGTCAGTAATCCCAGCTACTCAAAAGGTTGAGGCAGGAGGACTGTGAATTAAAGGTCAGCCTGAGTAACTTTGGGAGGCCCTGTCTCAAAAATAAAATAAAAAGGGCTGATGTTATAGTTTAGTGGAAATGTATACCTAGCATGCTTGAGGCCTTGGATTCACTGGCAATTAACAGTATCATGGGGTCCAGGGAAGTATAAGCTTACTCTTCTGACAGAAGATTAATATCTAGAATATATAAAGAACTCAAAAAAGTTAACACTGAAAAAAAAAATAAATCAAAATGGGCATGAACTAAACAAATATTTCTCAAAAGAATATAAACGGCCAAAAAACATGTAAAAAAGTGTTCCACATCCTTAGCAATCAGGAAAATGCAAATAAAAACTACACTCAGATTTCATCTCATTCCAGTTAGAATGGCAGTCATCAGGAATACAAATAACAATAAAAGCTGGCAAGAATGTGGGGGAAAAGGTACCTCATATATTGTTGTTGGGACTGCAAATTAGTATAATCACTTTGGAAAGCAGTATGGAGAACCCTCAAAATTTTGACCAGGAATGGAGCCACTATATGACCCAGCTATCTTGCTCTTGGTATTTATTTGTTAGAAAGAACTAAAATCAGCATACTACAGCAATACATGCATACCAATGTTCACAGAAGCACAATTCATAATAGCCAAGTTAAGGAACTAGCCCAGGTGCTGGACAACACATGAATGGATAAAGAAAATACACAATAAAGTTTTACTCAGCCCTGAAGAAGATGAAATTATGCCATTTTCAGAAAAATAGATGAAACTAGAGAACATGATGCTAAGTTAAATCAGGCTATCTCAGAAGGTCAAGGGCCAAATGTTTTCTCTTGTATGTGAAAGTGAGAAAGAGCAAGCAAGAGAGCGAGATAAAGAGCAAGAAAGCGAGAGCAACAGTGAGAAGAAATTTTAAACAAAAGGTGATCTCACAAAAATAGAAGGGACACCAACAGAATAGAGGAAGGGGACTGAGAGGGAGGGAGGAGAGGAAGGCACAGGGAAATGAAATATACCAAATTATGCTATGTGATATATGAATATACCACAATTTTTATCCTGTAGATATATATGTGTGTGTGTGTGTGTATGTATATGTGTGTGTGTGTGTGTGTTTATATATATATATATATATATATAATGTACTAATTGAAAAAATATATAGTAGTAGGAGGTATATCAGCAGAATAGAGCAAGTGGATTGGGGGAGGTGAGGGAAAAAAAGGGAGTGGGGAATGAAATTCATCAAATTATGTGCATACGGGCTGGGGATGTGGCTCAAGTGGTAACGCGCTTGCCTGGCATGCGCGGGGCGCTGGGTTCAATCCTCAGCACCACATAAAATAAAGATGTTGTGTCCTCTGAAAACATTTAAAAAATTCTCTCTCTCTCTCTCTAAAAAAAATTATGTGCATACATACACAAATATGGCATAATAAATCTCATTATTATATATAATTGTAATGTACCCATAAAATTTTTTTTAAAAGGGATGGGGATGCAGCTCAGTGGTAGAGTGCTTACTTGATATGCATGAAGCCCTGGGCTCAATCCCCAGTAATGAAGGGCAAGTTTATGGAATAGTAATTATCTATCAAAGAAAAGACAATTAACAGAAAGAGCTGATATTTATCTCTGGAAGTTTCTTTAAGAGTGAGCTCAACATTTTTTTCTGATGCACACAGGTGAGTGAGATTATCTTATCTCGCTCTACAGCAGCTTTCATTTATACAAGAATATTTGTAAGCATATGAAAAAAAATCTTACCTATGCAGACAAACATAATACACACTATATCTTACTACATTTCTACTGTGTGGAGACTACTTCAAAATACTGATATTGTATATCCAGTTTCTTAGGTTTTGTCTAGAGAACTCTAGTACTGGAATGATAAAATTTGTGTCATCATGTCTTTTATACACTCTGAAAGTTATGTATCTTTTCTCAAAAAGGAATTTAAGTAGGGTTGATGAAAGGAGCTCTTCTTAACTCCCTCAAATTATGCAAATATAAGTATTTACTGATGACATTAAGGCAAGAATGAAAAAAATCTTCAGACTTGAATTATTACAAAAACAAATACGAAATGGTGAAAGTTTTTGTGTCACTGTGTGACCTGCTAAACCCATGAACATTTCCCTGTCCTTATATGAATCCTATTTTTATTTACTTTGGGCAGAGAGAATGGGATGGCTGAAATTATCAGGAGGGAAAACATAAAGGTAGCATGTTAGCTTCATATTCCTATGATGAAATATCTGAGATAAGTAACTTATAAAGAGAAAAAGATTATTTTGGATCACAGTTTTGGAGGTTCCAGTCCATGACTGATTAGCCCCATTGTTTCGGGCAGATGGTGAGGTGACACATCATTGTGGGAACACCTCATGATCAAGAAGCAAAGAGAAAAAGCAAGAGACTTGAGTTTCAAAATTTCCTCTGAGGACATGCCCCCAATGACCTCCGATAAGGCCCCGACTCCTAAAGATTCACAGCACCCCCCAACAGTGCCAGGCTGGGGAGCAAGTCTTTAACACATGGACCTTTGGGGGGCACTTAATGTTCGAACTATGCAAGTAGAAACTGAAATCTCAGGAAAATGTGACAGAATTAGGAAGCCAATGGTTGGTCAACACTTTGGAAGTCTGAAACAACAAGAAAGTGAGCCAGACTCATCTGAGTCCTGAGAAGAGCAGGAGGATGCACAGTATGCCTGAGATAGGGACCTTGTAATTGTGTATTGTGTCAGGCATTGACCCAGCTATTGTTATGTTCCAGACTGGGAACTTGTCACATTTTATAGAATTTCATGTTTGATATTCACTGGAGTTTGGTTTGGTTCAGAGATAAGCATGAAATCTTACAATGAGGTATACTGCTACTTTGGGGAAAATGACCTTTCTTGCTTCTTAATCAACGATACTGGAGGTACTAGATGGTACCAATAATTGGAGCTCAAAGCTGAAGCTGGGTAATGTGGAAGGAGGAAACCTAATGATTGCTGTGGTACCTGAGGACAGCACTGAATTGGCACTTTTCTCTTTCATGATACTATTTAACTCACTTTTGGTTGTTTTTCTTCCACTTGCCACCCTAAGCATCCCAACTGATGGACATTTTCTAACCAATGGGGTTTTCTTTTCTTTTTTAAATATATTTTTTAGTTGTTGATGGATCTTTATTTGTTTGTATGTGGTGCTGAGAATCAAACCCAAGCGCAAGTGCCTTGCGCTTGCTATCCCTGAGCCACAACTCCAGCCCCACCAATGGGATTTTCAAGGTAATCCTTAGACTTCTATTCTTCTCTCCCTAATCTATTTCAGTGTACTTCTCTATTCTCATGGCTTTAAAGATAATTTTTTTTTTTTTTGGTGGAGTGTCCACAACCAGACCTATTTTCTTAAACAAGTGCTACTCTATGCTTCTGTGTATAAGACAATTGGACATTCTGCATCACCTTCAGCTTAATATTTATGCATGCATATATTGATTATTGAAACAAAATTCACAGATTATATAATACCTTGGGTATATAAAGAAAAAGTAAATAATTTACAATTTTCTTTTGCATCATATTCTCTCTCAAGTTCTGAGATCTCAGTAAGAACCAGGGGGAAAACAAAGAACATTTACAATACTGACGGTTGGCTGGGTATAGTGACACACACCTATAATTTCAATGACTTGGGAGGCTGAGGCAAGAGTATTGCAAGTTTAAAGCCAGCTTCACCAACTTGGGAAGGCCTTATGTCAAAAAAACAAAATTAAAAGAACTAGGGATATAGTTTAGTGGCAGAGTATCTCTGAGTTCAATACCTAGTGCTCACGTGTGCCGGTGTGCTCACACACACAGAAGATAAAAATACTGATTGCTGAGTACATGAGAACTGTTTCAGAACATGAACATTTCATTGCTTCCATATAAATTCTATTATTTTGAACCTTTTAAAATTTCACTTTATGTGCTATAAATTCTTTTATTCAATATAATTGAGTTGCTGTTCCCTTTTTCTTTCTGATCCCTTTTATTTTTTCCCCCAATAACCACCCTCAAGCTAACATTTTCTAATCATTTAGTCCTGAAGCTCAGGCCTATTTGCACTATCACAGGCTTGTTTAAACACACTGACAGAACTGAGTATTAGTATTTAACAACTAATAATGCCAGGAGGAAACAGAAAATTGGCACTGCCCAAAGACATCAAGATCTATGACCTACCGATATAAACTGCCCTGCCTGGTTCCTTTTGTCCCCTTTCTTTTCCCACGTGCCATATACCTACAAGGAAATAAGGCAGGGTTCAATTTTGAGCCTACTAGATAAATTCAACTCATCCCCATGTGTTGTCCCTGCCTGCTACACTTACTACATACCCACCTACTAGGACTGCTGCTCAAGGAGGGTACCTGAATATCTGTAGCACCACAAACAGGTTCATCTGCAAGGATAAGCTTTTCAGTTTAAAACACTGTCTTACCTCTTTTTTTGAATATTTCCTGCTACACTTCAAAAAGGCTACAGCATAGTAATAGGAAAAGATATTCAAGTGGTTTTAATCTTGGTATAAGTGATCAGTAATAAAGACTGTGGTGATCAATGAATAACAAAGTGGTTATAAATTTCACAAAGGGTCATTTATGGATGGAAGACCAACTTTATACTTTTATCATAAAAATAATCTCTGGGACTCATGACAGGGCTATTAATTCTCCTTTTTCCTTTCTCCCACTCTGAAAGCTGGCCTGTGGGACATCAGCTCTTCCTTTTTGCTTTTTTCATTAGGAAACATAACTAAATATCTTCCTTGGGATAAAATAAACCTTATTTCACTGCACACATAAACTTGGGGCCACAGACAATTCACTGGATACTTGCACATTTAAAATCTGGTATAAATGGCAAGAGAACTTGAGTTAAGGCATGTGTTGTTTTTTCCAGTGGAGTAATGCATTGTTGGACAAAAAAACATCACAAATAAAAGTTACAGAGCTATCTTACCAATGGAACATGGGGAAAGGCTGAATAATTTTGTAAGGTTCTTTCTGATAAAATGTTTATATTTGTTCTGGCTGTAGGTACACAGGCATTTGAAGTGCTATTCTTGACGTTTTCTTTACTTTTAATTGTCCCCTCTAAATTTCCAAAAATTAGAAAGAGGGAGGAAAAATAAAAAAAGAAATGATGCAAAAGTTTAAGATGTAAAATTATCATTTACCCTTTGAAAGCTTTTATACTTACTTGATTATGAATCCAGTCATTTTTTAAAACTTCAAATTTTGAAATAAATTTTAGGTTTTTACCAAGCTTCCCTTAATATCTCACATCAAACTAGAGTGTATTTCTTTCTCAAAAGCCAGTAATTTAACAGTAATACAATACTACTAATTTATGTAAAACTCTGATTTGCATGAATTTCTCCTCTAAAGTCTTTTTTTTTGTTTTTCCCCTGTCCCAGGATCCCATGTTGTATTCAGCAACTGTGTGATCAGGTCATCTTGACCAAGGACATAACCTCTTCTCTCTACCTCCTTTCATTCGGCAGAATGGTTTTCTGCTAGATATTTCCACTGGCCTCTTTCAAAAATCTGTGTTTATATTTTTAATTTCAGTTTTAGAAAACTAATGGCATATATTTAATTAAACTAAATGAGGTGTAGCAACATTGAGAAGTAACTTCAGAAACAACTAGTGTGATAAATAGAATCTTGCTTTGTTTGCATACTGACATATTTTTCATTGAGTATAAAAATCTCAAGGAACAAATAGTTTCATGACCTTTAAAATACTCCTTCAGAAGACTAATAAATGCAAACCATTTGTTTTGGAAAATATTTACAAAACGCTGCCAGCCCCACATCATCAGTACACACTAGACTCTCTAAGTAAGGCTCTTATTTTCTACATGCTGACTGAGCAAAATGCAATCTAAATCAAGCTTCTGTATATCATTAGAAAGAGTATTCAGTGACAACATGTGCTAGCAAAGCCTATCCAGGTATTTTTTTTATCCAGCTGGAAGCAATCTTAGGCTACTAGAAAATCAGCAAGCATGTGTTAGAAACATACAGAAGCTGATTTGCATAGAGATGCCTCAAAGAGGAGAAATTTTTTTTTAACTATGATCCATAAAGATGTGACCAATCCTTAAAAAATAAAATCTTTCAATTTCTAGTTCATTCAAATAAACACTCTGAAGACATAAAAATGACACTTGGGTGTTGTAACCACGAAAAAACCTCCAGCTCCCCAATCAGAATGCTTAAGTTGATCTGATAATATTCAATTCAATTTGTAATAAGCTTATACAAATATATTGTATGTTAATATAGCAAACTAAAATACAGGATATAATTGATATATAGAACAAAACATAACAGAACATGTTTCAATGGATTCTGATGTGAGCTATAAGAGAAGCCAGTGCTCTCCAACAAAGTAACTTAAAAGTCATAAAATGATAGCCAAATTGGGTGGCCCACTTACTAGTGTCTCTTTTTCAAAGTATTTAATGACTTATCCTAGGCAGGACTTCCAGTGTTCTTAGGGACTTTTACCCAGTCCTCACTGTTTAGTAAAAGCTGAGATTCCTAGTCTAATCCAGGCCTCATGTTTTGGATGTAAGAAAATGGAAAAATAACTAGAAGGCAGAAGAGGAATTGATTCATAGGGCTGTTCAGAGTATTAGATGACATAATCTGTGCAGAGAATCCTACATATTGTCAGTTTATCAGAAAAACAGAACTTGATTGGACCATGCAGTTATGTTTTTAAAAAATGCAGTCGCATATCTAACTGCATATTGGAGAGCATATAACAACCTTCTTACAGAGAAAATAACAGTAAATACATATTTGAAAAGCTTTGAGATAAATTCAGTAGCTGGCTAATTTAATTACATGAAAAAACTGCTACTAAATCAAACTTTCTTGGTCAGTGATATGGATAGAATTGGTATAAATCTAATGTTGAAAGCAAAATGACTTGCTAAGTAATTTACTACAATGGCTTAGAAAATGATCTTGATCTACATACCCAGTTTTAAAAACATGGATATAATAGAAATACCAGAAATCAGAAGTTCACTTTATTTTAGAATAACCCTGGACAGCCTGGGCATGATGGTTCACAACTGTAATCCCAGCTACTCAGGAGGTTGAGGCAGGAGGATGGCAAGTTGGAGGCAAGCCAGGGAAACTCAGCAAAACCCTGTCTCAAAATAAAAAATAGAACGGGCTGGGGATATAGCTCAGTGTAGAGCAACCCTGGGTTCAATCCATGATACGCGCCCCCACCCCAATGATCCTTGGACAAATGCTTACTCTCTCTACTTCACTCAACAAGGCAATTAACACTAGCCCAGTGGGCTTTAGCTCCTTAGGTGGCCCATGAGATAATTTTAGTATCTTGAAGAGCATTGAAATCATGAGTCTGACACTGGGCTGTGGAATGAATAAATATTTTTATCTTTAGCTACAATCGTATCAGATTGATACAGTTGGCTATCCTAAATTCAATGCATTTAGGTCTATGGAAGAAAAGGATAGAAAGTGCTCTTGATAAAGTATTGCCTTTAAGATAAGTTTTAGCTAAAAAATTTACTTTTCTATGACTTTAGCATTCAAATGTTGTGACTCTGTTGAGGGAAGAGAAAGAAGATAAAGGCCAGTATTTACTAAACACTTAATTTGTGCCAACCAATATGTAGGATTCTCTGCACAGATTATGTCATCTAATACTCTGAACAGCCCTATGAATCAATCCTGCCTTCATCTGGGAGATGAGTTACACAGTTGTTTCTGCCACAATCTACTAGCCAGTAAGTAGCAGGGCCGGGATGCAGACTGTCAGCCTCCTTCAAGTACTATGTTGCTTTATAAAAACTATGACTCTTAGTTTGCTCTTAGTAGTTTCATTTACCAAGTGGTAACAGGGTTGTAAATAAATGTTTGTTCCTGTCTACAGTTCTCTTGCACAGTCTTGCTGTGCTATGTCAATTTAGCCACAGGTCCAGGGGACCAGCTAGGGTATAAAAGAACATCTCAGATGTTTTTTCAGTCACTCATTACTGCCAGGGTTGCTTTGCCAGCAACTTTCTTAGCAAATAGCCTACTGGCTTCTGTGGATAAGAGGGCAATTTGCTGTGACCACAGGCAAAACTAAATGCTGCCACAAATGCAGGAGAGTGATAGATACAGATTTACTTCTAACCGTCTCTTTTTCCACAGTCCTGGGTTGGGGCTCTAACAATATGTGTTCATTTCACTGAATACTAACTAATAGGTGCTATCATTAGGATGTAAAGATGAGGCTACCAAGATAAAGGTCTCTAGTTCTTAATTATTATGGCTGAAACCTCTCCAAAGACATTGTACACCGTGAGATAGTCTCATGTTAATTGATAACACTTTTGTTTTCTCAAAGGCTTTTTATTCTACTGTCCAAGAACACTGTTTTAATGTCTGTATATAAAATTTATATCACTTGTTTTTTTATACAAATGCATCAAAATCTAGAGAAATGCATTGTTCTTTAAAATTCTTGAGTTAAAAGTTGGAGAAAAAAAATAAAAACACTGATTTTTTTTTCACCCTATCAGATACAGGACACACACGGGTCAATGTTATGGGATGTGATTCTAAAATATACATGACCTGAAGCCAACAGTTTTCTAGCAAAGAATTTGTAATTTGGTAACTGAAACTGATAGCAAGAAATAGGCTAATTTAGGCAGGGGAAAGATTTGAGGGTGGATTTACATGGAACATTATAATAACTGCACTGCATTACTCATTAGAAGGGAGCAGAGTCTTATGAAGATTTCATACTCCCCAAGAGAACCATATTTATACAATTAACAATTCTTTTGTTGAAAAAAAAGCTTTTCATTATTGCATGTGGATACATGTGGGCTGTGTAAAAATACAAGAGATGTGTAACACACGGTAAACAGAAAGTAATGATCTTAAACAGGCCAAATCCTTGAACTCGTCATTAATAAACGTCTCTCTACATTCAGCTACCCGGGCTGCTGGGAGCCTGTTTTCTTCAAGTACTTCAAACACTGAAATCCAGGAACATTTATTATTTTAATCCATTACAGGCAGTGCTTGATTTAACTTTATTGGTTGTGGTGGTACTAGTGGTTATAAGTGGGGGTATAGCAATGTTCTTTTACACATCATTTCAAAAGGGCTTAATTATATTTTATAGTTTGGGCCAGGAATTCTGCTTGTTTTTTGTCTAACAAGGTTCAAATGGAGTTCAGGTCAGCGATGAATCAGAAGAAAAAGTCAGAGATGGTTATCTCTGTGCAGTGAGCTCATCTCCCTGTAGAAAGGCTGGGCAGGTACATCATGTTCCCCACACCACCACAGGAGATAGCTCTGATAGCCCAAGCTTGCTGCTTAATAGAAAGTATTCATTTTCATGAAACCTTGAAATTAAAACATCAGAGATTCAACTCAGGGGTTACCTTCTATAGCTTTGGAGTTACTATCCTGACTATTTAAGAACTTCCTGCAGGAATCCAAAACAGATATAACAGGCACAAGCCCTAAAACAAAAACTGTATCAAAGAACAATAATCACTTAACAGACATTTTAAGAAATGTATAAGCCTGCTACCACAGAAGAAAAAACATGTCATAAAATTGACATAAAAGGCTGCACAAAAATAATTTGCTTAAACAAAAGAATAACTAACTGTATCATTTGCCCAAATAACAAAAATCTACTAGCTTTTTAAAAAGCCAAATACTCATAATTTTTAATCTCTTTTTTGAGGGTATGAAAACAAATCCCCCCCAAGGTAGTAGTATTTTAATATTGCTTATTACTGCCCAAAAGTCTATGTACTCATATATTGTTAACAGTTACAGCAAGAATAAAACTTGTACATTGAGATTCTTCTCCACTATATGTGATGCCTAAGAAGACAGAAGAATTACAGCAGTGCTTACATACATTTGTAGATTTTATTTTACATACTAGAAAAATAATATGGGACATTATTTTGAGAGAAAAAGTTATAATAATTTCACTGTTCTATTTATTTCCTATTCAGTGTCTAGAATCTCCTTCTACTTTTTTTTTTTAAATGTCTCAGTGGTTTATCAGAATGTACAGAAAAATATGACCATTGAAAAAAACTCAGTAAACTCCAGGTAATTTAAGGGTAAAAAAAAAAATAGGTACATGCCAGTTCATCAGTAGCAACTTTGAACCTTGTTATAAAGTAATAGGAGGGAATCTGACCAGGATTAATAGTGGTACTCAGTCCTAGGATGAGGGAGTGTCGTGTTTCACGGACTCTAGGCCATCTGTTGTGCCTGCCTACATTTTACTTCTACAAAACTATAAATGCACCTCTACCTCAGGGACTATAGAAAGGCATTAGAATTCTTCTGCTTTTCATTATCACAAGATTCAGTAACTCATTTTGTTGTCAAGATAATCCCCTTTTACTCTTTCTTTTGCGCTTGCAGGGTATGCCAAAATGACAAATAAAATCCCAGATGTTACAGACCCAATGAGGTCTCCACCTTTCCTTGAGTGTTGGATTTAGGCTACTTGGGACACGGTGTCAAAAATGACAGGACCCTGAAGCACACACCCAATATTCATTAAGGTTCATTAGTGATTTGTATAGCTGTCTACAAGCTGTACTTCCACTTCAATCCTCAGTGGTTGCTTAAAAGTTAAGTTTGTCCTATGGCTTTCACTGTCAAAGAATTCATTTCCTATTGCGTAGGCACTGAAAAGGGATGCTATTTCTTTCTAGAAGTAACAAGGGTCTTTGGGGTGTTATAAATGACTTATTATTGCAATATATTATTTTAGGTAGTCATAATCTAATTTAATGTTTTATTTCCCTTTAGGCTAACCTGAAATACCGCAGTATCCAAAGGCTATGATTATGCCTTAAGGGATTTTTCCTCAGGAGAACCAGTTAACAGAATGAAAAGCTGGAGCTCCGCTTTGTATCAATTAAGGATGGAGTTTCACTTTTCAGTACACGAAAAGAAATTTTAGGTTCTTGAATTTTAGGTTCTTACTGGTCCTGAATTCAGTGAACATGAGAAGAGACATTTTGTATACGTGAAAAATAATGTGGCTATGCTTTCTTTCTCTCCTCCTATTTATACACAAAGATAAGTACATCTGGATGACAGCAGTGGGGGTAGTCAGTTACTTAAACCATAATTCTTTGACTAGAAGGAGTTCAACTCACTGCTTTCTGCCTGGGTGAAAAGTTCTCAGCATTTCTCTGGACACAGAGGTCCCAACCTTTTCCCAATTCTGACTAAAATATCAGTCAAATTGGCCTCATGTAGGCTTTTTCCCCTTTGTGCCATCTAACTTGTTCACCTATTTTCCTCTTCCTTGTCTATGTGGGGATTGCTAATACCAGTGCTCTTAATGGGCAAGAACAAGGTAATCTCAAGTATCACGATTTCACAGTTCTCAATTGTGTACTTTTGTTTGCTGAAATCTAAAGATCATTGCCCTAATAGCACCATAATTTATTTTGACTAGGGGAGCTAAAGTGTGCAGCTCACTCCCCACCCTGCCTATGGCACAGCCAGTTCACAATTTGCAGGAATGTCATAAAATTGGTACACTATGGTTTCTCCAAAATGATATACTTCAATTGGCAAAAAAGATTGTGTTGTTTGTTCATGTGGCAGGAAGGGGTTACTAAAAGAATGAACTATGGAATGGGATGAATATTATCTGCCTTAAAATATTTCAGAATATAAAATATAATTTTTAAAAATATTTATTTTTTAGTTGTACACAATACCTTTATTTTTGTTTATTTATTTTTATGTGGTGCTGAGGATCAAACCCAGGGCCTCGCACGTGCTGGGCGAGTGCTCTACTGCTGAGCCACAACCCCAACCCTATAAAATATAATTTTTAAACGACATTCATTGTTAGTGATAATACAATCAGGATTTTCTGCATTATGCACCAACTTTTAATATAAAAGCATTAACCTACTAAAATCAGAACTTCAGGGACATTTTACCAAAGACAGTTGGGGGAATATGAGTATTCTAGCAGAAATATGAGTTTGGTTATTATAAGTCACTGCTAAATAGCATCTGTGCAGTGGAAAAAAAAGTCCCTTGAAATATCCATAGTTTAGGATTGCAAAACAGTATAAGAGGTTAAGAAGAACTGGTAGATTTTCCTTGTAAAGTGGAAAATATTTAACCCTTTCATTTTGTTTCATACGATGAAAACAGTAATTCCTTTAACCACTTTAGTGAATAACTTTTAAATATTAAGTTTTAAAATTTAGTAAATGAACATGAAAGAATGCATTTCAGCTTATTTAAATGTATTGACAATGTTTCCGGGAAAACATTTAACTTTCTCATTTCATGCTTTTATTATCCCCCTTTCCCATATATTTCTCATAAGCTTATGACAGCTTCAATTATTAAAAAATATATTCATAGGCAAACTCAAATATTTTTTGTACCTCTGACGAGTGAGGGTACATGCCTACAACACATTCCCAGTGGCGTTTCTCTAAATATTACTTAGCACATAAGATTCCTCTAGCATTACAAATCTATTTCAGCTCCTAAATTAAAATTCATCTGGAAAAGACCATTTTTCCTTGTTTATATAACATTGTCACATAAAGAGTGTTAAAAAAATATTTCACTAAAAATAGCTTGCGTAAGTTAGGGATTAGAGTAGTTTCTGCTGCTATAATTGTTCCTTTGTAGTTTTTTCCATGATGTTTTTGCACAGTGTTTTTGACTGTGTTTATTAAAGTCAGCACATCAAAAAGGATCAAAGAGAAAGTGAGTGAGAACCAAAGAAACCCCAAGTGTGTTGTCTCATTGGGGAGCTATGCAGATTTGAATAAACAAGTGCAAATTGTTGAGGTTTTAATGAAAATTTTCTACAATTATTTTATCTTAAGTCATTCTATACAATAACATCTGTACAGCAGATGGCCATACTGTACCAAGGCAATGCTCCTTTTTCTTTCTCTGTTTAATAGCACATCTGAGATGACTACTTTTGTCACTGTGCTCAATTGGGTTCAGCAAATAATTTGAAAAGTGCAGCTGCTGCAGATGGTCACAATAGTTATATAAACTGTAAAATCAAAGACACAGTTAAGTATTTCTGTATTAGATTCAAACTATAAAAATCCAACATTAACCCCACTGAGCTCAAAGATATACTATAAAAAATTTTGGTTGAATACAGAACGATGTCACTTGAAAACTACAAAAAGAAATATGACTACTGGTAGGAGATTTGTGTGTGTGCATGTGTGTGTGTGTTGGATACATTTTACCACTTAGCGATACTATACCTTAAAAATATAAATATGTTTGCTTACATTTCATACAAACTTCAAAGCATGAAATTTGAAGATATTCAACTGCACAATAAAATTGTTGTTCAAATATTAAATTATTTTATTTAAAAATATAAATAAAATTAATTTTAAAAAAATGTGTAGTAATCTCTTAATTATAATTTTCCTAGAAATCAGCCTTAAGCAATAGCTAGAACTCAATACAATCTTATTTCACTAAATTATTTTATTTATTTTGCTAACTATGCTATTTTCTTGTTTGAGCATTCTGTCACATAAGGTTGAAATGGAGAAGAATTAGATTTTGGTGTTATGGTCTCAAATTAAAATTTTTACTATTAAATGGCTAACTTCAATTTTTATTTAATTTGACACAAATAATTATTTTAGAATGTTTGCTGGATACTACTCAATAGGGTTGTATAAAATATGTCCTGGTCAAAGCCATAGTTTCTATTTCTGTGTTTAACTAGATTTAAGAACATAATTGTAAGAGGAGAAGGGCTATGTAGTTATTCTAGTACAAAGGGGAGAAAAACAAGTTACAAAAATAGACTATGGCTCAGTGAGAGAAAGATTTTAATTATATTTTAGAGACTAATGTTTACCAAGGATAGATACCATTAAGAGTGGTTAAAATATGAGTAGCAAACAAACTTAAAAGCCATGAGAATGAAAACCAAAAAGGACCTAGAATGGAATACAGTATGTTTAAATTCTTCTACTCTGTTTGAGTTCTAACCTTTTCCCACTATGATTAAGGTAAGACTGGAAAGGCGTGGGAATGGGTCCAGTGTTGTCTGGGTCACAATTTATTTGTGGATAAATTGGACATTGTAGGGTCCAGTGTTTCATAGTCTTTCATGTCCCATGAACCTAACATTTTTCATTTCTAACTTTAAAGACAATAAAAAAAAATAGGGAGCTTTTAGCTGGCTTGGTCACAAATATTTCTGGTGAGAAAGAAATAAATCATCCCTGTTTTGGACTAAAATTCATACTTCTCAACTGCAAAACATTTTATTTTTCTTTATCTTTTAAACTACTGTGCCCAAACTGGCTTTATGGAACAGACTCTAGCTGCCACTTGATTACTTTTTGTAAGCAACTAAACTGCACATAATTTAAGGATTTATTTTATCCCCTGTACTATCGCATAGCCCCCATTTTTTCATCCCTAAATATTAAAATGGAAAAAAGGATAGTTTCCTCTCACTACTTTTACTTTCAGAACAAAATTTCTGGCACTGGGCCCTGAACTTTTACAGTAGCAGTTTCTGTGATTGAAAACTGTTATTTCCCACCTGTGAGTTGCATTTTCTCTTCCTTTCCTCACATTCCTTCTGCCCACCCTTTCTGATTCAGTGTGAAAAAGCACATAACAACTTAGTCATGATAACAGAAGAGAAAAATGTAGATGTCACTGCCAGTTAACTTCTCACCTCTCCACCCCTCAATGACATTCATTTTTCAGGGTCCAGGCCTCTGTGCTCAGCTGGGCACAGAAACACAGCCTTTCCTTGCCAGGTGTTGCAGTCTGATAAAATGCCTCTGCAGCATTCCTGCAAAGCAGAACCTTGGTTTCGATTACACTTTGTGTAGCATATCTGCCACCACGGCAATTTTTCTTTATTAAATAAATTGTTACCAGTGACTTAATACAGCACATCAGAATCACCTGTAGGATTTATTGAGACAGACTACTAGGCTCCATTCCCAGAGTGGCTGATTTGGTAGGTCGGGGGCAGGGTCTGAGAATATGCATTGCCAAGAAAGTCCTGGGAGATGCTGATGGTTCCGAGATCATGCTTTGAGAACCACTTTTCTAGTGGTTCACAAAACTTGATGCTCTGTTGTCCCACCATAGCTATTTTAGGTGAAAAGAAAATAGGAATTAACAGTTTTAAAACATCTGTAGGAATGTGCCTAAAGAGGTGGATAGAACAGTTTAGTTTAGTTTAGGGCATTAAAATACCTAGGCTCGAAGGATTTGTTATAAAACTATCTCTGCAATAAGGTCACAAACCAGAAATGTTCCCTTCTCTAATGGCCTTTAAAACTTTTAACTTCTACATAATAAAAATCTTCAAAATGATGCATTTTTCAGATGTTAACAAACCATTTTGCTTGCTTTCTCTCTCTCCCTCCCCCGCTCCCATTTTCTGTGACTTACCAGGTACTTTTTGTGCTGCTTTGACACTAAGGCTGCCATTAAGACTTGATAGAGATGCCAACAGGCATGGTTTATTAGGATGGGGGACAGTTTCCATGGAGAACACAATCTGAGTAGTATGGACAGAAATTTTTTGAAAGCAGGAAATGGCTCTCCACATGTTTTCTTGAAATGAAAACTTCTGCACTCCATCACCATGTACTTTAGGTTTAGACAACTTTCCATGGTAACATTTGGAGACTGGAAGCTCATCTTTATTCACTGTAGGGTCTGAAAGAGTAGAGGTCTCTTTGCTATGTGCAAAGCCATGTGCACTTTTTATCTTCTTTAAAAAATGGTTCATCTGATCCAGTTTGGTAAAACTCAGGTTTGCTTTCAAAGGCTTTGATATATCCAAGTTGATGTCTGCTATAGAAGTGAAAAAGACATGAAAATTACTGAATTTCTCTTATTAAATACCCATTATGATGCCAGAATGTTATATTTCTTTTATTCATCACCTATTTTTTTTTCCATGTAGTTAGCTAAATAGGAACATTCGCCTTTGACCACTTATGCCTATATTCCTGATTGTCTATTCCTGCTACAGCCAGGGACGTACACCTATAGCAAGTCCCTCCATTCCATCTTTGCTCTCATACCCCAATGCAAGCTGAAGCAGGCTTTCCCTTTAGTTACTTACCTGAAACTGGCATTCCTTTTCCCAAAGAAAAAGAACTTCCCTTTATTCCCAGAAAAATGTTTGACACAAACACTGATAGTAATCAACACTGATCCAACTGACTGAAGCAGCCTCCCTTACCATTCTCTAATCAAGTTAATGCAGAAAATATTTATTTCTCTTCTGTCACCTGCTGCAAACCACAAAAGTCCCTGCAACTTTTCCTACATTCTACATTGATAAGAGTTGAAATCTCTCACCCAAGTTTATATAGGTAGATTTCTTAAAATCTATAGTGCATTTCACAGGTAACATATACCAGACACTGTCCTTGTCACTTAGTTGTCTGACATTAAAACAAACTGGCCTTATTATTTGTTTTCATTTTCTTATTTCACCTTATACCACTTTTCCTCCTGCTTTTATTATTTTTGTTTATTTGGGGGGGGGGGTTACTGGGGATTGAACTCAGAGGCACTCAACTACTGAGTGACATCCCCAGCCCTATTTTTCATTTTATTTAGAGATGGGGTCTCACTGAGTTGTTTAGTACTTTGCTTTTGCTGAGGCTGGCTTTGAACTCACAATCCTCCTGCCTCAGCCTCCTAAGTTGCTGGGATTACAAATGTGTGCTACCATGCCTGGATTTTCTGTTTTTATTATAAGACACAAGACTTTAAGTATCATGAAGACAGAGCATGTCATACATCTTGCCTTCTATGAAAAACAGAGAACAATGTTAGAAGATGATAGCAACAACAGAAAACCCAAATTAACCTAAAATAGAAAGAAGATTCAGCTGTTATGGAGCTGAAGCTGGGTGCTGTTTCTGAATTCATGACATGAAAACTTAAACCTAGGTGCCAGAAGTGCTCATCATGTAGCCAAAGAAACAAATTAGTGACTTGAAGTTGCCCAAATATCCACCTAAATCATAGTATTTCCCTGACTTCAGACTGGCATAGCATACACAGGACAGTATACAGAGGAGTTGCTAACTATTAGCTCAGCATGGACCCTCAACTCTTGCCCAATTTGTCTTCCTAGACTCAGCCCTTGAGTCACTTCCAGGAAATCTTTCTTGATCCCTGTTGCTGAGTGAGGTGCCTCTCATCACTGCTTTCAGAATATCCTGTGCATTTTTTTCTATCACTGGGCACTTATTTATATTATTGTCATAGTTATCTGCCTAAGTGTCTGTAATCGTTCAGTGAAATGTGAGCTCTTGAACATTAGAGGCTGTGCTACATCTTAGTATTCTGAGTACCTAAAATAGTTTCTTCTATTGTAATTAAATGAATGTTTAA
Source organism: Marmota flaviventris (assembly GCF_047511675.1). NCBI lineage: Eukaryota > Metazoa > Chordata > Mammalia > Rodentia > Sciuridae > Marmota > Marmota flaviventris. Next base: position 36,989,402 of record NC_092512.1, read on the forward strand.
TAATGCAATGAAGGAAAAAAACCAAACAAATACAAAGGCCTGTTTTCCCTTTCTACTGAACTCTGAAGGGCTCATCAGATCAATTTATCTATTAACTACCTTTAGACCGCTATTTTCCCTTTGTTTTAGCTAATGGTGCACAATCCACCATATGACCCAAGTCAGAAATTTGACTTTTTGACTCTTCATTTCACTTCCTCGTTCCCTGGTCCCAGTCCAATCAATGAATAAGTTCTGTCAATTTTATTTCCAAAACACTGCTTGAATATAATCTCCTGTCTTTAGCATTCCAGCTACTCTTATTTTCCTCCTCTAGGCCTCTCTTTGTTCAGCTATTATAAAGCCTCCTAAATAGTTTTTCCTGTCTAAACCCATTCCCTTTAGTTCAGTCTCCAGAGTCATTTCCAAATGATTTATTTTCAATGCGATCCTGATTGGTTCACTCCTATTTAAACTCTTTACTGGTTCCTCTTCATCTAGAAAATAAAAGACCAACTTCCTTAGGAAGAGAGAAAAGGTTTTGCCTTTATTGGCAGTTATTACCTGACTTCCCCTTTAAAAGTTCCAGAAGTATTAGAATTTATAAAACCTACTTCCCCCAAACTATGTCACATCACTAGGCCTTTACTCATGTATTTAATGTACTCCCCTGCTCCCCCCACAGATTTTTTTTTTTTGCCTAACTATTAATCTTCAGGATAATCCTCAGCATTTTCTCCAAGAAGTTAATCCACAAAGTTAGGTTAAGTGCCCCTGCCCCCTCAGAGCACTATAGCACCTGCACAAGTATCTTTATAGGAGATGATCTGTCCCATCAGTTAAGAAGAACTTAAATGCAAAGATTTTCCCTCAATTCTTAACCTTAAACTCAGCTCAAATCACATTTGGTCATTTTGTATTGAAGCACTCCAGAACATTCTAATGTGGTTCTAGGTAGGCAGAATTCTAACCAGGCACTTCCTTTACAATATTCCTGCCCCCTGATTATTGAATCAAACACTAATCTATGTACTGCTGTGCAATGAAGGGATGTTATGGTTGTGATTAAAGACCCAGGTCAGATATGGAGATTATCTGGTGGACCTGATCTAATTATGTAAACCTTTAAAAGGTACATGAAGGAGGTGAGGGGGGAAATCAGAGAGAGGTAAAATATGAGAAGGGCTCCATGATATGTAATTGTTGTGAAGATGCTGGGGGTCACATGAGATGAAATGGGTGAGCTGAGGGCAATTTCTGGACAATAGCTAACAAGGAATTGGGAACTTCAGTCCTACAACCATAAGGAACTGGATTATACAATGAATCAGAATGAATTTCAAAACAGATTCTGGCCAGAAGCTTCGAGATTAGTGCCTAGTCCAAATGACATACTGATTTTGGCATTCTGAGAGACCCTGAGTATAGAACCCAGTTGAACCCACTCTGTTTCCAATAAAGATGGAAACCTGTGCCTCTACTGGAGAGAATACAGCCATAAATTCTACATAGAACAACTATTTGAGAAAAAGTAAAGGGTAACAGGTAGACTGGGGAAGAATAGATTTCCAAATACCACCAAAATGGTATTTCTCATTTATCCTCCCCTCATCCCTAGTCTGGATCAATGGTGGCTCAAAATCCTGAGGTGGGCACTATGTGCATATAGAGGAACTATGAAGGGAAAATGTTTACTTTTGACTTCAAAAACTCTCTTAATGCTTAGAGAAACTACAGGAATTTTCCAGCTTTTTTTCTTCTTTCTTTTCTTATTATTTTCAAGCCCCGGAACAGAAGAGAATATTTTTCTATTCATTTTATGAGACCATCATTACTGATAGCAAATGTAAGATAATATAAGAAAACTATACACAAATATCCCTCATGAAGAAAGATATAAAAATCCTTAAAATACCGAGGAAATCAAATACAGAAAGATATAAAACTAATAATATATCAGAGCCAAGCAAGGTTTTTCTTGGGACTACAAGATTGGTTGAACCAGTGTAACGATATTAATAGCTTAAGGGAGAGAGGAGATATCTGTTGATACAGAAAAAGATACTTGTAAAATTCAATATCCACTCATTATAAGAACTCTTGACAAACTATGAATACAGGAGCACTTCCTTAACCTGAAAGAGGTCACATATGACAAAACTACAACTAACATCATGATTATGAAAAATTGAATGCTTCCCCTATGATCTAAAAGAAGGCAAGGAGTTCCATTCCCATTGCTCATATTGAATATAATACTGAAAATCACAGCCAGTGAAATAAGGCAGCAAAAAGAAATAAAAAGCATATATACAGGAAAGGAAGAAATAAAACAATGCTTATTTGCAGATGACATCATTTTACACGTAAAAAAACTCAATAGGAATCTACAGAAATTTGGTAGAAGCTAATGAGGGACTCTGCTAAAGTTTTAACGCCAGCACACAAAACCCAACTGAATTTCTATATACTAACAATGAGCAGATGGAATAAAAAACTTAAAATCTAGCATTTATAATAGCTCTAAATAAAAGGAATATTTAAATGTAAATGTGATAAAATGCAAAGAATCTGTTGGTTAGCCAGGTGCAATGGCATACACCTATAAACCCAGCAACTCCGGAGGCTGGGACATGAAAATATCAAGTTGAAGGCCAGCTTCAGCAACTTAGTGAGACCCTGTCTCAAAATAAAAATACAAAGGGTTGGGTATGTGGCTACCAATTAAGTATCCCTGCATTAAATCCCCAGCACAAAAAGAAAGAAAGGAAGAAAGGAAGGAAGGAAGGAAAGAAGGAAGGAAGGAAGGAAGGAAGGAAGGAAAGAATCTGTATATGAAAAACTACAACATTGACAAAAAAACAATTAGGGGGTGGGGATACCTCAACAATAGAATGAATACTTAGCATAAACAAAGTCCTGCGTCCAACTAAAAACTAATAAATAAATAACAAAATTAACATAATGGACAGATGTACCATACATAAAACATGTTCATGAACTAGAAAATTCAACATAAATAAAGATATCTGTTCTGGGCATGGTGGCATACACCTGTTATCCAAGCAACTCAGGAAAAATGTTTATTAAGCATTTGTTTTGTTTCACAAATTTGAACAGTGAACTGTAATGTTAACCTTCTGTGGTGCTGGTATCTGAATGACCCTTTCTCAGACCAGTGATGTAGTAGAAGGATTACTTACTTCTTCAGGCACTTTAGTGACTTGATTTATCTTTTCTGTGGGGTCATGCCAAACTGTTCTATATGCATCAAACCTTTATTTAATCTTTGAATGATCTTAAATTTGGGATTACAAATAAAATTTCTCAATCATTTGGCAGTAAATGATGAAAGTTTTTAGAAAGTCAAAAATCCAGTATAGCTATATGTGGCCTAAGATGTTAATTTTTAATAAGAAATGAAATTATTACTTAAAACATTTAGATAATTAAACTTTTCACATCTTTTATGTATGCCTGTGTATAGTATAACCTCTGCACAAGGCCCTCCAGTAGGTCAGAGTCCTTCAGGCCTTCTCTACAGTGAGAGTACTGAGCCCGTCAAAAGGACTGGGCACGTTAGACAGGACTCTAGGCCAAGAATGGGAAAAGCAGACTTGAAAAGAGGCTATATTGTACTAGAGGGGCTTCCTTTCTAAAGTCCCCATTGAGAGACAGGAACCACACACAAGAGTGAGAAGCACCACAAATAAAATAGCACCTTTGTTGATTTATAAAATATACAACGTGTATCCTTTAATTGAAATCATGAAGTCAATGTCACACTTGGTAATTCAGCAAATTCATATTGATAATTGTAGTACCCTAGTGTCAACACATTTTCACCTCCTAGAAGTAGTCAGGTACAGAATGAATTAGTGTCTTCATTGTAAATATTTTTCAGCCTCATAATGAAAGGAAGATTACTTTTAGAAATGGGAATATTATGCCACAAAAATCTGGCATTTTTAAACATAAAAATCAAGCAATTTTAAAATTAATGAAGCAAAAGTGAAGGGTCAAATGTTTTCTCTCATATGTGGAAGGTAGAGCAAAATTAGTAACACCAAAGGGGTATGGGGGAATATCATGAAACTAGAAGGGAAATCAGTGGAGTAGGAGAAGGAGATTGAGGAGGGGGAAGCAGGGACAGGAAAAGAGAGGAACTGCAGGATGAAATTGACCATTATACTATGTACATATATGAATATACCACAGTGACTTCTACCTTTATGTATGTCAATAAAGCACCAATTAAAAAAATAAGTAAAAGGAAGACCAGAAGAACAGAGGAAGAGGAAGAGAGGGAAGAAGAAGGAGGGAGAAAGAGGAAGCACTGGGCATGGAATGAACCCCACTATTATGTATAACTATAATGTAGTAATAAAATTTTTTTAAAAAAATTGATGAAATATAGTAACCTAATCATTAAGATAAAAACATTTAAAGAAACAGGCTAACAAGTTTTTTCAACAGACACACAGTTACATAGAATAATGTTTTATAAGGAACCAGGCATAGATTGTTAATGTGAGTTTCATTCCAATTATTATCAGATCCTTGAGTTTAAAAATTTCAATTTTTTTTCATAATCCTCATTGAACTTTAATAAATGGATTTGTTTCAAAGTTTAGATTTTGGGAATATTCAGTAATAGAGAATCTCCCAGCTGAGTCATCTACTTCTCTGCCAGATCTAATTTCTCACCATTTTTGGGACATATTCTATATCTTTAAATTACCAAGTAAACTCATGTCTGTCAATTATTTTCTAATTGCCCTTCAAAACTTTCCAAACCGCTACCAGGAAATAGAATAATGGAATGCTATGGAGTTAAAAGGAGATTAGACAAATACCAATAAATTACAGTTATTTTATGCTCCCATCACCCTAGAAGGTGACTTAATAGTGAGAGGAAAAGAATCATATTGCAATAATGAAATCAGAGAGGGAATTCAAGGCCCAGACGTGATTCCCCTAAGTTTATGTTAATGCACACCTTGTGGGGGACCAAACATCAACTGGAAAAGTTTCCTGAAAACTGTTCCAGCTATTTTCTCATTTAAAATGTTCCAACTTTACTTGACCCATTAGTCATCATATTACTTACATTTATGATGTATTATGAAATCTATTACCAAAAACCTGATGGGTTCAATATGGTTTCTTATACCTAAATCATAACATTTATAAAAGAAAACTCCTTTGTTAAATGTTTCTTTCTTTGGAATTTTATTTGCAAGAGACAATTTATTTATTTTTTTTTTAGAGAAAAGTATGGCTTACTAGGAAAGCATTCGGTGCACATGTCGGTGGCTATGTACAGATACAAGAATGGTGCTGCTCTTATTCCCCACCTTAGAGAGGCAAATATAAAGCATAGAACGAATCTATAATCTAGCTTGACTCGATAGTTTATAATAACTTTAATGAAAAACATTTATATTACTAGGTCATAGTACATTTTTTTTACTCAAATTCATAGTTTTGTTACTGTATCACAATAAAGGTATTCATGATGGAGTCCTAATATTTAACTAGAAAGTTTTCAAGACAATGAGATCAACATGTTTGTGTTGAAGGGGTGATATGTAAAGACCTCAGTGGAAGCAACCTGAGTGTTTTAATTAATGGTGGTATACCAAGTGGAACTGTATATAATGTCCCATGTCCTGTGAGGAGGCTCAGATATCTGATTCAGATGGCAAGTAATTCATGGTGCTTAATACTGGGATCTGGGTATCATTACTATTAGAAGTATTACTTAGGCGCACATTTTCATGATCAAGCACTGACTTTTTTACTTCATTATTCCCCTCAAAAAACTACAATATAAAAGATATGATTATAGAGTAATTGTACTGGTTTTCTAAAATGAATGTATTGAACTGGACTTGGATAAGCTTCTCTCCTTTATCTAATAACCATAAAATGCTAAATACATTCCATGCTCCAGTAATTTGGAAACTTTTTTGGTGTCTATGTCTTTGTTTTGCTATTCTGAATGGTGGCATATACTCATCTTTAAAGACAATAGTTACAACTTTTGGAAAGAGACAAATGGTGTTTTGAGCTAAGTTTAATGAAAATGATATTAACAACCCGCTCAACAAAAAAAAAAAAAAAAAAAATGAGAGATTAAAGAGAGGCTGAAGTGAATGGAAATGAAAGAGAAAAGATTACCGAAGGAAACGCAACTTAGGCTAAACCTAATAGCACAGAATTAGGATAGGCAGAGAAAAAGGGAGCAAAGATTCAGACTAAGGGACCAACAGAATTAAAGACATAGAGATGCCAACTTACAGAGGATCCCCCTGCAAAAGATGAGACAATCTGAGCATCATTAAAAATAATGAGTTTAATACCAAACAATATAAATTAATTAGCCATCATTGGGATATGCTAGAAAATATACTTATTTTTGAAAAATGTAAAAAAGTGTAAGAATTAAGCATTTATCCTGCCTTTTCTTATGAACAATAGTACTAAGTAGCTAAATAGTGAGGAAATATTTTTCCTTAGAAAATATGGCAGCTAATATATAAAAAAGGAATGCAAAAAATAGAATATTACTATTTATAACCTTTAACGAATTCAGGCACTGAGAACCAATGGCTGCTAATATCACAAAAATAGAAATCTTCAGACATTATACAGTTCCTGATGGAATAAAGCAAAATCTCATACAAAACAGTGTTGCTTAAAAAACAAACCTGAGCCAGGTGGATCAGGAGTTCAAAGCCAGTCTCAGCAAAAGTGAGGCGCTAAGCAACTCAGTGAGACCCTGTCTCTAAATAAAATACAAAATAGGGCTGGAGATGTGGCTCAGTGGTAGAGTGCTTGCCTTGCATGTGTAAGGCACTGGGTTTGACCCTCAGCACCACATAAAAATAAGATATTGTGTCCATCTACAACACACACACACACACACACAAATGTGGCTCAGTAGTAGAGTGCCTGAGTTCAATCCCTGGTACCCCAACCCCCACAAAACAAACAAACAAAAACCCCTCAAATTAGATTAAGCCAAATGCCAATTTATATGTAGGAAATACAGAGGAGGAAAGGGGTACTAAGGGAGCGGGTAAGAAGTTTTTTGACTAGATACACTGAAAGAAGTGGGTGGTCAAGATTCATATAAGTTTGATAGGAGATGCTAATCTAGCGAGGATGGAGGAGAAGGAATTATGAAGTAAAAGGAGACTCTGAAGTTGGACTATGGAGTAATCAGGACATGTGCCTACACCTGGGAGGTAGTAAGCATAATAGAAGACCATTTCAAAGGAAAAACCAAAAGGACTTGGGATAAAGAGAAAAATTGTCAGAAGACACAATTGAAATGATGCTGCTGTCAGTTTTAAAGAAGGCTGGACACTAAGGGATGGAGAGAGGAGAGAAAAATTAATTTGATGTGAATTAACACATCATTAACAAAACATACTACTAGGCAGATGGAGAAACAGCCTTGGGGTAGGATGTAAGTCAAAACAAAAGCTAGGCCTTTGGAAGTTGTTAGCATAAAAGGGATAGCTGAGGCTGTTGTACAGTAGATGGGGTAGAGAGAGAAGATGGGAGGGGAGGGGATGGGGGATAGTAGAGGATAGGAAAGGCAGCAGAATACAACAGACACTAGTATAGCAATATGTAAAACAGTGGATGTGTAACCGATGTGATGCTGCAATCTGTATATGGGGTAAAAATGGGAGTTCATAACCCACTTGAATCAAAGTGTGAAATATGATTTGTCAAGAACTATGTAATGTTTTGAACAACTAACAATAAAAATTAAAGAAAAAAAAAAAAAAAAAGAACAGAAGGCTCAGGACTGTGTCCTTGGGAAGGAACAGTGTTAGTGAGTTAGGGAGAAAAGAGCTGAAACAAGCAGAAGTTAGGAGAACTCAGATTATTTTTTTCTTTTTAACCTAAGTTTACTCCATGTTCCTAAAAAGAGATTCCCTAATCACCCTCACTCTCTTCTGTAGAAGAAATAATTCTGACATAATTAGGCTCAACGAAGAAATAAATAAATCTAAAACATTGCTACTCACCTCACTTTACTCTGTGAGACCTGGTGCTGGCCCTTTATCTAACTTTGCCATCCTTATGACCCATGTCTGCAACTTCTAAGGTCCTACCTAAGCCAAGTAGCAGAGAGGTATGGTACCCCAGAGGTACCACAGTCAGCTAGACCTAGAAAGATTTAAGTTTCTCCATTTTATAATGAGGGAAAGTAATTAACATGACTTATTGATTCTATCATAGAAAATTTGATATTAAAATCAGGTTGTTTTCTGAATAAAATAAAAAAGTTTATTTACAAAATCATTTTGTTTAAAAGCATCTATTTTTTGGGCTGGGGATGTGGCTCAAGCGGTAACGTGCTTGCCTGGCATACGCGGGGCGCTGGGTTCAATCCTCAGCACCACATACAAATAAAGAGATGTTGTGTCCGCTGAAAAATAAATATTAAAAAAATTTCTCTCTCTCTTTTTTTTTAAAAAAAAGCATCTATTTTTCTCAGTTCTTCCAAAATACAAGTTATAGTTGAAAAACTAAAGTCAAAATAATGAAAGGATCTTTTGTATTCTAAATTATTGATCCATTCCCTATTTGACATCCTAACATCTAGTTTGCTGTTTTGTCTTGATAAATCATGGGGAAAATGAACTATGATGATATAATGCTCAAAACTGGAACCCATACAATTCAGGAAATACAAGCCAAGGTTCTTATGGCTTTATTAACTACTTTACATTTCTTAAATGTAGAAGATAGCTGGATAGTATGGCTATAAAACTGAACTAACCTAGAGGCAGGACTCCAGTGATTAAAGTATAGGCCTTAGCCCTCATTCTGGAACGAGAAAGAGGCAAAGGATTAAATATTGGGGCAACAGTAAGAGAAATAAGTTAATTAAAGTTAGCTTAAGACCTTTTCTTTCACTTTGAATCTTCCTGCCTTTAAAAAAATCACTTTTGTTCTTCATTTTCTTCCCCAGAAAATGTCAGGAGACTATTTAGCTCACCTTTTTTCAGGTATCTTAATCCCCCTGAATCAGTCACTTTTAAGATACATCCAAGTTAATCCCCATTGAGTAATGAATTTAGTAAGAACAGAACATAAAAGCAGAGTTCACCAAGAAAAGCAAAAGAATTTCAAAAATACACATTTAGGGATAAACAACATAAAACTTCCACTTTATATTCAGATAAAGAATCTATTTGAAAGATGTATTTCTGTATTTAAGAAGGTTTTTAAAATTAAAGAGGTTGGTAGAAATGTAATTGTTTAGGGTGTTCAGGAATTTTTTAAAAGGAAAAATTAAAAACATAACCTACAAAACAATAAATTAACCAATGAAATATAAGTAAAGAATATTCAAAATAGGATTATAACCAATTAAAGACAAACAGATTGTAAAACAAAAACCAAATACAACTAAAGATAAAACAAATCCAAATATAAAATAAAATTAGAAAAAATACACAGGTAATTCAATGAATAAATTAAACAGGATAAGACTAAATAAAAGTAACTGTATTAAGAGAAAAATGCATTTCAACTACAGACACTTTGTATATTAAACTAAAAGAAATGTGAAATTGCATTCATAACTTTGTATTTGATAAACCCATGTAATTAAATTATATGATAAATGGGTCATGAATTTATAATGAAACAGAAATGACTTGGGAATGTTGGTCCCAATTTGGTACTTCTGTTCCATGTTGTCATTTCAATGTCATTTTATGGTTAGAGTGACAGTGGCTCAAAATTTTCTGTGCCAAAGAACTATGAAAAACACCACCACCACCAACAAACCAAGGAGCTGAAATGTTTTTGTAAATGACCCTGAGTTAATTAGAAAAATCTGCACCCTTACCAGTTCTTTTTCTCACGTCAGCTCTCATTAAATAATAATAAAAAAAAATCTCATTTCAAAGTTAAGAAATCCTATGGTTAACAAAAATTTTAAACTGGGATCAAGTGGGCACATTCCTACATTTCTGTATGATGTCATACCAAACACTTCACAGCTGAATTTGAATTTGCAAGAGTATGAATGACTTTTCAATATAAGAAGTATCTGATCTAACACTAATTTTTTCTCTGTAGGCTTACTGTGCTGGGAACAGGTGGCCCTGCTTTCAATTATGGAGGGTTAGCATGCCAGTGTGAGGCCTGGATTAGTTCACCTTCTCACGGGGAATTTTCCTCGGTTGGGAATGGATTTATTATGGCTTCACACATGGAATAGAGCTCATGTCAGCTGAGGGCAGTGACACATCATATGATTCAAATTAACCTGCTGTGGACTGTTCCGCAGGGCTTAGATTGTGTATTAAAATGACGACATTTTAAAAACAGCTTGAAAGAAACCAGGATTTCTGAACTGCAAAGGTTCCAATTTGTTCCAACTAATCTATCACCTGCTGGAGATATTATTCTAGTGGGTTTCTGGTAGCTGCTGTTTTCCAGGTTTCTCCAAGCCACTGACCTTGCTAATGGGTACAATTGTTGCCTCTGAAGGAAAGAAGTGGGGGTTGGGGAGCTTTGAAGGAGTTTTTGATATAGATGTTGGGACCTACCATTTATTTGCCTAAGGTAATATTACATGAACAAAGGAAATAAAGGAATACTCACAAGCTCTGAAATATGTTTCCAAACACAAATGGTAGAGAACAGAATTTGTATCACTTGTTTAGCGAAAATAATCCCTAAAAAATAAAACTGAAAGGCTGATTTCCAGAACTGCTTACACTTTTTTGAAGAAAATGTAGGATGATGCAGTTATAATCAGTATTTCCTCTAACTTTCAGGGTAATCACTTTTATTGCTATTTAGGTTATAGTAAACCTAAATTCAAAAGTAAGAAAGAGTAAATGAAACTATACTGCTTTAGCAGTAAGACATTATCTGGGAATGATACTTAAATAAATATACATACAGATTAAAAATCAAATGGTAGAAAATATTCCTAAGGCTAACACTAAATGACAATTTTACATAAAAATTACATGACATTCCTTTATTATTATATGTGATTTTTACAAAATTTCCAAGGGAAGGGGACAGTATCGGGGAGTATTATAAAGCTGACGTTTGTTCTCCTAGTCTCAGCATAAATCATATTTCTCTTGCTTAAAATCTAGAAAACATAAAAATGATACACTGATATGGCAAAATGTTTTAATGTGTCTTGTTATGCAAATTAACCTTACTATTTGCTATAGATTTTTGATTTCTAAATTAAAACAGAGTAGCATTCTCACTATATAGTGAGAGAGTGCATTCTGTGGAATAACACCTACTTATCTGCTCTGACAAATTATTTACAGTAAGAAAATTTTTGTCTAAGATAGTAAATTTTGGAGCTCAAGGATGTTAGGTTAGTGTTTTAGAAGAGATCCCAAACAGTTGATCTATCTTTCAAACTAATCTTTCCTTAAATACAAAGAAAATAAAAGTACTTTTAGTTAAAATGTTTTAGACTTAGAAGAACTTAAATCACTCATTGTACATTATGTTTGATTTTTGACAATAAAAGTACCATTTTAAAAAACAACTCTTCTTTCTTTGTATCATTCTCCTTTCCTGCATCCCCAAATTTCTGGAGTTTCGTGTTCAGAAACTGTGACTGATGCTCTTGGGAAATTTTTTTTGTGTGTGTGTGTGTGTGTTTGAGATTTTAGAAAATAATTTTAATAAAAGTCACATAAAATCTTGCTACAAAAAGAATAGTCCCCAGACCAATAGCATTCACTTCATCTGGGAGCTTGTTAGAAACAGACTTTCAAGCCCTACCTTCTAGAATCATTAAATCACCATTTCCATTTTAACAAATTCCTCAGAGATGTTTCAAATGCAGATTCAAGTTTGAGATGATTGCTGTAAAATAACTATTTCAATTCAATAACTTAAACATTTGAATCTCCAAATATATTATCATCATTATTAAAAGGACATGAAATAAAATATGGTGTATATATACTTCCCAGCTGTAAAAAGTATCCTGAGAAACAGAAAAGTACAATTACTTTAAAAATCACATTTTGGCTACACAGTCAGATTAAGTGCTAAAATTAAAATGTACATATAGGCATTTTTCTTAAAATTCAATTTATTTGGATACATTTGAAAATATGGTGCTACCTACCACATGGAAACTTGCAGATTCCATTCCTTTTACAAACAAATCAATCAAATGTAAACTACAAGTGAACTTCTTAGCCAAATTGAGTGAAAGACTGCTTAAAAGCAAATGAAAACTGAAAAATAAGAAGTGATCCAAGTTTCCCTGTCTTTCCTCCATGATCTAATGATGTATTGTTCTTACACTAAACCTGTTCAGTCTTTCACACGTGAACATCTCTGAAATCAGAAAATGTCCTCCAACTGACAAAGAAAAACTGAATCAGTTTCAATGGCAGATTTTTTTTTTCTTTCTCCTTGGTGATACATAAAATGTTTTTTCTTAAAATTAATGATGGTTCAGATTCAATGAAATGTGGTACTTCACACTTCATACTTAACTGAGTGCTAGGAACCATTCCTCCAATCCATCTACTACTACGTCAGACCAAAGGCTTCTTCCAAAACTCTGAAGACACCCTTGACTGCCTTAATCAGTTTCTCATTTTCCTTCTATTCTTTAAAACCATGTTTAGATATTTATCATGAAAAAGTTCTTTATATTAGCACTGGAGATATGTGCTTAAGTAGAAGTGGGCCCCCGTGAAAGGATCAGTGCAGGTGATTTCAGGCTCTGCAGTCCAGACATCATGGCTAACTGCCTTCTCCATCTGTGTAGTTAGTACATTGACAGGCCACAAAACAGACACTCAACAAGGTCCACAAGTGGATATTTTTCTTCATCAAAATCCATGCCTTCAAAGCTGTGGCTGGAGTCTTAAGAGAATGTAACATCATTGTTTGAAATTCCTAATGAAAAAACTAATATTCCTTTGATGGCTAACATATTCTGAAGTACTATAAGCACAATGAAAGCAAAATGAAAAAACAGGAATTTATGTTAATAAATAGCTCATGCCACACTGAGAAGAATACTAATAGAAGAGAAGGAGGAACATAAGATGAAGGTATAAGAAAAAGAGGAAGACAAAGAAGGATGAGGAGAAAGAGAAGAAATATCTCTAATTATGTTAAAATTAGTGTAGGACAGATGCTCAGAACTAATGTTTGAAGTCACAAAGACCTAGGCTTCTGAATGGCTCTTCTATCACTGGTATTTTACTTCACTTTCTTAGTTTTATTCAGAAAATAGGAATAATTGCAGTACTCATTCCTGAGTCTTTATGGGAATGTAAAGCACACTTTGATATCTTTAGCTGTCTAGAACTGTTTCAAGTACTCTGTTAAGCATCTAAAGTAAGTGTACACAACTAATTGATCTATATACATGCTATCTTGGTTATGTATATCATATATCCCATCCATTCATCCATTCATTTTATTCTCTTTATATTACAGGTAATAAAACCAAGGCACAAAAGACTATAGCAATAGTCTTGTTTAAGATTACACAATTAATTAATAGCAAAAGTAAAAACAAAATATCAGTCTTTAGCTTCCAGTCAATTATTCCTTAATCAAAAAAACATTTGTCAGACTTTTTGATCTGTAGAATGTACAGCCTCAAAGACATATACTTCTGGAAAATAAATCAACTACTCATTTTTGGCAGGGAATGTCAAAATCACTAACAGATCTATATGCACATTCATATAGACACATGGAAAGAAATGCAGACCCTTTTGAATTATGAGTTTCTTACCTGGTCCATTAAGAAAGTCTTTAATTTGCAGCGTTACAAGGGAAGGTGGAATACCACTTTTGCTGTCTATTTCTCCAGGCACTGTCTGCAGCCACACGGTGTTGTAATCAAGGGCTTCAGGCAGTGTTTTCCCAGGATCTAGAGGGACAATGATAAAATTGAAAACATCAATTATATTACAGACATCTCATTATGGGGTATGAGTTTGAGTTGATAAACAGATGAAAAAATGGTTAAATAGCTACATGTATCTTTCATTGTTTCCTTTATTTATATATTACAGCCTACAAGTACTTGTACTGAACAAGATCAACTATGTCTGTACAAGATGGGATGATGAAATCTCATTTTCCAGGACAAGGCCAAAGAGAAAAACACATTCCAAATCTTATATCATCTTTGAGTGAAGCTAAGTTTCTATACTCTGCTGACTCCTAACAGTTTAATAGTTAGATTTTTAAAAGAACATGATGTTGGAAACAAATTAAAGAAAAAGGGCAACCTTGTCAGCTTAAAAAAAAAGTGCATATACATGTTCAAAGATGCAGTGGATTAGTACTACTTAGGGGTTATTTGATCTGTTTTAGAGTTTTACTGACATTACAATCACTTTTTACTACAAGGCTTTTGAAGTTAACTTCAGTAGCTTTCCCATAACCTTTTCTAATGATAAAAATTGGTCAATCTTTTACTAGTTCCAATTAGACTAAAACTTGGGGTTTTTTTGTTTGTTTTGACTTTGTTTAATGTTATGCATGTTTTTTACTTTTTTTCTGGTTGATATTATGTATTTTTTAAAAGTATATTTTGGCTATTGGTGATAGCAAACTTAATTTGCTTTTTAATGCTTGGAAATCCACAACTTTTATTGAAATAGCTCTTTAAATAAAAACGACTGCTGTATCTTGGCATACAGTATAGTAGGCTTTTAAAAAACTTCTAAATATTCACAGTTTTTCTTTAGTTTCAAGATTGTTTTACTCTCTGTGTTTTAATGGCCTCTGAATGTCAATTTTATAGGGATGTTCTTGCCATAGAGCCCATCTATTCCATTTTCAGTCTATTTGAAATGTGTTACTAAAGTGTTATTTATTTTAGCTTTTATTGGTTGGATTGCTTTCAAGAATAGCATTTACATACAGTGTACTATATTGAACATATGGTTATATAGTATTACTGTCATATGTGAACTGGGCATATAAATTCTGCCTTGGAATTTGTATTTCTTGACCTTATCATGTGATCCTTATGAAATCTGGCACATACAAACCTTTATGTGATTTCAAAGAAAATACTGAAAGCAATTGATTGTGACGTTAGATCTATGTGGTAAAGATCAAACAGTGAGCTAGTGCATTCTTCCCTTTTTATATGATCAGTGAATTTAAAACAATGAGTAGACCCATTACATAGTAAGACTATACTATTCTCTCTTTTAAATACAGTGGTCAGTTCTGGTGAATGGATAATAGAAGTCTGATGCTATAGGATCTACACTCTGTATGAGCTATGTAAACCTACCAGAATCTGAGTATCTATTCTTAAGGTCTCTCCTATCCAGATGTCACCAAAAGTAAGTGGTGTTTGCAAGATCTATATGAGGAGACATAATTTTTCATATTGAAGAGAAAACATTTGAGAAAGAAAAAGTTATCTGATCGAGAAAACATAGATGTGATATAAATAACAATAAATAATGAACAGACACGAATTAAGCTGAGGTAGAAATGTTAATAAGATATATAAAAAACTGGAAAGTAAAACTTAAGTAGAACAAATAATAAGAAATGCATATTCCAAATTATATAGAATTAAAAAAATTGTTAGACTTATTGCATTTAAAAAAAAACAGGGCAGGGGTTGTGGCTCAGTGGTAGAGTGCTCGCCTAGCATGCACGAGGCACTGGGTTCGATCCTCAGAACCACATAAATGTAAAATAAAGATATTATGTCCACCTAAAACTAAAAAATAAATATTAAAAAAATTAAAAATTAAAAAACACAACCCCAGGGCTGGGGCTGTAGCTCAGCGATGGCACATTTGCCTGACATGTGTGAGGCACTGGGTTCAATTCTCAGTACCACATATAAATAAATAAAATAAAGATCTATCAACATCTAAAAAAATTTTTAAAAAACCCCACAACCTGTTTTCTACACTTTTCTAGGGATAAGGATTCCAAGTAGCAGGACAATGTACACTATGGAAATGTAAGTACATTAACTGTTATATCCTACATCATCAACAATAAGATGCCCAAACTAGAAAACAAAAGACTGGTGTACAGTAAGTATATGGCATACAAAACTTTTGTCAAAGGATAACATGAATGAAGTAAAAAGTCAAATAACCAAAAAAAGATAAAATTGCAACATAAGTGACAGTGACAAGGAGATATCACTAATATTTAGAGTTTACATAATCCATATAAACACCAATAGAAAAATCTGTGGAGTAGGGAATAAGTAATTAAAAATGGCATATAAACATTTAGAAATTGAAACATTAAAAGATACTAGTTTTAGCCAGGTGCAGTGGTGCACACCTAGAATCCCAGTGGCTCAGGAGGCTGAGAGGCTCGTCCTCAGTGTGTGTGTGTGTGTGTGTGTGTGTGTGTGGTGTGTGTGGTGTGTGTGTGTATATATGTATATATACACACACATACACATACATATATACGTATATATATATATATATACACACACATATATGTATATATACATACACACATATATATACACACATATATACACACACATATATACACACACATATATATACACATATATATGGATAAATTCATAAATTCAAATATATAAGTAGTTTTTTGAAGCTTTTTAAAAGTTTTCATTTTTTCTTTTACTAATCCTTCTGGAGAGTACTGCTTTGTAAAAAAACAGGAAAAATCTGTTTAGCCTCACTCTTAATGGGACTTACAAATTAAAATGATAAACTCAAGTTTTCATTCATGAGATCTGATAAAAAGATTGATGCTGATATCCTATTGTGTAGAGGGCAAAGGAGGAGAAAAAGATCCTCCATGTAAGGTGGATAAGAATGTACATGCAATATTTCTGTATGATCAGGGGAATTGGTTGAGAATGACTGCTCATCAAAATTCAAAATATTCATGCCCTTGGCATCAGAAAGTTTATCTATAGAAATCTAACTTAAAAAATACTTGAGAATCATAGATTAATGTCCAAAGAAGTTGACTGTAGCATCATTGGAATATTAAAAATCTGGGGAAAATAAAATTAAGTATCCATCTATAGAGAAATGGTAAAAAAAAAATAGGACTAAGCTATGAATACTACACAGAATACTATGCTGCTGATAAAGAGAATAGAATCTCATGTACTGATATAGAAGACCTTCAAAGTACTTTCTCAGTGATTAAAAAAATAAGTAGGACAGTAGGGTTGGTAAATTTGAATATAAAAAATCCTATATGTATATAAATGTATACATAAGTGCTTCTTTTTTAAAGATGTATGGATGATCCTAACCTTATTTTGATATATAGATATATAGATATTTTGATATATAGACCTATAAGTTATTCAGCACTAAAGACAAAATAGGATTCTTTACAATCAATTTATAAAAACTAAAAGAAAGAGAAAAAGAAAATGTACACTATGGAAATGTAAGTACATTACAACTCATCAAAAAAACACTTCTCTCATCAAAGTATAAACTGGGGAATGCCAACTTCGGATTATGTGAGTGAGTTTTCCAGGTCAGTGAGGTACATTGTGTGCAGGTGCCTCTCCAATAGTAGACATTAGAGGGCCAAGCCATGTGGTGTTCCACCTAAAAATCTACCCTGGGGCACTTACAAAGGGAATGAGTTAATAAGAGATAAACCAACTGACACTAGTGGGGAGCAGAATCAGGATTAAGACTATAAAAGTCTATGAAATCTAGCCAAGAAAACCAAAATTTTAATGACTATTTCCTATGAAATATTAGGATAACTGCTTTTTTAAAAAGTATGTCTGAATTTATAAGGTTGGCAGAACAGAATAATTGAAGTTAGAAACATCCAGAAAAATATAGGTAGCATTGCTGATGAATATGATGGAACCGGTATCTCCTCTCCTGGCTTTGGTTCAAATCTCTCATTATATCTGCCTATAGTCTTGGCAATTAGTTAAAGCAGGACTAGCACAAGAGTATGTTAGAATCCTAGAGATTCCAAGTTCCAAGTTCCAAAGTCACCATTTAGTCCCTAT
Organism: Marmota flaviventris; assembly: GCF_047511675.1. Taxonomy (NCBI): domain Eukaryota; kingdom Metazoa; phylum Chordata; class Mammalia; order Rodentia; family Sciuridae; genus Marmota; species Marmota flaviventris. Next base: position 37,007,415 of record NC_092512.1, read on the forward strand.
GATCAGATGCTAAAGAAGATGACTTCTAGACTTCTTGGACTCTCCTCAATTTAACTTCCCCTTAATTCCATCTTCAGGACAAGAAAAAGAGTCATGTTCACATTTCTTGGGATCCATATACCTGGGAAAGCACCAGATCAACTAAGATTAAATGAGCTTGTAAATATAATATAAGCAAAGTGACAAAGACTAGTGTTTCATACTGGAAGCTCCTTCCAACTTTTTTATACTTCAGAAACAGTTATTTTATTCAAGAGGGAGAAGCTCTCAAAGAAGAATAAACTTTGCCTAATGTTGGATGGGCACATTTACACTGTTGTCCTGAAGCTGAGGAAAAAGATGGTCCTATCTTAGGAGGAAGAATAAGAAGGTAGGGAAATGGGTCAGAATAAATGGCAAATTTGCTCATAGCAAGGCCTTGAGTTCAATCCCCTACCCAAAAATTGATGTAACACTGAATATAAAATGATGTTGAATTACTTTTATACTGGATACTTCTAAGAAATATCCATCATAGATACAATTCTTTTATATACATATATATATATTTTTTTCTTTTTATACTATAAATAACTTTGTTCGAGATAAGTTAGAACTCACTTTTAAAAAACACTATTATGGACCAAGTTGTAACATTTCCTTTAGGTTGACCTCACCCCCCTGCCCCAAGAAAATCATGTCACAAAGAAGATCTAAAGAGAAAATTGAGAGCCTCAGTTCAGTTTCCAGATTAATCAAAGTATTGGATTTCATAGGAACTTGATCAAGATTAGATTCCTTATATTCATAGATGACTTTACTTTTCTTTAGAAAAATCTCATTTCACTGAACTGCATGGGACAAATTCCACTAAATCTGATAAAATTGTCTTTTAAAATGCTGTAAACTAAAAAAAAATTAACAACAACAACAAAATACTGTGAGCTATTATTTTTAACCCTTGGCAGACATTTGTAGAGTTAAGTATATATTTGTTTACCATTGGAACATACTAAATACAACATAATTCAGCTTAGCCAACTCAAAACAAAGCTTTGAAAATGAACTCAATTATGTTCTTTTAATTTTCTACATGTCAAAAAAATTGCTTCCCAAACTCGCATAGAACAGATGAATGGGACCATTTTTAAGCTTTATTATTATGCTGCTTATGTTCCACTATATATCCTGCCATATACATAATTTTTTTCATAAAAAGTTAAGCTTTTACTAAGTTACTAAAAAAAGTTTTTCCCTGCAGATTTCAGTGGTAGTTTCCTCATTATGAGAATGATAAAGGTTTAGCTCAGTGTTAGAGTGTTCACCTAGCTCACACAAGGCCCTGGGTTCAATCCCTAGAATTATTCTTAACCTCCCCCCCAAACTGATATATACAATGATGTTACATTACTTTTATCCTGAATACTTCTAAGAAATACCCATCATAGATATGATTCTTTTTTTTCTTTTTATAAAGAAAAAGAACTTTGAATTTAAAAAGCCAGTGCCATAAAAATCTGTTTATTTCAAAGTACAATACCTTTTATAGAAAGGACTGAAATGGAATTCTAAATGAACATCATTTCCCTCCTTACTCTCCCCTCTCTTCTCTACACGGTGACTTTCATCAATCATAGGCTTACTGTGGAATTGATAGTCTGCGTCTCTTTGTTCTTTCTCCTGACTTAATAGCACCTCTGCAAAGGAATTGGTTGAGAAATGGCAGAAACATTAGTCAGTCCAATAGGTATTTTCTCTGGCAGTTCCAGGCAAACGTTTTTGCATGGGAGATGCAAGTAACTATAGCCACAATAATATTTTGGTTCCCTTGACTCAATTTCCTTATGATACTCCTATTTTTTATATTTCTGTGGAAATGAGTGCTAACCTAAATATGAAGTACTATTGAGGAAATCCTCAAGCTATCCTCCTGCTTCTGCCTCCTGAGTAGCTGGGACTACATGGAGCATGCCACCACAACCAGCTTAACCACGTTTTCTTCAGCAATCAATAGCCTGTCACCCTATTACTGGCATTGGCCTTCCAATGTATGAATCTGATCTTGTTTCTGCTTGTAGGGTCTTGTCTAATATTGTCAACTCATGAAATGATACCATGTTTTACTTCCCAATCTTACTAATGTTGTCAGCATTACTAATGACATATAATTTAAATTGTTTTTCCCAAACTATTATTATTATTATTATTATTATAGATTCAAAATTCAGTAAATTTTGCTTTGATGCCATATTGCTTTGCACTGACTGAATTTTCTGATGGTAGCACATGATAAAAACATCACAAATTCCTCAGATGTGCAATAAAACAAATGCTTGTGTGACACTGCATTGCAAATAACTTCAAGATTTACTTCTGTCTCAATTTTATCACTTCCAGAAAGCCCAGAAGCTCTACTGTAATTTTTCTGAAATAAATAACAGATATATACATTTTTATTCACTTTTGTTGGCGAAGTCTTCAATGAACTGTTATACAGATTATAAGTGTATTTGAGTCCATCATAGCTAATGGGACTAGGCCTGTCCCAGGCTGCCACAGAACCAAGGTGGTGCCTACACCTGCTTGGGGTGACTATTTCTCTTTGGTCTGAGATACACTGCTGTAACATTTGTGACACAGCATTGAGATCTTGAGTAATTACTGGAAGGTGATATGATACTGTCCTATAGAAGAGATTTGAGAAATAATTTGTTAATGACCCAGGACTCACTGAGCACAACTTAACTTTCACAGTGCTTTCCTACATGTGAAAGTTTTAACATGGAAAAAAGTATGGGGTAATGAAAAGAACAGGGACTTGGGAGTAGTCAGATTTGTGTGTAAGACCTGATCCCTTTTACTGGGTAAATTCAGTTTCATGGAGCCCCAGTTTGTTTCCAAAGTGGGGATAATAAACTAAATTGTGAGACTGTTGAGAATTCTACATTATATAATGTATACAAAGTGTATGTATGGGACTTGTCTTGGTAGGAATTCAACAAGAGTCACCATTTTGTTTCTTCTATCCAAACTCTAAACAAAATGAGTGTGTGTGTATGTAAGGTATGTCATTAAAGTGTATAGTCTTCATGGTTTAAAAAGTTCTTTTTTTTCCTTTTATTTCCCATCTAAAATAAGAGAAAAATAATAGAAAAGGTAAAAAATTTTAAAAAAGGTTTGATTATTATAAAGTATGCCATTTTAGTCTTAAAAATTTAAAACTAAGTTTTTATTCTTAAAAATTTTGTATTTAATTAAAAAAATATTAATTACTAAGGTTTTAAATAATAGTCAACATATTTGACCTCCCTGTTAGTACTTCAGACTGAGAAGAAATTTCACTCCACTTTGGTTCTGATGATTACCAAAATTATATCCTTACCTCCTTTCCCCTTAGAAGTATTTGGCCTATATGTAAAATCAAGGAAGTAAATAATCTGCAAGCCAAAATAGTCTGTTTTCTATTTTCTAAACTAGACATGAGAGTAGTATCTGAGTATATCAACCTTTATATAAAGAAGACTCTGGAATTAGACTTGACAGTGATTTTCAAGTGAACATAGTGAGTGTGGAAGGAATTCAGTTTCACAGGCTGTACAGAGTGGAAGAAAATATCTAAAAAGGTATCAGGACAATAGGCCAGCACTTCAAGATTCCTTGCTTTTCTTTCTCTCAATTCTTAAAAAAGATGTTTGGAGATGGTCTTTTAGTTTAATCCTTTTATATCCAGATCAAAACAGACAAAGTTTCTTAAAAGAACTTGCAGAAAATTTAAAGGAAAGCATTTTGTAAGACCTATCATTCTAGACCTGGTTGCCTCTATCTATGAAATTAACGTTGTTAAAGCTTCCAAGTGAATTAGTCAGAAACCGTGACTGGCTTGGTCTTGGCTAGGCTTAGTGGCTGAAAGTACAACCCCCTGCAATAAATGAACCCACTACCAGAATAGTAACTCTCAATCCCTGGACATGTGAAAGGCAAAGCTATAAGCTGTAAGTTTTATTTGTTTTTCTATATTTCTTTTATGCTTCATAGTTTAATGGTTACCTGCTGCAACATGTGACTAAATCAGTCAGGGTCACTCCAGGTGAACTGGGCTGGCACTAAAAATCACACAGACACAGAAAGTACCTTTTTCTTGGGATTCAGTGTCAGCTCCTCTGCCCCAGCTTCCACAAGGGAGGGAAGAGAGGCAGGCATAAGAGAGAGAGAGCATGCTTATTTATTGGGGGGAAGACACTCTAGATCTAGAGTTCCACCCAAATGAAGCAAGGGATTGGGTTTTAGAGGGGTGTAGCTCCATCCCATTGGGTGATGCCCATTCCCAGAACTGTAATTCCTTGTCAAACTAAGGTGAGGTCCACTTGCTTTCGCGCTGCGAGCAGAAGCCAGTTCCACACCTCCACTGCACAAGGCTAAGGATACAGGCTCAGCTCCTGTTCATGGTGGCCCCGACAGTTACCCTTTTTTAAAAAAACAAAAATCAACCAAACAAAGAAAACTAGCCACAGAGGTAAATGTCCATGAGGTCCCTATGATATCTTATATTATTAAGAATCCTAGATCCAAAAAACACCATAACACCTCAATTCATGGAAGCAGAATTGTCTAAGAAAACAATTCTAAACTGTTCTGAATATACCTGAGCATCATCTCTTTCTGGATATCCAGACGTCTGGCTAACTTCATAATATTATTTCCTATGCTCTGCTCTTCTGTACCTTCTCTGCACCTGGTAAGATGTGATGAGGAAGGACAAGAGATTTCCTGGCTTAAAACACCTGGTCTGCAACACACAGGAACAGAGGAGATTATAGTGGCTGCTGGAATGTTTGATCATCAGTGTACATTGGCTCTAAATTGTTTAGAACCAAGGCTTCCCTATCTCATGATATTATAAAGTTGTGGTAAATATAATTTTAATGCCTATATAATACAGAGGATATACCAGGGTGTATTGTTAGGCATTTGATTATATCTTGTTTTTCACTGTCATAAGGAATGCTGGGATTAAGTACTTTTTATGTTAAAGCAATTTAAATTTATCTTCCTATAATTCCTGAAGCAGAATTATACAGTAAAAGATTATAAATATTTAAAGGTTCTTAAAATTTAAATTGTTTTTGGTCAAATTTTCTTCCTTCTTTCCTACTTCCCTCCCTCTCTCTTTCTCCTTCCTTCCTTTTTTGTAAGCATATTCTTTCTTTTTAAAAAATGTTTAGTTGTAGATGGACACAATATCTTTATTTTATTTATTTATTTTTATGTGGTGCTGAGGATCAAACCCAGTGCCTCACACATGCTAGGCAAGCGCTCTACCACTGAGCTACAGCCCCAGCCCTAAGCATATTCTTTCTACTTAATGATGCTAGTGAATACTGTGTGAAATATGAATTCAAGAAATTCCTTTTATTTTGTCCTATTCTGTGATATTCTTGATCACTTTCCTATTTGGTTGTTTTCATGTTAAATTCTAATATGGGTTTCAAATATTTTACAAAATATTAAAATTCAGTTCAATTAAAATAAAGTGTTATCCTGAAAAGACATGTAGTAACATGTTCTTTAGTTTATGTTTAGTTTAATCCTTTTATGTCCTTTTATATGTTTCTTTCTTTCTTTCTTGTTTTTAGTTGTCGATGGACCTTTATTTTATTTATTTATATGGGGTGCTGAGAATTGAATCCAGTGCCTCACACATGCTAGGCAAGTGCTTTACCACTGAGCCACAACCCAAGCCCCCAAAGGTGTTTCTTAAAAGAACTTATAGAAAATTTAAAGGAAAGCACTTTATAAGACCTATCATTCTAGATCTGTTTGGCTCTATCTAAAAAATTATTATTGTCAAAGCTTCCAAGGGAACTTAGTCAGAAGCCATGACTATGCTTAGTCTTGGCTAGGCTCAGTGGCTGAAAGTACTTTATCTATGAAAGGAAGTTGAACTTAATTCTAACCATCAACCTCTTGTCTAGTCTAAGCAAAGTCTGAATTCTGTATGAGTAAAGTCAATTCAGAGCCAGGCATGGTAGTGTACCTCTACAATCCCAGTGACTTGGGAGGGTGAAGCCAGGAGAATCATAAATTTGAGGCCAGCCTCAGCAATTTAGCAAGATCCTGTCTCAAAATAAAAAATAAAAAGGACTAGAGATTTAGTTCAGTGGTAAAGTGTCCTTGGGTTCAGTCCCCATTACCAAAAAAGTAAAAAATAAAAAATATATAAAGCCAAGTCAATGTCTTTAAATGATTCTCCCCATTTTTTTCATTCATTCTAAGCAAATTCTGATGATTAAAATAGGTATCACAAAGGCCAGGATATTAATCATATTAAAAAATGAGAGTCTATTAATTTCTCTCTTCTGCTATTATTAAATATTATATTAATAACATCATACAATAATACATTATATAATATTATATAATATTAAATATTATTATGTTAAATAATATTAAATATTATTAAATAACAGAAGTCTCAACTTACAGCTGAATAATGCTTTACATTTACAAAACATTTTGGAAATATTATCTCATTTGGAACTCAGATTAAACCATTCCAGTACAAAGACCAGATATTATTATACCCATTTGAAAGATAAGGAAACTAAAGCACTAAGAAATACATCTGCATCTGAACCAAAAAGAAAAGTCAGGGTTTCTAATGTCCTTTCCAATATCATTCTCCATATAACATTAATTCCCCCAGATGACAGGGCCATTTCTTATTTAACCTTTTCCCTGAATGAGGTACTAGAGTGCCTCTCATTTAAGAGATCTACTTACTTGCAGATGCCTGTCAAATTGAGAATTTCAATCTCACATTATTTTCTAACAACAAATGTTTCTAGCAGCTAAATTTTCAGATAAATGTCAAGTTGTGATCATTATGACGTTAAAGTCACAGGTTAATTCTAAACCTTTCCAGGGACATTAACAAAACCTTTAATTCTAAAGAGACAGGTAATTTGAGTCATAATAACTAAATGAAATCAAGATATGATTTATGAGGTGTAAAAAGCTAGCTTATGTTTTTTAAACTATTAGTTTACTCAAATGTCTTTGGCACATTTTTTGCAGTCCTATTCATAAAAGCTAAAACCGTCAATTTCTGAAACTGAAAAATTTCACATTACACAATAGTTATAAATATACTGAAATGATGTTAATTTTTCAGTTAAGTACAATTGGTATTTTGAAATAGGCTTAAATATATATAACCAATTAAAACACAACAATAATAATATTAATATTCATTGAGCCCTGTGTAGTACACTTAACCAAGAGCTTCACACACCAATTAATTCTTAAAACAATGCTAGGAGGTTGCTACTACTATTACTCCCACATTACATATAAGGGAACCAAACCAAGGATTAGAAACTAAAATAACTTATCCAAGGTCATACAGTTGTAAATAGCAGAGCTGGGATTAGAACTCAAGACTCATTATCTCCAAATCTAGAGTCTTCTTGGACTCCATTTCATGTCTGCCTCTTAAATAGACATAACATTATATCTGCAACATTTATGAAATTTTAAAATGCAGAAATACTAGAGATATTATATCTTGAATGTTACTCTCCAACAAAGAAATGTTGTCTGCTTTTTCATTATGATACAATCTAATAAACTTTAACTTCTGCATTTTAATCTAGCTGATGTTTTCATAGTTATAATCAGATAAAGAAGTTGCAAGATGAGTTATCATTTTCAACTGGTTTATTTGTTAGGTTTTAGCACACATCAACAAATCATGAGACACTGGACTGACTGTATACCAAGAAGTATGGTGGTAAGTTAAGTTCCTTCAGAAAGGTTGAAACTTTCAACTGATCAAATGGCACAGTCATTTCTTCAAAAACAAACAAAAAAGCCCTACATAAATAAGAAGAAAAATGACATTCTGAGGCTGCCTTGGGCTGCATAGTTAAGTTATGAGGAAATTTCAAATCTGGACTCCATTACCTTAAACAAAACAAATACCAATTTTTAAATATTTATAAACACAACTAATATGATTATGTTAAAAACAACTACATACATCTTTATTTAAATGAGAATTGCTAATAATACAGCTGGTACACATAAAGGTACTGGCAGAAGATCTCATTTCTGCTAGAGGCTGCTCTAGGTGGAAAGGGCATGGAAAAGAGTATTGCCATACTATTTTAATATTTTTAAAGACTTCTTAACTTATAGACATATTATTTTATTTACTTGGACTAGGTATAAAGTCATTTGAAGTAGATCATAATTAATAGTTAAAAAGAAAGACATTTAAGCTGATAATTTAGTGTTTAAATAATCTGCCAGTTTTTAAATTAAGGAAAGAAAATATTGTGCTGTATATACTTAAAGATATAGTTAGCATAACTTAGAATCAGTAAATTATGCAGATTGGGAATTATACTTTACTAATAATACTTCTGAAATAGAAATTTTTATTTTATTTCTCTTCAGCATTATAAAGTAGATGTAGTTATAGATTACATTTATCAGCTATTCTGGATAGAACTCATAGGATTTAGGTTTTATATGTATTATATATAATATACACAAAATTTAATTATACATAAATCATATATATAACAGTCACATGTGCTGGGGAAGATAGGTTAACAAGAAAGGCAATTTCACACCGCATTTCCTCCTATAAATTGATTTTATAATATATGAAAGGAAAACCCTTAGGAATGCATATAGGAAGAATACCATTGCCACCCTTTGAGTATTTGGGTATGTTCTTTGCTTAGTGGTGACAAGAGCAAAATCAAGTTAATGCTGACAACTTCCTAAAAGCAGTAATTATTCATTTATATTTAACTGAACTGTGTTCACAGATGTAAAGATATACATGTATCACTTTTGAAGGAAATCCTGTATTAAGTTTCTTGAAAACCAGGTCCTGGATAATGGATTAGAAAATATTATTTTAAAACTGCAGAATTCTTGGTGTCAGTCATAATGGAATAAATTCACTATTGCTGATCTCCCATGCTGCTTATAAGCAAAAGCCCTACCAAAAAAATATAAAAAAGCCAATAAATATTTGAGAGCTCTGAAAAGTGAGTAAGAATAACACAAATTGGGAAAGAGAGTCTAATTTGTGGATATGATCCATAGAGTAGTGAGTTTCATGTTTGCTTTGTTTTGCTTTTGCTGTTTTCTGTTATAACTCTGACTTAAGAGTAAGGTCTAAGTTGTGGTACATAGTAATGAACAAATCCCAACAGAAATCCTCTCTAGACATTAGATCCCTGTAGTTTCAAAAGGGTGTGAGGAAAACGCTGCTACTTATTCTCCTTGTTTTGCAGAGAATAATTGTGTATGTGTGTGTGTGTGTAGACAGTGATGGCCGTACAATGGTGGCAGTGAAACAGGCAAATAAGACATTAAGCAGCTATTGGAACTATTACTTCACAAGGTAAATGTAAACACACCTAAAATGACTGGAAATCTAGAAGTTTTCAACAGAGAGACAGCGGCTACAATAAATAAATAATTAAATATATATATATATATAAAATGTTAGAGCTGAAAAATCAATAAAAATCATCTAATCTGAAGAATGGGGCAGGGAGAATGAGAAAGAAAGTCTTAGAGATCAGTAAGGACAATATTAAAATTAACATTGGAGTCCCAGAAGTAGAAGAAAAAGAGAGTGATGTAAAAAAAAAAAAAAAAAGGCTTAAAACAATGGCCAAGAAGTCTCCAAATTTAATAAAAACAGAAACACTAATATACAGAGTCAAGAAGCTCAGAGAACCCAGAACACAAAACAAACAAACAAATAACTCAGAAGTCCTGCTGAAAAACAATTGCAAAAGGAAGTTCTTGATGTCAAAGGAAAATGTACCAGAGGAAAACTTGGAATTTTAGGAATGAAGGAAGAGCAATGGACATGGTAAATATCAGGAGACTACATTTTACTCCTTAAAAAAAAAAAAAAAAAAGTAGGATTACTGAGGCAAAGATCAAGCTCTTATTTGGTAGGACTTTCAATGTATGTTGATGTAATACATAGGGTAATTAGAACATAAATGGGAGCCAGGCACCGTGGCACATGCCTGTAACTCCAGCGGCTTGGGAGGCTGAGGCAGGAGGACTGTGAGTTCAAAACCTGACTTAGCAAAAGTGGGGCCCTAAGCAACTCAGTGAGACCCTGTCTCTAAATAAAAAGTACAAAATAGGGCTGGGGATGTGGCTCAATGGTCAAACGCCTTGAGTTCAATCTCTGGTAGCCCCACCCACCAACCTCCTTACCTCCCCGATCCTGGCAAAAAAAAAAAGAGACCATAAAGGGGAGATAATAAAGGAAACTATAAGATTGTCAGGCTTCTACACTTTCCTTGAAGTGATTAAAATATCAACTCTAAGTTGACTATAAAAGATTTTGCATCTATAGTGTAACCCCTGGAGCAACCATTAGACTATATTACAAAGAAATATAGTTGAAAAGTACATAAAACTAAATAGAATATTTAAGAAATCCTGCAATGCACCTAGAGCTGAATCTACTACTAATAAAAAATTCATTAAAGATCAGTCCTCTGTAACTAAGCAGCTTTCCTTAAACCATCCCATACAACTGATAACAGATTTTCTTTTTTTTAAAATAAAATTTAAAAAAAATATTTATTTTTTAGGTGTAGATGGACACAACACAATGCCTTCATTTTTATGTGCTGCTGAGGATCAAACCCAGGTCCCACCGTGTTAGGCGAGCACTCTACCGCTGAGCCACAATCCCAGCCCCGATAGCAACTTTTCTAAATTTCCTTCACAGAATAAGTTACAGTTCTTACTTAATTCATCTAAAGTATTTCACAGCACTCCATTTTATGAAGATCTATATTCTGCTAAACTTCCATCAATTATAATTATTAAATGAAGTGCGGTATCTAAAGGCACAAGGTCTTATTCATTACTGGTTTCTCAGTATCTTGCACGTTTGATAAAAGGCAGGTGTTCTAACTGAATGCATAAAAGATGATTCCCAAAGATTACCTGAATGTAGACCTGAAAGCAAGGGCTAAGAGGTTCATTATAAGGTAATGAGTCAAGTTGATTACATAAGACAGGAGGAAAAAATGTGATTTCAAAAACTAACTTAATTTCTTTGGGTCATCTTGAGATATTATACCATATTCTAACAAAGCTTAAAAGATTTTTAGTATTTGCTTTCAGAGTTTTTATTACTGTCTCCTAAATGTCAAACAAAATTAAGCCTTCATAATTTAATGCCAAAATAATTCCATCTTACTAGAATCACCCAGAGCCATGCTTCAGCAGTAGAGAATGTCAATGATAAAGTAACTCTTATCATTTTTAGGACCTAATGAATTCTAGAATAAAAATCTCTGAGATGATCAGGTCTTCTGTGCATAAATTCCTTTGTAACATTCTTGCAAAAGAACTACAGTTTTCAAGTATATATTTCTGTTCTAATAAAATTTTGAACTTTCAGAAATCAATTTCCAATGGTTTTCATTTTTATTTTCTGTCAGAGAAATCAACAATTACAAGCCACATTTTCTTTTTTTTTCTAAGAGAGAGAGAGAAAGAGAGAAAGAGAGAGAGAGAAATTTTTTAATATTTATTTTTTGGTTTTCGGCAGACACAACATCTTTGTTTGTATGTGGTGCTGAGGATCGAACCCGGGCCGCACGCATGCCAGGCGAGCGCGATACCGCTTGAGCATCACATCCCCAGCCCCAAACAAGCCACATTTTCTAAAATTACTTTGCAATCAAATAGGTTTTTTTATTGTAAAATTTCTCTTTTTTTTATCTTTTATTGGTTTTATTTTTTTTAAATACATGACAGCAGTGGAATGCATTACAATTCTTATTACACATACAAAGCACAATTTTTCATATTTCTGTATATAAAGGATATTCACACCAATTGATGCCTTTATACATGTACTTTGTTGTTGTTGTTTTGCATTAAAATTCTTTTTTTTAAATTTTTGTTGTTGGTTGTTCAAAACATTACAGTTCTTGATATATCATATTTCACACTTTGATTCAAGTGGGTTATGAACTCCCATTTTTACCCTGTATACAGATTGCAGAATCACATCAGTTACACATCCATTGATTTACATATTGCCATACTAGTGTCTGTTGTATTCTGCTGCCTTTCCTATCCTCTACTATCCGCCCCCCTCCCCTCCCCTCCCCTCCCCTCTTCTCACTCTACCCCCTCTAATGTAATTCATTTCTCCCCCTTGTGTTTTTTTTCCCTTTCCCCTCACTTCCTCTTGTATGTAATTTTGTATAACCCTGAGGGTCTCCTTCCATTTCCATGCAATTTCCCTTCTCTCTCCCTTTCCCTCCCACCTCTCATCCCTGTTTAATGTTAATCTTCTTCTCATGCTCTTTGTCCCTACTCTGTTCTTAGTTACTCTCCTTATATCAAAGAAGACATTTGGCATTTGTTTTTTTAGGGATTGGCTAGCTTCACTTAGCATAATCTGCTCTAATGCCATCCATTTCCCTGCAAATTCTATGATTTTGTCATTTTTTAATGCAGAGTAATACTCCATTGTGTATAAATGCCACATTTTTTTTATCCATTCGTCTATTGAAGGGCATCTAGGTTGGTTCCACAGTCTTTCTATTGTGAATTGTGCTGCTATGAACATCGATGTAGCAGTGTCCCTGTAGCATGCTCTTTTTAGGTCTTTAGGGAATAGACCTAGAAGGGGAATAGCTGGGTCAAATGGTGGTTCCATTCCCAGCTTTCCAAGAAATCTCCATACTGCTTTCCAAATTGGCTGCGCCAATTTGCAGTCCCACCAGCAATGTACAAGAGTACCCTTTTCCCCACATCCTCGCCAGCACTTGATGTTGTTTGACTTCATAATGGCTACCAATCTTGCTGGAGTGAGATGGTATCTTAGGGTGGTTTTGATTTGCATTTCTCTGACTGCTAGAGATGGTGAGCATTTTTTCATGTACTTGTTGATTGACTGTATGTCCTCCTCTGATAAGTGTCTGTTCAGGTCCTTGGCCCATTTGTTGATTGGGTTATTTGTTATCTTATTGTCTAATATTTTGAGTTCTTTGTATACTCTGGATATTAGGGCTCTATCTGAAGTGTGAGGAGTAAAGATTTGTTCCCAGGATGTAGGCTCCCTATTTACCTCTCTTATTGTTTCTTTTGCTGAGAAAAAAACTTTTTAGTTTGAGTAAGTCCCATTTGTTGATTCTAGTTATTAACTCTTGTGCTATGGGTGTCCTATTGAGGAATTTGGAGCCCGACCCCACAGTATGTAGATCGTAGCCAACTTTTTCTTCTATCAGACGCAGTGTCTCTGATTTGATATCAAGCTCCTTGATCCATTTTGAGTTAACTTTTGTGCATGGTGAGAGAAAGGGATTCAGTTTCATTTTGTTGCATATGGATTTCCAGTTTTCCCAGCACCATTTGTTGAAGATGCTATCCTTCCTCCATTGCATGCTTTTAGCCCCTTTATCAAATATAAGATAGTTGTAACTTTGTGGATTAGTCTCTGTGTCCTCAATTCTGTACCATTGGTCCACCCGCCTGTTTTGGTACCAGTACCATGCTGTTTTTGTTACTATTGCTCTGTAGTATAGTTTGAAGTCTGGTATCACTATACCGCCTGATTCACACTTCCTGCTTAGCATTGTTTTTGCTATTCTGGGTCTTTTATTTTTCCATATGAATTTCATGATTGCTTTATCTATTTCTACAAGAAATGCCATTGGGATTTTGATTGGCATTGCATTAAACATATAGAGAACTTTTGGTAATATCGCCATTTTGATGATGTTAGTTCTGCCTATCCATGAACAGGGTATATTTTTCCATCTTCTAAGATCTTCTTCTATTTCTCTCTTTAGGGTTCTGTAGTTTTCATTGTATAAGTCTTTCACCTCTTTTGTTAGGTTGATTCCCAAGTATTTTATTTTTTTTTTTGAGGATATTGTGAATGGAGTGGTTGTCCTCATTTCCATTTCAGAGGATTTGTCGCTGATATACAGGAATGCCTTTGATTTATGCGTGTTGATTTTATATCCTGCCACTTTGCTGAATTCATTTATTAGCTCTAATAGTTTCTTTGTAGACCCTTTTGGGTCTGCTAGGTATAGAATCATGTCACCTGCAAATAGTGATAATTTAAGTTCTTCTTTTCCTATTTTTATGCCTTTAATTTCTTTCATCTGTCTAATTGCTCTGGCCAGTGTTTCGAGAACTATGTTGAACAGAAGTGGTGAGAGAGGGCATCCCTGTCTTGTTCCAGATTTTAGAGGGAATGCCTTCAATTTTTCTCCATTCAGAATGATGCTAGCCTGAGGCTTAGCATAGATTGCTTTTACAATATTGAGGTATGTTCCTGTTATCCCTAGTTTTTCTAGAGTTTTGAACATAAAGGGATGCTATACTTTGTCGAATGCTTTTTCTGCATCTATCGAGATGATCATATGGTTCTTATTTTTAAGTCTATTGATGTGGTGAATAACATTTATTGATTTCCGTATATTGAACCAGCCTTGCATCCCAGGGATGAATCCTACTTGATCATGGTGCACAATTTTTTTGATATGTTTTTGTATCCGATTCGCCAGAATTTTATTGAGGATTTTTGCATCTAGGTTCATTAGAGATATTAGTCTGTAGTTTTCTTTCTTTGAAGTGTCTTTGTCTGGTTTAGGTATCAGGGTGATGTTGGCCTCGTAGAATGAATTTGGAAGTTCTCCCTCTGTTTCTATTTCCTGAAGTAGCTTGAAAAGTATTGGTATTAGTTCCTCTTTAAAGGTTTTGTAAAACTCTGCTTTATACCCATCCGGTCCTTGGCTTTTCTTAGTTGGTAGTCTTTTGATGGTTTCTTCTATTTCCTCAATTGATATTGGTCTGTTTAGGTTGTCTATATCCTCCTGACTCAATCTGGGCAGATCATACGACTTAAGAAATTTATCAATGCCTTCACTATCTTCTATTTTATTGGAGTATAAGGATTCAAAATAATTTCTGATTATCTTCTGTATTTCTGAAGTGTCTGTTGTGATATTGCCTTTTTCATCCCGTATGCTAGTAATTTGAGTTCTCTCTCTTCTTCTCTTCGTTAGCATGCTAAGGGTTTGTCGATTTTACTTATTTTTTCAAAGAACCAACTTTTAGTTTTGTCAATTTTTTCAATTGTTTCTTTTGTTTCGATTTCATTAATTTCAGCTCTGATTTTAATTATTTCTTGCCTTCTACTTCTTTGGCTGTTGTTTTGCTCTTCTTTTTCTAGGATTTTGAGATGAAGTATGAGATCATTTATTTGTTGGTTTTTTCTTTTTTTAAGGAATGAACTCCAAGCAATGAATTTTCCTCTTAGAACTGCTTTCAATGTGTCCCATAGATTCCGATATGTTGTGTCTGTGTTTTAATTTATCTCTAAGAATTTTTTAATTTCCTCCTTGATGTCTTCTATAACCAATTGATCATTCAGTAACCTATTGTTCATTCTCCAAGTGATGCATGATTTTTCCTTCCTTCTTTTATCATTGATTTTCAGTTTCAATCCATTATGATCAGATAAGATGCATGGTATTATCTCTACTCCTTTATATTGTCTAAGAGTTGCCCTGTGACATAATATATGATCTATTTTTGAGAAGGATCCATGTGCTGCTGAGAAAAAAGTGTAACTGCTTGATGTTGGGTGGTATATTCTATATATGTCAATTAAGTCTAGGTTATTAATTGTGTTATTGAGTTCTATAGCTTCCTTATTCAACTTTTGTTTGGAAGATATGTCCAGTTGTGAGAGAGGTGTGTTGAAGTCTCCCATGATTATTGTATGGTGGTCTATTAGACTCTTGAACTTGAGAAGAGTCTGTTTGATGAACATAGCTGCACCATTGTTTGGGGCATATATATTTATGATTGTTATGTCTTGTTGGTGTATGGTTCCCTTGAGCAGTATGTAGTGTGCCTCTTTATCCCTTTTGATTAACTTTGGCTTGAAATCTGTTTTATTTGATATGAGTATGGACACTCCTGCTTGTTTCCGAAGTCGATATGAGTGATATGATTTTTCCCAACCTTTCACCTTCAGTCTATGTATGTCTTTTCCTATCAAATGCGTGTCCTGTAGGCAGCATATTGTTGGGTCTTGTTTTGTGATCCTTTCTACTAGCCTGTGTCTCTTAATTGGTGAGTTTAAGCCATTAACATTTAGGGTTATTATTGAGATATGGGTTGTTCTTCCAGCCATATTTGTTAATTTATGTTACTAAACATGGTTTGTTTTCCTCTTTGATTATTTTCCCCCCTTTCCTGTACTACCTCCCACTGTTGGTTTTCATTGTTATTTTCCATTTCCTCTTCCTGTAATGTTTTGCCAAGGATGTTTTGAAGAGATGGTTTTCTAGCTGCAAATTCTTTTAACTTTTGTTTATCGTGGAAGATTTTAATTTCATCTTCCATCCTGAAGCTTAATTTCGCTGGATACACAATTCTTGGTTGGAACCCATTTTCTTTCAGTGTTTGAAATATGTTATTCCAGGATCTTCTAGCTTTCAGAGTCTGTGTTGAAAGATCAGCTGTTATCCTGATTGGTTTACCCCTAAATGTAATCTGCTTCCTTTCTCTTGTAGCTTTTAAAATTCTCTCCTTATTCTGTATGTTGGGCATCTTCATTATATTGTGTCTAGGTGTGGATCTCTTATGATTTTGCACATTCGGCGTCCTGTAGGCTTCTAGGATTTGGGATTCTGTCTCATTCTTCAAGTCTGGGAAGTTTTCTCATATTATTTCATTGAATAGATTGCTCATTCCTTTGGTTTGGACCTCTATACCTTCCTGTACCCCAATGACTCTTAAGTTTGTTCTCTTTATGTTATCCCATATTTCTTGGATGTTCTGCTCATGGTTTCTTAACAGTCTTGCTGAGCTGTCTATGTTCTTTTCAAGTTGAAATACTTTGTCTTCATTGTCTGATGTGCAATCAAATAGTTTTGAGCTCATAAAACAAATTTAAAAAACAGAAACAAAGAACCTAAACAGCATTTCCACAACCACATCATGTGTGTCCAAAATATTGAAAAGAATCAATTATTAGATGCATATGTGTGAGAGAATATACATATATATATATATATATATATATATATATATATATATACACACACACACACACACACACACACATATACATACACATACGCACACACATACATATACAAAATTGCTATTGCCTGGCTGTTTCTCCTTACCTTTTAGAAAAAGATTAATATTCAGAGTGAAAAGTAGAACACTGTAGAATGACATAACATGTTTCTTCTTCCATCTTTAACTTATGGTACCTTAAACAACTTCTTGACTATTCTTAAAAGGTGAGCTTCACAATGGCACTCTTTTGCCCTCCAATTAAAAGGCACTGAGGACTGCTGGACATCAGAATCAGAAACAGAGCTAGGCACTTCTGCCTTACTCTCCCCTCCCCTACCCTCCCCACCATGACCCTTAACATTATAGCCAAACATATTTCTCTCTTTCTTTTTACCAATTTAGTTATCTCAGGACTTCCAAAGACTACTGGATATGGAATGGGGCTTTTGTGGATGAGGAAAAAGTGCCACACAAAGTCCTTTTCTTTTTTGGTACTGGGGATTAAACCTAGGAGTGCTTGACCACTGAGCCACATCCCAGCCCTTTTTTATATATAGAGACAGGGTCTTGCCGAGTTGCTTAGGGCCTCACTGAGATGCTGAGGCTGGCTTTGAACCTGTGATCCTCCTGCCTCAGCCTCCCAAATTGCTGGGATTATAGGTACGTACCACTACATGGAGCGCACAAAGTCTTTTTGGATAATCAAATTGATAATGGGACTTTAATGGGTTCACGCACGTGGACCAATAGATCAGAAATTTCCCAGATTGGTTTTTGAAAAATCATTTCATTGACATTTAATAACATTTATGCATTTATAACTGTGAAGAAACAATCAGTATTCTCCTGAAACTTTCAAAGAAAGATTTCATCTTTAAAACAAGTAAAAAAAAAAAAATAACCAGATATGGTAGTGACTTATTCAACTCCCTGAGGCTAAAGCAGTATAGTTAAAATATTTTTGGAAAGGTAATGGTGGAGAGAGAAATTCCAAATTACAGCATGACAGAACTTTAGAACTTTTATAATCATCACATTTTACAGATAAGTAAACAGAAACCCAAAGAAGTCAACTACCTGGATAAGATCACTGTGCCAATTAAAGGTAGGACTAGTAATAAAATCTTGGTTTTTCTACTTTCTAGTTTAGTAGTAATCTTTATACTACATAATAAGAACAACTAAATCTGAAACAGCAAACATTTGTGAGGGCCTTCTACTCATTACTAAAGTACTCAATTCTAAGTACTTTAGAGTTATTTTAAAAAAATCCTTCATTTTCACAACTGCTTTATGAGATAGGTATACATCTTATGACAGAGTTAGAATTTGAACCCAGTTGTTTGACACTAGTAAGACAGGTGGGACCATGTAGTCACATTATGTATGCATTTAACTTTGTACAAATTTTCCAGTTAAAACTTAGGGAAGCATTTGCATTGTCTGGAGTAGGCCAATGGAGTCTGAGAGATCCGTTGATTCATATCTTGTTCTTCACTTCAGAGATTCTAGAGTTTGAGATTCCAGGCTCAGAAGTTCAACAAATCCTGGGTTTGAATTATATCTCTGTTTATTGCTAGGTCTGTGGCCTTGGGCAATAACTTAATTTCCCTTTTAGTTAGTTTCCTCATCTGCAATATGAAATATAACTTTCCTCAAAGAGTTGTTTTTAGAATGAAACAAAATAATGCATTTAAAGCACTTAGCACAGTGCCTGGCAGAGTCAGTACTAAATAAATGCTAGTCACATCTTTTTATAACCACTGTATTTTTCCTTTTTTGGCTTCCTGATCAATTTTGCCAGATCATTAAGTTCAATTTTAAGAAACATGATTATGTGCATTGATAACTCTTGGTTATGAGTGAGTACAGAATTACTGCATTTAGATCATGTAAGTGTCCAGGTAGATGACTTTTATATAAGGAATGGTATCCACAAGGATATCATGTAGTGGAAGCCCCTTTAAGGCAAGAAAGACTTTTTCCTCCCACACATATATTCCATACTAACCCTAGCTCATGATTTTCATTCTAGCTTCATCTGCTGAAATTGGGTTCTATGTTCACTTACATACAGAATCCTCCACTCCCTAGCAAAATACTTCATTATTTTTAACTTATGAAGATATAATTCAAATGATTATCTTTGGAATGAGACCTCATAAATTTGCTGTATAGAGATTTAGATAGAATATATAAACTTATGATTTAGGAGTATGTTAATAAAATGGATTAAAGCAGACCAACTCCTACAATTCAGGAAAATGGAAACAAATATATCAATGGTAGCTTTCTTCTGTTATAGTGGACCTTTGCTTGCCTCAGCTCAGTGATTATTTTCAAAGGCAGAGGATATACACAGAGTATCCTAAGGTTGGGCTTGAAGTAAACAAAACAAGGCTTCTGGGATCTGTGTATCCCTACAAATACTAGTCTGGAAGAGTCATAGCTGTTCATATCAGTCCTTTCCCCTGTTCTACTTATCTCTTCCAGGACCACAGAAGCCACCTACCTACAGATTGACTGCAGCTAAATGAATTTAATGAAGAGCTAGAAATGAAGATTTATTTTCATAATCCTGGACCCAGTTTTCACCAATGTCAAGCAGACCTTCAAACAGGTACTAGATATGTAGGCATGAGTCCTTGAGCCATATAACATGTTATACCACTCCAGTACCATCCTCATCTCCACTACTTTTTCTTTTTCTTTTTTTTTAAAGAGGGGGGGGGAGAGGGAGGGAGGGAGAATTTTTTAAATATTTATTTTTTAGTATTTGGTGGATACAACATCTCTGTTTGTATGTGGTGCTGAGGATCGAACCCAGGCCGCATGCATGCCAGGCGAGCACACTACCGCTTGAGCCACATCTCCAGCCCTCCACTACTTCTGAAATACCTATTTATTGTATTGTAGGCACCAAGGAAATGACAAGTGTATTTGAAGAAGGGAAGCAGTAATGCTGATAAATGTTTAACAAATGTATTGGCATATGAGAGCTGATTAATTGTTCATATTGATAGTGTAAATACTCCTATCATGGCTGATTTAAGCTACTAATGACTTAACAATTAATTGCCTTGCAAAGTTCCTGAAACTTTTTTTCAACAATTGGGTCTTTTAAGCCAGTATGAGCAGCCAGACCTAGCACATCACTGGAGAGAGGTCTATTAAGCAGCCTAAGGGGTAACCCTGGTCACTCTTTCCGTAGCAACTGGCCAGTTACCCCTTTGGTAAAGCAGGGGACTTGAATTAAGCATTGGCAAGAAACTAGGGTTCTTTCAATCCTACTACCTTGAGCTTTCTTGATCCCTACACTTGCTGTCTACTCTCCAGGGTCCTGCTGTATAAAATGGACATTCTAAATGCCCACAGCAAACCAGCCTGCCTTCAGATCAGACTAATTCTCCAAATGCCTCACTGCTGGTATCCATCTGCTACATGGGACTAAGACCACCTATAGCAACACAATGCCTGAACTACACCTGTGCTTTCTAGGGTTCTCTTCAAATACTAAGTCTTGGGTGACCTAACTACCTTCTAGACTTTGCCTCCAAATTTCCAATTCTACATTAACTCAGGAAAAAGCCCTCTCATTCTGCCTCACTCAAGCTCATTTCCAACAAACCTAGTTACCTCAGAGTTCATATATCTTAAATCTGAATATTTGCGCACCTTCCTAGTTTCAACGAGCTTCAGAAGTTCCATAGTTATGATACAGGATGCCCTCTGGTTATAAAATAAGTATGAATGGGATAACAGGGAACATCATTAACAAATACTTTTGTTGTAAATGTATAAACAAATCATCTTACTTTATTAATAAACTTTCTCCATAATATTTAATTTTGTGCTGGTGCAGTGAGATGATAAGATCAAAAAGAACATCCAAATGATAGACTTCGTGTGTTAAAGTATTTTCCTTCTTCATCTATACAGCTGCATTAACATGGACAGTATACCTTTGGGCCATTAATATATAAAAAAGATAAGCTTCCCCCACACTGGAAAAATTGTTGAGCATCTCTATAGCCAAGAACGACTCTCCTTTTCATTCACCTCCTAAGAAAAAGTGAACATTCATAGGCATAGCAAGAATGTTAAGGCTAAGCCTTGGTAAATTTCAAATTTAAATACGATTCAGCTGTGGGACATGCACTTTATATATTCTGTCGAGAAAAGAAGGGTGTCTGCTCTGCCAGCTGTTTTCTGTTTGATCAGTATTGAAACTACAGGAATAAAATTTATAATACAGTAGTAATTATTTAATCTCTAGTAATTTGAAGGCTCTTACCTGTACATTTGTAATCAGAGGCTACCCCTTTAAGCACAGCATCAAAAATGGATATTTCCACTCGCTGCTTTCTGTGGTGACAACTCAGAAGCAAGGAAGGCTGGGACACAATAAAGTACAAAAACGGTTCTAGTTGTAAGTCACCAGTTCCTCTTCGACCAGGCTGCCGGACAATAGTTATGCCAAGTGCCTGTCTTGCAGATGATCTCATGGATGCATGAAGACTTTCAAGAGAGAGAACCCCTATTTTTTTTCCTGAAGTTAAAGAAGTGCTACTGCTTAAGAGATCTTCTGCTGTCACCATGGAAATACATGCCTGGTTGGGCTTAGCAACATCTGAATCAACTTCTGAAAGATTTAATGAACTCTTGCCTGTTTTTTCATCTTCCTTCTGTTCTTGTGATTTTGATTTGGGCAAGGCTGTACAGGAATAGGTCATTAGTGAGATTCTACTTGCTGTAATAAATATGTCAAAAGGAATAAAATTTAGATTTTTTACAATTGATGACTGGCGTGAGGGACGGGCAATGCGGTGCTGACTAGCACCACTGTGCTGCTCTATTTGCACTATTCTAATTTTAACACTGTCACTGCCAATTCCACTGTCCTGAGCACCACTGTACCGAGATGAGGTTTCAGCCATGCCTCCATCAAATGTATCCATTTTTTTCTGTTCCTGTTTGGAGATCTGTAAGAAAAAAGAATATATTTCAAACCTGTGCATGTCAAGTGTTATTATATAAACAATGTTATACAAACAAGGATTTTAAAAAGGAACTTTTTTCATTAGACTTATTTTAAGTCTAATGAAACAGTAATCATAAAAACAAAGTAGGTAGGTAGGTGCTTTCTCAAAAAGAAATTCACCACAGAATGCTAAGGAAATACTTGAGAAAAAGCATTAAATGTGCATTCCCCTCATTAAAATAAACTTTTAAGTACCAGATTATCTTATTTAGGTTTAATACAATCTAGCAGATATTTTTAAAAACACCTCTTCAAATAATGATTTTAGTATTCTTTATAATGATTTTCCAAGTAATACATTGTTTCCAAATCATATTTAATGTTGGTTGAGATAATATTTTATGTAGACATAGATTATATTATGTTCTTTACCCTTGTTATAAAAGTATTTTATAGGTTTTTGCACAGTGAGGAATGGAGAATAAAATCAGTAATCCTAAATTATGAAAGACAGAGAAAAGTAAATAAAATTAATGCACACTATTTAAAAAGATGTTTATTTTTCTTTGTATAATAAGACTTGGCCCAAGGCTAAATGTAGGTGATCAAATAAAGTCAAAGTCAGAAAATAATTAATTAAAGCCTCTCAGGGTAGATTTTTCCTTTGTGCAATAAAGGTTATTAGTTCCCCAAGTTGTCCACGCATGAATCTGAAGAAGAAAACCAGGAACAACTTGGTGGCAGCAGAGGTTATGATCACATTGGCAGCATGACTTACCTTCCTCTTTTGTATGTCTTCCAACCATCTATTCAGTAACTAGATTTTTCACTTACTTTTTCTTTGAAGTAATATAGAATTATCAATGTAACTATGGAAAATCCAGAAGAATAAGAGAAAAAGCAAAATCCTCTTACTCCTATTTTGTCAGCAAATATAACCAATGATATTATGGAGCAAACTACTTGTAGTCTTTTTTCCTCATTTGCATAGATTCCCTCCATCTACTCTACTCTGTGGTTATGATCATACTGTAGAGACAAATTTTCAGCCTACTTTTTAACATGCTATTGTACTCTGCATAAATAGAGCTTTTAAAAGGCTGCATAATATTTTATTTAGTGTTAGGAATAATTTGTTCAAGCATTTCCATATGATTGATATTCAAGTTTCTAATTTTTGCCAACAAACATCTATGACAAACATGTAGTTGTATTTCTTTACAACAGGCTCCCAGAAATGGAATTACTATGTAAATGGCATGAATAATGTTAAAGTTACTGCTTAGGAGATCTATTAATTATCTTTCCATAAAGGCTGCACTAATTTACATTACTATTAGCAATAGAAAATTATCTCCCAAAGTACTGGATAATTATTTATCAGTTTTTAGACTCTTCCTTAATCTGGTTGGAAAAAAAGAGTATAATCTGCCCATGCTACAAGTTATTGTAAGTTGCTTGTCAAGCGCTGATGGTGGAAATATTCAAGGACTAATAAACAATTAAAGAGAATGATGCCCCTCCCCCTGCGCCGGCATAGTAGAGGGAACTGGGACCAAACACAGAGCAGGCCCAGCGGCCTGCTGAGGGGCAGAGCCGCCCCCCACCCCCCTCGCCTGCCAGGTAGGGGAAGGGTGACCACCGACAGAAAAGGCCCAGTGGCCCGCGGCGGGACAGAGCTTCCAATCACTCCTGCAAGGTAGGCGGGCCTGCGACCCACCTGCAGAAGAGGAGCAGCCGCCTGCTGAGAGGCTGAGCCGCCCCCTCCCCCTGCGCCGGCATAGTAGAGGGAACTGGGACCAAACACAGAGCAGGCCCAGCGGCCTGCTGAGGGGCAGAGCTGCCCCCCACCCCCCTCGCCTGCCAGGTAGGGGAAGGGTGACCACCGACAGAAAAGGCCCAGTGGCCCGCGGCGGGACAGAGCTTCCAATCACTCCTGCAAGGTAGGCGGGCCTGCGACCCACCTGCAGAAGAGGAGCAGCCGCCTGCTGAGAGGCTGAGCCGCCCCCTCCCCCTGCGCCGGCATAGTAGAGGGAACTGGGACCAAACACAGAGCAGGCCCAGCGGCCTGCTGAGGGGCAGAGCCGCCCCCCACCCCACGCGCCTGCCAGGTAGGGGAACTGTGACCACCGACAGAAAAGGCCCAGTGGCCCGCGGCGGGACAGAGCTTCCAATCACTCCTGCAAGGTAGGCGGGCCTGCGAACCACCGGCAGAAGAGGAGCAGCGGCCTGCTGAGAGGCAGAGCCGCCCCCTCCCCCCCGCGCCTGCAAGGTAGTTGGAACTGAGACCACCGTCAGACCTGCAACCGAGAGACAGAACAGGCCCAGTGGCCTGAGGAAGGGTAGAGCCGCCCCCCCCCCCACGCCTGCAAAGTAGGCGGACCTGCGACCCACTGGTAGTACAGCCCCAGAGGCCTGCAGAGGGGCAGTGCCGCTGCCTGCGCCTGCAAAGTAGGCAGAACTGCGACCACCGACAGAACAAGCCTAGCGGCCCGCAGAGGGACAGAGCCGCCGCCCGCGCCTGCAAGGTCGGCGGACCTGCTTCCGACTGGCAGAGCAGGCCCAGCGGCCTGCCGGCGTGGTAGGCACATTGCCCCAATTGGAGGAGGGGCAGAGTCGCCGCCCGCGCCTGCGAGGGAGACTTTGCAACTATACAAGACCAATATAAATATATAGGGGGAAAATTCAATAGCACAACAGTTTCACCAAGAAGAAAGGAAAGCGAACAGTATGAAGAGACAAGGAAAGAAAGGACCACAAGCATTGCAGGTCAACGCAACGTTAGAAGAGGTAATAGCTGCAGCTGATGGAATGTCAGATAAAGAATTCAGGATATACATGCTTCAGATGATCTGGAGTCTCAAGGAAGACATCAGACAGCAAAATCAGACAATGAAAGATCACTTCAACAATGAATTACATAAACAAATCCAAGAAGCAAAAGATCAACTATACAGGGAAATAGAGGTTATAAAAAACAAACAAACAGAAATCCTAGAAATGCAGGAAGCAATAAGCCAACTTAAAAACTCAATTGAGAATACTACCAGCAGAGTAGAACACTTAGAAGACAGAACATCAGACAATGAAGATAAAGTATTTCAACTTGAAAAGAACATAGACAGCTCAGCAAGACTGTTAAGAAACCATGAGCAGAACATCCAAGAAATATGGGATAACATCAAGAGACCAAATTTAAGAGTCACTGGGATACAGGAAGGAACAGAGTTTCAAACCAAAGGAATGAGCAATCTATTCAATGAAATAATTCGAGAAAACTTCCCAGACTTGAAGAATGAGACAGAACCCCAAATCCTAGAAGCCTACAGGACGCCGAATGTGCAAAATCATAAGAGACCCACACCTAGACACATTATAATGAAGATGCCCAACATACAGAATAAGGAGAGAATTTTAAAAGCTACAAGAGAAAGGAAGCAGATCACATTTAGGGGTAAGCCAATCAGGATAACAGCTGATCTTTCAACACAGACTCTGAAAGCTAGAAGATCCTGGAATAACATATTTCAAACACTGAAAGAAAATGGGTTCCAACCAAGAATTGTGTTTCCAGCGAAATTAAGCTTCAGGATGGAAGCTGAAATTAAAACCTTCCACGATAAACAAAAGTTAAAAGAATTTGCAGCTAGAAAACCATCTCTTCAAAACATCCTTGGCAAAACATTACAGGAAGAGGAAATGGAAAATAACAATGAAAACCAACAGTGGGAGGTAGGACACTAAAGGGGGGAAAATAATCAAAGTGGAAAACAAACCATGTTTAGTAACATAAATAAACAAATATGGCTGGAAGAACAACCCATATCTCAATAATAACCCTAAATGTTAATGGCTTAAACTCACCAATCAAGAG
This sequence comes from Marmota flaviventris, assembly GCF_047511675.1. NCBI lineage: Eukaryota > Metazoa > Chordata > Mammalia > Rodentia > Sciuridae > Marmota > Marmota flaviventris. The sequence goes on from NC_092512.1 coordinate 37,033,379, forward strand.
ACACAGGCTAGTAGAATGGATCACAAAACAAGACCCAACAATATGCTGCCTACAGGACACGCATTTGATAGGAAAAGACATACATAGGCTGAAGGTGAAAGGTTGGGAAAAATCATATCACTCATATGGACTTCGGAAACAAGCAGGAGTATCCATACTCATATCAAATAAAATAGATTTTAAGCCAAAGTTAATCAAAAGGGATAAAGAGGGACACTACATACTGCTCAAGGGAACCATACACCAACAAGACATAACAATCATAAATATATATGCCCCAAACAATGGTGCAGCTATGTTCATCAAACAAACTCTTCTCAAGTTCAAGAGTCTAATAGACCACCATACAATAATCATGGGAGACTTCAACACACCTCTATCAACACTGGACAGATCTTCCAAACAAAAGTTGAATAAGGAAACTATAGAACTCAATAACACAATTAATAACCTAGACTTAATTGACATATATAGAATATACCACCCAACATCAAGCAGTTACACTTTTTTCTCAGCAGCACATGGATCCTTCTCAAAAATAGATCATATATTATGTCACAGGGAAACTCTTAGACAATACAAAGGAGTAGAGATAATACCATGCATCCTATCTGATCATAATGGAATGGAACTGAAAATCAACGATAAAAGAAGGAAGGAAAAAGAATACATCACTTGGAGAATGAACAATAGGTTACTGAATGATCAATGGGTTATAGAAGACATCAAGGAGGAAATTAAAAAATTCTTAGAGATTAATGAAAACACAGACACAACATATCGGAATCTATGGGACACATTGAAAGCAGTTCTAAGAGGAAAATTCATTGCTTGGAGTTCATTCCTTAAAAAAAGAAAAAACCAACAAATAAATGATCTCATACTTCATCTCAAAATCCTAGAAAAAGAAGAGCAAAACAACAGCCAACGAAGTAGAAGGCAAGAAATAATTAAAATCAGAGCTGAAATTAATGAAATCGAAACAAAAGAAACAATTGAAAAAATTGACAAAACTAAAAGTTGGTTCTTTGAAAAAATAAACAAAATCGACAGACCCTTAGCCATGCTAGCGAAGAGAAGAAGAGAGAGAACTCAAATCACTAACATACGGGATGAAAGAGGCAATATCACAACAGACACTTCAGAAATACAGAAGATAATCAAAAATTATTTTGAATCCTTATACTCCAATAAATTAGAAGATAGTGAAGGCATAGATAAATTTCTTAAGTCATATGATCTGCCCAGATTGAGTCAGGAGGATATAGACAACCTAAACAGACCAATATCAATTGAGGAAATAGAAGAAACCATCAAAAGACTACCAACTAAGATAAGCCCAGGACCGGATGGGTATACAGCAGAGTTTTACAAAACCTTTAAAGAGGAACTAATACCAATACTTTTCAAGCTACTTCGGGAAATAGAAAAAGAGGGAGAACTTCCAAATTCATTCTACGAGGCCAACATCACCCTGATACCTAAACCAGACAAAGACACTTCAAAGAAAGAAAACTACAGACCAATATCTCTAATGAACCTAGATGCAAAAATCCTCAATAAAATTCTGCCGAATCGGATACAAAAACATATCAAAAAAATTGTGCACCATGATCAAGTAGGATTCATCCCTGGGATGCAAGGCTGGTTCAATATACGGAAATCAATAAATGTTATTCACCACATCAATAGACTTAAAAATAAGAACCATATGATCATCTCGATAGATGCGGAAAAAGCATTCGACAAAGTACAGCATCCCTTTATGTTCAAAACTCTAGAAAAACTAGGGATAACAGGAACATACCTCAATGTTGTAAAAGCAATCTATGCTAAGCCTCAGGCTAGCATCATTCTGAATGGAGAAAAACTGAAGGCATTCCCTCTAAAATCTGGAACAAGACAGGGATGCCCTCTCTCACCACTTCTGTTCAACATAGTTCTCGAAACACTGGCCAGAGCAATTAGACAGACGAAAGAAATTAAAGGCATCAAAATAGGAAAAGAAGAACTTAAATTATCACTATTTGCAGATGACATGATTCTATACCTAGCAGACCCAAAAGGGTCTACAAAGAAACTATTAGAGCTAATAAATGAATTCAGCAAAGTGGCAGGATATAAAATCAACACGCATAAATCAAAGGCATTCCTGTATATCAGCGACAAATCCTCTGAAATGGAAATGAGGACAACCACTCCATTCACAATATCTTCAAAAAAAATAAAATACTTGGGAATCAACCTAACAAAAGAGGTGAAAGACTTATACAATGAAAACTACAGAACCCTAAAGAGAGAAATAGAAGAAGATCTTAGAAGATGGAAAAATATACCCTGTTCATGGATAGGCAGAACTAACATCATCAAAATGGCGATATTACCAAAAGTTCTCTATAGGTTTAATGCAATGCCAATCAAAATCCCAACGGCATTTCTTGTAGAAATAGAGAAAGCAATCATGTAATTCATATGGAAAAATAAAAGACCCAGAATAGCAAAAACAATGCTAAGCAGGAAATGTGAATCAGGCGGTATAGCGATACCAGACTTCAAACTATATTACAGAGCAATAGTAACAAAAACAGCATGGTACTGGTACCAAAACAGGCGGGTGGACCAATGGTACAGAATAGAGGACACAGAAACCAATCCACAAAACTACAACTATCTTATATTTGATAAAGGGGCTAAAAGCATGCAATGGAGGAAGGATAGCATCTTCAACAAATGGTGCTGGGAAAACTGGAAATCCATATGCAACAAAATGAAACTGAATCCCTTTCTCTCGCCATGCACAAAAGTTAATTCAAAATGGATCAAGGAGCTTGATATCAAATCAGAGACACGCCGTCTGATAGAAGAAAAAGTTGGCTACGATCTACATACTGTGGGGTCGGGCTCCAAATTCCTCAATAGGACACCCATAGCACAAAAGTTAATAACTAGAATCAACAAATGGGACTTACTCAAACTAAAAAGTTTTTTCTCAGCAAAAGATACAATAAGAGAGGTAAATAGAGAGCCTACACCCTGGGAACAAATCTTTACTCCTCACACTTCAGATAGAGCCCTAATATCCAGAGTATACAAAGAACTCAAAAAATTAGACAATAAGAGAACAAACAACCCAATCAACAAATGGGCCAAGGACCTGAACAGACACTTCTCAGAGGAGGACATACAATCAATCAACAAGTACATGAAAAAATGCTCACCATCTCTAGCAGTCAGAGAAATGCAAATCAAAACCACCCTAAGATACCATCTCACTCCAGCAAGATTGGCAGCCATTATGAAGTCAAACAACAACAAGTGCTGGCGAGGATGTGGGGAAAAGGGTACACTTGTACATTGCTGGTGGGACTGCAAATTGGTGCAGCCAATTTGGAAAGCAGTATGGAGATTTCTTGGAAAGCTGGGAATGGAGCCACCATTTGACCCAGCTATTGCCCTTCTCGGTCTATTCCCTAAAGACCTAAAAAGAGCATGCTACAGGGACACTGCTACATCGATGTTCATAGCAGCACAATTCACAATAGCTAGGCTGTGGAACCAACCTAGATGCCCTTCAATGGATGAATGGATAAAAAAAATGTGGCATTTATACACAATGGAGTATTACTCTGCATTAAAAAATGACAAAATCATAGAATTTACAGGGAAATGGATGGCATTAGAGCAGATTATGCTAAGTGAAGCTAGCCAATCCCTAAAAAACAAATGCCAAATGTCTTCTTTGATATAAGGAGAGTAACTAAGAACAGAGTAGGGTCGAAGAGCATGAGAAGAAGATTAACATTAAACAGGGATGAGAGGTGGGAGGGAAAGGGAGAGAGAAGGGAAAATGCATGGAAACGGAAGGAGACCCTCAGAGTTATACAAAAGTACATACAAGAGGAAGTGAGGGGAAGGGGAAAAATAATACAAGGGGGACAAACGAATGTCAGTAGAGGGGGCAGAGAGAGAAGAGGGGAGGGGAGGGGAGGGGAGGGGTGATAGTAGAGGATAGGAAAGGCAGCAGAATACAACAGACACTAGTATGGCAATATGTAAATCAATGGATGTGTAACTGATGTGATTCTGCAATCTGTATATGGGGTAAAAATGGGAGCTCATAACCCACTTGAATCAAATTGTGAAATATGATATATCAAGAACTATGTAATGTTTTGAACAGCCAACAATAAAAAATTAAAAAAAAAAATAAAGAGAATGATGCAATAGTTATTAAAACTTTTCAAATGATATTAATTGATTTCATAGTTGTTAAGGAAGACATATTGTGAAAAAAATATGCTATCTGAAACAAAACAACTTGTCCCTGGGTCTTGGAAGATACCATGTTCTTTTAAATCATTCAACTCTGCTGTACTTCTGCCTGGAGCACCCCTCTGAGTTTGCCATAGCTAGCAAAAATTTGCTTGTCCATCAAAATTAACAAAATTTGTCTGAGAATTATTTCTTTACTCTTTGTTCTCTTGATGAGATTAGTACTTCACTCATACTTCCATTATGAGTGAGGATGGGTATATTCTACTAAAATGTTCTGTGGTGTTAATAGCAGACAGGGTTACATGAATATAGTATAGGACCATATAACATTTTGGTCAATGATGAATGTATATACTATGGTGGTCCCATGAGATCACAATAAAGCTGAAAAATTCCTGTTGCCTGGTTTCTCTGTAATCCTAATGTCATGAGAGCAATGCATTACCCATGTGTTTGTGGTGATGCTGGTGTAAATAAAACTACTGCACTGCCAGTCATAGAAAAATACAGGATATCAGCTATTTGGGCAACTGAGGCAGGAGAATCACGAAACTGAGGCCAGTTGAGCAACTTAGTAAGACCCTGTCTCAAAATAAAAAGTCTGGGTATGAAGTTTAATAATAGAGTGCTGAAATATCATGTGTGAGGCCCTGGGTTCAATCCCCAGTTCCAAAAATAATAATACATATAATTACACACAGAATATAGTTGATAAGAAATTACTGGTTGTATCTTTACTATACTATACTTTTAATCATTATTTTTGCATATATTTTGACTTATAAAAGTTACTATCATATTAAGTGAAATAACTGAAACTCAGAAGGTTAAGAGTACTATGTTTTCTCTCATATGAGGAAGCTAGAGAAGAAAAAGTAAAACAAAGTGGGGGTAGAGCTCTTAAAACTCAAAGAGATATCAATGGAAGAAGGAGACCAAGAGATGGGAGGGAGAGATGGGGAAGGATGGGGGAGTGATATTGGATAAATTATACTGTTATATTATGTGCCTGTACAAATATGTAACAATAAATCCCATCAATATGTACAACTATAATGCACCAATAAAAAAATGTGGAAATAAAAATTTACTATAAACCAGCATGCCATGTTACACCTACAGCAGCCTCCTACATCTCTCTTCTTGATTGCATTGATTTTTCTTGTGCTTGAGTTTTAATCTCATGTTGTTTTGTACATCATGGCCCCCCAACACACACACGCCTAGGTGTGGAGTAGGCTCGCTAGATAGATCATCTAGGTTTGTGTAAGTACACTTTACAATGTTCATATGATTAGGAAATCGCCTAAAAGCATGTTTGTCCCACCAAGTGATGCATGACTATGTATAGGCTTTAGAGTCAGCCTGGAGATCAAGCCCAAGATGACTTTGGGAAACCTACAAACCTTTCTAAAGCTACATACTCATATCTATAAAATGAGAAATAACAATTTCTCATAGTGTTATTATGAGAATTTGACAAGGCAGTGTACGTAAAAAAAAAAAAAGGTCAGCACAGTGCCTGGCACGCAGTAAATACCTAGTACCAGGTAGCTATCATGTTTATGTCTTCTACTAGGTGAAGAACTGCTGAAAGAATGGGCCAAGTCATTCCATGGATCACTAAGGAGCAGGGCAGTACCTGGCACATTGGAAAAGATCTGTAAATATCTGATGCAATGTTTGTTTCTGATATAATATTAAATGAAAAAATACTTGGTGGCACACACTATAATCCCAGAAGTTCAGGAGGCTGAGGCAGGATGATTGCATGTTCAAAACCAGTCTCAGCAACTAAGTGAAGCCCTAAGTAACTTAGCGAGACCCTGTTACTTATAAAAATAAATAAAAAATATAAAAAGAGCTGGGGATGTGGCTTAGTGGCTAAGCTCTGCCTGGGCTCAATCTCCTGCTATCAAAAAGATTTTTAAAAATAAAATAAATTAATAAAAAATACTTCCCATCAAACTAGAGTTGACTGTTAAGATATAAGTATATATGGATGAAGATTTCCCAATACTATACTTTATAAGGTCTGTCCCAGATGTAGGGGTCTTTCCTGCTCTGTACCCTCTACTTTGTGGGCTGAACATACTTCAGACTATCCTCTTAGTCTCTGCTATGTCCTCATTCTCATATTGGGACTTTAACAGGCACCTTCCAGGTGCTACTAGTCTTTCCTACTTCTGCCTAGTAAAACAACTTTTTATAGCACTTTTCACAGTGTATTCTATCTCAGAGATTGTAAGCAACTGAAGATAAAAAAGATGCTACTAAGTATGTTTATAATTTGCCACATGTTGTTAGCAAGATACATACATCTTCTTTACTGTTATAATCCTTTGAGAGAAAGTATTCTTATCCCCATTTTAAAGCTGAGGAAATGAGGCTTGGAGAGATTAATCAACAGGTCCAAGGTGAGGCAGCTAGCAGGCTGTGGTATGTGGAAACACCATGTTAGCATCCTCAGAACACACCACACTTTTTTTTTTCACACAGAAAAGCTTAATAACTACGTGCTGACTTAACATATGAATAAGCAGTTTTAATTATAAAATTCAGTAAAGTAAAAATAAAGTCACTGGTTTTTGAGACAACAGCTCAATTTTAAAGCTTTGTTATCCCTATTATAAAAATTTCAAATATATGTCCAAATCCACTGTCAACTAGAAATTCTCAAATAACATATGAAAAAGTAATAAAATCAAGCACATGAGTCATCTAGGATTTACTGCGCATATTTTGAAGCATTACAAACTAAATATCTGTATATAGTTGAACTAAAAAATATTTTAGGTTCAGTTCAAATCAGGAATTCAAGATTCATAAATTAATTTTATTCTCTCAGGAAAGTCAACCACAATTGACTAGATGTTTTCTGCATAGAGACTTTTCTTCTAACTTATATTTATATTTAAAATTTAGTCTCTCCTGCTTTAAAATGAATTAAGTTTCCAATAGATGTTAGCATGAAAAAACAAACCACCTGTAGGGGAAGTTTTAAAGAAATTTAGTGTCCAGCATTATTATGTGTTGAGATTGCAACATTAGACTCCTGCATGCCAAGTGGTATGATCCTGAAATATAAATAATCAGCAGGGCAGGATGGCAGCTATCAGCTTGGGTCACACAGGTTATTGAACAGAAGTCAGATGGTAACTAATTTTAGTCACTCCCAAGTAGAATGGAATCTGAACCAGTGATACAGAGATGAAAGACCCTCCCATTGGAAGGAAGGGCAAAAAGGTCTAACTTTCCCAGTACCAGAAAACTAAATTCTTATAACTGGGTTAAAAACCCAGGTCCTTCCATTTTCCTAAGCTTCCAAATTATTTGTAGCACTGAAACAAGCTGAGGATTTTGAGACATCGACCAGTGTGTTACCAGTCCACTGTAGACTACTTATCTATAATATTGAGGAGTACCTAGCTCATTATTGAAAAATGTTTTACAATTAGTTATGTGTGCTGGCCCCTAAACTTGAGCATCAAATTTACCATTCCTCTGAGGAAAATGAAAAGTTCACAATGTAATCACTCTGAAAAATACTTTTGCTTTATTATCGCCTAAGGAGACAAATAAGTTGTCAAAAATAGCATTATCTGCTTGCTGTGGGTGAGTGTGGTGTGTATCTCTGGGCAGCACTGTTAAATCAGCTCTCCTGCTCTTTACCTAACTTTTTCAAAATGAACAATAAAAGTTTTCTTTAATTAGCTACTGGTGTGCATTAACATGATCATGATTAAACCATAAAAACCAACTGTACATTACTCTGCTCCCCTGTTCCATATGTTTTGAATTATTCTGTTTGAAAATGTACTTTGCGTCCCTTTTAAAAGTTCGACCTTCTGCTTTCAGAGAATTAAATGCATATTACTGTAGTGAAGAAGATAATGTTTCAGACCTCCAGGCATATATTAAACACACTGGCAGCACTTGAGACAAAATGCTTTACTTATTAGATACTTCCTATTCTAAACAGTGTCATCAAAGGCTAAAAACAAAATCCATATAAAAGCTGCACAATGCTTCCACACAGAACCTGTGCCAAAATCCCTGTACTTTCCAACTAATGAGGAAAGGATGTGTACTCTTAACATATGAATGTAAGATTTTCCAAGCATTCACTTTAGGAAACTAGGCTATTGATTCCATATGGGTTATGTTAAATGAAACTGTATTGGTAAAATAACCTTTAAGATATCTGGCATGATAACAATAATTAAACAATATTCAAAAGATTAAAACAAAAGGGGAATTTGGTTCCACAATGGCTAATTAAAATAAAATGAAAAAACACAGCATGCCATCCATCAAGATAAATTGTTATTGTTTAAGAACTTTTTAAATACTGTTAAAATATACTTTTAGATAAAATCTGAAAGAGCTGGAAAAATATTTGTGGCTTAAAAATGGATAGTTTGGTGAAGAAAAAGTAGAGGACTCTGAAATTTTATGTGGAGATAACAGCTTTAAAGCCTTGAGCACAACCAGATGGTACTTAAATTGGTGGAATTCTACAATTTCACTATCAGTGGCTTTCAATATGAGAGGGTTTTCAATAGGCAGGAAAACATGTCAAGTTGATAGTTTACTTCTTAGATCATTTCAGTGCATTTTCCCATCCTTTCGTAGCTATATATGGTACAGACACAAGCCACCATGGAGAAGGTGCTGAAAGCTGTACTAGTAGCTAGGGAACTGTAACTAATTCCTCTTTTTCATGTACTGAGATAGGTAAGTTTACTAGCTCACCCTGGAGTCTGGTTAAGACCCAGAATGTCTTAGAAGAAGTAAATAAAATCACACTCGAATAATGGGTCAATACCAAAGAATGCAATGATACCATTCCAATTACATTAATTAGATGTTCTTCAGTAGCATTTTGGAGTAGAGAAAGATAAACTTGATTGAAACCTCTTGTTGGGTCAGATCAACATTTTTTATGAGCACAATCAAAATTCAGCTATATTAAAAAAATGCTGAAAATAAATGGATGTTTAAATTTTAGAAGAAAAATGTGTGTAAAACAACCTCTTGAGAATTAACAAGGACCAAAATTGTTCTGTTTTGATGGCCAACAATGGAAGGAGATTCTGCCTCTACTCCAGTATTCTACTTCATACTATTTTTTCAAATTTCTCTCTTTTTTAAAAAAAACTTAGTATACCAAACATATGTATACCCACAGATTTTTCCACCTACTTATCAGAATTATGATTATATAACAGCAATGCTGGAGAAATACTTCCAGTGGGTAAGAATTATACTTTAATCTTGATCAATATCTTTTTCCAATTATAATATGATTTTTTCACATCTTATAAATTGTAAAAAAATTAAGTGTAAAACCACAGAATATAAGTGACAATCACATCTAAAATGAATTAAGTGTCCCATAGATGTTAGCATGAAAAAACAAACCACCTGTGGGGGAAGTTAAAGAAATACCACTGTGACATATCCTAATTTTACTACCCTTGCTGAAATGTAGTAGTGTTTCCAAATAAGTAAACATTGTATCTATCTTACAAAATCTAATACAGTTTAAAGAAAAAAAAATCAGTCACAGTATTTTAATGGCTTCACATACTGGAATTACAAAGAAGTTACACAAACTTGAAAAAATTATGTACTTCGCTGTTTAAGCATTTGCAAACATACTTATTTTTGTATCTCAGAAGTCTGTGTAGGATGGTATGGTGTGGTGGGATCGAGAAAGGTTGTCACATGCCTTTAATGGCATCTACACTGGAAGCTTTATGTAAATAGTGTAATTTAATAAAAAAAAAAGAATACATTTTTAAGTCTCAAATTTTCAATAGCATCAGTATTATAAATCATAAACCTGTATAATTCTATGGATGAATTACCATTTCAAATTAGTGATATGGGAGCTGAAATTTATCTTAATATATTAAATAAAAATGTATTAAAAAAGGGTACGCTGGCTTCATTTTAAACATCTCTTTCAGTGTCACCATTGTCATTTTTTATTTAAAAACCAAATCTGTAAAAGCTTGTATGAACTTTGGTAGTACCAATACTGAGTGCTACAAAACAACAGCTTTTTATGTTTTATTTTCTTAAACCAAATGTTATATAAGATCTCACATAATATAACTGTTCCCAGTTGGATGACCAAAAAAAAAAAGTTTTCACAATACTGCAGTGATTATGGGAAAGAGCAGAACTAATGATACCCATCACTGCTTAACAGATAGAATGCTAAAGAGTATTATAGTTTCAAGTTTTTCCTTTCATGAAGTTACTTTTCCGGCTCTTTGAAGTAAGTCTGAGGCCACTACTGCCTACTAAGTATCAGTTCAAATATTCATATTTCAAGACCAGTGCAAACTGTAATAAAAGAAACATGGCGATACTTCAGTTAACCTTGTGTTTTACTGCAGCCTGTGGCCTACAGTTCTAATTTAACTTGTAAATTTTGAAGAAGGATCAGGACTAACTATAATATTTAGATCATTATCAGTGACTGTTTTAATCATAGACAAAAAGAGAAAAACTATATGCAACAACCTACCCGCACAGGCAAAGGTAAATTCAAATCCCATCTACTGAGATTTCATTTGCAGTATTGATAGTTAGACTTTTGTGTCTGTTTGTCCCTTTATACTTATATGATCTCATAGCATAAGCTTATTTGCAGGGGTTTCTATATTCATGGAAATAAAAAAAAATCCAGGTAAAACATTGTATATAGGGTCATAATTCAGAAATAGTTCTGATTGTCTTTCCTTTTTGTTATATGTCTTCTGCATATATAATAAACAGGAATAAGTTGGTCATTTTGTGTTCAAGGAGCATACATCTAATTTGTTTACTTCTTGTAATAAATTCAGTTTTTTTAAAACAAAACTTGACACATTCTGGGAACCTTAATTAAAACAGATGCCTCTGTATCAGAAACAATAACCTGGCTTAGAAATAGCCACAATGTTAATTCTTAAAAAGTGGCTACTGTGTGTACAAGGTAACTACTCTTCTAACTGATGAAATCTAAGGTCCCGTTCCATTGATGTCAATGTGGAAACCATTTTGTCCCATGGCTGCTTAAAGAGTTTCAATAGGATTAAATCAGCTGCAAGTCCTCATTATATCAGGGTTTACAATTGTGTCTGAGTTGGAGTCTGTTTCTCATAGAATTTTACTCAGAAACTGACTTAGATTGGCTCCTTAAAGCTAGTCCGATTTTACTAGAAACAACTGTATCACATCAGCCACTCTCATAAACTTGCTTTAAGATTGAATCAGCCCTAACCCAGAAGCAGATGAAAGTTTCCTGAGCCTATGCATTCTCTATAAGAGTCATAGAGAAGGTTGCATTTAATTTTCTGCAGCAAGGTAGAAGTAGACTGTGCTTATTAACTCTTCCAGAGGGCTTCTGTCTTGCAACTATGAACTTAATTTTCTGATAAGAAAACTACAGTTTTTGTAGAAATATCTATCCATAAGATAAATTTAAAACCCCTTATTTGATTACTATGTCCCCTATATCCTCTTTTCTTGCTTCAGTTCTTTAGAAAAATTATATAGGGTTTATGGAAATGAAGCAAGAAGAAGATGCTTTTAAAACAAAAGTTTCTCCAATATTAAGTACAAGTTGAAAAATGATGAAAACAATCAAGCCTATCTATAATTAACTTTATCTAGTGGCTGATTTTCATTGCCAAATAGACTATAGTTGTTTAAGAAAATTATTGAGATGATTTTCATTACAAGATATTCTATTTGCTAAATGAACTTGGCTCAGTTAACTCTACATTCTCTTTAAAGTAAGCCCAGATCTCAGGATTCTCTATTGATTTCATTTGAAATCTATTTTACAGAACAAAGGGTCATTTGCAAACTTTACTGGTTACTCTTTAATTTGATAATGGCAGATCAAATCCAAATGGACCTAAAGTCACATCTTAATTCTTTCTGTCATATATTACCAATACCTTAAAAAGTAATGATGCAAAGAATTTGGAATGCAAATTAATCAAAGTGTTAGAAATATCTCTTTATGCCCTTAGACAATTCTTCCTTTTCCTTAGAGAGATTTTTTTTTGTCTGTTACTCCATGAAAATCATCACTATACCAAAATGATCTTCCACATAAGTACTGATCATATCAACCTCTTCCTTCAATCCTTGGAAATTTGAAGTATCATCTAAATCAGTTAAAAATTTCTAACCATAGCTCTGTTCAGTTAGCCCAATATCATCAGTAAATTTTCATATTATGACATGTTCTAGGAACCCTTACTATTCTTAGAAAGCTACCTTCTGTAGACTCAGGAAGGTAACCCACTATATACTTTAAGTTTGGATATTTCTGGTCATGTGGGACTCCTTGAATAAGAGCTTAAAAGTCAGAAAAAATTAGATTTCTTCCTCCCAGATGTCAAATATCATCTCATAAACATTGAAGCAGTAACTAAGTCTAGACATTCCTGAGAAAACTTTCTCAAAAAATGATGAATTAGAAGACACACTTTTAACAATACCTTGTATATCATTACTCATCAGAACATCTCTTGTTGTTAAAGCTAAATTCAGATCACATTCACAATAGTATTTCCAAATCAGTACCATTAAAATGGAGAGCTCTTTGCCTTTAAAAATTACTGGTATTTATTCAAATTAGTTAGAAATATTTTGTTTTTAAAATTACGTCATTTTAAAGTAACATTATTTGGTTGATAGCATTACCAAATAATATTGAGTAGTTGGGTTTCAACTCTAATTTTATTGGAATGGAATATTTCCTGAGCTTCTTGAAGAAGCTTCAAAATTAGTCAAATGTGGAATGAAATTTTATTTCACACTGTTCATTCAACAAATTATTACTGAGCATCTATATTCTAGGGACTGGCTGGGGATTATAGCAGAAACACAGGTCATACCTTCATGGAGTTTATATTGTAGGGAAAAATAACAAAAATTATATAACTCACATACCAAATGTGTTGATGGATTAGATATTGGGTATTATGAACAATAGGAGTAAGAAATGATTTGAGTGTTTTTGTCTGAGTAGCTATAAGAATGGAGAAAGATGACTTCTGAGGTTTTTGCAGGAGATTTCCAATCTATCCATGTCCCATGTCAATGCTTTTACAATTAGTCCGAACTTTGTCTGTTTTGCTGAGAACTCTAAATCTCCACAGTGATCTTTACATAAGGAGAGAACACTTACTATTCTACCCAATTCAATTATGCTGCCTTCCTAGTTTCTCCAACAAATCAAAATACTAATCAGCCAAGAACCATTCAATGAAGGGCTATGATTAGTTTTCTGGAGTTGAACCTATACCTCATTCTAGGCAAATACTTGGAGATCAGAGAAATGGAGCTAAGACTTGCATTCTTGCCAAGATCCCCAAAAATCTCAGTTGAATGAGACATAAACGACATATCTATAACATCAGCAGAACATTATAAAATGTCTTTTCCCTGAAATAACACCTCTCTACTTTAACTTTGTTTTTTTCTTCTCAAAAGATGCAAATATTAAATATACCCCCATGGTATCCATGAGTTACTTATGGTCATTCCTTCATTTCATTAATAATTCTTGGTGTTTCCTTTGTATTCTCACTGGTCCTTTACACTGTACAAAGACTCTCAATAACTAATGAATGAATGAATTAGGAAAGGAAGAAACAAACTAAATCATTTGCAAGATACATATCAGATATACAGTCATAAGTAAATATAAGAATCAGTTAAACCTAGAGCCTGCTTTCCAGGGTAGAGAGACACATTCATTTACTAAAGATGCCTTCTGAACACATCAGAACCGGGACTGAAAGTAGGCAAAATTTGGACTCATTGAAATGGCATTAAGGACTAAGGGAATCACACACACACATCAAAGAGAAGATAAAATCAAAAACATTTTAGAGAATGAGTAAGAATAAGGAAAGGAAAATGTTTCATTTGGCTCAAACAAAGACTATATTAATGGGAATAATGGAAGATGATGTTGGAAAGACAGGACAAAGCCAGACTCTAGCCAGGTCTTCCTCAAAACAAGGCTTCTTGGGCACCTCAGTCAGCATCACAAAGGGCCCTTGTTAAAACTGAGATTCTCCAGCCCCAGGCCAGAAGCATCTTACCTGAGGGTGAGATCAAAGTCTCAGAATTCTTACACACTCTATTGTGTGAAAAACACTGTTAAGGACAATGAAGAACTATAAGAACTTTTTAAAGCAAATCATAAGAAAACATCGTTTGATAAAATAAATGTGATGAAAATGTATAGATAGGAAATTGTAGGTAGTATTACTAGTTAAAAATGACAATCATGGGGACATGGAATTAGGCAATTTATAAAGCAGCAGGTCTCAGGTGAATGAGAGAAAATTTATTTGATTACTCCAGTTCAGAATCTGGTCATGACAGATCACTACCTACTGAATAATCTAACCAGTTTTCTGGGCCTCCTCTTTAATTCATCCCTCACTACTTCTCCAATGAGTTTCTCCTCTTTGGAGCTTCACACTCACCTTCTGGTCTCCACATCCTCCTCCTATTCTTGCAAAGTGGAGGGCCCTTCCTCTGAAAGGTTCACTTCCTCTGTGAAGTACTCCTTTGATCAGCCTATAGCAACTGTTTCTTACACTTATGTAGGGCACTATCTCTGTCATTTAGCATATGCTACTTTCTATTACAGTTTTATTTTAATCCTTATGCTTTGTCTCTTAGTTAGATCATAGAATTCTTAAGTCCAGACACATTCCACATCCATTTTCGCAAACTCTGCACACAAAATATATGATATATGTCTGCAGATGTCGATGATAATGGTGATTAGGTGATTAAAATGGTAATGATGATATCCTAAATCATTGATTCCCTGATCATCTGTTAAGCAGCAAAATCATATTGCATGGATAACACTCATGGGATGCTTAAAATGGGTCAGGCACTGTTTTATATGTATCACACACATCAACTCACTTAATCCTCAGAACAACTCTATATAAAGTAGGTGCATTATTATCCCCATTTTGAGATAAAGAAACTGAGGCCCAGAAATATTAAGTAACTTGCTCAAAGTCACACAGCCAGTAAACAGTAGAGTTGGAATTTGAATATTTGCAATATTACTTCAGAATTCATTTTAAAATCACAACTTACAGAGACTGTCTCCCAAAACCTTATTATTTTTCTCTTCATAGCTCTTCTTAAAACTCAATGAACTTTAAACTCTTTGTTGTTACTAATGTACGACTCTTTATTAAATGGCAAGATAAGTGACTATAGGGACTAAGTAATGTTATTTACTACTACATACCTACTGCTGGGCACTGATGCTTTACAAATGAATGAAGGGGAAAAAAAAAGGAAAAGGGAATAGGAGAGAGTACAGTAGTGAAGCAACAAATACCACTATAATATCTAAGGGAGCCACAGGGGTTTTCATATTGCTGCAGATTTCAGACAGATGGTTTCCAAAGACAGCCTTCACAAATACATGAATACATTTTGAAATGCTGAAAGGAAAAACCCATTTGCAAGGTGCTGGGACCAGGTGTCTTTATTTTAGCAAATCATTGTATTCAAGAACAGGAAGGAGAGCTTGGAGATAAAGCACTGCACTTGGGAGCTAAAGGCTGGCTGAGTTCCACGGTTTCCACTAAGTCACACCTGTCTTTGTTCATGGCTTTCCTTTTGTTGATGGCTTTCCTTTTGTTGATATGGAGTTAAAATGGAGTAATCTAGGCCAAATTCAAATTGTCATTTCAATGCAGTAGAATCATGGTTTATTGGAGTTGGAAGAGGCTCTGGAGATCATTGTTTCCAGAAAATTTCAAACTACTTTTTTGCTACAGTATCCCTTCTTTCAAAGAAAATCTTACAGAGTCGTGGGGTAGTGGTTGAGGGATGGGAGGGAAGGGAAGATGTGTAATATGTAAAACAGAGCAAGGCTGCCATGGATGACACGTCATGCTTGTGTGTGTGTGTGTGGCATTTGAGGACAACAAAGCTCATGCTTCCTTCCAATTAACCACTCATTGATAGAATTTTCAATATTATTTTTGATTAACAAGTCACAATTATATATACATTTATGTGGTATGGTATGATGTTTTGATACATATATACAATGTAGAATGATTAAGCCAAGTTGATTAACATATCCGTTACCTAATTTATCTATAATTTTTTTTAGTGAGACATCTAAAATCTATTCTTGGTTATTTTTTGCAAACATACATTATTATTAAATATAGTTGTGCAATGGATCTTAAAACATACCTTCCTGTCTATCTCCCTATCTATCTAAAACTTGCTATCTTTTAATCAACAACTTCCCATTTCCTCCCTGGCTTCCACCATCTGGTAACTCATTCTACTCCTTCTATGAGTTCAACATATTTAGCTTCTTAATATATGAGAGACTTTGGTATTAGTCTTTTTGTACCTGGCTCATTTCAGTCAGCATAATGTCCTCCAGATTCATCCATGTGTCACAGAAGACAAGACCCTCCACCTTTAAGACTGAGTAATATTCCACTGTCTATATATAACACATTTTCTTTACCCATTCATCTGCTGATGGATACTTACATTGATTTTGTACCTTTGGCTATTGTGAATAATGCCACAAAGAACATGGGCATGAAGATATCTCTTTGATATGAGTAAGATTTCACTTCCTTTGAGTATAGACCCAGAAGAGAGATTACTCAATCAAATAGTAGTTATATTTTTAGTTTTTTGAAGAATCTCCATGCCATTTTCCGTAATGGCTGTCCTAATTTATATTCCCACCAACAATGTACAAGAGTTCCCTTTGCTCTGCATCCTTGTCAACACTTATTACTCTTGATATATTTAAAATAATATTTTATTGAGATAATAATTCACATAATATATAATTCATCTATTTAGTGTATACAGATAATGAAGAAATCCCATACCCATTTGCAGTCACTTCACCTGCTAACTCAGCTCTCCCACTCCTGTGAGACCAGGTAACCATTAATATTTTTGCCTCTATGAATTCTCTTACTCTGGACAGTTCATATAAATGGAAGTATGTAATATTTATTGACTAGCTTCCTTCCTTTTGTACAAGTTTGCAGGGTTCATTCATGTTGTAACATAAACATGAACTTTATTCCTTTCTTTTCTTTTTTGCAATGCTGGGGATTGAACTCAGAGGCACTAGCCATGAGATATATCCCCAGCTCCCCACCCTTTAAAAAAAGCTTTTTATTTTGAGACAGGGCAATTCTAAATTGCCAAGGCAGGCCTCAAACTTGTCATCCTCCTGCTTCAACATTCCAAATAGCTGGGATTACAGGAGTGCACACCACACCTGGCTCACTTTTTTCTTTTTTATGGACAAGTAATACTCTGTCACGTGGATATGTTACATTTTATTTACCTGTTCATTCGGTGCTAGAAAAAGGTTACTTCCTTTTTTTTAACCTGTTACGAATAATGCTAGTATAAATTTTTATATTACAAGTTATTGTGTGGGCATGTGTTTTCCTTTCTCTTGGTTATGTATTTAGGAATCCTGGGTTATATGATACTGTATGCATAATCTTTTGAGGACCTGCCATCCATACTGTTTTCCACAATAGCTGCATTTTTTCACATTCTCATTAAGGATGCAAAGTTTCCAGTGTCTTTACCTTCTCATTGATACTTGTTACCTGTGTTTATGATCAAAGCATACTAGTAGGTATGAGGTGGAATCTCACAGTCTGCTGATTTGCATTTTCCTGATGGCTAATTACATTGAACTTTTTCCAAGTGTTTATCTGCTATTTTTATATCTTCTTTTGAAAAATATCTGCTCAGATCCTTTCCCCAATTTTTAAATTTTGTTAATCTCCAGCTAATAAAAAAGCAAAAGGGTTCATTTGTCTTTCTTTCCCTCTTGTTATGGTTTACACATGAGGTGTTGCCCAAAACCTCAAGTGTGAGACAATGCAAGAAAGTTTAGAGGTAAAACAATGAACCTTAACTTCACTGGTCTACTAATCCACTTGAATGGATTAACTGGGGTTAACTGTAGGCAAGTAGGGTGTGGCTGGAGGAGGTATATCACTGGGGGCATGCCTTTGGGGAATATATTTTGTCCCAAGAGCTGCCTTTGCTTCTTATTTGCCATGTCTAAGCTGCTTTCCTCCCCCACACCTTTTGCCACAAAGTTCTGCTTTACCTCAGCCTACTGCAATCAAGTCAGCCATCCATGGACTGAGACCTCTAAAATGGTGAGCCCCAAATAAAGTTTTCCTCCTCTAAAATTGCTCTTGTCAGGTCTTTTGGTCACAGCAGCAAAAAAGCTGACTTAAATACCTCTGAACTTTAAAAAATTATTTTATAGGGCTGGGGTTGTAGCTCAGGGGTAGAGTGCTTGTCTAGCATGTGTGACGCACTGGGTTTGATTCTCAGCACCACATAAAAATAAATAAAATAAAGGTACACTGACAACTAAAATAATATTTAAAAAATTATTTTTTAGACAAGTTGCAAACTATGGCTAAAGTAGAACTGTTGTGGATAGAGTACCTTGTGCTCATGAGTGACTGAATTTCCATGGAACAAGGAATCTTCTTCTCCAAGTGTGTTTGTACATACAGTCTTCCTCAATTAAAATGGATGTTCCAATACAATGTCTCTATTTGAAGAGGGAGATATCTCCTTCCCCATGAAAGGGTTTAATTCAAGGACTTAAGAAAAGCGGAATACATTTCTTTCTTTTGCCACCTACTTCCCATGCTCCAATCAGTTGCCAATAATTGACTTTCTACTCTGTCCATTTTTCACTCTACCCTAGATCTATATTTTCCCAAGAACTGGAGATGGTTCCGGATTCCATCTACCTTTGGTACTTTCCCTTCTCTAAGCACAGTTGAAGGCATACTGCAAACAAACACATTTTATCACTTATTGGGGCATATTTCATTTACAACAGGAGTCAAGAATTACACATTCAGGGCTGAGGTTGTAGCTCAGTAGTAGAGTGCTTGCCTAGCACAGGTAAGGCCCAGGGTTTGAGCCTTAGCACCACATAAAAACAAATAAATAAAATAAAGGTTAAATTCTTAAAGAGAAAAAAAATAATTATACAGTCAACACTTCTAAATTCTAAATTAAGGAGAATTAAACATATTTTAATGTACTTTCTTTGAATCTCAAATATTTTGCATATGCTATATTGGTTTAGAAATACAATTTATTGTATTGTCCTGATTATTATATTTTACTCAAAAAATTTTTTCTTATTTTTATCAAATGTGCTTTTCTCACGTTATATTGGTCTTTAGATTTTATTTAAAAGAGGTACTTTAGGAACTGAGGTTTTAAAACAGCTTATAAGAACTTGTTTTATAACAGAAATGTGCTTGATATCAAAGTAAAATCACAATGAAAAACCTGTTATGTTCAAGGTTTTCAAAGGGAAAAAAAGGTCACTAAAAGTGGGGAAAATATTACTGATGCTTTTGGCAATAAGACAAAATGATGAAACAGGGCTTCTGTAACAATATAAACACAGTGGGACAGTGACTCAATTAGGAGATATTTTATTTTGATGTTTAATGGAGTTCACAGAATACCAGTTGACTTTATTCTTAGGGGCATATTTCACAAATGGTAATGATGGATTTTTAGGCCTGTTTACACCTACCAGGAAAATATTGCAACCATTATTCATCTCTTCCACCTATGATTTTTACTGGCATCTTCTAGGAGTTACACTTTGGCACTTTTCTAAACATCATCAGGCCACAAACTCATTCTAAATCAAATATTTTTTATTTTTTATTTTTTTACAAACTAAACAATACAGTGCTGAAAACTATCTAACTTACAAAGACCTAAAATTGTTTCCGTTGTAAGGAATGGGCTGTTTTATAGGGGGAAATGTTCTTACCACATTAAGAGAGAAATTGTTCTTTGACCCAATAGAACTGGATTTGCCAGAGCATTAGCCCAAATCATACTGGCCATCAACTACAGATGTGACCCACTGGTGACCTTTTCTAATCCCTATACCCTGTACACCCACATTGTGGATTGTCTAGACAAGTTAAATTTACCAAAGCATACCCTTAGTAATTTCTGGAAGTATCTTCCACTTCTATCACCTGTAAGTATAGTTTTATTACATAATGCTTATATTAATCAGCTGCTGTGAGAAGCAACATAGTATTGCCTTCTCAATGAAATTAAATTCTTTGCTTATTGATATTCATTATATATGTTCATCATTTATTCATTTAGCAAATTGGCATTGAGCTCTTACTCTGCACCCAGTAATTTAAGCACTATGGGTGTAACAGTGAAAAAACAAAATTTAAAAACTGTCTTTGTGAAACCTATATTTGGAGCAGGTGGAGAGAAGCAATAGATAAGTAAATTTTATAGAATGTCATTAGATCATAAGTGGTATGAGCAAGACAAGAGCAGGGTAAAGCAGATGAGGAATTCTGAAGAAGGGTTGTGATTTTTAAACAGGATTGTCATAATAGGCTTCATGAGGAGGAGATTGAGTAAAAACTAGAGGAAAGCATCCTTGCAAAGGATATGGCAGCAATCACACCATGTATGCTCAGTGAACAAGGAGGCCATTGTAGCTGAAGCAGAGTAAGAAGTGGGGACTGTTTGTAGGAGAGGTCAGACAGTGATGGAGACACCCAATCTTAATCCTGAAAGCTGGTTCATGGCTATGACCTAAATACCTACTGAGAATAAGTTGGAGGATGTAAAGTTTATTTGGGGCTCATGGTCTCAGAGGTCTCAGC
Source organism: Marmota flaviventris (assembly GCF_047511675.1). NCBI lineage: Eukaryota > Metazoa > Chordata > Mammalia > Rodentia > Sciuridae > Marmota > Marmota flaviventris. The sequence continues at coordinate 37,054,432 of NC_092512.1, forward strand.
CCACAGATGGCTGACTCTATTACTCTGGACCCAAAGTGAGGCAGCACAGGGTTTAATTTCATGGAGGAAGGGCCTAGCAGAGGAAAAGTGCCTGGCTCTTGGAGGAGTCAGGAAGCAGTTGGTAGGAGAAGGGGCTACAAGGAAGATGTACCCTCTTTCAGGGCACACTCTCAGTGACCCTCCTCTAGTCATACCTCCCCCTGCCCATAGTTACCAACTAGTGAGTGCATTCAAACTAGGATGGACTGATTAGGTTACAGCTCTCATAATCCAGTAATTTCACTCTGAATATTTCTGCATTAACAGGAACTTTTTGGGGGACACCTTGTTCCAAAACCATAACAAACCGCGTTACTATAAAGACTGGCTTTTCTCTGTTTAGAAGAATGCCAAAGTGTAACTCCTAGAAGATGACAGTAAAAAACATAGTTGGAAGAGGTGAATAATTGTTGCATCCCTTTCCTGGGTAGGTGTAACCACCTTGAAGAAAGCTTTTGAGGGGAAGGTGTCCAGTTTTTGGAGGTGGAGTCTGGGTTTCTTATCAAATTTTAGTGAGGTTAGTATAAAAACAACATGAAAACTAATCTCATGTTTTGCTGAGAAGAAACTTTTTAGTTTGAGTCCATACCATTTATTGATTCTTGGTTTTAATTTTTGCGCAATAGGAGTCTTATTAAGGAACTTGGGGCCTAATCCCACATGATGATGATTAGGGCCTACTTTTTCTTCTATTAGATGCAGATTTTCTGGTTTAATTCCTAGGTCCTTGATCCACTTTGAGTTGAGTTTTGTGCATGGTGAGAGATAGGGGTTTAATTTCATTTTGTTGCATATGGATTTCCAGTTTTCCCAGCACCATTTGTTGAAGAGGCTATCTTTTCTCCAATGCATGTTTTGGAAACTCTTTGATAACTCTACCTAAAAGATGCTTGGAAGATCATGAGAATTATCAAGTGTTTCTCCAATATGCCCTTGGACACATGTACTTCAGTAAAAATTTACTGAAGAGATGGCTTCTGATCTAAGGTTTCAGCACACTTAAGTTTGGAAAGATATTTTATTCATCCTTGTAATCATAGATCCTCTGGCACATGTATAATAGGAATTTAATAAAGGTTGCTCTTCTGATTCCCTCCTCTATGAATAACTTTTCCTCAAATCCTTTATTTTTGAGTGGTACCTCCAGGTATTTTTTAGGAATACCTCACATATGCCTCATTATCCTTTCAAGCTACAGGGTGTTCATAAAAAATAGTCAAACTAATAAGCAATTTTAACGCAGTAAACCCAGAATTGTAGGCAATGCATTTCCCCTAAAGAAATAGTATGCTTGAGAAACAATAAGGCAGTATCATTCTAGAAATTCACCTGAAATGTCTTTTGGGTTAAACTTATTAATGCTTTCAGGAAGAATTTTGGCTTCCAGTTTGTGGGAATCACCTTTGGTGTTTTTACTATAACATTATCATTCTTGTAAATTCATTTTTTGTTAATGTTATAAAGAAAATTTTCAGAAAATTTTTATGAAAAAATTTTATGGTAAACACCTCTATATTTACCACTTAGATTCTCTAATGAACATTTTCTTGTCCACTAGTTTTAATAATAATCTAGGGATGACATAAGCCTCAGAAGGAAAAAAAAGGGCACTTCTATGTCACTGTTTATAATTTTAAAAGCAAAACAAAAAAAGATTATAACAATTACTTTTGAGTACTTCCTATCACTTAAGTCTCATACTTACATTGTTTTTCATTTCTACAAAATTCCTACAAGAAAACTGAGGCTTAAAGCAGGAATTAAGGAACCTGGCCAAGTGCCAGAGCAGGCACTAAATGCTAAAACTTATATATTTTTAATTACTCTCTACTGACCTTAAAAATCACATTAAAAAAAAAAGACAAAACAAATGAAGTAGGCATTACTGACTACTTATTTACCATAATTCTACTTTTCCCCATCCTGAGAGAAATCCAATTTTTCATAACACTCCCTATTTTACCTTAGTGCCTCAGGGAAAGTTATCCCTTAACCCCCAACTCCAGGATCCAGAGGAAAAAATGATCTAAGGGTAATCTTCCTTTCCTGTGACTGAGTGAACAAATCAGTCCTAAACCAGTCAGATATGGCAGGGCTGCAATCATAGGGCTTGGGTCGGAACAGGCATAAGACACAATTTGGACTAATAATTCATGGAAGAAATTTTGGGGAAGAAACTTCCCCATTCCTACAAGATAGCTTTGGAAAACAACTCTGAATACTATGAAGCAATCACAGAGCTAGGAGCTGTTATAGCCACAGAGCAACCATGAAGAAAGCAGTCTAAGGATAAAATCAACAAAGAAAAGAGAACAGAGGAGAAAGTTAAGAGAAAAGAAGTTGTATTTGATTGACACAACTCTGAATTCCCCCTACCTCTGAAATGCAAGTTTCAAGAGTCAACACACTTCCTCACTATACAATTACTCTAGGTTTTCTGATGTTACTATCACATAAGAAATATGCTAACAAAACCACCAAATATATGGAAGAAATAGATCATCCGTCCTTTTATCCTTTCCAGCTAGCTGGAGTGTGGAGCAGACAGAGCAATGTGTAGCTCTCCACTGAGCTGTAATGTTATAGTTAATATTTATCACAATGGAGAACAAAGTGCAACTTACCAAGAAAGGAACATTTTTCAGGAAATAGAATATCAGGAAAACACACACACTCTCTCTCATTCACCAAAAGAGGAGAGATCATGGTAAGCTGCCAGAGTGGGGTATGAAGTTTGTATACAATAAAAGGGAGGGCAGAGAAGAAGGGCCAACACATTTTTCTTCAGTTTAACAATGCTTCCTGAGCTGGGAATTATATTGTTTATACACTTTGCTTCCTTGAAACAATAAAGCCTAGCACAAGTGAGGGTAAAAAAGTTGTTTATACATCTTTCAATGGGATACATGCTGTAGTACAAGCTCATATTGTCCTCTTGTTCCTTATAGGAGTTATACCCAACTATACCCAAAGTAAGTTACGTGTTAAAAAAAAAAATTCTAGGTTTTACTATTTGAAATTAATATTATGTGTGTACATATAATCAACCAAATATTTAGGATTATAATAGAGCCAATGTATGAGGAATTATTTCTTATATAGAACAGATGCAATTATTAACTCCTAAATTTATCCACCTGAATTTGTCAAATCCTAAGCTTTTTCTACTGTTGTTTTTTTTTTTTTTTTTTGGTGTACATATGTGGTATCTGTGCTGAAAAATTTTAAAATTTAACTAATCATATTCCTCCAAGTAACAGTACACCACTATGCATGTGTACTGAACCTTGACAGTACACTTTGGCTTTTGTACTACTACCATACATACACATTTTACCTCCAAAATTGCCAGGTTATAAACTGCCAAATACATTGTTACTATTTTAGCTTCAGACAGCCAAATACCTTTTAAAGTGATTTAAAAACTGCAGGAGAAGGGGAAGTCCTTTTCAGTAACCAACCCCATTGTTCTGCTTTCTTTTGCACAGAGGCCTGCTTGCATCTACTATCATTTCCCTTCTGCCTAAGGGCTTCCCTTCACTTCTTATGGTTCATTTGGCTACATTATAAGGAATTCTTCCAGCTTTTATATATATGAAAAGTGTCTTTTGTTGCTTTAGTTTCATGTGGATGTAAAATTACATTTGTTTTTCTGTACTTTACAGATGATGCTCTATGTATTGTCTCCTGGCTTGCACTTTTAATAAGAAGTCTGTTATCACTCTTTTTTTCCCCTCTCAATTTTTTTAATTTTTTATTTGTTCTTTTTAGTTATCAATGACAGTAGAGTATATTATGACATATTTTTACAAACATGGAGTATATCATCCTAATTAGGATCCAAGTCTTGTGGTTGTACATCGTGTGGAGATTCATTGTGGTGTATTTATATATGTACATAGGAAATTTTGGTTAGATTCACTCTACTGTCTTTCCTATTCCCTTCCTTCCCTTCTTTCTCCTTCATGTAATCCAATGAACTTCCATTCTTCCCCTCCCCACCCTTGTTATATGTTAGCATCCACATATCAAGAGAGAACATTCAGCCTCAGTTTTTGGGGATTGGCTTATTTCACTTAGCATGGTAGTCTCTAGATCCAACCATTTATTGGCAAATGTCATAAACTCATTCTTCTTTATGGCTGTCTATATATATCACACTTTCTTTATCTTTTCATCTGTTGAAAGGCAATTAGAATAGTTCCATAGCGTAGCTACTGTGAATTGTGCTGCTCTAAACATTGATGTGGTTGTGTCATTGTAGTATGCTGTCTTTAATGCTTTAGGATATATATACTGAGGAGTGGGATAACTGGGTCAAATAGTGGTTCCATTTCCATTTTTCTGAGGAACCTCCACAGTGCTTTCCAGAGTGGTTTTGCAGTCCCATCAGCAATGTATGAATGTACCATTTTCCCCACATCCTTGCCAACATTTATTGTTGTTTATTGTTACTGCTTTGGATGTTGATTTGTTCTTCTTTTTCTATGGTTTTGAGATGTCATGTTACATTATTTACTTGTTGGATTTTTATTCTTTTAATGAAAAAGATCAATGTAATAATGAACTTTCCTTTTAGCACTGCCTTCATCATGCCCCAGAGATTTTGATATGTTATATTACTATTCTCATTTACCTCTAAATATTTTTTTTTAATTTCATCTTGATTTCTTCTGCTATTCATTTGTCATTCAATAGTGTATTATTTAGTCTCCAGGTATTATAGTGCTTTTGTTTTGTATTTTATCGATTCTAATTTCATTGCATTATGATCTGATAGGATACAAGATATTATCTCTACATTTTTTTTTGTATTGCTAAGAGTTGTTTTTTGGCCTAAGATATGGTCTATTTTAGAGAAGGATCCATGTGCTGTTAAGAAGAAAGTGTATTCAGTCATGGATGGAGGAAATACTGTATATATGTCTGTTAAGTCTAAATTATTAACTGTATTTTTTAGTTCTATAGCTTTTTTTGGGGGGGTACTGGGAATTTGAATTCAGGGGAACTCAATCACTGAGCAATATCCCCAGCCATATTTTGCATTTTATTTAGAGACAAAGTCTCACTGAGTTCCTGAGCTCCTCACTGTTGCTGAGGCTAGCTTTGAACTATCAATCCATCTGCCTCAGCCTCCCGAGTCATGGGATTAAAGTCATGGGATTTAAAGCCACTGTGACAGGAATATAGCTCATTTATTTAGTTTTTGTTTGGAGGTTCTCAGTGGTGAGAGAGGTGTGTTAAAGTAATCCAGTATTATTGTGTTGTGGTCTATTTGATTCTTGAAATTGAGAAGGATTTTTTTTAATATACATAGATGCTCCATTGTTTGGGGCATAAATATTTACAATTGTTATGTCTTGTTGATGTATAATTCTCTTTAGCAGTATGAAATGTCCTTCTTTGTCCCTTCTGATTAAGTTGGCTCAAAGTCTACTTTATCTGAGGAGAGAAACCTCTGCTTGTTTACAAGATCCATGTGAATGATATATTTTTTTTCCCATTCTTTCACCTTCAGTCTGTGAGTGTCTTTGCCTTTGAGGTGAGTCTCTTGGAGATAGCATATTGTTGAGTCTGGTAATTTTTTTTGGGGGGGGGGTCTTTATATTTAATCCAATCTGTCAGTCCATGTTTTATGATTGATAAGTTTAGGCCATTAATGTTATTATTGATATATGATTTTTATTTCGTCATTTTGACTTATTTCTGGTTTTTGATTTGAATTAGATTCTCCATTGATTCACTGTTCTTTTAGTGTAATTTTTCCCTTCCCTGGTTTTCATTTTTTATTTTTCATTTCTTCTTCATGAAATAACTTATTGAGTGAGTATATATGTAGTGCAGGCTTTGTAATTCCTGTAATATTATGGAAGGTTTTTATTTTATCATTAATTCTGAAGATGGGTATAGTATTCTTGGCTGGCATTTATTTTCTTTCAGTTTGATACATATAGTTCCAAGCCTCCTAGTTTTGAGGGTCTGGATTGAGAGATCAGCTAAGATCTGGACTGGTTTCCCTCTAAATGTTACCAATAGCTTTTCTTTGGCAGTCTTTAAAATTCTATTAAGCCTGGGCATAGTGGTGCACATCTGTAATCCCAGTGGCTCAGAAGGCTAAGGCAGGAGGATCATGAGTTCAAAGCCAGCCTCAACAAAACCAAGGTGCTAAAAAGCAACTCAGTGAGACCCCGTCTCTAAATAAAATACAAAATAGAGCTAGGGATGTGGTTCAGTGATTGAGTGCCTCTGAGTTCAATACATAGTACAAAAAAAAAAAAAAAAACAGGAAAAAAAAATCTATCACTATTCTGTATGTTAGGTATTGTCATAATAATGTGCGTCGGTATTGGTCTGTTATAATTTTGTGTATATGGGGTCCTGTAAGCCTCCCATATTTGATTATCCATTTCATTCTTTAGGTTTGGTAACCTTTCTAATATTATTTCATTGAAAAGATTGTGCATTTCTTTCACTTATGTCTCTGAGCCTTCCTCTATCCCAATAAATCTTAAATTTGGCCTTTTAAGGTTATTCCCATATTTCTTGGAAGTTCTGTTCATGGTCTTTTAACATCTTTTCTCCACTGTCAACTTTGTTTTCAAGATTATATATTTTGTGTTCATTGCCTGAAACTCTGTCTTCCAAGTGGTCTAGTGTGTTGGTGATGCTTTCAACTGAGTTTTTAATTTGGTTTATTGATTATTTCATTTCGAGGATTTGCTCATTTTAACTTTTTAGAATCTCTCTTTATGAAAGTGAACTTTCACTTCCTGTATTTTCTCTGATTTCACTATGTATACCATATACTTCACAGATCACTTTAACTATGTACATTCTAAAATCCTTCTCTAACATTTCTTCCACTACGGCATTGATGGATTCTGTTATTGTAGTATCTTGGTTTGTTTGGGGCAATTTGTTCCCTTGCTCTTTCATGTTGTTTATGTGTCTACCATCTAACAGTATGGATCTGAGGCAGTAGAGTTTCTAGCCTGTGGACTTTTAGTGTCCCTGAAGTTTTCAGTACATTACTGTATAGGGGGAAATAAATAATAACAACAACCAATGTAAACAATATACAGCATTAAACCAAATTTTTCCTACTATGACATCTACAATATTATCACAATAAACATAAGTGATATGATCAGTTATTGCCTACAACAGAAACAGTAACTTTGCAAAAGGATTTACAAATTTCAAATGGTGGACAGGGAGAGACCAGATGTGTCTGGATATGATTATGAAGGGGGAGGAGAGAAGATAGAAGTAAAAAAGGTACGGTGAAACAGAGAACAAAAGAGATTGGTTGTTAGCAGAAGAAATGAGACAGAATCAAGGGAAACAGGTAGAAAGAAAAAATATATATATAAAATGCAAAAAATTTTAAAAATTAAAAATAAAAGAATACAAAACTGAAATACACTAATCGATTATCCTAGTCCTCGAAAAATTGATCCATGAAAAATAACTGGCTTCAAAAGTGCTTGAAGTGAACAAATAAAAAAAAATATGAGGATGTATAAATGTTCATGTACCATTAAGGTCATAATAAATAAAGAAAAGGAAAAAAGAGGGAAAAAAAAAAGCAGTTGGTGGGGTTATCTGGAACATGATGCTCCACCCTCTGGATTATTGCAGTGAGATAGGCACAATTCCTGGAGGCAGGGTTTAGGCTTAAGTGTACTCCAGGCTCTTTGCTGAATACCAATTGGTCTGGAGATTTTTAAATCAGGACACCACCAGGGCTTAGTGATAATAGGTCCATGCTGGAAGACTATATCTCGGTGATCTGTCCTAGCTTCCACTGGTGTGGTGGAGGAGTCAATTCTTTGTTCCCTACATCACCTGCAGATGCCACATTTCTTAGACTATCCCCACCCTTCCAAATTCCTGGCCAAATGCATCTCCCCCCATGGATCCTGAAAGCAGCTGGATTGGAGGGGGAGGGAGATAGCCTAGTGGGATTCCATTATCAGCTATCCTTTGTAAACCTCTGTTTGATTTTTCTCCTGGTCACTTATGCACACTCTATGTCATGTAGTGTGTGTTTACTGGGCCTGCATTTCGGGTTAAACATGAGTTTGCCAGGAATCAGCTCCCTAAGCTGTCAGCCCCTGTGTTGTAGCTGGAAAATGGTTCCTTCCTTTGTCCTCCATGTGCCACCTGGAGAGATGATGTCTTCTGTCCTGCATAAGGATATTGTGCAGTGTGCCTTTCAAATTAGTCAGGCAATATCTTTGATCTTTATAGATGCTTTGTACCCAGGCACACCTCAGGCCTCCTAAAAATAGAGGTTCTTGGGCTGGTGAAGTGGCTCAAGCCTTACTGCGCTTGCCTGGCATGCGCAGGGCGTGGGGTTCGAACCTCAGCACCACATAAAAAAAATAAAATAAAGATGTTTTGTCCACCTAAAACTAAAAAATAAATATTACAAAATTCTCTCTAAAAAAAAAAAAAAATAGAGGTTCTTTTAATTCCTTTATCACTCCATTTTGTTCATTGAGGGACTGCTTTGGCTAGTAGTTCTGTCCATGCCTCAGCAGCAGCTGTACTGCTGAGAATTTCTTCCTTATTTTAGTATATCCAACCTCCTGGGCCTCCAATCTACTTTTGTTTTTTTTTTTTTTTTAAGAGAGTGTTAGAGAGAGAGAGAGAGAGAGAGAGAGAATTTTTTTTAATATTTATTTTCTAGTTTTCGGCGGACACAACTTCTTTGTTTGTATGTGGAGCTGAGGATCGAACCCGGGCCGCACGCTACCGCTTGAGCCACATCCCCAGCCCCATCCAATCTACTTTGAATGTCCAGTTTTAAATTCCAGTAAAGTCCCTCACTTTTTTTTTTTTTTTTTTTTTTTGTTCACCCACCTTGCTGAGAAGCTGCCTATGTGCTTTCTTGGTTTCATGCCACAGAGCAGCCAGAAAAGTGACCTCTTCTATTCAACCATCCCATTTATTGATTCTTGATTTTACTTCTTGAGCTTTAGGAGTCTTGTTGAGGAAGTTGCTTCCTAAGCTGATATGGTGGAGTGTTGGGCCTACATTTTCTTTTAGTAGGTGCAGGGTTTTTGGTCTAATGCCATGGTCTTTGATTCACTTTGAGTTGAGTTTTGTGCAGGGTGAGAGATACGGATTAAATTTTATTCTTTCAACATATAGGCCTTTGGAGGACACCATATTCAAACCATAGCAATACCTACCCCTGATTATCACTGCCAACCATATTTAGAAAAAAAACTGTTAAATCAAATAATAGACAACTGGAAGGAAGGCAAACTTTTAGAATAATCAGTAGACTGATCATAATCTAAAAATAATTACTGCACTTTAAACTGAAATGTGTTCACATATTACAATTCCTCTTCTCCTAATCCATTTCACACAACAGGAAACTAGCCCAGAGTCATAGATATTTGACCAGGAATCCATCATCACTGATAAAGCAAGTTTTGGGGCAGTGTTTCTCATTCTTAGTGTAGATTTATTTCCATAATATCACAATGTTCAAATTCTGATTTAGTTTAGATCACAAAAAATTCAAAGGATATTTTTTAAATGGTTCATTATAAATTGCCCCAACATATTTAAGTATACAGGTTTTCTTAAAGAAACAATTTTTAAAAATGTATAAGTTAGGGGCTGAGGTTATGGCTCAGTGGTATAGAAGTTGCCTAGCATGTGGGAAGTCCAGGATAAGATCCTCAGCGCTGCATAAAATTAAGTAAATAAAATAGAAGTATTATATCCATCTGCAACTAAAACCAATTTTTTAAATGAATAAATTAATCTATGGCAGGGAAATCCCAGCAGTGACACCTAAAAGAATATTTGAGGGGTGTCTATGAAGTTCTAAGCCTAAGTGGTTTGATTTTTTTTTTTTTTTTTTGTACCAGGGATTGAATCCAGGGGTGTTTAACCATTGAGCCCTTTTTTATATTTTATTTAGAGGCAGGGTCTCGATGAGTTGGTCAAGGCCTTGCTAAGATGCTGAGGGTGGCTTTGAACTTGTGATCCTCCAGCCTCAGACTCCCGAGCCACTGGGATTATAGTTGTGTACCACTGCGCCCAGCTAAGTCTTTGATTTTTAATGCACATAATTTTATTTAGGCCTCACAATAAGGTTAAAACATAAAAAATACTGACTAGAAAATAGGCTTGGAGAACTTAGATAGTTTGCCAACTTTTCAAAACCAGTAAATGGTAGTGCCAGAATTTTAGCCCAACTTTTTGCACTATGCTGTATTATTTCAATTAGAAGATGGTTAATAATATTAGTCATAAAAATAAAGTGAGGAATTATCACATTGAAACAAAGGCAAATTTCAACATATATGAAAGCTTCCAGATATCAATTTTAGGTTTTTAAATATGAAACTTAGTAAAGATATCTGCTTTTTTCTTCTAGATTATCACAAAATAAAAGAAATTTTTATTTAATTCCAACAGCTAAAGCATAAAGTTCTATTTTATGTAATCAAATAATACAGAGCTATTTTTAATCATCTAGATCCAGTCTAAATCCCCATATAACACTTGGAATACTGGTAACACTTGAATTTATCATTTAATTTCTTCTTGTTTATTTAATTGAGGACTGAGAATTTAGTACTAAGAGACTCCTATACATAATTATGACAAAGTCAATATTTTCCTGGATCTTTTTTCTCTAGGATTAATAATGGTTTTTTTCAGAGTGTGTTTTTTGACAGCATACCAACAAGTAAAATATATCTACTTGGTTTCACATTTACATAACCTATCATTTGGGTTCTGAGGTACTTTGTTGTCTATGATATTTTACCAGCAAACAATATATTAACATTTCATCTTTTCTTTCTGTTCCAGGTTAATAAAAGTTCATGTAACAAAAACACTAAGGATTTATTATACATAAAAGGGATCATGAGTCACTGCTTGATATATAGAGGTGCTACTCCTACCAGCTCTCCAAGTCTTTATTTATTGGCTTATTTTGTAGTATGGGGGCCAGGTGAATGGATAAGCAAATAAAAGTGTAAACAAATAAACAAACAATAAATCTTGCTTTAATTGCTCTAAATAGCTTTCAGTCTACTAAGAGGAATGATTTAGGAAACATGAATTTATTACTTATTATAGGTCTAGAACTATGCAAGTCACCAGTAATGCTGAGAAAAATGTTGCAGAGTATTTATACCCAAAGAATTTAAAATGGAGACCCTATCCTCGTGAAATACTTATAAGATGTAACACACACAGTGAGATGTATGTGTTGAGACATTTAAACATGAATCAGACATTGAACCTAGATTTTAAAAAGTTGTAGGGTAGTAAATGACCTTCTTAATGAAAAATAATTATAGACAGATATAAAGGATAAAGATATGTAAGAGTTTAAAAAAGAGCACAAGCATGGTTCAGGTATAAACTTGAGGAATCTAGAAATATAAGTGATAATTTAAGTTGACCTTGAAATCTAGATAAGATAAAAACAGCTACAGAATTTAGGAGAGGAAAATTTATTCAAACAAACAGTAGGAATAACATCATAATAGGAAAAGAGGAGGAATATTCCAGAAGCAGAAGACTGAACAAGTTTACTACCCACATTTGTGTGAGACCATTCGTGTGTGAGACCGTCAGAGTCATGAGCAGCTTGAAGCTAGACCCAACTTTGTAACTGTTGGTTGTATATCTTCAGTAATAATGGCAATCGAAAATTTCCAAACAACTCTGCCCCACTCCAAATGAAAACTACACAAACTAGGATAAAAGAAATAGGAAAGATAAACTGAAGTCTTCAGTCTCAGGCTGAGTTCTTATTCTGTTCAGTAGGCAAAGGGAAAACACTGAAAATTTCTGAATGAAGGGGTATTATAATCCTAAATTAACTTCAGGATATTTATTCTGGCTGCTGGGTGCACTAGACTAGCTTAAAAAAAGAAAACAACAACAAAAAAAGCAGAGACTTATTTAGGAGAATATTTAGTACTGCTGCATAGTAGTAAGGGCCACCTGGCTGGAAATGAGGTACTCCATAAGACAGCATTTATGTAATCATCCTTTTTGTCATAGATAATAATATCACAATTTACTGAGGACTTCTGTGTACCAAGGACTGTGCCTAACATTTTACTTTCTTGTTTATCCTCACAACAAGCCTCACAGGGATCTGTGACTCTCAAAAATGTTAAGAAAATATAAAAATTGCTACTCTTATTACCATTTTATAGATGAGGAAATTAAAGTTTAAAAGAGTTTTTAAAAATTATACAGGGACATAAATAGTTAAGTTGAAAAACCAGGATCAGAAATCAGGATTGCTAGTCTAATGAAAAAAATGGCTAGAACTTTATATACAATCTGAGTTAGAATCATGAATACAAACTGAACAAAGATATCACCTTCAGAAAATAACTTATATCTGATTATCCTTACCACTTTTTGAAAAATGGGCATATGAACTTATATTTTAGGGGATTTTAGAGAAAATGGAAAGGATGCTCATATAGTACTTACCATACTTAGCTAATAGCAAGTTTACAACGAATGACTGTCTTCACGATCATCATCTTTATTATTCTGAGTCCTCAAAGCGCTAACATTTTTAGACATTAGGCATTATGTGTTATGCTCCATCTATACTTTTTATGGAAAAATTTAATTAAACCTATTTTATGAGAACATTATTTATGAAAAGAAGAAAATGTTTTAAAGTATATAGAAAGATCATATTAAGGTCCATTTTATTAGTGTCAAAATAAAAGTTTTAGTTAGGTTTGCTAAGAAACTGATATAAAAAGTAAAACCAAAACACCCATCACAAAACAACCCCTGCCATAAAACAGAAGATGACTTTGATAATGGTTTGGCAGGTGAAAAGGTTGTTTTGGGTAGTGAAATGACTAGTATGACAAATAAATATGTCAGTAATTTTATATGAAAAGCTTTTTGTTAAAATTTTTGGTCTATTTGATCTTAGAAAAATCAATTATTTCTAAACTACTATTTGAGAATGAGATAATGCACATAACAATATAGACAGTATTTGGTAATTACCTACTGCTATCTTCTCTTCATAATCACAATTAATAACGTGATCCTTGAGAAAGTAAAGATATATAAATATATACTTCAGAAGTCTTCCTAATAATCTCATTTCTGCTAAAAATGTTACAAATAAAGCACTGACAAAAATCTGCTTTCAATTTGATAATAATCTATACACAACTTATTTTATGTTTATTGTTTTATACAGAAAGTTTATTTGCAGGCTTTTACCTAACTAATTCATTAAACTTAGCTTTTGTACCAATAAAAGGTTTTGCAACAGAAGGCACATCTCATTCTTAAAATTTTCTTTAAACTGCTCAAATAAATTCAGTTCCTGTAGAATATTGCTTAGGGGAATTTAACATGAGAATGTTAGAATGTCACCATAATTCATATCCAATTTCTCAAATCAAAGAATTTTTCTACAACCATTTTTGAAACCTAAGATATTTAGGTTGTGCTAAGAAACTGATATAGAAAGTAAAACCAAAACACTCATCACAAGACAACCACTGCCATAAAACAGAAGATGACTTTAATGATGGTTTAGCAGGTGAAAAGGTGGTTTTGGGGTGGTGAAATAACTTGTATGACAAATAAATATATCAGAATTTGTCTGTCACATTGAAAATTATATATAATCCGAGTTTGAAAATTATTCAACGTGAGAGACAAATTAAGCCTACATTTAGACTTTTTCAAAATATTATTAAGATATTTCAAATATATTTTTTTTTTAGTAAAGTAGCTTCTTAAAAGACTTGGTTTCTGGCTTAAATTATAAGAACATTTCATTTTCAAGATTAGACAATTAAATAAAAATTAATTTCTAATGTTTCTTCATTTTAAAATGATGGTGGAGACAATTTACTTTCTGAATTTCATTAGATTATATAATTAGTGAAGGTAGTCAAATTGGAGAAATCAGTCACAATAATATATGTTTCCAAATAATAAACACAATTTGTTTCCATTCAAAAATGATAAAATCAGTTTTTATCAATCTTAACATTTCTGGAAAATATTTTTTGGAGAAAGAGAAACAGGGACAGAAAGCTTAATGTTTGACAGCAACATTCTCAAAGCATGGTCCATGGACACCTTGAAGTCCCAGAGACCCCATTAAGAATGCCTTAATGTCAAAACTGATTATATAATACTAAGACATCACTTTTTTCTACCATGCTGACAATTCCATTGATGAGTGCAATAGCAATGGGGGTGCTTAGCATGAATACAGGCAGCAGAAACCAATAGGAACTATTTCTTGCTGTATCCTTCCAAACCATACATTGCAGTGTAAGTGTCATTTAAGAATGTTCTTAATAGTAAATATATATATATCAATAATATATATTATTGATTTCTGACACTTGAATAAATATTTTTAATATTCAGTGTGATAAAATGGAAAGTCCACATAAAATATTCTGCAGCATATCAAAGAATGATAGTTTGAGGAAAAGCAGATGTCAACTGAACTGAAAGTTAGACCAATTGATTTCTTTATGAAAAACCATTTTTTATTTGAGTGACTGACAAAATTATGGTTATTCTTAATCAGTATTTCACAAATATTTTCTTTAAAGCAAAGTAAGCTTGGTATTTCAAGGAAAATAATATATAATATTTGTTGCCAGTGATAAAACTCAAAATTTTAAAGCAAAAATTGTAAGATTTGAAAACTTGTATTTGCCATCATGAAGTTGACATAATTGTCCAACTTTGAGACTTTTCTGATGAGATGAGTAGTAATATGGTAGAACAGAATGGAAATTTTACCAGTTTAAAAGCTGACAGGCTGTGGTTTCATACATCGACACACTGCAGCTCTGCTTACTCACATTTAACTATAAAGACCTGCAACAGCTAAAAGGTACCTGTAATAGATAACATCAGCAGCAGAAACAGAAAACAATGTAGTGAGACAGAACAATGCCCCATTTAGGCTTAGTACAGTCAAAGTTCCTAAGTTGTATGAGATGAGTCCCTAGTCTGTTGACAAGCTTGAACCTATATAAGGAATGTAGAATGTACCCTCTAATAGTATCGCACCAACTCCCTTGCCTTGATTTACCCAAAACTTGCCTATGTATAAAAGTAAAAGTCTTGCTATGCTTGGGGCTCACACTTTGGGAATTATCCCTCTGAGGCATGGCACCACTAATAAAGTGTTGTTTCCAGATCCCGGTGCAATAGCAGTGGGGGATGCTTTAGCATGAATCCAGGCATGGCCCTCATTTCCCGCTACAGTAAAGTGTGAGTTTTAATATTATGTAATAAAATTTATCAACTTTTTATGATCTATATAACTAAGTAAGCAAATTATTTTCCAAATGATCTATGCATGATGTTATAAAATTGCATATGGGTAAAAGATCCACTGAAAGTCAGGAAAAACTAATGCATTGCAGCATAAGGGAAAAAGAAAAGTTCATCATTATGGTTTCAGATTCTATACTTTAACTAACCATTAAGAAACTACTATTGTAGTTGCATGCCTGTAACCCCAGTTACTCTGGAGGCTGAGGGTGGAAATCCCAAATTAGAGGCCAGCCTGGGGAACTCAGCAAGACCCTGTTATAAAAATAAGTCTTAAAAATAAAATAAAAAAGACTGGGGATGTACATCAGTGATGAGTTCAATATCTACTACCACAAAAAACTAAACAAAACAAAACAAACTACCATTGTTAAACAGAGTTACCATGTGATTCAGAAAGTCTAAACCTAATATATTCAAAAAAGTAAAGTAAACATGTCCACACAGAAACATGCCAGTGAATATTCTTAGCAGAAATACTCATAATAGTCCCAGGTGAAAAACCGCAAAGGTCCAACAATTAATGAAAGAATAAAAAACTGTGTTAAGTATGTATGAATTAAAGTATTATTCAGCAATAAAAATGGAATACTGATATATAGGCTAAAACAGAGGAAAATTATAAACATTATGCTAAATGGAAGAAACTAGTCAAAAAGGACCACATATTATATGATTCCATTTGCATTAAATCTTCAAAATAAGCAAACAGAGAAAATAGTATACTAGTGGTTTCCTAGGGCTGGAAGGGAAAGGGGAGTGGGGAGGTGACAGCTGAAGGGTAAAAGATTTTTTCATGGGGTGGCAAAAACATTCTAAAGTTGAGTATGGTAATGAAAATGTTCTACAATTGGTGTGGTGATGACCATACAACTGCATACAGTTAAGGGCTACAGAACTGAACACTTTAAATATGAACTTGCATATGGACTATATCTCAATAAAGCTCTTTTAAAAAAATATTCATTGTTAAATTATAGGTGGACAATATGTCTTTGTTTTACTTTATGTGGTGCTGAGGATCAAACCCAGTGCCTCATGCATGCTAGGCGAGCACTCCACCTCTGAGCCACAACCGCAGCCCTCAATAAAGCTCTTAGTATATCAAATTAATAAAGTAAATAAAAAGATACTACCAACTCTTAAGATTTATTGCATTATAAAAGAATACCCATAATTATATTGAAGGTTATTAAAAATTCTTTTCTAACTCCATATCTGTGTAATGTTATATTCTCTTCATATATGTCAATCAAAATAATATATTGTCACAGACTGAATACTGAAGCAAAATGCAGAGAAAATATCTGGCTGTCCTCCATAAAGTCAATACATTAAAGAAATCCATACAAATGTATAACAAAGCCAGTAATTGTTTTTGTTTTGGAAAATATACTTTCGTAAGAATTGTTATTTTTATATAAGAAGGGTTTGTATTGTTATTTTTCAATGAGTTAATAAATATCATGAATGGTCTATGTTTTATTATGATAAATATTGATAGCTCTACCCTACATAAGTTCTATGTGGTTCTGAATTTTTCAGATTATAAAGAAGTCCTTAAAAATTGATGAACTATTCCTTAATTTAAGAGAGATGAAGTGTAAGAAGAATTTGACCCACTATGGTTGTCACTGAAGATAGAGGAAGGGTACCAGGAGCCAAGGAATATAGGAAGCCTCTAGAAATTAGAGAAGGCAAGGAAATGGATTCTTCCCTAAGGCCTCCAGAAACAAAGCCCTCTGTCAACTTGATTTTAGTCCAGTGATACATCTGTATCACATTTCTGACCTAAAGAGATAAAAGATAATAAACTTGTGCTGTTCTAAGCCACTTAGTTTGTGGTAATTAGTCATAGCAGCAAAAGAACACTAATACAGTGCTAATGTCAATTTTCACCCACGACTGACTGAAGAAAATTTACCATAATATTAAAAAAATCAGCTTTAAGGTCTCTTACCATTTTCAAGGTTCTGAACCTAATTTTGTATTTATAATTTGCATTAGTTTTAAAGAGAACCAACTGATAAGCCCAGAAAAATTAGCTCCATTTAGGGAGAAGGCTAAAAACAATATTAGAAGAATTATCCCTGATCAGATATACCCCAATTCCACAGGTTCACAAATATCTCCTGAGATCATTGAGAGAGCAATTTCTTAGTTTTTATGTAAGAACAGCTCTATGACAAGAGAGAGATGCCTGAGAAAAGACCAGGAAGATGAGAAATTAACTTCAAAAATATTTTAGGAGACTAAAATGAATGATGGTCAAAACTCTTCTAAACTATTGTGAAGAGATCATTTAAGTAGAGGAAACATTTATGAAGCGATTACCAATAATTAGAGATAACTATAGATTGAAGAGCATTTAAATTCCTTATTCTTTTTTTTCCCAAATGGCTCAAATTTCAGAAAAGCAGAAGAGAGACATTTTTAGGTTGCTTCTAGAAAGAAACTTCACTAATTATATTGAAGAAAACAGACTTTTTATTAATTATCAACAAACGATGTATAAGAAAATGTCTTCAGTAGTATTACTTTTTCTCATCTATCTGGTTGCTACAACTCATCTCCTCAACCAAGAGGCTTTTATTTTTTGGAGCACAGCATGAATTACCACTGGAGGTCAGTCTTGGGCTTTTCCCCAGGTCATCAAAAAAAAAAAAACAATGAAAGAGGAGCAGAGGGAAGTGCAGGCCAATTAGGAAGGTCCCAATCTCTTCTTTTGCAAATGAAGAGTTTTAGATACGTGTGGCATCCTAGAGATTATGGTTGCAATCCATACTACTAATTGATTTTTAATTGTTTTGAGAGTTAAAGACATTTTAAGAAAATATTTTACTTATATATTCTAACTGAAGGAAAACAGACAAACCTGAAGAATTCTGTATGATTCATGATGACTCATGTAGGTATTCTACTCTCAACATTAGATAAATCCCAATTAAAGAACATGTTTTTACAAAATATCTAACCAGGATCATTCAAAACTGTCAAGATAATACAAAACAAGGCAAGTATGAGGAATTGTCATGATCTAGAGCCTATGGAAACACAACTAAATGTCATATGGTAACCTGGATAGAATCCTGGAACAGAAAAAGAGCAGTAGGAGAATGTCTTGAGTAAAAACTGAGGCAAGCCCAATAAGGTATGGATTTTAGTAATAATAACATATCAATGTTAGTTCATTAGTTGTGACAATGAACCATAATATTGTAAAGATGTTAATAAGAAAGGAAACTGGGTGCAGGGTATAAGGGAACTTTCTATATATTTGTATAACCTTTATGTAAATCCAAACCATTCTAAAAATTAAAACATTATGGAAAATAATAAAATACTAAAACATTTATAAAATTAAAAAAATGTAGGGCTGGGGTCATAGCTCAGTGGTAGAGCATTTGCCTTGCATGTGTGAGGCACTGGGTTCAGCTCTCAGCACTACATATAAATAAATGAAGGTCCATTGACAGCTAAAAAAAATTTTTTAAAAATTGTAAAGCAATCTATATATCAATAAAATAAAACTTTAAAAGATATGTAATAAAATAAGAAAAAAATCTGAGATTCAGGCCCTGAGGTTCAGGCACTGTATTTTTATTCCTCTGGTTTTAGTTATTAGAAATCTTTATATTTCACCATTATTTGTATTCATCTTTGAAGATTCTGATCTATATTTACCAAGCCAAAAGTTAAAAGTTTAATAGAATACACAGGTTCCTGCCCCATCTCAAACCTTCAAACCGTACTTAACATTCCTTTATAGATAGATGATCTTATATTCTATTTCACAGAGATAGAAAAAATATCATCAATGGGCATCCTCTCAACTCTCTCTTAACTAAACTCATGAATCTGTTTATATCTGATCATTTCTCTTCCATTCTGTCATACTGAAAGTATTCTGCATCCCACTGTCAACCCCTCTACCTTTTTTAGGTGAATACTATTCTCTCACTATTTTGATAATATTATATTATCAGTTTGTCCTTCTCATTCCAATAAATCTCAATCTCTCTTTCAATTTAATCCTTCTACTGACATTTCAACATGCTTGGCTTTCCATATTTAGAAATAAAACCAATAAGCAAATAAATAAATGCCTCTTGAAACTTTTAGAAGAAATTAGTCCATTCTAACATTTTTATGTACAGGCATAAAGGAAATGCTGAGACGGTCAAAAGTATAAGAACAGGTGCAACCTGGGCACCATGGCACACATCTGTAGTCTCAGCTACTCAGAAGGTTGAGGCAGAAGGATCACTTGAGCCCAGCCTGGGCAACACAGTGAGACCTCATTCAAAAAAAAAAAAAGGAGAACAAAGTGCAGTAAATACCATTCTGCAGCTTTGTAATTTTTATAACTCATGCTGTAAATTCCCATTTCATAAGCTAAGTCAGTGAACTACGTCTAACAATGCTTCTACTCAATATATTCTCAATGGCGTGTGTGTGTGTGTGTGTGTGTGTGTGTGTGTGTGTTTGAGAGAGAGAAAGAGGCAAGACTGACATGGGGCTGAAGGCAGATAGAGAATGCAACCCTGGCTTTGACAGTTATTAGTATATAACTGAGACAAGTTATAAAACTTTCAGGAAATTTAGTTTCCATATCTATACAATCTGAAAAACAGTCCCCAATTCAGAGGGCGATTATAAAGATTAAAGGAGTTATGCAAAACAGACCACTGTCTTATACACGGTGGGAACTCAATAAGGACTTTTCATTGTTACAGACTTTGAGTAGCTACTCTGACACTGATGGAAATCATAATAGCCAGTGAGCTTTTGCGTCTTCTGAAGCCATGCTACTGAGTAGTTCCTGAAAGCTAGGTTTAATGAAGTACATTTGTAAATAATAAAATTCACCATTTAAAAATGCACAGCTAGATGAGCTTTTACAAATGTACACAGTTGGGCAACCATTACAACCACCAAATATTTCCGCCACCCCTGTGTGCTTATGTATTTTTTCAAAGGTACACTAATAAATGGGTCAATCTTTAGAAAAAAATGTGGGGGGCCACCTATGGCATGTTTTCCTTTTTTGTGGGTAGTTCTCTTTAGTTATACTTAGTTATTTTAGATGACAGCAGATTAATTTTGACATAATTATAAAAGCATGGACTATATCTTGATCCAATAGAGTCTCCAGTAATTCCCCAGACCCTTTCCCTCCCTGATCTCCAGCTCCCTTTCCTCTAGATCTTTCTGCCATTTAACTATAAGTTTTTTTTTAAAGTTAATTTCTTAGAGATGTACATAACAGTGAGATCCACTGTACTACATTCATATATGTATACAGGATTGTTGTGTCAGCTTCATTTCATTCTTTCCTTTTCCCATCCCTCCTCCCTTCATTCTCCATTCTCCACTCAAGTTCTTTTTTTAAACACCGCCCCCACACACTTACTGTGGATTCGCTTCCACATATTGGAAAAAACATTCCTTTAACCAAAGTTTCTTGGGATTGGCTTATTTCACTTAGCATGATAGTCTACAGATATATTCATTTACTAGCAAATGTCATAAACTCGTTCTTTTTTATGGCTACATAATATTGTGTATATAAACCACATTTTCTTTTTCCATTCATCTGTTGAAGGGCACCTAAGTAGGCTCCATAGCTTAATTATTGTGAATTGTGCTGCTATGAACATTGATGTGGCTGTGTAACTGTAGTATGCTGATTTTAAATCCTTTGGAGTGGGTTAGATAAATGGGTAAAATGGTGGTTCCATTGCTAGTTTTTTGAGAAATCTCCATATTGCTTTCCAGAGTGGTTTTACCAATGTGTAGTCCCATCCAAAAGTATGAGTTTCCCCTCATCCTCACCAACACTTCTTGTTATTAGTATTTTTGATAATTGCCACTCTGCTGGAATGAGATGGAATCTCAGTGTAGTTTAATTTGTATTTCTCTAATGGCTAGGGATGTTGAACATTTTTTCATATATTTGTTGCACATTTGTATTTCTTTTAAGAAATGTATGTTTAGTTCCTTTGCTATGGCCTATTTTCTGAAGTCTATGACTCTTAAAAAGTTTAAGAGGAAGATTATTGGACTTAGGTTTGGTGTTTATTTTACATATGTCTATACTCTGGGAGGATTTTTAGTCATGTGCTGTGGAAAATCGTTGAGGATAAGCCAAAATTCTTGAAATAAGAAATCTAAAAAGGTATGAAATATCAGAACAGAATTATATACATTTCCATGGTTCTGATGTTAGTGTTTTAACAAGTCAATTCTTTTACATAATAGTAAGAAAAAACCCAGAAATTGCCTGTTAGAAAAAATACAAATTATCAGAGAGGAAACCAAGCAAATCATGGATCCTTAGTTATTTTGAAGAGCCACTCATGTATCCTATTTTTATTCAGAAAGAATAACAATGAATCAGTTATTAGCTATTTTCCCAGGGCTTTTCTTCTTATAAACAATAATTTTTGTGACACAAGAACATGGCATTAAAAGACAGCATTGGAAATTAGAGAAAAATTGGTGATGAAGAAGCAATTATTACAGATTCAGAATTGATGGTAAGAAAGAAGACTTTGCCCTTAGCATGGACTGGAAGAAAAAGAAACTGAAGAGAAGTAGATGGCATAGGACTGTGGAAGGCCAAGGGGAGAGAGCAGCCTTGAGAGCAAGGCCTAGGGAGCACGAGGAAGTGGCTGGACCAAAGGGACTTTTACCTGCTCTGACAAGCCAGACTGAAATATTTTTAAAATACAACTTTATCATGCTTCATAGGCAGATAAATATGGTGTTCATGTAGTTCTTTATACTTTAGATAAATGTAGAGAAGCCAAGTATAATAAACAGTAGCAGAAAGTCTAGGGACACAAATCTTTACTTTAGATAGAAATATTCATTACTTTAGAAATGTTAAAAGAACATGGCATAAGAATTGTATATTTTGTAAAAGCTAAGTAAAAAGAATTTTTTTGTAAATGAGATTCTTCATAGAAAACAGAATTTTTACCTATCAAAGAGAATATAGTAAGAGGTACCAGACATGCAAGGGACAGGCTATCAAGTGAACTAACAGTGGGGACTGAAGGAAAGAGAGAGCTAAGGAAGTGCCTAAAACCAAGTGGTTAAGTGCAGGAGGAGGAAGAGAGAAGGCAAAGAAAGCAGTGCTCAATTAGCTATGAGTTGTCTACTTTCTTCTCCAGGATATGTAATCAAAGGACTCCCACATCAGATCTTCAATGATGTGGTTCTATTCTTTGCCCATGAAAATATGGTTTATATTTTGCTTCAGTTTTATTTACTCTAAGTCATTGATTTGAAAATGAGCATGTGTTACTCCTTATGCACACCACCTCTGTAAGTAGGCTTAATAAGATGATTACTTGCTATTCAGGAATAACAATAATTACTGCAGTCAAATGAACATAACCCAGGGCAATCTCAACCTTCTCACCCTTTTATTTTGTCCATTTTGAAAGTGTTTAAGAAAATAAGATAGAATAATTGCAGCTTCTGGAAATAATGGGTTATACTACATGATATAATATTTGAATTCTTTACTGAAATAATCAGATAGTAGGTCCTCATTTATATTAAGTGGGGGAAAATATACATATGATTTTATGTTTGAAGATCACAGTCTTACAGAGGAATACTATCATTGTGTGAGTTCAGCCTAAAACGGATCTGAGCTTTAAAGCATAACTAAGTCATTCTCTAGCAAAACAAACATCAAATTCTCTTGATTGCCTCTTGATTTAAATAAAACATTTTTGGTCTACTAATCACAGCCTTCCACAATATGTACCAAACCTGTCCAACAACTATATAGTTAGTCATCAATTTCTTCAAATTCTTTTGGAGTATATGTTGCATAGACCATATCTTTTCTATTTTTAGGAAGACAAATAGGAATTCCCATGAACTAAGCAATCTATTTATTAATTCATACAGCAAGCATTTACTCAGCAGCAATTCCATTGGGTGCTCGGTATTTTCCCAGGGTTTTATCACCTCAGATTTAGAATACTGTAACAATACCTGTATCAGAGAAGATTGTGTTTGGCCTTATATAGAAAGCCAAATATTAGTGGCTTGCTTAATAATTTATGATGATTTTTCTCATATAATCTAAAGTGATGGCTGATGTGATAGTACTATTATGTCCCTTGTACATCAGTATAATTTTTCATTGCTATCTCACTGTAAGGCTTTTGTCCTGTTTGTCAACACATGGTCACAAGTGGCCAGTAATTCCCATCATTGTTATTCCAAGGAGGAGGAGGAAGAAGTAAAAAAGTTTCCCAGAAATTCACAGAATACTTCATTGACCAGAACTGTGTCAAGGGAATCAGATGAGGTCATCAAGATCCTAGGTCAATATCTTCGCCTTGCTTATTAAGTGTATTTGTCTCCTCTTTTCTAGTGTTTTTTTTTTTTTAAATACAGAATAGGTTGTCTTCCCATGACAATGTTAAAGCAGAGGAACAGGACACGGTCAATGACATTTTCAGTACTGCAATATCTAAACATTTATCCATGGGAAAGAGTTTTTTCTTCATAGTGTCTTCGTATGAAACACTGCCCTTGCCTGAGTCCTGTGACCATTTCAATCAATAACCAGGTCTGAAAGTTGAAGTACTATTGGCTAAGTATTTGTCACATGACTACCCTATAAATGGGAAGCCCTGTCAAAATCACATGAAATGGGAGAATGTTGAATACCCAAAGGAGAGTTCTGCCATTTGATGGAGAGAGGGAGAAACAATGGGAAAAGGCAGTGTCCTTACTTAGCAGTAAATAATTTTCAAGCTAACTTTATATCTGTTATAGTAAGTGGTAGAAAACTTTAGGCTGTATTTGGAAATACGGTCAAAGTGTTGTGAAAGATGCAAAGCTGCTTTCTGAGGAATATTATGGCTTTACTTTCCAGGTAACACTGAAATCTGTGAACTACAAACACCAATTATCTCCTTCTTCCACAGTAAAACAATTTCAAGCAGGGCCGGGCACACAGCAGTAAAATAATGGTTAGTAGGGCACATGTAAAAAGACTACATTTCTTGTCTTCATGTGCAGTTGGGGGTGACCACAAGGCAAAGCTTGGTGTGACCATTGGAATATGATATAAAAGATGCAAGCAATTTAAAGGCCTGTCCTTACAGGGAGCAGTGTGCTCACTACTACCCATTTCATTTCACCTTTGCTCTAAATGGCTGATTATAACATACACACAGTAAGTAATCTTGGACTAATGAAGAGACACCTTAGAAATTACTAAGTAACAAGAGGAGAGGATCCTACGTCTTTGGGAGCAGTCACCATCCAGCCTTAGACCACTGATTTAAGACTGATACATAAGAAAGAAATTTCTATCTATTTTTGAGTTTTATGACATGTAGCTAAGATAAAATGGAAAATGAGATGTTATAACCCTTATTTTCACAATAGACCTTCTTCAAACCTCCCCATTACTGATCTGATTTTTCTAAGTGTATGTGCCTGTTCTTAATAAGAAATGATACATATTGTATACTCTAGATTCCAGTTGGATAGCTATGTAGCCCAATTTATAAATTCATGTGTGTGTGTGGCATGTTTTAAGAATATATAGTAAAATTCTTTTCAGAGAATATACTTTGGGTGTAGGAGTTTTTCCAACTCTGATCTACTTAATGTTCAGAATTTTGCAGAGGTACCCCAAGTATCACTGTAACAGTAGGTCACAATCTGGTTTAATGTTAAAGGGTTCTAATTCCTCACATTCTTTCCAAAACTTATTATTTGACTTCTTGATTATAGCATCTTGGTGAGTGTAAAATGGTGTTTCCTTGTGATTTTAATTTGTATCTCCTTAAATGGCTAATAATATTGAAAAAATTTCATGGACTTATTGGTCATTTCTACACTATCTTTGGAGAAATGTTTATTCAGATCCTTTATATCATTTTTAAGTTGGGTTATTTACCTTTTTATTATTGAGTCATTAGACTTCTTTATAAATCATAGGTAGAAATCCCTTATCAGATAAATGATTTGAAAGTATTTCCTCTCATTCTGTGGGCTGTCTTTTCACTTTCCTGGTAATGTCCTTTGAGCCACATAAGTCTAAAATTTTTATGAAGTCCAATTTACCTATTCTTTTAACAGAGGGGGTGCATTCCTTGTGCTTCTAGTTTCGTATCTAAAAAGTCATTGCTTAATCCAAGATCATATTTTATTCTAAGAACTTTATAGTTTTAGCCTTTATATTTAGGTCTTTGATCAGTTTTGAGTTAGATATGGTATGAATTAGGCATCTTCCTTCTTTCTTTTACATGTGAATATCCAGGTGCCCTGGTACCACTTGCTGAAATGACTATTCTGCCATTGAGAGGTGTAGGCTACATGTACCTTGTCAAAAATCAATTAACTGTAGATGTTAGTCAAGTTAGTTCCTGGACTCTGAATTCCAGTCCAATGATCTATATTTCTACACACTATCTTAATTACCATAGCTTTGTCATTAGTTTTAACATCAAGAAGTATGAGACCTTCTTTTTCAAGACTGTTTTGGATCTCTCACGTTTCATTATGAATTTTAGAATCAACTTGTTAATTTCTACAGAGATTAGCTGGGATTCTGAGCAGTATTTTGCTGGGTTGGAGATCAATTTGTGGAGTATTGTCATGTTATTAACTTAAAGTAAGCCTTGTGGTCCACAAATGTCTTTTTATTTATCTAGATCTTTAAAACTTTCTCCTCAGATTGAGAATATAGCTCAGTGGTAGAGTACTTGCCTAGCAGGCATGAGGCCCAGCACCAAACAAACAAACAAAGAACAAACCCAAATCTTTCTCTCAATAATATTTTGCAATTTTCAGATTGTAAATTTTGCATTTCTTTTGTTAAATGTATTTCAAAGTATTTTATTTTTTGATGGTATTATAAATATAATCATTTCATTTTTAATCATGTTTTAAGTGTATAGAAGTATAATTGATTTCTATATACTAATCTTTTTTTCCTATAACCCTGCTGAGCTCACATATTTGTTGTAAATGTTTTTTAGTTATTTCTTAGGGCTTTCTATACACAAGACCATTTCATCTGTAAATACAAATAGTTTTACTCTTTCTTTCCAATTTTTTCCCTTTTATTTGCCCTTGCTAGAACTTATAGTTTAATGCTGAACAGAAGTGATCACAGAAGCATACTTGTTTCTTTCTTGGTTTCAGGGAGAAAGCATCCAGTCTTCTATCATTAAATAGCTTTCTTACAGATACCATTTATCAAGTTGAGGAAGTTCCTTTCTTCTTAGTTAAGTGTTTTTATTAAGAAAGGATACTGGATTTTATCAAATGCTTTTTTACCCTTATTAAAATGACTGTATAATTTTTGCTTTTTATTGTATTGATACTTTTTTTTACATTAATTGAGTTTTAGACGTAAAGCCAACCTTGGGTTACTAGGTAAATTCCATCTAGTCATGGTGTATAATTCTATTTATATATTATATATTGCTAGATTTAGTTTGTTAGTATTTTGTTAATGATTCTGCATCCATATTCTCCAGAGATATTGTTCTATAGTCTTCTTTCCTTATGAACACATACAGTTTCTTGAATGCCGCTTCAATCTCTTGCCAAGAGACTAGCATAACAAATAAATACCACTTCTACTATGTTACCCCATTCATTTAAGTCTTTGAACTTTGGTTCCCAACTGCCCACAATAAAATATTTACTTTGTAGTATATCTCCCATTATTTCCCAACACAGTTCCTTCACCTATGAAAGTGGACTTTTTCAATATCCTATCAAAAATCCTAATGTTTACAATTTCCATGTCTTTTTCCACATTATTTCTCTAAACCTTAACCTCTTTTTATTAACACCAAATGTAATGTCTATTCCTCTACTGCTTCTCTTCCCCAACATTCAATCTTTAATCTCATGAGTTTATTTAAGCTTATAAGAATGATTCAATCAGTTACAGAATTTAAACTAATTTTTGCATAAATGAGTAGTTGTATTTGTGTATATTCTGATCTAATCTCCATTTGTTTACTGTCTATCTTCCCTACCAAATAAATAAGCACTAGAAAATGAGAAAAGACACTTTACTACTTTTAATTGCTATCACCCTAGTGACATACTCTATCTTTCATACATAAGAACTGAATATTTATTGAGTAAATACATCGGCTTCTCTTCTCTACCTAGTCAGTTTCAACTTCTCCATGAAGTTAGGTCACTGATAAACTGGCCTAATGCCTTCTTTTTCTTCCCTGAATTCTTATAATGTTAAGCTTCCAAAGTGGGATATTTAGCACTTTACACAAACTACTCTATATTCCTTGTTATCATTCTAGTAGTCTATGCTTTATTTCCCAAATGATTATAAAATTCTAGAGGGCAGGGACCACAGTGTATTTATCTTTCATATCTCTGTTTGTCTGTAGCCCATAAATGGTAGATATTAAACATTCAATTGACACTATTGAATAAGGATAGGGTAGTCAGTTTAACAGAACCTTAGGAAAACTTACATGCATTTACTGGATTTCTGGAATTGAAGAGTGATAAACATCATTCTAGCTGAAAAAAATTCAAATTTTAATTGTCTTCTTGATATTTTCCATCTACTTTGAGGAAACCAAGATATGTTTTTGCCTGAGCACAGCCTGTTTATTAGGAGAAAATTTTAACAACTTTTAACATTTACAAGGCTTAACTTAACTAAAACTTCAATAGGTGTGAAAGTTGAAATCCTTTCCTTGAAGAGAACAGGGAGTAAATATGTAATCTCTTTCCCAGGTCTAGATTTTAAGAAATTCAAGGCATTACATCATAACCTCTCTTGTCCATTTAAGGCTCTGCTTGAATTCATATTTTATTGGAGTCTGTGTTTATTGCCTGGTTACAAGCAGACTATCCAGGTGCCTTTGAAGGGAAAAAAATACTTAGCATAGCAAAACCACAGAGAGAACACTACATGTATATTATCCAAAATTCCCATCTCCTTTCCTAAATACAGAAACATGTCACTTTTGTTCTGACTTTTCCATTTACATCTACTTCAAGATAGAGAGCACTGAGATAGATTTGAATATCAATAAACTCCTCTAAACCAATCTCCATTTCCAGCTTCTAACCCAACCTCCACCCATATATGCTCTTGGGGTATATACACTGCCTCTATTTCCCTCATCTTACCCAAAATTCTACTTCATAAAACATCTATTAATATACCACCACACATTTAAGAATCCTTTTTCCTCTTCTTCACCCTCAAGTTCCTATCTCTAACTATTTCTAGCAATCCTTAAGTGGGTCAAATGTATCTGCAAGAAGTCTTTGCTTCTAATGAAAAATTTTCCATTTCTAAAATGAAGAACAACTCCAAAGCAAATTACTTTCAGTTATAGTAGTAAGAATACACTAAAAACCTCAACTTCACCACTACTTTCTGGGCATGTTTTTAACCACAGTTCATACAAAAAAAAAAGTCTAATGTGTTTGGCTTATTTGATAACAAACTTTAAAAACATCAAATTAAACCATAGGTATAATAAATAAAATACATATAAATAAATAAATAATATATATATAAATAAATAAAATATAGGTATAATAAATCATATTTCAATAGTTTTATGTTCTGTTTTTATATTTAAGCACTATCTAAGAATGGTGGGGTATGGGCTGGGGTTGTAGCTCAGTGGTAGAGCACTTGCCTCATATGCATGTGGCAGTGAGTTTGAACCTCAGCACCACATATATAAAATAAAGGTATTGTGTCCATCTACAACTAAAAGTTTAAAAAAAAAATTTAAAAAGAATGGTGGAGTAAAAAATTTAGCAAATTTATTAATTTATATTCATTGAACACAATGGTTTCTTGACACCCTAGATTTTCTGCAACCCTTTATGTCAACTTCAAAAATCATAATTTCTGGGCTGAGGAAATAGCTCAGTTGGTAGAGTGCTTGCCTCACATGCACAAGGTCCTGGGTTCAGTCCCCAGTATCACACACACACACACACACACACACACACAAACAAACAAACAAACAAAAAAAACTGTAATTTCCTTTCATTTAGCTATGTTGTGCTAAGGGTACAGCAGGTCAAGAGAAGCAACAGTATAGAATGAAGAATGCAGAACAAAGTCTTTAGGAAAAAGGGGTTAAGGGACAGAGGTAACATTTTTATATAAGGTTCAAAGTGTGAAAATTATTAAACATTTTTTTTTTTTTTAATCCAGGGGCACTTTGCCACAGAGTTACACCCCTAGCTTTTTTTCTATTTTTGAGACAATGTCTTGCTAAATTGCTTAAGGCCTCACTAAGTTGGCGAGGCTAGATTTGAATTTGCAATCCTTCTGCCTCAGCCTCCTGAGCTGCTGGAATTACAGGTGTGTACCACCATGCCTGGTTTCTTTCATTCTTTTTCTTTTTTCCCAGTTGTAGATGGAACTTTAATTAATTTATTTATATGTGGTGCCTCGAAATTGAGCCCAGTGCCTCACAAACACTAGGAGAGTGTTCCACCACTGAGCCACAACCCAGCCTGGTTTCTTTCATTCTTTTTTTTTTTTTTAATATTTGGACACAATATCTTTATTTTGTTTGTTTATTTTTTTATGTGGTGCTGAGGATCAAATCCAGTGCTTCACATGTATGAGGCAAGCACTCTGCCACTGAGCCACAATCCTAGCCCTCTTTCATTCTTAATAAACAGAAATTAGCCTTCTCTGTGACTCATGGTAAGAATAAAAGAAATACCTTTTTTACAGTTTTTTTTCCTGGAATTTTATAGAAGATTTATTCTAAGTACAGATATAACGAAAGAAACACAAAAGAAAAAGCAAAGAAAATACTTCGAGAAGCATCTAACAAGAGTTGTTCTGTTTTATGCTGACATGCTTTGTGGTAATAATAGACTTCCAAAGAAGACCAGATCAAAATTAAAATTCTAGGCAGGCATTCAACTTCTATCATTGTGTCCTTTCTTCACTGAGTATGGGAAATAAATGACTTACCAATTATTTATTGAGGATATTCCCACAGTACTCTTACAAAGTTCACTTCCAAAAGAAGCCCTATCTCTGTAATGTATCTGAGTCAATGAAAGCTACACTAGGTTTCTTACAACACATTTTAGAAAATTCAGCAGGGTAATAAAATCATGTTTTTCTGAGGTCATTCTACAGCAATTTTGTAAAGTTGCATGACAAATAAGAGGAAAAGAGACTAAACAAATTTCAAAACTAAAGAATATCAATCCAGAATATTTTATGATCATATTGTGAATAAAGTTAAATGCAGAATAATTAGCAGAAAGAATCTAGTTTAATTATAGCTGTTCTATCGTAAAGTTGGCACAAATGCAGTAACTCTTAATTAAAATCAGGTAATAGTTACCTCTGTGGCCTTTTTTGATGGTTCCAGACCAGTCATATTTGCGACTATTAACTGATGTAAGAGTTGAACTTGAGCCACACTTAGGAAGAAGTCCAGGTTTGTGGTTATATTCACTTCTAAGGAATGGCCACATACTAAAATCTCCTGAAGGAGAGGGCAGGGAACAAAGGTTGAATACAGATAAAGAAATAAGATAGGCTTCAGATAATAATTCATCATTTTTATGCTTATTTGACTATTACTACTTTCTAAGTCTAATGGGACTTAAGTTCATATGTTAATGAGGAAAGCAAAAATGATGAGTAGTCACTTGCCATAGTTTAATGGATTAATTTTAAAATCATTTATATAGGTTTACTATATGCCAGGCCTGGGTCATTAAAAAGAATTTTTCACCTTTTCATATCCATTTGACTTGTTCATACTTCAAAACTTCTATCATTGTTTTAATATATAAGAAACAATGTAGTTCTAAAGCAGGATCTTGTACATCATTTCAAATCAACAAGTATTTACTGAAATTCTTCTAAGAACAGTCACTATAGTAGAATACTAGGATTATCACAAAAAATAAAGTTGTTCTTAAAGGACAACTTGCTCATGTGGAGGTTATAATCTAAGGGAGCAGACAGATATAAATAGGCAACTCTAGGTAGGCAATTTTAAGCAAACACTATGGTGTAAGTATTCTCCACAAGAGAATTCAAAATGTTTGTAATAGCATATGGTACTGAAGCCAAAGATAGCTAGACTAATTAATTTTACTTCTTAAAACTGTTAAACTCTTAGCAGCATTAGTTACTCATCCACTATTTAATGTTGCTGTTCTGTATAACTTGAACATTTATCGCTGAAAAACCTATTAGGAAAACAACAAAAGAGACATCCAGAAGCTTCAATTAATAGTTAAGCAAAAGTCCTGCCTCCTGTCATGAAGTCCATGTGGACAACGTTAAATGCTTGGGAATGTCCAACATGCCTTCTCCTTGTTAGCATGGATTTGAAAGGACACTATGGCTGTCCAAATACAACTGGAAAGCTTAGAATAGTTTTTAATAAAGCCATAAAGAATAGCATATCTGACATGATTATCCTTTTTTTTTTTTTTGGTTAAACAAACTTTTTCTCCGCAAATTTCCTGTATTCTCTCATTATACTTGGAATTCTTATTTTAGTCATGATGAAAAAAAGTACATTGGCTCAGAGGTTTTCTTTTTATTTTTTAATTGTCATTGTAACATTTCCCAGAAAGATGAAACGTTGTCCTAAAAATATGTTAGTTCTATTAGTAGAATATCATCCTGTGAAAATAAGCATCCTGTAATTGTAGGTTAAATGGTATAAATGCAATGGTAGAATCATTAGCTAACACCATAAAAATAAGTTCTGTTTTTACTTCTTTTATAACTATCATCTTCTGATCAGTTTGATCTTTAAAATAGTTGTACATGAGGAAACTGAGGAACTGGGAATTTAAATGAATAGCTGCAGATGACATCTTTTAACATGAAGCTGAGCTTGGACTAGAACTAGGTTTTCTGCTCTTCAACTTTGTGCCTATTTCACTTGGGAATGAGAAACTTTCTAATAATGCCTTCAAGTTAGAAGATAAGTTAATTAACATGCAATGGTATTTTATTTACAGTTTGACACATATGTAACATGGAATTCTCAGTATATAGATAGTTAGAAAGATGCTATAGAAGTTAACAGTATACAAGTTAGAGCTAGACCAACTGAGTTCATACCTTGTTATGCTTTCTACTTCTTGTGAAATTTTGCAAATTGGACACCCTCTTAAAACCTCAGTTTCCTCATCTATAAAATTCAGGTAGTAGGAGTAGATTATTAGCTACATTATCATGAGGATTAAATGAGTTATTACAAGGATAGCAATAACTGTATAGCATTAGGAAGTGCTTAGTAAATATTAGCTATGATGTTAAATCTTATTATTAATAAGCTAGTTTGATGTCACATGGGATGAAACTCGAAAATTCAAAACATATCAAGAGGATTTGCTCTATTATTTAGACTAAAATGACATCTATATTATGTCCTACCTCTGTATGTAGATTTTCTGGAGAACTTATTTTGGTGAAAATTATGGCAGGTGCTCCAGTTATTCGTACAGAAAAGTCAGTCAAAATGGGGGTCAAAATTGCTCTCCTTTCTTGATGTCGCCTTATGCTAAAAGATAAAGTAAAAAATTATTAGTTCACTTTTTTCAAGGATAATTTTCATTAAGAATTTAAACTATGAAAATAGATGACAAAATTATATTACTATTCTGAGAGTACTGCATATTTTATAGACACAGTTTTTTAATGCAATACCACAAAGACCCGTGAAAGATAGGAAAAATCTTCACTGAAAAAAAATCAGATATAATTAAGGCATTTCACATTAGTATCATCTTAAGACCATTTTTCTTATAAATAGATGCATATCATTGTTATCATCAAATAATTTTACTATTTTTGGAATTTTTTTAAAACCAGGAATTGAACCTAGGGGCACTTAACCACTGAGACACATGCCTAACACTTTTTTTATATTTTATTTAGAGACACAGTTTAAGCTGCTGAGGCTGACTCTGAACTCACAATCCTCCAGTTTCAGCCTCCTGAGCCACTGGAATTAGAGGCATGTGCCACTGCTCCCAGCTGAAATAATTTTTGATTTCCTCCTTTTAATATTTCTGACCTTCCATTTGACAACTGCCATCTTTTCCAATCTCATAGGCTCATGAGCACATCCTCTTAATCTTTGAACTCCTTTTGTTAAGCTCTAAGAACCATCTTACTTAATGAATTACTGCAGCCTTTAAAGTCCATTTAATGGCTTTTGTGTCTAAAACCAAATGTTTTCTCAAAACAACTCTGCATATAAAGTAAAAATCAGTAATAGACCCACATCACCAATGAGAAAATGAAGTTCTATACTAAAGTTATCCAATAGGAACAAAGGCTCCAGAACTGGCTTGGAGGGCAAGCTGATGTCAGACAACACACATTCTTACCTCTGATTAGTTATATAGCACAATATTTCTACTTAGCATTGAAAATTGCTAAGAATTTCAAAGGAAGCACTGATTGCATGGTAGAAGATGAAACTGGAAAACAATGCTGAGAAACCAAATTTCATGCTGTTACCTTCAAGACCATTTTTTATATCCTTAATTTTCATTCTGAAATAATATACTATGTTTATGTTTTATTGAAAGTCATACCTTAAAATTTCCTTTGAACCATATTAATATAATATTCTTTATAAAAGTTTCTTATCATTTCCTTATATTATAAAGTGATAAAGTTGAAATCAAATAATTGACATGTTATCTCATGAAAAAACATAGATAAAATCCAAGTTTATGCATATCTTCCCCCCCACCCCCTGCCAAATCAGAGGAGCCTAGAGAG
This sequence comes from Marmota flaviventris, assembly GCF_047511675.1. Lineage (NCBI taxonomy): Eukaryota > Metazoa > Chordata > Mammalia > Rodentia > Sciuridae > Marmota > Marmota flaviventris. The sequence goes on from NC_092512.1 coordinate 37,088,630, forward strand.
TACTAACATCTTTTGTTAAATGTGCAACAGGCAGAGCTTTATGTGATGTCTGCCAAAAAAGTAAATTGGATCATCTGGTTCTGTGACACATAAGTATTAGATTTCAAGAAAGTCAATTTTAAAGAATTAAGAGATCTGGTAAGTAGAGAGTAACAGGAAGAAGTATTAAAATATGTGACTACAGAGGAAGGGTTTAGATCCTGAGAGACACTATAATTATAGCCTAATAGCTCAAATTCCATAAAATGACCAATGTGAGAAACATGTAACATCTGATGTGCTCTCATAGGGGAGTGCTAAAATATATGATGGATTAAAAATACCTTAAAATGGAAAAGATGGCAGGGAACCAAATAAAAACAAATGTTAACTAAAGTACTGATGGAAACAAAAAGTACTTGTCCACACCACATATTTTTTTATTGTTGTGTGATGAATTAAATCAGTAAAAAAGCATGAGACATGATTATAGAATAAAATTTAAATCAAGTCATGGGTATTAGAAACAAAAAGTTAAATTCTGAAATATTACAGTTCAAAATTTAAAAGAAAGAACTAAAACCTAAAGTATTAATGAGGTTGTTTGTGGAGGACCTCAGCACTCTCAGTAAACCAAGTAAATACATTTTAATAGCTATTTTGAGACAAGGCAAGAGTTTTGAAATGAACTGGTTACCTAGAACTTGGGTACCTGAAGAGCTAAGAAAATATTAATTAACCTATCTGAAAAAGGAGCAAGGGAATTTGCCTGTTTTGCCAAGACAACTTGTTGAAAACAAAACATAACAAAACAACAAAAAATTATGTATATAAAATACATAAACAAAAATAAAAAAACCATCTATCTTCCTGGAAAATAAAAAATGGGAAATTCCCCATGTGTGTTGAGTAGTTTTAATTTACACTACCTGTATGGTCCTGGAATACTCTTTTGGAGTTATTTACATAAAAGGGGCATCAGATCATTTATAATGCTATAGCATCTGTCCCAAATAGACCAAAATCTCTTTACAAAAACATGTCCTAGGCTGGGATTGTGGCTCAGTGGCATAGCACATGCCTTGCAAGTGTAAGGCACTGGGTTAAATTCTCAGTACCACGTAGAAATAAATAAATAAAATGAAGGTATTGTGTCCATCTAGAACTAAAAATATATTTAAAAAAAATCATATCCTCAATGAAAACAGAATTCTCCAGGACAAAGACCACTGAATATAAGCTTCTAATCACAGATTATTTTATATGCCAAAAAATCTTTATTAGCAAAAGAATTAGATCTCATTTTCAAATGTACTGCCAAGAACTTTTGATAAGAAAATTAGTTTATATGGATAATAAAATATACTTGTTTAAAATTTTAAATAAGGAATGAAGTAAAAAGAAAAAAAGCTACAAAAATAACTAAATATAATTTGCAGAAATGAAAATTGTTGCTATTAAAATTAAAATGCATATTAGTTGAGATAAATGGCATTTTAGATATAGCTTAAGAAAGTGTAAACTAAATAGAACTAGTAATACTTCAGGAATATACTATAAAGAATTCTTTTTGTTTTTTCTTCTTAATTATCACATAATAATTATAATATAATAATTATATTAGTTTTAAATAATTTAATAATTTAAAAAATTAAGAGAGAAGGAGAGAGAAGTATTTCATATTTAATTAGCATTACAAAATGAGAGAACAGAAAGAGAAAAAGGAACAAAGGCTAAAAGCTTTTTTATAAATGATGAAATGTAAGAATCCATAGATTGAGAAAAACACAATTATTCATGGGTTCATGAAACAGTTTATCAACCATGATAACATAAGGTATTTAAACTCACCTATATAGAAAAAAGTTTACCTACAGTATGCTATGGCACATGGTGTTAGGAAAGTTGTGGAAGAAATATTTCTCTGATTCACTCTAATATAACAATGATTTATATTGTCCACAGAAACAACAACAAAAAAGACACATTTATTTGTAGCTATCATCTAATATAGAGGATTGTATCCACAGAAACTAAACTCTTGTTAAAAAATTAACAAAACATTGACTCTCATAGGTTCTAATCAAATAACAGGAAAACGGTCCTGTGTTAACAAAAGCTTTTCAGTTAAGTTTCGGAAGGTGTATTTTGTAAGCAAAGGAAAGTATTGTTTTCCATAACTATTATTAAGCAAGAATGCTACAGGTGTATGCCACATGCGGTGATGAAAACATATTCAGAAAGACTGGCCATTTTTCCTGGGCTCAAGGTACTCTAAAATTCTGCCCAACTACCACACATTTGGTGTGTCTGTGTGCAAAATAACAAAGAAATTTAATGATACTTCAAATATTGCATATTATGAAGTAGGAAAAATGGTATCAAAGTTTTCCAAAGTATTCTACTAAAACAATAGAATGAAAAATGGTGATGACCTACTTGTGCGGCCATGCTAAAACAAAATAATTTCCTGCCATGGTATTAGAGCTGAGCTCCAAAGAGAAGTAGTAAAGCAGAAGATACTTAAGTCTTGTGATGATTACCACTGATAATCAATGAATTACAAAGGATTATTTTTAAATATGAAAAACCGTAATATTCACAAACATTTATTTTAAACCATCAGGTATCTGAAAACCTATTTGTTACATAAACCTTTTCCTAAAGATTCCTCTTATTTTGAGATTAATGAGAGTCACTAGGATAAATAATTTGAATTGTATAGTAACTTTGAACATGAAGTATTTACTTACATGTTTAAGCCTACTTAAGTGTTTTTTCAAGAGGAACACTATCCAAAGACTTCCTAATGCAATTAAAATAAAAGTCAAACTCCCTTTGACCACTCCATTTGTAATTTAGCTCTTCTCTCCCTAAAATGTGACTTCTATTGCTTTTTTCATCCTAGCCAAGCATGATCCATAAATGTACTAAAGTTGTTCCTACTCAAGGATCTTTGCTCTCCTGGAACATCTAAAGTAGAAATACTGCAGGGGAATTTGCATGTACAGCTCTTTCTTTTCATTCAGGTATTAAAAGAGGCCTTCCCTGAGCCCCAATCTAAGGAAATTTCCCAGTCAACTCTTGTCACATTATACCAATATATTATTTTCATAGAATTTATCTTTCTCTGAAATTGAGAAACATGAACTTGAGTATTCACTATGATGCCAGGGTCTTTGCTAGTGCTGGGAGAAATGGCAAAAATAGATACATAGTGCTGAATCTCATGGAGCTCAGTTTAACAGGAAAGATAACTAAGCAAAATAATCATAAAGTATAAAAAATATAATAAGGGTGGTATGGGAAGACTCAGTAAATGACCTAATCTTTTACCTTAAGGTTGTACACATACAAAACATCTTATGAACAATGGTATAATGACTATAGGTTGTAATGAGAATTATTTTAAAATATATTTAAATAAAATGCCAATATAAATTTACTTTGGCAAAATCAAATAAAATTAAAAATGAATATTCCAAAAATATGCCAAAACAAAACAAAAATAACAAACCACCAAAACCATAAAACACCAACTCTAAAAACTCATCCTCAAAAACAGGACAAAACCCAACAAATAATAAATAAAAAACTATGGTTAATGTAACTGTGATGATAACAAGTGCTAGATTTATTACAACCTCTATATGATAGTTTTATGAGTATGCCTGAATTGAAATATTAACATAACTCAATTTTACTGAGATGTCTAATGAATAATACCTCTGGTTATTCCCTCCAGTTGTTTATATTATAGCTAGAAACTCCTGCATCTAATTTTACTTGATAGAACTGATAAAGAAAACCTTCAATATAAACTTCACTGAGGAGGGAGAGACTAGAGGAAGTGCTAAATTTGTTAGGAAGAGAATATTATAGGTTGTACCTTGGAAAAAAGTAGAAATTTGCCAAGAGATGGAGGGTCAAGAGATTTCTTTTATTTCATTATAAGGCTTTTAATAACATATATTGATGTACCAGGGACACTCGTAAAATTACACGTAATAATAGATATTTGTTGTACATATGCTTTTAGGTACACTCTTGATATTATTTTCTTTGGCTACTTCTATTAAAAACAAAATGTTGCAGGAGAGAAATTAGTTATTTGAGGATTTGGTTAATTGAGTTTTAATGACTCAGGCATCTACTTGTCTCTATAACGATTACCATGCTGGAGCTGAAAGATTTCATAATAACTGAAGAATGGGCTGGGGTTGAGGGCACTTGCCTAGTATGTGTGAGGCACTGTGTGAGGCACTGGGTTTGATTCTCAACACTACATATAAATAAATAAAATACAGATCCATTGACAACTAAAAAAAATTAAAACAAATTTTAAAAAGTATTAAAAATAAGTGAAGTGGTTTTAAAAATTTTATGGTTCAGTATATTACTATGATAATTATATTTGATATAAAGATTTTTTTCTTATTTTTTGAGTACCTACAGTCTGTCAGTCACTATGCAAAGATATAAGGAAGAATGAGACCAGACAAGACAGGATCTCTTTCCATTTACTTCTCTGACATTCTTCAGATTGCAACAGAACACCTTCAATCAAGATGGAAGGAAGCAGATACCTGCTGGTTGCTGGAAGTAAAAACTGTTTGCTTCTTTTTGCTGTTATCAGGATTACTTTTTCCTTCACTGTTAGTCCCTAGGTACTTTAAACAGGAAGGGAATCTCATTCTTTCATGGAAAGTCATGGAAAGGTTTAAGCAAAGCATTATAAAATTTTATAATGTTTAGGCCATTCTAAGCATTAGCCTATGAAATATGAGAATTATACTAAGTTCTATAATTTCATTAAGTGTTAGGCTTGATAAACTAGCAAATTAATATAAGAAAAGGGATGGTTTTCAGGTTAAAGATTTAAAACAAAGAAAACTGCTTTCATTGCACATTCCATTTAGGATTTCAGGTGAATTCTGGAAAAATCTCATATTTGTTTAATTACAAATCAAAATATACAAAGGCTTCTGTCAGGTGTGAACACTTTCAAAAACTAAAGAGATCTAAAGTCACACCAAATATTCACAATCTCTCAGAAATAAGGTTAGTAGTAACATGGTTCTGGGATTTTAATGTCAACACTTAGCAACAGTTACCCACATTTAATGTTATGGTGACTATGACATATAGGACTGATTGGGGGAATCTGTCATATTCAAATTCTGCTTGATAAGCAAACATAGAAACAACAATCTTAAAAGAAATCTGTTAGGGGGAACAGCCCACAGAATATCACATGAATTTGAAACATTTGTATCAAAATATTTAAGTGAACATATATTTATCTGGTAATAAAGTTTAAAAGATAAAATTTCTAAGGATATAAACATAATCAGTGATAGGAAGAAATAGAAAAATAGTTGTTAAAAGGAAATTTTTTTTTAGTTTTTATATAACAGCAGAATGCATTACAATTCTTATTACATATATAGAGTTCAGTTTTTCTTATCTCTGGTTGTATACATAGTATACTCACACCAATTCGTGTCCTCATATGTGTACTTTGTATAATAATGATCTTCACATTCAACCATCATTAATTACCCCATGCCCCCTCCTTTTCCTTCCTACTCCTCTGCCCTATGTAGAGTTTGTCTATTCCTCCCATGCTCCCCCCTCCCTATCCCACTATGAATCAGCTTCCTTATTTCAGAGAAAACATTCGGCATTTGGTTTTTTGGGATTGGCTAACTTCACTTAGCATTATCTTCTCTAACTCCATTCATTTTCCTGCAAATGTTATGATTTGGAAAACTTTTTTAAAAAAAGATTAGCTAAGAATGAACTGTAGCATAAACTTATGGGGGCAAAGCCTAAGCAAATAAGGAAACTGAGTAAGGAAACCAGGGTTATAGACTTAGTTCTATAACTGACACCGAACAAGCCAAGGATTATCATTAAACTTAGTATTCTGTAGTGCTTTTGTTGTATAACAACTTGTGAAGGATGGCTCAGAGTTTTAAGTTTGTTAAGAGAAATCTGCACAAGGTGTGGAAGGTGTAAGGAAACAGTAGTAACCAATGTTCTATGAAGATCATCATGGTTTAAATGCAGTGAAAGGTCAATGCAGAGGTGTTGGAAGATACTAGCTTATCCTCACTTTCCTTGGCTCTGTGTGATCATGTCTTCCTCCTGACTTAACTTCAGGCCCAAACCCAGATGCAGAGGCCACTACTTCCCACTAATTTCTCTATCAGTCTCCTCATGGTCCCACTCTAACAGCGAGATGCACCTAGTTTCCCAGGTTCTTTTGAAAGCTGCAATGATTTTATCCAGATCAAGGACTTCGAGAGGCTTTTGTTGTGACTTTTCTCTGATCCTCTAAGTCCCTCTTTTAGATCCTTACTTCCCAGCTTCTTCCCCAATTGGGTAATATTTTATTCCTAAAATAAATTACTTATTATAATCCTCATAGTGCTCTGCTGTCTGGTTGAATCCTTTCAGCTTTGGAAAATTAAGATTTGGGAAGAGGATATCTATAAATTTTAGAATTTAATAATTCTCTATGCTTAATTTTTATTCCCTTGTTCCCAACATAACACACAGAAACCCATCATAATCAAAGAAAAAAATTGCATAACATACTCAGAAGAAGAGAATGAAAATCATTAAAAAAGACTACTATTTGGTACTGGTCAGGCGAGGGAGTAAATTATTCTTTACTTTGTATCTCTGTATCTTTTGAATTTTACCTAAAATACCTATTAAAAACAAATAGAATTATATTAAGGCCCTGTTTATACTTTTGTTGAGATTATGCATCAGAACTGGGCTCTATTAGATCTAAAATTTCCTGTCTTCATCTGAATAAATATCTCTCAGAAACATTTATACTCAGTGACCTGACTTGTCATGTCAGTTAATCATCCAACCATTCAAATTTTCACTGATCCACTCAAATCTTTATTTTCTATTATGTGACCAGTATGATGTTTTGTGCTTCAGTTTCTTTATGTATACTTAGGGAAAAAAATTTTTATAACTTTATTGTAAAAATTAAGTTAAACAAGGTAAAGTGATAAATATTATATAACCCTTTATGAATACCATTATGATGATGATGATGATGACGACGACGATGACGACGACGATGACGACGACATGGAGAAAAATATAGTTTTGGTATTAAAGGAATAGAACTAAAGCAATCATCATTGTAAAAGGAGTATGGTAAAGACTACACAAGATGATTTAAAGAAATCTAATTTTTTTTTAAGTTGTAGATGGATACAATACCTTTATCTTATTTATTTATTTTTATGTGGTACTAAGGATCAAATCCTGTGCCTCCCATGTGCTAGGTAAGTGCTTTACCACCGAGCTACAACCCCAGCCCCAAGAAATCTAATCTTATAAGAGAATTCATGAAAAATTAACTTTATTACAATCATAAATACCTCAGTTTTACAATATAAAGTTAAGTTTTAATGCCTAGTATCTTCTTTCTAGCAAATAATCTTACCTCTCTCTCTGATAAGAACCATGAACAGCTTGGGTAAGATGGCAGTGGCTCTCTACATATCTTAATAGCTTACATTCAGGACTAATTGTTTAAAAAATGTTCTCTGTGAATATAGCTTTTAGTTAAAGACAATGGAAACCCAGAGCTAGGAATTATTGCTGTTCCTTCTTCTCTAACTTGAACATAGCGTTATAAAGCATTTGTTACTGTTTTCCTTTTATTATTTTAAGTAGAAAGAAGAGGCTAAAAAATAAAAGAATTGACCCTAAACCCAAATGGATTTCAAGAAATAATGTGATTGTATCCTTTAGAATAAAGTGAATCTTTTCATCAAATAGCAAGGTTAAACAAACAAACAAACAACTCTAATTTGTAACAATGTAACAGTGGTAAAATTAGCAGGTTTCCCAGCAAAACCATCAGCTAAATTACAAAATTTATTTTGTTTGTAAAGAAAAGCAGAAGCACTACCAAACACTTAGGTTGGGCATGCTAAAGATCACTAACCCTACTGGCAATATCAGTAATATTTCTCAATCATTTCGTACCTGCTGGCCATATTCCACTCAAGGGCTGGATTTTGAGAATTCCTTTCACTCTCTGTAAGCACCCCTCCTGTTCCACTTTCCTTCTCTGGTTTTAGTTGGTCCCACTGTGCAGTACCAATATTGATGGACTGCAGGTCTATTTGGTATTGTCTATCTTCAATTTCAGATCCAGGATCTCGAAGAATTCCTAAGTTCAAGGCTCTTCTGTAAAGTAAGTGGAAAAAAGTAACAGATGTAATAAATATCTACATTTATTTTATTTACTAAATAGTACCATAAAACTTTTTTGTATTACTGATTAATAAACTGTTAACCACATTTATGAGATAGTTAATAGAAAATTAACATATTGTGACATCAAAAATTTATCACTTGCAATCATCTATCCTATAATAATTTCTTATGTTTCCCAGCACAATACCCTTTTGTTATGTGCTTTCATATACATGATTTCAATTACAGAGATGCTTTCACATTTTGTTATATCCACCTTAACAAAGAGTAAACAAAATTCAGAGGTTCAAAGACAGCAGAGTTACAAATTTACTCAAAATACTTTCTGATGATAATCATTTACTATTCTAAGAACTTTGATATCTTGTTAGGAAAGGTGATAGTCAGCACTTGGGGTTGAGTCTGAAATATAGTATGAAAATGATTTTAGTTTGGAGAGGCTTATCTCAAGTAGGTAGTGCTGCCAAACACAAAGGAAAAGGTAAAAGCAAATTTTCTTTGGGCAAATTCAATTTCAACTCAAATAATTTTCCCAGTTTAGGTTTCAAGTAAAATGAGACATTCACATACAAAATTCACAAGTCACACATGATAATAAGGGACCCTGAGTGACACACAGTAGCAAAAGGGTAGAGAAGATATATCCTCAAAAACTTCAAAAGATACTGTAGTGTACTAGCATACATAAAATATGAAACAATTATTTAAAAAGTAAAAAAGCATCCTCAGAATAAGCAAGGAGCTGGCTGTGGTGACTCACAGCTGGTTTCGATGACTCACACCTGTAAATCCCAGAGGCTTGGGACAGGCTGGGGAAGGCTGAGACAGGAGGATCAAGAGTTCAAAGCCAGCTTTCACAACTTAGTGAGGTGCTAAGCAACTCAGTGAGATCCTGTCTCTACATAAAATACAAAATAGGCTTTTTTTTTTTTTAAATATCTTTATTTTATTTGTATGTGGTGCTAAGAATCGAACCCAGTGCCTCACGCATGCCAGGCGAGCGCGCTACGAAATAGGACCAGGGGTGGGTTCAGTGGTTGAGTGCCCCTGAGTTCAATCCCCGTACCAAAAAATAAAAAATAAAAATAAAGAAAATAAGGCAGGAATAAGGCTTTTGTTAGAACTATGTAGATCCACAAAGAACAGAATTACTACAATTTAAAATTCAAAACAGACTGAACCCAAAAGAAGTGATAGCAAGTTGAAACAAAGATCCAAAGACAAGTTACAATACAATTCAAAGAGACAAAGAAATGTTGTAGCTAGGTTCAAAGTATATATAGGAGAGAGCAATAAAGTCTAAAAAGTTCCTGATTGGAGTTTGAGGGAAATAATAGAGAATGGGATAGAGGCATTATTTGAAGAAATACTGTTAGAGAATGCACAATTGTTGAAAAATGCCAAATCTCAGATCTAGATAACTCAATAAATCCCAAGAAGTAATGATAAGGAAGAAACTGGCAAACATATGGATAAATCTAAATAAATATCATCTTTAAATCAATAATATTAATGTGTAAACTCAAAGAAGAAAGGGCAAAAATAAAACACTGAACAATAATAATATACAAATTAGGGGATCATGTTAAGTAGTTTTCTAAGGTTGTTGTATAGTTGTGGAGAAAGGAAAAGATACTGATTTAATTTTAGATTTTTGTTAACTTTGATACATGCTAAAATAGCTATAAAACCTCTAAAATAATAAACATGGATAACTTCCAAATAAAGTAAAAATTAGAATGTAAGAAAAAAATGAAAAGTTTTGTTTGAAAATTTAAAAACACATTTTCAAATTCATCACTTATTGGTCAAAAATAATAATGAAAATTAAGTAATAAATAGCAAAATGTTATGCATTAAACGTGATGAGATACAGTTATAGGGGCACTTTGAAGAAGATTTATCATCTAAAATACTTGTTTAGGTGCTAAGAGCCAAGTATATGATGCATGGAATTTTTGGTCGAAAGGTGACGCCAGCTAGCCATTGAGATGATATGATTATGTTAAGATTTGCATTCATATGGATATTGGACTCCTGCTGTTCGCCTAGGCCGGCTATGGGACTCCTGGAGAGTTCCCATTGGTTGGGGAAGTACAGTAGGAGGGAGTTCCGGGGGAGGGGCTCTCTCTGCGGGTCAGGGAGGAGGCCGCGTGGGTGGATCGAAAATCTTCCTGGGCGCCTACCGGACATTGGCGGCAGTTTCAAAAAATAATAAAGTTTGTTCCTGCTTGAGTGGCTTGTGATTTTGTGCCCAGCCAGACTGCGGCATTTAGGAAAGTAGAAAGACTTAAAATTAGTAAGATAAATATAAAAAAGGCAACATAAGCAAAAAAAGAGGGAAGAAAATAAAAGTAGAAATTAACGAAATAAAAAAGAGATCATGAACAAGACTAAAAATAGACAAATCTCCAGCACTGAGGGGGGAAAAGAGATAAAAAGGCTAAGTAAACTGTATTTACAATAAAAAAGGAAACATAACTATGATGCTACAGAAATTAAACAGATAATAGGATGATACTAAGAAGATTTATAGAGACAAAGATTTTGTAACTTATTGTGGAAAAAAATCTCTCCTGATCATCACTGTCCCTGGAATATATTTCTTCCTTTTTCACTGTGGGATTAATATAAAGGTTATCTACTCATTTCTTCCATCACATTTCTTTGTTTCATACAGTTCTTTTTCTCTATGAAACCACACTATTTTAAAACCCTGACAGAACAAAACTGCTGGTAATATAGTAAGTGGTGGAAAGTAACATAGTACTGTTTGTCCTATTGTTGGTTTAGTGAGGACTATCAAAATTATCTTCCTCAAGGGTTCTTCCTGGAATGAGCTAATTTGCATTTTATCTTTGAATGCAAAGTTACTGAGCACTCTCTTTAAAGTTTTGTGATAGGCCTTAGGGACACTAGGGTCCTTACCCTCACAAAGTTTACAGTCTAGTGGGAAGAAGCAACTATAAAGCAGACAACAGTTTACAAGGTTGAATAGAGAATGCAATTAGAAAACCTGACCCAGACTTGGGAAGGCCAAGAAGGAGAAATGCAATGTTTAAAGGATTTCTGAAAAACTCTATCTTCTCATTTCATAAATAAACTGTATTTGAATAAAGTATCTCAAGTAGGGGAATCAACAAATTCAAAGGCATGAGAGTAGCTCATCCCAAAACCTTGAAAAGACTCTGAATGGGTAGCATGGACAGCTGCAGAGGAAGAAGTAATGAAAGGCAATGGGGACTTCAAGCCAAAGAAAAACCCATCCTTAGAGTTCAAGAAACTCTACAATGTTTAGGAGACCTGTACTAGGCCCAACCTTTGGGAATGAAGAAAGGTGGCCTAAAAGTTGGAGTTGCCTTGCAAATGGGCCATTTCACTCCTACCAAACAAGATACAGAAATTATGTAGTACTGCAGTATAGTAGTTCAGAGCAAACAGAAACTTGGGTTTCCGTCTTAATTATGAAAATTAAGTGAGAAAATATATAAATATATAATATATAAATTTTCACATCATAAAAACTTCAATAAGCATTAGGACACAATCATCCTTCTTGGATTCTCAGTCTCAGAATACAAGGTTAAATAACAGTGAAATGACTAGAAAGTGATAGGAAGAGGAACTCAGCTGAATAAAGTGCATTTTAGTATTTGCCAAAACATAAAAAAGCAGAGCAGAGCAACCAATGACCCTGAATTTAATAGGCCAAACTCAATAAATTTTACCCACATTTTCTAATTGGATTTATTTCATTAGCCTAAAAAGATTGTAATAGCATGCTGGTTAGTACTTTCTAGGCCAAGTAAAAGTTTACTGTGGAAGATTTGGGCCAATTAAAAATATACTTGCATCTTTAAAAAAACATCCTTTCTTCAATAATTTCTTAGCCTCCTGAGATATCAAAATCAGAAAATATCAATACTTCCTCTGCAGCTGCCTATTATGTAAAATTTAAATTTATCTCATAAATTTAAAAACATAAGCCATTTAGCTTGTTAGTTTTTGTTACTATTTAGATTATAAAGAGTTAGCTAACATATACACATTTCATAAGTTTGGTTTGATTTTTCCCTAATAAAAATAAATGTAGAACAGCTTTTTTTCAGAATTAGATAATTAAAATCCAACTTTTCTTTCTTAGTACATGATCCTCATGATTTATTTTCAATTCATTATAGTTTGATATATACTAGCAAGACACTGATTTACTTCATTTTCTGGAAACTAATTAAGGATTTGTTTTCAACTTGAAATAGTCACTAATTTTAAATCTTTTAAAGTATAAGCTATGCCCTTGTTTTGTTTTATGTACAAGTAAAACTGAGACCAGTTATTATTATATAGAATATTCAAAACAGTTTTCTTTTCCAATACTAAATTAAGAAAACATACTCAAAATATTTTCAAATGCTATGCATTAAATTTTATTAAGCACTATTACAACAAGACGTCTTTTTATTTACTTTTAATTCATAGTAATTGTTCAAATTAATGGGTTTCACTGTAATGTTTTCATGTGGGCATACAGCTAGATGTCTTCTGAAAGAAATATTTCATATTTTATGGTACATTAGAATTTTTAAAAGGTATAAGTAAAATTATGTTAACAGAAGATTCAAAAATATTTTTATTTTCTAATGATCAGAAATTGTCTTATAACTTTACAACTTTTAAATGCTTTTTTCCCTAAGTAAAGGAGTGGTGGGAATGAAAAACTATCAGATTGCAAATACCAAAATTGAGGTAAATTTTTTTCAAGAGAGCTTTGATTTAGTGTATTAGATTGTCATAGCACAAAAAAACAATTGCAGAATCATTAAAGAATTCTAATAGACTGACATTTTAGTAGGGAACTAATCAGAGGAAAAGAACTGTGAGGGATGCCTAATGTTAGCAATGTTTGCCTTAAAAAGAAAAACATATCTTAAAATAAAATGCCTTAAATTATTGTTTAATTTCCTAATTAAATTTTTCCTAGAAATATCTGCAGTCAAAACCAGCAATTTTTAAATTTCAAATTTTCATACTTTTAAGCTTTGAACTTTGCTCTCTCTTCTTATTACAGCCTATAAAACCTTTTAGTAATTCAAATCAGGAAAGAGGGTGAATCAAGATGCCCATAACTTCCTTCCTCTTAACACAAAAAGCTGCTTTATTGGCTAAAATGTAGGAGTTATAATTGTAATTACTTTGCCCTTCCGAAACTCTTCTCCCATACCATTTGAACCATTCAGCAGGTGGTGTGGGAGGATAAACTAAGTCTGCAATAGTTGGTCAATAATGTAATCATAGGAACCAAAGAAGACTTTAAGTGTATAACAGGAAACATAGCTTTAATGTTTTCCTTTTTAAATTGATTTAGTCTGGGTTAGGCCTTTTGTATGTTTACATAAGGAACAGCTCATGTTGAACCATTTACTGCTCATTGCTGAATAGGCATATCTCGGGAATTCACTGTAAAGAAGTAAAATTCATTCATTTATAGCTCAATTGAGATCTACAAAATGTTAAACAAGCCAGAAAATGGGAATGTGTCTTGATTAAATTAAATGTGTACATATTTATCATCAAGTCTCCATAATTTATCGTAATCTTGAAAATAAATAGGGTAGGGAATAATATGGTTGACTATCTGACTAAAACCAATGCTGTATTCCTTGAACAGTGACCCAGGGCAGGAACCTAGTCTTCAGATTGCAGAAGAATCACCTGAGGAGCTTGTTAAAAATGTTATGCTCCCAGCTCTAGAGAGTCTGATTTAGCAGGCCCGGACTGCAGCTCAGAAATATACCTTCTTTCCTTTTACTCTTATCTAGCATCCCTATAAATCCTAAAAATCCACATTGATAACATTGATAACCATATCTCTTTGACTTAGAACATTTTCTCTCTGTTATCTGAATAAGCAGGAAAAGAACCAGTAAAATCTAAAGGTATTTCATGTATAAACAGAAATTCATACTTTTCTTCCTCCTTCACTAAACTATTTAAAGGAGCATCCCTTCTGTGATGGATTTAAAGCTGATTAATACCAGAGCCAAACAATATCTATATGAAGTCAGATCTCTAGTAACATGCCAGAGGATATGTATGGCTTAATTAAATGTTTTTATAATTTAATGAATTTCATAAATGGGCAATCAGGTTTTCAGATGACAAAATTGATAAGTACAGCTAAGATGATGAATTAGAGAATTCTAATTCTGATAGTTCAAAAAATGAGCTCATCAAAATAAGATGAAATGACAGCACAAATTGCAAAATTCCATTTATGCCAACCATAGTCAACATACAGGCTATGGAACAGATGGCTAAACTTTACATTAAATCAATAGCAACAACAAAAGCTGCCTGGAAAAGTCAGATTTATGAGAAATAGAATTACCAACAGCTTTGTTAAAACTATAATTCTAGTCTTTTAATTTTTAATTAGCATAATAAACACCAAAGACATATTATGCATTTTCACAAGATTAAGAAATCTCTATTACACTAATAGTGTAATTCTTAAATACTATTCATTAGCATTCAAATATTAAGATTTAGAATGAATATCTTATTTGCATAACTTCGAATGAACTAATAAAATAATTCATTGACAACATGGCATCAGAAGGTTTTTTTGAGAATGTTATAATAATATGTTACAGGTGTATTTACAAGAAATCCTCATATATTACTAAAATGTGCGAGTATTTGCATAAATGTTTACTTCATATATACTAGACTCAGAATGCTCTTAATTAACAGTGAAGTTTTCTGTAATTCCCATGAAAGGTGATTTTGAAAGGCTAACTGTAAATTGATGTTCTTTTTCTTTAGGTTTCCATGGATGGTAATAAAATAAACACATTGAATTTATAATGTGTCCTTATTTGGGACAGTCAGACCTCCTACTTGCTCTAATGTTTCTTATAACATGTCTTCAACACACTCCTGTTTTAAGACTCTTCTATAAAACATGCCATGGCTGCAAATGAACTTTTATTTTATAAACGTGAATCACTAACACTTTATTCCAAATGTGTCAGCATGCTTTCTCATTCATATTTTTTTCATATCTTTTTTAACATTTACTCAAAATAACTGGTTTTGGTCACTCACAGACTCTATTTCCAAATCCAAGACGAGTTACACTATTTGAAAATTTCTGTAAAATTCTCCTAGTGTTTTTAACACTCTTTTACTGCCAACTAATTATTACCCAGCATCTCCCAGTACTAAAATTATGTTTAATAGAGGGCATCTTTTCAGAGATCTTAATTCAAATCAGAATTCAGAATTGGCTCTTTTCTTATTACCTCAGCTAATGATAGCTATCAAGAATAACAGTATTTAAACTCAGTATTTAAAAATGAGGTTTTAAAGGAATATTTAATGACATAAGGACAGAAGTATTCAAAGTGCTTGGAATAGACAGGAAAGGCAGGTTCTTAATTTTCTAAACTTCTAAAAAATATAAAATCTTTATAAAAAGAAAATTACAAGTGAATCAATGGGTTGTATGTAAATTAGTCCTACTTTCAGACTGCTTAGAAAATCCTTAATAGAAATTTTAAAAAGATATCTCCCTTGGGGCTAGGGATGTGGCTCAAGTGGTAACGTGCTCGCCTGGCATGCACGGGGCACTGGGTTCGATCCTCAGCACCACATAAAAAATATAATAAAGATGTTGTGTCCACCAAAAACTGAAAAATAAATATTTAAAAATTCTCTCTCTTCAAAAAAAAGATATCTTCCTTTATGTCTTATAAAATTCATCTTATTAATATGCTTTTATTTATGTCATTTAATTTTTTTTCTATTTAACTACATTCTTTCATTCCATGTAGTTCTGGTTCTACTATAAAACTTTGTAATGCAAAAAACAAATGCATATAAATGATAGCACTACTACCACTACCACTACTACTACTACTACTACTACTACTACTACTACTAAGACTGTACATTGGCTGATAATTTAATGGTTTGCAAAGTGCTCATTCATCAACCACAGGGTGCCAAAGGTACATTCCATTTGCAGATTCTTTATGTAGGAAGATGGAAAATAGCACAGTCAAAACTGGAAGCCAACCTTATGACTACAAATTCTGTCCCCTTTTCTCACCTACTTCTATACATAACAATGAGAACTAGTTTTTAAATTAAATAAATGATGATTCTTTATTAAAATGCATTTGTGTGATATGTAGTTGTTGGAAAAAACATGAGACTTCAAGTTATAGTTAATAAAGACAATACATACAAGAGTACAAGTGAGAATCAATTTAAAACAAGAAAATTGGGTAGGACAAAAAAACCCCTTTAGATTTGGTATATAGCAAAACAATTCCTTTGAAAATAATGTCGCCAGAGTTTATAATCTATAGAATTATTTCAAGCCAACAAATATTGCAAAATTGGTCAAGAGGCATGGGAATCTAAAGTCAAGTTTTTCAAATGCATGTACAATAATCAGTAAGCAATTATATGCTTATTTGTGAAAGAAAGCATTAGTTCTAAAAAAATGCACCGAGCATTCATGAAAATCTCTTTACTTATTATGTTAAAAATATAAATATCATAAAAATTATGAGAATAAAAAGAAAAGGTATCAGACTCTTCTAATTAGCAACAAGTACAGAGTCTAACACTTGATTTGAAAAACGGCATATTTTCCATACAGATAGATATATATCTAAATGTAGATTGAAGGGCATGGCACCCTTATATCAGAGGGCACATATTCATACTCAGGCACCGCAACACTGAAGTATCACTTCCAGTTGTACAGGGAAAGTATTTTTCCTTCAAAATCATTCACTCACATCTAGGTCCAAGAAGATCCTAAGCATGCAGTACCTAAACAACTGTATTAATGCAAAGCATTTGGCAAGGATGTAGAACAACAAACCTCTCATACTCAGCTATTGGGAATGTAAATCTGATACTATCCTTTTTTCAACAATAATGTGGTGATATTTAGCAGACTTGAAGTGATATATAACCTAAAATCTAGCAATTAAAATCTTAGATACATACCCTTAAATGTGTTTTCTCCAATAGAATAGCCACCAGTTGTATGCATTTAAAATTAGGTTAGTTAATATTAAATGAAGTATTAAAACTTTAGCTCTTTAGTTAAATGAATCATAGTTTAACCAAGCGTGGCTAATGGGCAGATATAAAATTTTTTACTACCACAGAAATTCAAATAGAAAGCATGTCCTAGAAAAACTATCATATATGTATACAAAGAATCTGTGAAGTTGATTCATTTTACACTGTATGTGTTACAAAAAAATTAAAAATTTTAAATGTCTATTAACAGAAGGAATGATAACCTGGCATATTTATACAAGGAAATATTAAATGTCAGTAAAAATGTATGGATACTGAATTCATGGGTCTGCATAAGGCAGCTTAAAAGGCAAGTCACAGAAAAGAGGTATGGTAGGTATAGAAAACACATTTCTTTATTCTCTATATTGTTCTAATGTAGTTGTTTCAGTAAAATTAATGGAGTTATGGTACAGTGGGATCCTGGACAATCCTGAACTTGGATGTCTTCACAACAAAAATGTGAAAAATGGTATTAAGTAATGCTGAGGGCTGTGGTGAAAATTAAAAGAGGGAATATATGCTTTGTAAATTTTAGCTATTAATGTGACATGGCCTGCTATTAGGCAGGGCTTGAAACTACAAGTTGAAAATTTTCTGGTAATTTTTAACTGCTCTAAACATCCTGAGAAGGTGGGTAATCCCAATCTCAATATCAATCTCAATCTCTCTGTTTGTGTGTTTTGTATACATCAGAAACTATAATTTCTTGGTTCTTCCAATGATATGTTACTTATTTAATTTTGTTTAAGCAACCATTAAGAGCAGAATTCTTTCACTGATTCAATCAAAATACTATAGTTATATTAACCAACTATTTACAAAACATTCAACAAGTATAACTACAACAGCCAATACAAATAGGTATTCAGTTATATTTCTGAATACTATGTGCCAGAGAAGCTGTCAATGTCCATGCATCAATTTATGTAATTCTCATATCCTATGAGAGCAGGAAATATTAATATACTACCTATGAGGTAGGAAGTATTAACATCTATGCTTGAGGAAATTTAGCTTCTTAAGTGGGCCAGTCTCTTGGCTAGTGAATGAAAACGCTGCAACACAAATCCACACAGCCTAGTACCAGAATCTGTGCTCTTAAAGTAGCTAGCATGTGCTCAGCACTCTATTTAATCCTCTGAAAATAATGCAAACCTGATTAAAAATACTCGGAGCTTCCTTAAAGAATGAAACACAAATTCCATGACAAGAAGTTCAAAGAATCCAGAATTAAATCTCAATCAATTTTCTCCACCTTTTTCTCATTATGCCCCTATTTAAAAAAATTCTCTGATATAAAAATCAAATCTCTCAAAATGTACCAGGCTTGTTTCTGCCTCTAAATGCCTCCTGCATCCTCTCTACCTGGCATATTTGCTAAAATTCATCATACTCTTCAAGGTATTATTTAATTCCAACTCTTTCAATGAGTTTTGCAATTATACCCCCAAAAGACTTCTCTCAAACTTCCCTTATCTACATCTATGATTAAGATGTGATTTATTACATGGATATGAATTAGGACACTGATTGAAAACAGCAATGTGATATCATTAAAGATACTACTGATATTATTCCGAAGATATTAATGGTAAGTGTACTTACTATTTGCGGGTCATACTAGTTACTTTCTAAGTTTTGACAATAGATTTGCTTCTTTTGAAAACCTTTCTCTATAGAATCTTAATCCTACAAGATGATATACTAAAAAAAAAACCTCTGTTAGCTGCACATGGTGTCGTACACCTATAATCACAGCATCTTGGGAGGCTGAGGCAGGCAGATTGCAAGTTCAAAGCCAGCCTCAGCAACAGTGAGGTGCTAAGCAACTCAGTGATTGACTGCCCCGTAGTTCAATCTCGGTATCCTCCCAAAAAAAGCCTCCAATGAATTTGGGATTGAACAGTATTCAGATTTCCAGCAATAATCAAATTTAAAATTGGAAGTTTAACATCATATACTAATATAGATAAGAACTTCAGATAAAATGTCCTATCCATGCATCCAGGAATTAATGAAGGTGAAAATAAATCACCATGTACTCAGGAAGTGAAACATTATTATTCCAATCCTAATATGAAGATATATCTTTTTCTTCAGGGAAAATCAGAATACAATTTCTCCTCACTATTCCCTAAAGAATGAAAACCTTTTTTAATTTACTTTAACCATTATGTCTTAACATGGCAAGAATTATGAAAATATGACAATAATAAATGTAATATCCTTATTGGTAAGAGTATATCCAAAGAACAGATTCAGTACCATACCATAAGCTACATGGTATTGATTTCAGTGATTGAAATATGAACTATTTGAACAAACTAAGTTATACTATCTATTCTGTTAATAAATTTTTACATAAGATTTAATTGATACCTGAGAAAAATATTCTTGTGTAATTTTAAAAATCAAATAAGTAATTCTACTACATAGTTAAATTTATAAATACATTAGCCTTGGAGTTTTTCTAAGGTATAATTAAAACATAAAAGTTGTAAGGATATCTGAAGCAACATGTAAGCCATAAAACAGCATAAACTTGGAAGTTTTTATAAAAAGAATATAATAAATATTTACTCTGTAGTATTTGTGTTTCTATACAATGACCCTACATTTTAGAAAAAACAGCCCTGTAACAGAAAATACTGACCAGCAAAGACAAACAGTTAAAATATTAAAATTCAATTTTTCAAAATAGGGACTCCAAACTACAGTAAAACTCCAGAGAACAATTAGATAGTTTTTAAATTTGCATTACAAAAGAAATAAAAAAATAAAAGCTTTTGTATTTCTCCAAAGGAATATGAAAGAATCTAAGTTATATAACATGGTATGTTATTTTACCTACATATTCTTCCAATTCAAAAACTTAGTTCAGAAAACGACACAAAAGTGGCAAAAAAAAAAAAAGTAGAGATATTTTATCACTAAACTTTGGACATGAAAGTGGTAAAAAAGGATATTGTTCACAATTATTGTGTGTGGGGGCACAAAAACATTCAAAATGAACTAAGGTTAATGAACTGAACTAAGGTTAATTAACTGAAAAACAATAAGATCAAACTGAGTTAAAGAGATGCTACTTTTAAAAAGACTCCCAAATTTAGCAGGTGATGAATTTTAATTCTCATTTCTTTTCACTAGAAGTGTAAAATAATCCTTAAAAAGTAACTGTTTATAGAAATAAAGATGTCCTTTTCTGTTTTAGGGTGCCTCAAAGAAGAAAAATATAGTTCCAAAGAGAGAGTGGATTGCTGTACTTACTGTAGATATATTTTCTATCAGTGATTTCTCTAACAGTATTTATTCATTGTATCATTTTTGTTTGATTATGTATCAATACTTCCTTTGCTAAATACTGAGACTGTTATTCATACTTTGTACTAATAAAATTATTCATATTAAAATATACATAATCTTATTCAATATTACCACATTTTCATTTATACATGTTGTACTTCTATGTTGCAAAATAATCCAGAAGAAATTTCAGAAAATTATTGAATCTAGTTTATTTTTGTAGACATAATTTTTCTTTTATTATTAAGAAACAATAAAACTAAATGAAGTAAAAAAGTAATGGAAATAGAAAAAAAGAAATTAGGTAAACCTAAGGAAGGCAGACATGTCACAAAGGAAAAATGAATGAATTAGAAAAGGCAAAAATCAAGAAGTAAGTGCAAGAGCAACTTTGAAATGAACAGTAAAATCAAGGGGTACCCTTTGCCCCTTCTCACTCTCCCCTTTGCCTTATCCAAAGTTAGTTCACTTATCCCATGCACCTCCCATCCCCATATGGATTAGCATCCACTTATCAGAGAAAACATTCGACTTCTGTTGTTTCAACTTCTGTTTGATATTGGCTTACTTAGCATGATATTCTCCAACTCCATCCATTTACCTACAAATGCCACAATTTTATTCTCTTTTAATACTGAGTAATATTCCATTGTGGATATGTACCACAGTTTCTTTATCCATTCATCTATTGAAGGGCATCTAGGTTGCTTCCACAGTTTAGAAATTATGAATTCTGCTACTACAAACATTGAAGTGGTTGTGTTACTGTAGTATGCTGTTTTTAAGTCTTTAGGGTATAGACCAACGAGTGGGATAGTGGGTCTAATTCTAGGTTTTCTAAGGAATCTCCATACTGCTTTCCAGATTGGTTGCACCAATTTGCAGTCCCACCAGCAATGTATGAGTGTGCCTTTTTCCCCACATCCAAGCTAACATTTATTGTTGCTTGTATTCTTGATAACTGCCATTCTGACTGGAGTGAGATGAAATTTTAGAGTAGTTTTGACTTGCATTTCGCTAATACTAGAGATGTTGAACATTTTTTCATATATTTGTTGATCAATTGTATTTATTCTTCTGAGAAGTGTCGTGATCTATTTTTTTAAAAGGTCAGTTGATGGGCATAAGTGCAGTTCAGAAGTGGAGTATGTGACTGGCATGTGCAAGGCTGTAGGTACAAACCCCAGCACCAAAACCTAAACAAAGAAATAAGGGTCACGAAACTGTTTAAAATTTAATGTGAAAAATCTCAGCTGTTTTTTTTTTCTTTTCTTTTTTGTTGTGCTGGGGATTGAAATAAGGGCCTCACACAAGCAAGGCAAGTGTTCCACCATGAATAACCCCTCACCCTGATTCTGTTTTTAAAATTTTCATTTTGAATATATTAAGCTTAGAATAAAATCATGATCATTTGGATCTTAAATATTAATATCAGGAGCTGGGGTTGTGGCTTAGTGGTAGAGCACTTTTCTAGCATGTGTGAGACACTGGGTTCGATTCTCAGCACCACATAAATAAATGAATAAAATAAAGGTCCATCAATATCTAAAAAAAATTTTTAAAAACTTAAAAAAATACATTAATATCATTAACTATGGTCTGAAAAATTCATAAAACCATGGTGACAATAAATTAACATACAAAACTGGTAAATATCTTCCTTTGAAATAAAATAATGCAGATGCTACATTAGTATACAAAAGTTATTAAAAAATCTAAAGACCTTTGGAGTGGTGTACCATGTAGAATTTTTTTTTGCATTACAATTCTTATTACACATATACAGCACAATTTTTCATATCTCTCATATCAATTTTTCACAATTTGTATATAAAGTTCCAAAATGCAATAAATTATAAATGACGATCATTAAAAAAAAAAAAAACCAGAAAAAAATCTAAAGAATTTGTTTATAATTTAAATATGCCATATATTTCTTTGCCTAGTTAAATTATGTTTAAAAAATCATTCAATGATAAAGATAATTAAGCTATGTTCTATCAAGGTAAAGAGTATTAATATATTTATCCATGTAGCTTTCCATCCAGCAAACACTTTGCAAATAGTGAGCACTTGTAAGTTATTTGAAAGTTATAAATAAATGACATGATAAAGCATGTTCATTATGTATGGAAGAATGACAACTTATTTTCTTGTAGGTAGAAACTTTTGGCAGTTGGTGCATGCCTGCAGTCTTATCCAAATTATTATAGTAATGATATATTCAGCACTGGTACTGAAAGGAAGACAAAATACAAATTCCAAAAACATCTTGACACTCACATGCAAGGAAAAGATAAAACTGGTTCTTCAAATAACAAAAATTAACACACACACACACACACACACACACACACACACACACCACACACACCTACCTACCTCAGGTTAGAGCACATACTCCTTTAGAATTACCAAACTGTAAACAACTAATGGATGAGCTAATGACATCATACAAAAAGTAAAGTTTAAATGTTCCTAAAGCAAATACAGAGGGTTAAGAAAAAATAAGTAGGAAAGAATAAAGGATCTATTTTCACATATTTTAACTGAATAATATTTTAAAAACTTAATAGCTAAAGTCTTAAAGATGCAATAGATATAAAACTATCATTTCTTTTTACTTTTAAAAAAGATTAAAATGAGTCTTTTAAAAATTAGAAAATATCCATAAATGAAAAAGAAAAACAAATGCTCACAGATGTATTATCATAGGAAACTACCTTTGATAATTTGGTGTGAAACCATTAAGTCTATTTTCCATTCTCATAGAAATATGTGAATAGATGAGATCATACTATACACACAGTTTTTAAAACCATTTTATTCACTTACCAAATACCTAAATGTTATTTCATTCCAATAAATCAGCACACATATCATCCTTAAAGACGAATGCTTAGAATTTTTTCACAGATAGTCCATTATTATATTAAACAATCCTTTATAGCTGAGTAGTTAGATTGTAATCAAGTATTTGCTATTATATACAATCAGCCATTGTTGCTCATATGTTTAAAAAAAGTTTAAGTTCATAACAGTTTAGCAATTTACTGCTTCTGAATATGTGATCTGAGAATATAACAGAGCATGTGTAATTATCAAACTGTGTTTCATTGAAGGAATATAATATTGCTACTAGAGATTAGTTGATGCTTATTACATGTAAGATTCACACACCCAGGACAACCACACTGTAAACCTAGTTTCCATCTTGAACATAATATGCTCATAGGAGACTGTGGGGAGAAAAATGCTGATTAAAAAACCAGGTCTGCATGGTAAAGTGAGGAAACCTAAAGAGCATGTGTCTCCAGTAATGTTAGTATTGGCAGTCCCTAACATTGAATCATCTCTTTCATGAGAATCACAGTTACTAGGATGATTACCCAATTTTGAGAAATAAATATTTTAATGAAAATGAGAGGTGGTTATTCAAAAGAAAACAGTAACCTTAATTACAATAATGCTGCTAGGTATAGTTAATAACCTTACACATTAAGGAAGGTTGTACTTTAATAACCTGGACCACACCAGGGTCACAATTGGTAGCAGAACACTGATCATCATATAAAAGCCACCAAACACATGAAAAGAATTACAGTACATCACACATCAAACGCTTGGGCTTGGTGCTTCCTTCCTCTAATCCTACTGGCAGGAAATGTTCTACATATCCTTTGAGGTGACCAGACACATTTAAAAGTAGTCCCTTGTTAAGAAAGCTCTCAGATAATGCAATCTTCTCTAAAAAGGAGAGCAACTTCTGTTCGGCACTACTGTACTACATTTCCATTTGCAGCACTGAAGTGGAGCCCCACTGATGAGGTACTGTAACTGCATAATGTAATTTCTTCTTCAAAGGATCAAAAAAGTATAGAACATGAATCTGGAAAAATAGGTTTTCACATTGTGTATGATAAAATATCAGGTAAATTCACCAATAATGTTATAGATTGAACTATTTTATTATAGATAAATGCAAATGCAGTTAAGCAGTATTGTTAACATATTTTAACCTATGTCACCTTATAAATCAGCTTTTCTCTTGCACAAGCTTATGGCACTAGAATAAATATTTTAAAATCTCTTCCACACATAATCATATTTTAACCTGGATGCGATTCTGGTGCACTGTTCAAAAAAAGGCTGCTAAGTTTTTGAGAACTCATATTCAAATAAAATAAATGAATTAAGTTAGAAAAACAGATTCAGATAAAAGAATAACTTTTCCAGGGGAATACTTGTTATAATATGAGCTATGATAAAAAATTAAGACATTTGATTTTACTGTTTAATTTTACAGCATGCCTAAATTAATAGCATAATTTAACACTATTTACCAGAAAGACACAATATTGCTGTATATTTCATTAATATCTCTTTTGTTACCTAACTGAACAAATGACACTACAGTTTTGTACCCTAATGCATGTCAATTCTTTTGCTAGCTTTTGGAAAATTCTTCAAGTTTAGTGGTACTATACCTCAGTTTTATCAGGTGTTCTTTAAAATCACCTGGAAATACTGAGGTTGTGTTTCACTGAACACAAGCTTCGTGAATGCTATACAGAACTTAAATGAGTAGGAATGAAAAAGACAAGTGGTCCATTGTGTGTTTGATAAGCTGACATGGGACAGAGATTCTTTTCACTGTTGTGTCAGTTTATCAAACCCATACCTGGATGACAGTCAATTCAATGACAGGAAAATAGAATACTAGAGTACAAATCATGGGTTCCTTCAGAGAAGCTATGTATTCTATAATATACCAATACTACATACATATGTAGATAACGTTTCCCCTGAGTAAATGTGGCAATAAATAAAATGAATAGAAACTGGTTTAAAAGTTCATGATATAACCCAATTTATTAAGGTTTACTCTAAAATTTAATGAATGGAGGTTTTTATCCTCCTCATATCACATTCAGAGATTTACATGAAAAAATACCATGAGTAGTGAATAAAAATTGATAGTAATAAGGTATGATCAAGTAAAGTTTAAAGAAAACAAGTTTTCACAACCTAAAAAATTGATATTGACATTTAGTTACATAAAATTTTACCTATCCTTGCAAAAGTCAGAATAGTAGTTATCTTTGGCATACTACTGGCTGGGATAGGTATGAAGGTTTCTGTGTTTCTAGGTTGTGATAATGTGGCTGCATACATATGTATAAATTCATCAAACTATATACAAATGACTAATATATTTTCCTATATATATATAACTAAAAAAAAGGAAACAAAATGAAAAAAGTGCAAGCCAGAAAAAAATTTGCTGACAATACTGAAATATTTTTACAATCAGAGTCCTATTTTTCATCACCTCTGTGAATGTGGGATACTCTTCTGGTATCTGTTTTTGCTTCAAGATCAAAGTGAGAAATTATGGGGTAAGAAAAGTGTTTCAGATTAAGGAACTGCCTGTCTTCAACACAAATGATACAAGGTCTCCAAACAGATTTTTTACAGTGTGTAAAGCAGGTAAGTCTTTACAGAGTGTAAAACAGGTAAATTGTAGTGTTTATTGTAGGATGGTAACCTCTGTGGGCACAGAATAAAATGTGAGATTAAGTTATGTAGGTGTGTTTAGGAGCTACTGTTTAACATAGGGTTTTAGAAAATAATTAACTGCTTCCATGCAAAAACTACAATATTTTTAGTAGCAGCATTTTACTTTACTAGTTGTTAGCAGGTACTTTTATATAATGTATATAGGTAATTTATTATTAATCATATATATTAAATGTATGTATAGATGCTTGCTTTATAAATTTCTTTCTAATTAGTTACTATACTGGTGGTGGGGATAAGAGGTATTTAGATGAAAATGGATACTAGTCAAAAAAGAGTAAATTGGAACTTTCTCAAAATGGAACTACCAAATCTTACCCTGTACCTTACATTTACAAATTCTCTATTTGATCTTTAAGAAATTTAAAATTCAAATAAAACAAATAAATATAAATATCAATTGTTCTATCCACCCACTCATCATCCATGCATACATTCTATTTAATCCTTTTAGGGTGATTAGTAACTTACACTATATGAATAACTATAGGCATAAACATAAAAGGTACTCTTTAGATATAATATTCAATTATTATTATTAGTGGGGCAAATGGATTTCCTCTTTTACATCAGACACTCAGAGAGCAGCACAATGTTTTAGTATTTTTTAAAGAGTTGTTTTATATGTCACCAGTTATAGTAAACAATAACTATACTCCAGATACTCTGAAAAATTTAAAAATTTTTAATTTCTTATCTTTTAAGATGTATTTTAAAGATAAACTATGCCTTCCTCTCACTTGTCTTTATGCCTAAATGTTTTTTAATTAATTTTTACAAATTTATATATGACAGCAGAATGCATTACAATTCTTATTACACATATAGAGCACATTTTTCATATCTCTGGTTGTATATTCACAGCAATTCAAGTCTTCATACATTTACTTTCGATAAT
This sequence comes from Marmota flaviventris, assembly GCF_047511675.1. Lineage (NCBI taxonomy): Eukaryota > Metazoa > Chordata > Mammalia > Rodentia > Sciuridae > Marmota > Marmota flaviventris. Next base: position 37,115,760 of record NC_092512.1, read on the forward strand.
AATGTCCATCACATTCCATCATCATTTCTAATCCCATGCACCCTCCCTTCCCCTCCCACCCATCTACCCTATCTAGAGTTTGTCTTTAGATAATAAATTCATATGATAATCAGGAATTGACACATTAAGATATTACATGTCCACTGTACTTTATAGAGCCCAAATGTATTTGTAAAAAGTAAAATATTTTCTATAAAAAACTGATGTGAACCCATTCTATCATTCTCTAGCTTCTTTACAATATGAATGTCTAGAGGAAAGCATTAAAAAATTAATAAAAAGGGTAAAATACATTTTTAAAACATTCCACAATTTATGACAGTAGAACTTATAGTCATTTTCAACACTGTTATTGAGGTAGCTTTTGGCAGCAAACAGAACCATATTCAAGGAAACTTACATCCTGCTACAGGAAGCCACAAAAGACACAGTTAGTTTGGTGACGGCCAAGTGTAAATCCAAAGCCTACAAGTAGATCAGTTGAGGAATATTACAAAGACTAAAACTATGCCAATACCATTTTCAAACAAAGCTTTTAGGCAAACTATGCTAAATACCTACTCCTCCAATCTCTGTGACTTGCTAAAAGGGGGTTATTTAAAACTAGCACTAAGTATTATAGGATTAGGATCACAACATTACTAGATATGAAATATACCTTGCCAAAAGCCAACACAATGGTTATTTTGAGAACATTTTTTACATATAGAGTATCAGGAAGAAATTCAAGGTTGGGAGAAGGGAGTAGAACACAATTTTGTGGGGATTTGTAGAATTTAATCTTAACCTTGTATCTGGAAACTACAGCTCAGTGTTAAAGTAGATGATAAGCCAGATTTTAGGAGAAACCATAAAAACAAAACAAAAAAGAGTCATAACTTGAGCTACATTCATCATGAATAAAGAAAGATTATTATTAACACTTCCAGAAAAAACGCTTTTCTTGTTTCTAAGTAAACATAAATTTGTTGAATTATACATACATTATTGTTAATGGTGTTATATTAATCTATGAAAGAATCCTCTTGACTATGAATTTCTATTGTGATTCAATTCTCAAATACTGAAGTATATGTGCAATAAAATTGACTTAAATCTTTTTTAAATTTTTTTTTAGTTGTAGTTGGACACCATACCTTTATTTTATTTATTTATTTTTATGTGGTGCTGAGGATCGAACCCAGCACCTTGCAACGCCAGGTAAGCACACAACCACTGAGCCACAACCCTAGCCCCTAGACACAATACCTTTTTATTTTTATTTATATGTGGTGCTGAGGATCAAACCTAGTGCCAACGCATGTGATAGGCAAGTGCTATACCACTGAGCCACAACCCCAGCCCAAGTTAATCTTAATCATGAATTTCACTGGTCTTATCAATCTAATGTTACTTAATACTGAGAACATTAAACCTTTGAAGCTTCAGATTGAGCATTATAAAATTTGCTGAGATTATATACAACAGAAGAAATGAAGATGTGAATCAAACAACTCCCACAAATGTATCCTGGATTGCCTCATGGTTCATCAAAATGTATTAATTATATCACCTTGAACAAAATAGTTGATTCCAGATTTTCAGTAAAGCATGTTTTTTAAATTCTCAGTAAATTGAGTATACCCCAAAGTAAATAAAGTCATATTTTACAGTAGTTTATTAAAAAAAAACCTTTGCTAACTTTGATAAAATAGTAAAGCTTCCATTTAGGAAACATGTATTTTTAAAATTTGCTTTAAATATTTATGTTACAGGTCATGAAGTAAATTTTTGCAATGAAAGTTACAAGTTTGTTTCTCAAAAGACCTGTTTTTCCACTCATTCTTTGATTGGTGGTGTCACATGAAGTTCACAGAGAGAAAGAGAGAGGACAACCCCTGTTGCAAAATTGTTCATAAAAAAAGCAATAAGCAGCTGGAAAACAAATTCTGTATGTATTTCTGGAAGAATTCTACCACAGAAAGTCTTCTAAGGGTGAAAAGTGAATTCGTTATTTCACAACCTTTTATAACACTTTAAAAGTGAAATGCAAGGATTAAACTGCCACAGAATAGGGTACACCTTTTGGAAGCCTCACTTATGAAAGATATTTTTAATAAGGTTGCCAAAATCACCAAGGGTTTTTCATATAATGTATGTAGAAATTTTTTAAGAGAATGAAACTGTCTAAGGGAGAAAACTGAAACCCAATACCAGATACAAGTCTATTAAGTACTGAACACAATAAAAAGGATTAGGAAATGTCTGCAAAAAAGAAATGAATGAAAAATCTAATGATTGACAAATTTTTAAAGAGCTATGGAATAAATTAGTCACAGATTAAAATCCCAGAAGGGACATCAGAAGACCCACAAATATTTATGGCATGAACAAAAAACTGCACACAGGAGTTTGCAAATGTCCAATTACAAGAAAGATATAGCTTTCTTAAGTAAAAGATGAAAGTTAAGAAGCTTCTAATTAAAAAATACTACAAAAGGAAAACAGGTTTTAGTATTTACAATTTTTTAATAAATAATTTCATATCATTCCCCATAATATTTTTTATAATCACTAGTTTATTTTTAAAATTTACTAGAGTGTGTATTAAAACCTTTTGTGAACTTCTAAACAACATGAAAGTGCAATGATGTAGGGAGTAAATGTCTAATCTTAAATGTTTTCCACATTTATATAATTCTTTAACAGTTATTTTCAGATATGTAGCTTGAACTTGACAGTTCTTAATTATATAGAGGAGTTATTAGAAACATTCATAATATATTCATTCAACTTTAATATAATTTTGGAATATGAAAAATACATGTGAACAAATAATAAAAATTAAATATTAAAGTTAACATTATCTTCAATATAAATTATAAAGCTAATTTGTGGATATAAATACTCAAGGACTATGAGGAAATAAATTAACAAAATTAATAGTTAATGTATCTCCTTTTGTTATTTTGAGATACAAATAGAATAATAAGCAATCTATGCTAAGGAAAAGAGAAGAGATTCATAAATATTTGTTTTATAATGATTTAAAAATATCTCTAATGAAATAAGAACAAAAAATACACTGACTTTATTAATCAGATAAATCTATGTTAATATTTATATCATGATTCACTGCAAAGCACATAAAAAACATGAGAAAAATCTTGATGACAAAATCATTAGCTAGGGAGCTGTTTTTGTTGTTGATGATGATGATTTAATGCTATATTAAGCATATTCTGATGAAAATCCTTTTAAAATGGTTTATATGTTTAAGTGCTTCCAAGGACTAAGGAATATGAACATTATAGGAACGTGCCACCACACCAGGCTGAAAGGGACACTACTTCTAAGTAAAATGACTATAAAGGATTTTACCAAAGGAAATAAGGTTTAAATAAGGCACTCAAGGACAGATGTGATTCTTAAGAATTTTTTTTTTAAAGTACAAATACTGTTAGTTAGCCATGGTGGTAAGAGTATAGAAAGTTCAAGGCCAACCTTGTCAACTTAGTGAGACCTTATCCCAAAATAAAAAATTAAAAAAGGCTAGGATATAGCTCAGTGGTAAAATACCCCTGGATTCAATCCACAGTGCAACAAAACAAAATAAACAAAATGTCGAACTCTAAAGAAAAAAACATTTTAAGACCTATAACTCCGTCAATGTAAGGTTTGTCAAAACAAAAAGTCCTGAAAAGTTGAACTGGAAGAAAGCTATACTTCAGGAAAGTTGAAAATGTATACATAAACTAGAGTCACAAAAAGGAGTATACCTGAGCTAAACAAAATATTTAACTTATTTAAACAAAATATTTACCACTTTAAGGAAATGGTAAGATTTGAAGTACAGGATGAGGTCAGATCAGGGAGAAAGGTGCCTGTTGAGTTAAAAGACAGGGATTTTCTGTTGTTAAAAATTAAGCACTATGACAGGTGTTGAATATAGAGTTGAAATTATCAAATAATGTTTCAGAAGGGTACTTTAAAGTTCAAACTCCTAAAATATTTGAATTCATACAGTAATGTTGAATTGTGAATCACTTGGGTTTTGCAATTCAACTTGTAACAAAGTATACATTAGCTAGAATAATTTCAACTTCTAGGCAATGAGGTTTTCAGGAAAAAAAAAGACAGGAAGCTGGGAGCAGTGACACATGCCTGTAGTTTTCGTGAATCCGAGAGACTGGGGCAGGAGGATTGCAAATTTAAGGCCAGACTGGCAACTTAAGGAGCCCCTGTTTCAAAATAAAAAAGTTCTGGGGAGGGGCTGGGTTGTAGTTCAGTGGTAGAGCGCTTGCCTTGCATGTGTGAGGCACTGGGTTCGATTGCCAGAACCACATAAACATAAATAAACCAAATAAAGATATTGTGTCCATCTACAACTAAAAAAAAGATCTGGGGATGTGGCTCAGAGGTAGAGCACCCCTGGGTTCAATTCCCAATACTGGGAAAAAAAAGGGCATAGGTAGTATAAATATTATAAATCCAGTGTAATTTTCCTGTAACAGTTACAGCATAAAATGGCTTAAAGCTTCCACTGAAATATGTTTCTACTATTCAACTGAAACAATGATTAATACTAGAGCTAGAGATGATAATATACTGGATACTATATAATGTAAACTGTCTAAAAATTATATGTAAATCATTTAGATGAGATGAACCATAACCAAATTTATTAAATTTTTAATATGCTTAAAGTACCAACATACTTAAGCACTTTAATCTTTCTTGTTCATAATCTCTATTAATTTCCTTAAATTAGCCTAAGAAAGAACACCTTTAGCATAGGTAATTTTGGAAAATCTGCCAGTATAGTCTTTTTCCATCTTTCTATTTTTGCTTGAGGTAAGAAATTGAACAATTTCTCAGGAGAAACAGTTGAATAAAAAATAAAAGGAAAACTATCAGGCCAGACTGTCTAAATAATTATGGTGTAAGTGAAGAAATAAATGAACATATCACAGAATAAGAGAATCTCAGTTTGAATTAAAAGGATACAGATGATCACGTCCAGAAGCTGGCAATTGTAAACTAGGTAGATTAGTAGACTAGGGGAAGAGCCGAAAACAACATACACCTGGACTAAACATTGCATGAAGACTAAATAAATAACATGTCACATATGTCTTGTTGTTTTCTAGTGGATCGATCAGATTTTTTTTAGAGTAATAATGTACACATGAACATAAGGTATTAATAAGCTAATAAAAGTATTTTATTATTTTACATTTCTTCAGTCATGGATTCCAAAGTAAACAACCGCTATCAAATGGAAATGTGTGGAAACTATGACGTTAAAAGGAATTCACTAAAGGGTAAACTTGTTCAGGAGTGAGAAAGCCTAGAATGTAGGAAACTCAATTATTATTATGGAATGTTCCACATTTATTATTAAAAAATTGTTTGGCATTAATTAAAAATGCATTTTTTAAGAAGCACTGATTTTATCCAACAGAAATCATAACCCCCTTTAGGCTTTCTAAGTGATTGATAAGCATCTGGTGCCTCAAAAATAGAGAGCTCACTACTTCCTGATATAGTCATTTTCACAAATAAACTCCTGATTTCCACTTGCCCAATCCCCAAACCAAATCCTCCTACAATTTTCCTTCCCTCAGTTAATTTTGTCATTCCAGTTGTTTAAGTCACACAAGTGAATTACCCTTCTTTGTCTTAAACTCCATGTGTGTTTCATCTACAAATTCTCTTGGCTCTATCACTAAACTATCTCCAGAATCTGACCATTTCTCATCATCTCCACAGTCACCACCCTGGGCCAAGCTGTCATAGTCTTCGGCAAGGATTATTGCACTAGCACAAACCCCTGCCCTTCATTGCCCCAGCCTATTATTCTTCACGTCAGCTTGAGTAATCTGCCTAAATACAAACTGGATCATATTCCTTCTGTGCTCAAACTCTCTGAGGATTTACTATTTGATGAGGAAATCACTTCTCAATAATAAAACGAATTTCATATCACACATTCAGTTAACTCAAGTAGCAAAAATATCCCTAACAAGTCTATTTTAGTGTTGAATGTCATTTATTCTTCTGAACTGCGACTTTTTTAAAAAAATATAACCTCTCTTCAAAAAATGTGTATCTTTAGTACCTGTTGATGACCTCGTCATTTATTTCTGCAAGCAGATATTCAGTAAATAACAAGAAACATTAATTAAAATCTCTTTTGTGTGTGGATGCTTCAGTTTGGATAATTTATATTCATCTATCTCCAAGTTGACTCCTTTTATCTTCTGCCTTGTCCATCTGCAGTTAAGCCTCCCCAGTGAGTCCTTACATTTCAGATACTGAATGTTTTTTTAGTTTTAGGATATTTAGAAGATAGAATTTCTATTTCTAAAATCCTCTATTTTTGACATTTTTTCTTTAAAATAATGCTACCAATTATTTCAAATGCCTGTCTACTAATTCCAATTTCTAAGTCACCAACTGGTCTTTTTCTTTGTTTCCTGATAATGAATCATTTTTCCTGCTTCTTGGATATCTTACAATTTTAAAAAACGTGTATCAAATCCCATTTATTAAAAAAAAAAAAAACATTAAGAGCTGGGTGCAGTGGTGTACACTTGTAATCTCAGCAACCCGGGAGGCTGAGGCAAGAGGATCTCGAGTTCAAAGCAAGCCTCAGCAAAAGCCAGGCGATAAGCAACTCAGAAAGACCCCATCTCTAAATAAAACACAAAATAGAGCCGGGGATGTGGCTTAATGGTTAACTTCCTCTGAGTTCAATCCATGGTACACTCCCCCCTCCAAGAAACATTAAGGACATAAAGTCATCATTATTTGTCCCATTACCACCCACAGAAGGCATACCTTTCCTGCCAAGCAGATTAGATAAAGAGTGGATAGATTTTATCCAATCAGGAACTGAGCTGGATTGTCAACTTTAGGTGTGTTCAATTCAGGTTGATTTCAAATATCTCAAGGACAAGACTTAGCTAGTGTTTATGTAGGCGTCTTCCTATATTGTGGCCCCATTCAATGGAAATATAAAACAAAGTGCAAATGTGAGTAATCTATAAAATCAAAATTTTCAAATGCCAACAGAGAAAAAAATTTAAATGCAAAAAGTTGTTAAAAGAGTATTTCACTCAATATACCTATAATACTATTATTGCAATTAACAGTGAATATATAGAATATTGAGGTATTTTAGTTTTTCTTCATACATTTTCAAATTTTGCTGTATATTTTATGCTTATAAAACACCTTAATTTTGACTAGCCACATTTTAAAGGCAGAATAGCCCCATATGGCTAGTGGATACTGTACTGGACAGTATGTCTTGAGTGTGGCTTTCTCTTTAAGGAATATAAAACTTAGAGAGATTCCATTTCTTTTTGCCAGCACACCCTCCCAGAAAATATACTGTGAAGGACTCACTGTATGTCGGAACCTCTTCATGATACAAATTGTTACTCTTGCCCACATGATTGATAAATGCCCTCTGGTTTCTCCTTCCGCAACAGAATCCCTCTACGTATACACAGAGAGTCAAATACTAGGAGAGTTGAAAAGAACACTCCACCTTCACCTGTCTAGGAAGCGAAATTCCCCTCTGCAATTAATGCCATTGGACCACTTGATATCAATCTATGACATTTTTCTAAAATGAGCTTTATTGAGACATAATTGATATCCCACAAAATTGAACCATTTAAGGTGGATTTCGTATATTCTCACTGTGCTCTTGCTATGCACAGCTCATTATATTACTAATATCTAATTCCAGAACATCTTCCTCACCCCCAAAAGAAATCCGATGCCCATTAGTAGTCACTTTCCTCTCCCTTTCAACTTCTAGAAAGTGCGATCCTACTTTCAGTTTCTATGGATTTATTTACTCTGGACATTTCATCTAAATGGACTCTAAGTGGTTTTTTAAATCATTTTTCACTTTGCACAATGATTCCAAGGTTAAGTCATGTTATGGCATAATTTAACACAATTCTGAAAGTATCTACTTGGCAATAACATCAGATCCCACAGGTTAGCATTAATCACACAAGACTGTTCCTCTTCTTTTTAGATACCAATTGAAAAGCCTCAGGTTGTGATCTGTGCTTCTCATGTACTGCTATATCCTGTTCTCCTCAGGTTTTATTAATTTACTAAAGCTGCTCATAGAACTGAAAGAAATAGCTTCTTAACATTACCTATTTATTATAAGGGATATCACAAAGGATAAGGATAACAGCCAGATGGAAGAGATGCATAGGGCAAAGTATGTTGGAAGGGCTTATATGGGTATATCACCACCCTCCAGGTACCCCTGTACTTAGAAATCCAAAAGCTCACCCAAACTCTTTCTTTTGAGGATTTTACTGAGGCTTCCTTACATAAACATAATTGATTACAACAATGGTCACTGATGAAATCTCAACTTTCAGCCCTTCTCCTTTCCCTGGAGGCAGGGGAGGGAGACTTAAAATCTCAACTCTTTGATTATACCCTGGGTCTTTCTTGTGACCAGTTGTTCCCCAGCCACCAGTCATCTTGCTAATATTCAAAAGGTAGTTTTATCACTCTGGAGATTTCAAGGGTTTTAGGAGTTATGGATCAGGAAATGGGGACAAATACCAAAGACATTTTTCATAATGTCACAGGAACCTGATGCCATAAATGTTGCATTGAAAATGGGCGTGGTGGCATACATCTGTAATCCCAGTGGCTTGGGAGGCTGAGCCAGGAGGATCTCGAGTTCAAAGCCAGCCTCAGAAACGGTGAGGTGCTTAGCAACTCAGTGAGAGTGTGTCTAAATAAAATACAAAATAGAGCTGGGAATGTGGTTCAGTGGTTGAATGCCTCTGAGTTCAATCCCTAGTACAAAAAAAAAAAAAAAAGAGAGAGAGAGAGAAAGAGAGGTTGTATTGGGTATAATCCTGAATGTGTGAAGGTAGAAAAAATACAGTATGGGTTTTTCTTATATCCCCTATAGTTTTAACTTCTCCACATTTGTTGTCTTTTTGATTACAGCCAACCTGATTGTTGTGGTTTTGATTTGGCATTTCTCTAATGACTAGTAGTGTTGAACATCTTAATATGTGCTTATTAGTCATTTTTACATTTTCATCTACATCTATTAAAATCCTTTGCCCATTTTAAAATTGGTTTCTTTTTTATCAGTGAGTTTTAAGAGTTCATTATGACAGGAGCCTCTTAACGGACATATGATTTGTAAATATTTTCACCCATTCTTTACATTTTTACTTTCTTTTTTTTTAACATAAATGTTTTTTTTAAGAGAGAGAGAGAGAGAGAGAGAGAGAGAGAGAGAGAGAGAGAATTTTTAATATTTATTTTTTAGTTTTCGGCGGACACAACATCTTTGTTTGTATGTGGTGCTGAGGATCGAACCTGGGCCGCACGCATGTCAGGCGAGCACATTACCGCTTGAGCCATATCCTCAGCCCACATTTTTACTTTCTTGACAGTGAAAATGGAATAGCCACATAAAAGTTTGGAATTTTGATAAAGTCTTCTTTAGTTTTTCCTTTGTGACTTCTGCTTTGGATGTCATGTTTAAGAAGCCATTCTCTAATCAAGATAACAAACATTTACTCCTAGTTGTTCTATAAGCATTAGGATGATGGCTCTTATATCTAATGCCTAAGCTAATTTCTGGGTATTATCTAAGATCTCTAATGCCTGAATTAATTTCTGGTTATGATGGAGAAGGTGTTTTAATATAAAACACATTTCTTCCATAAAAAGTGATATTCAGTACTACAGGAACAATTAATTGAAATGACTATTGTTCACCAGTGAATTATCTTGGTACCTTTATAAAACACCAAGAAACATTAATGTGATGGTTTATTTCTAATCTCCCAATTCTATTCACTGATCTAAATGTCTATCCTTATGCCAGTATCACGTACCTTGATTACTGTCACTTTGTCATAGTTTAAAGAAGTGTCTAGACCTCCAAATTTATCTACTTTCTATATTCATGGATCTGTCCATTCTGAATACTTCATACAATATACAGACTTTTACATCGGTCTATCGAGATTTCATTGTTAATAAATATCATAAGAGCAGTCCTAGGATGCAGGTCTTTTGGTGTTTGCATACCTGTTTAATCTGAGATACTTCTATTCTGATTACTTCATTCCAATGAGGTTTCTAGTTTTGCTTTTTTTTTTTTTTTGTACTAGGGATTGAACCTAGGAAGACTTTACAACTAAGCTACATCCTCACACCACTTTTTTTTTTTTTTTAATTTTGAGACAGAGTCCTGTTAAGTGGTTGAAACTGTCCTCGACCTTTCGACTCTCCTGTCTTAATCCAAGTCACAAGGATTATAGGTCTGTGGCATCATGCCCTAACCCTCTTTTCATGTTGATACAGTATTTCAATGAGATCTTGAAATGTTTTCATGAACTCCTATGTGAATACTTTCTATAGTTTAGTTATTATTTTTTTTGGGTGGGGGGGGGGGGGTTGGGCACTCAAGCACCCTAGCCCTATTTTGGCTCTTATTTAGAGATAAATAAGTTGCTTAGTGCCTTGACATTGCTGAGGCTGGCTTTGAACTTGAGATCCTCGTGGCTCAACCTCCCAAGACACTGGCATTTTAGGCATGTACCACCACACTGGGCTATAGATTGGTTATTTAGAAAAGACTTTGGAATGTGAACTTTCAAGGGAAAACTATTGAGTATGGCATACAATACCCAGAATTTTATGTTTGATATTCTAACATATATTTCTAACCAGGGGCTACAGCAGCATTTCAGAGTTAGTATACATGTTTAGAATTCAATTTCTTCTCAGCCAGGAGAGCAGAAGGACTCATCCAAGAAGAAATGGGCAAGATGGGATAAAAGGAAGTTATGAGAGACATTAACATTAAAGGGACTGTTTAGGAAGACCAGTAGGAAAATAGAAAAGAAGTGTCAGAGAGACAGAAAGAAAATGTAAAGGGATCATCTCACAAAATACAGACTGAATTCCAAACAAATAAGGATAAAAATTCATGTGAGAGCTTGAAAGTGTTTCACTTTGTTAATAGTAATGGGATTTTTTAATATAAAACACATTTCTTCCATAAAAAGTAAAGCTGGCTGAGTGTGGTGGTACATATCTGTAATTCCAGTGGCTAGGGAGGCTGAAACAGGAGGATCTCAAGTTCAAAGCCAGCATCAGCAACTAGCAAGGCCCTAAGCAACTTAGTGAGACCTTGTCACAAAACATCAAAAAAGGGCTGGAATGTGGATCAGTGGTTAAGCACCCCTGGAACAAAAACAAAACAAAACAACAACAACAACAAAAAAACCCTGAAAAGTAAAGCTGGACTCTGAGCTCAATTTATTCCTGCCTGAAGTGTGAAACAAACAAACAAACAAAAAACACTGGACAGAATTTCTAAACCTTAGACAATTAAAGAATTTGCACCCCAAATTTATGTTCTACTATAATTCTCTCCTTCAACTCTAAAGGAGTTAACAATGGCTCTATCACCAATTGACTAGAGACAAATTTTTTGGATACATAGTTTCCTAATCTGTAAAATACTAATGAAGATGGATCAGATAATTCCTAAGGTTTCCTTCAGTTCTGACATACTTAGATTTTATATAAGCATAACTATATAAAAACTCATTTAAGAGATGAATATTATAAGCTATACAGAAAAAATTAGCATAAGGAAAAGACCTGACATAAAAGTCAAAGGAAATATTCTCAACTCCGATATCAGAGAAACTTTAGAAATACAATTCTTCTATCAATTTAAAGTAAAACTGAATGTTACCATGTAGGTGGTACATGTATTAACAAAATTAGAATCTTTTCCTAGGAACATCTACTGGAGAACAGTAGGAATTTACATTTTTAAAAAGTCAGACCCAACATCTGAAAAACAGACCAGCAGGAAGAATAAGATACTTGTTCATCTGTATTTCTGTGACTTTTCTCACTTGGTATTATGTGTAACTGTTTATGTCTGCAGTAGTGCCAACTTCAGTACGAATCATATATTATTTTTATCATGTTGATTACATATGTTCACCAGTTTAGTTGTCTATATATGCTTGGTGTGGTTTGCAAATTCTCAGTGACAAAGTCCAGGGCATAGCATTTTCACAGAGTTTACTGTGAAATTTCTCCTTAGAAGTTTTCTTTACTGTACAGCTTTGATCCACATGACATACACAGAACTACATTTCAAATAATAGCTTACATTTAAGTTAGGAAAATGTTACACTTTGATACAACTTGACTATAGTAGGGTGCAGTAGTTCTAGAAAGGACGTCGTTTTCTTATGTGAATAGAGATTTGGTCAAATTTGAAGTCTGCTAGAATTTTCCAAGCTATACTTCTTTAGTTTTATGATGACTTGGTACTTACATTCTGTTATTCATCAACACTTCACAGAAATACTTGATTTGTCTGAATGAATTTAAAAACCCACAACTGAAGAAAATCAGAAAAACCTGGTTTTAAATATCAAAAGATCCTGAATGAAAAGTATTTCTACAGGCAGGCTACACTTAGCAAGTTTTATTGATCACTGAACTTTGCAGAAACTGTTGCAGAATAAACTTACTGGTAAATATCTTTCCTGAGGACAGATCGGCCAAGGGGATTGTCAGCCTGGGGAGCCATGGCAACAGAACCAATCTTCAAAACCACTGTGTCTTCCTTTGCTGCTTGATTGACTGCAAGAGATGGACAAATACACTGTGGGTCTGTGCATAACTATACACAAGGAGAAATGTTTGAGGGAATGGAATACAGAAACATGAAGGCAAGATCAATAGACGAAGAAAAGCAAAAGTAAAAAACAATGTTGAATCTAAAAATATTTGATGCTTTTCTTAACTATTTTTGTCAGATCCCACTTTGATTAAAATACATGAAATAACAATGAAAAAAGAAGCAACTCTACCCCAACATTAAATACATAATACATAAGTAATACTGAAGTCATAGGTTTATCTAATATCATAATCTCATAAAACTCCATCTTTCTCCTAAGAGATTTTGAGTCCTAGGTTTTTAACACTCTATTATTGTCTACAGATCTATTAAAAGAAGACCTATTAAAAGATAAAAAGTAACAAATGCTCAAAGACATTTTAATTTACACAATTAGTAATTAAAATTAAATATGAAATGCACTCTCACACACATATAGTATAGCACCTTACACTCTAAAAAGTCAGAAAATCCAAGAGAATTATGATGGCTGTAATATTGAAGATGAAAAAGAGCAACTAGTTATTTAACATGAGACGACATTTCAACTTGTTATGTTAGGCATAAATTATTTTAATTTTAATGATTTCTACTGTGCAAGTGTTTGAGAAATAGTAACATCACACCTGTTTAAAACTTCAACCTCCTAATCTCAGAAATATAAAAAAGTAAATGGATACATGAATTCTAATTCTTTGTACTGAATAAAAAATATCATTTCACCTCATCTCATGAAATTCAACACTTTTCTCACTGGATTCAATGAGTTCTCTAAGGACTATCTGGGATGGATAGGGGTTCTTGATGGACTTAGTCATTAAACTTAACTATTTTCCAACAGACAACTTCACTATAGTAGGTTTAAACATTATTTAAGTTTGTTAATGTTATATAAATTTTAAGTTTTAGAAGCAAAAATTTATTGAAACTTATAATTTCTCTGAAGGAACTATCAACTGCTGCAAACAGAATAAAAAAGGAATGACTGCAAGACTTCAGGAATATTCTGAACAGAACATGCCTTACAAAAGCATACAATCCATATTTCCCAAACTGTGGTGCCCAAGGAATGCAAAAGCAAGGAGATTATTTCCAGCTGCTTCGGCAGTACACTTGGTAAGGTCTGACTTAAATTAGTCCAAAAAAAGAAAGTTGAAATTAAGAAAATCAGAAAAAATAAGAAGAAAGATATTCAGCAAGGAAAAGAAGGAGCCAGAATAAGATGACAATAAAGGAAATGGAAGTAAGTAAAACAGTAGAGAGGTTAGGAGGTGGGAGGATAGCAAAAGGAAGAAAAAGAGATGAAACTATCATCATAAATATTAGCATGTGGATGCTACAGTCACGATAATATTTTTCAATGTCCAATGCAAAGAAAGATCAAACAAAACTACTTCTTATGCAGCTGCAGTATTTTCAAATGTCTCGCGGTCTGTCTTGATTATAGGTCCTCATACAATGAATACTGTTTACATTTCACAGATCTTGCATTTTATGCCAAGCTTATCAAATAGTTCCATGTGGGTAAAAACTTCTGATTAAGCAGCAGGCAACAATTAAATCAATAAATAGTAATCCTGGAGAATAGACCATTCCTCAAAAGTGCAATTAATGTACTTGCTAACTGTTCTTCCAGGCTACAGATACTACTTACCACATGAAGTCTGAATTGTAACAGAAACACTGCAGTAAATGAGGTACATATGGAAGAAAAATGACGTACTTGGTGTTACATACAAAGCCAGATCCAAGAACAAAATTCTGTTTCTGTTAGAGCCAAAAGTGTTCTCAGTAAATTATACTATGAAGTTATTTTATACACACACACATATATACACAAACACACACTTGCATGTACACACACATGGGAACACATCTATGTATGGGTGTACGTGTATAAAGGCATTCAATAGATATTATTCATAAATAAGATTAAAATAGGATTTTATTAAAATATTCAGCTTATCAAAACACTTCATTGATATATAAACAAAAATTAAAAATGTACTTATTCAAGACAATGCCTTGAGTCATTTTTTCAGTTACTTTATAGCTAGAAAATAAGTAAAACAAACAAGCTTCCCTTTTTTGGTTTATTTCACTTGCATTTAATAGTTGGGCCATATGAGGAAATGTTTTCTCTTAAAGCATTTTCAGTGTGAAAATAAACACCTTCTTTCTTTAACTGTATTTAAAAAAACTGAGCCTAATGAGAAACTTATCACCATAGAAGACACACTAGATCTAAAACACAGTCCTCTATTCTAAAATAAAAAGTTTAAGCTGGAAGTGAAACACCTGTAGATCTAGAATCTTGATAATAATTGCACATAATGCAAACAATATTGAGGTTGAAATCAGATTTTCAATATCACTTCTCTAAATTATTATTATGTTAAATATATTTTCATCACTAATTAAATTTCAAACATAATTTAAAAGTTTTATATTAACATACCAATAGTTCTAAATCTAAAAGATTTTATCCTTTTGTGAGACAAGAGTGTATGTACATGTATGTGTATGCATGCCGATGCATAGATGTTTAAAAGTATGTAGCAAATAAATAGAATATAAATAACTATGAAATCCTGAGCTTGCATCAGTAATCAAAAGTTTAGATAAAGGGGATATGGTTGTAGCTCAGTGATAGAGCACATGGCTAGCACATCTGAGGTACTGGGTTCAATCCTCAGTACCACATAAAAGTAAAATAAAGGTATTGTGTTCACCTACAACTGAAAAAAAAAAGTTTAAAAAAAATTTAGTTTCATGCAATTGCAGATAATGTAAGACTATTGTTTACAAGTACTCTTTTTTAAGAAATATTTTTTAGTTGTAAATGGACCTTTATTTTATTTATTTATATGAGTGCTGAGAATTGAACCCAGTGCCTCACATATGCTAGGGAAGTATTCTACCACTGAGCCACAATCCCAGCCCCATGACTACTCTTTTTAAAGTCAAACATGAAATGAAAGTGTCTGGAGATTTTAACTTTTTTTTTAAAGATTCTTAATATAAATATTAAATATAATAAAACATCTAAAGTTTCAAGAGTATTTGAAATTGTCACTGTGTAATGCCATAGCTTTATAAAGCCATAACTATTATGAGAGCTCTACAGAAAGTCATTAACAAAAAGTTTCAATTAGTTAGTGCCATGTTAGCAGTTAAGACAGAAGATTGAATAAATGTGCAATCTAGTGAACATTATGCATATTAAGGGAAAAATTAGTTTATGAATCATCTCTGGCCCAGGCTATTTATCACTATAAGCACAGATTACTCTGTGGTATTGTTGTAATAAAATGTCTGTGGAAAGTATGGTGCAGTAATGTTTAGTTACACTATCACATGTTATGACAATTTATACATACATTCTCAATTTCTTTAATTTGATAAAAATATTATTCAAACTTTCTTTCAAAACATTTCTATAATAAAATGAATAATATTCTCTTGATTCTATTTTATTAATCATTTAACTAATGATATTTATTCTAATGGCACTGCGGCTTCTTTCAAGACTTCTACAGTTACATTATAGTCTAAAGATGTGTTAAATGGAAATATCCAATCCTCCACATAGAGTATATTTAAAAAGAATTTTTTTTTCATTATTAGGAGTTAAACCCAGGATCCTACACATGCCAGGCCAATCCTTTCCATTGAGACACATCTACAGCCCTTTTTAGTTTTTATGTTAAGAGTCTTACTAAATTGCTCAGGCTGACCCCAAACTTGCCATCCTCCTGCCTCAGTCTTCTGAGACGCTGGGATTACAAGCATGAATGACAGCACACAGGGCCTTTTCTAAAAAAAAAAAAATTTCTATAATTTGAAATGGTTAAAAGTAGTGAATAGCCTATCAATTTTACATAAATGAAAAAATTTCCATTTCCATTTTCATGGATGAAATACGTGCATATGAATTAAGAGTAGCAATGGAAAGAGATGAAGTATCAAAAAATGAATAAAATATACAAATCTTTCAATATTTGGCAAGCATTTTTATATTTCTATTTTCAGGACAAGCCCATGACCATTTATAGCATTTCAGCTAAATATGAACATAGGTATAAGTGTAAATACATAAATATGTGTACAGATACACATAGAGATGCACACACAGAGACATAAACCAAAAGGTAAAGATATTTACAATACATATGCTAGAAAAAAGGCTCAATACACATAAAGGTATTATTATTAATAATGGCGAAAAGATGTAATATCTCTTCGCAATTTAAAGGCATGTACCTTTTGATCTATCCTTTTTCTAGAAATTTATTCAATAGGTATGCAAACTATAAAAAGTACCAATACTTAAATGTTGTATATATGACAAAAATATTCATATAGCAAAGGATTTATCTAAAATTACATAGAAAAATGTGAGAGATTACATATTCTAAAGATATCCACATCCCTCATCTCATATGGTCTTATTTAAGGAGACATTAGGAACTACTTAGGCATTGGAACCCTGGAATTATACAATAAAAACCTCACCACAACTGACACCAAAAAGGGGGGGGGGGAGAAAAAAAAGTTTAAAAATAACAAGGCCAAAATCCAGAATTATTTTTGCAGTTACAATTAATTTATAATTTCACTAGTTATACCAGTCCAATGAAAATTTAAAACCAACAAAAATAAAAATTATGTGATATGTAGCATTAGTTAATGATTAGAACATAATAAGTAAAAAACAAAAGACAAAATTAAATAAAACACAAAATACATAGAGGAAATAAAGTTGGTTTCTTTCCTTTACTCAAATATTCCTATTCCTATTCCTTCTGACATGTACACAATTATAACAATGAAGTACATAACCTGTTTCAATAAGCCTTGGGTAAGTATCACAGAAAAATAAAACTGGAACTATGAACTTAAAAATAAAACTATAAACTGGAAAAATAAAACTATAAACTATGAACTTCTAACCTCTGCCTCACCACGAAATGCCCAGCACAGAGGGGCACAACTGCTAGGATTGGGGTTCCATGCTTTTCCTGCTGACACTCACATGTCAGAGAATAGAATGAATTCTGCTGTATTTAAACTGCCACACAGATTGGTGGTGCCTCAAAAATATAGATTTTAAACATAGAATTATCATATGATCCAAAAATTCCTCTCTTGAGTATAAGCCTACAAGAACTGAAAACAAGGATTCCCACAGACACTTGAATCTCAGTGTTCATTAGCAGAATTACTCACATTAGCCAACGAAAAGGTAGGAATGACCCAAGTGTTCAACAGATGGATGGATAAACAAAATGTGATATATATCCATACAAAACAATATGATTTAAGCACAAAATAAATGACATTCTCATATATGCTACAAATTAGGTGAAGCCTAAAAACATTATGATAACAAGGTAGATTTAAAAAAGAAAAATGTATGATTCCATTTCTTTAAATCTCCAGATTTGGCAAAACCACAGAGACAGAAAATAGATTAGAGGTGATCGGGGACTTCGGAAGTTACTGCTTAATGAATACAGACCTTCATCTTGTGGTGGCAAAAACATTTTGGAAATGGATAGTGGTAATGATTGCCCAAAATGTAAATGTAATTCATATGATGAAATTATTCACTCAATAATGGTTAACATACATTTTATCTTATGTATATTTTAACACACACACACACACACACACACACACACCAAAAAAAAAAAAAAAGAAGGGAAAAATGGTTTACAAATCAATGGTCAAGACTTTTTATAGTTATTTACAGGCAAACTCTGCCCTGGAAGGTAACATTAATCATTATAAATAAGTTCCTTCTAAAGATGACCATGTCAGAGTGGTGACAAATACTGACATGGACGGTGCAAACAAGTTGGCCATGTAGGTATCTTGCACACATAAGCTCATTTACATGAGCTCCACAATGAAGATCTAACTGAAGCAAAAGCAGTTTATTGTGAAAATGTCTCCTCCACTGTAAAACACTGAAGATTTTAAAGAATTATTCAGTACATCACATCAACTATATAAAATACCCTAAGAAACTGAGCAAATTTTGGATATGGATGAAATGCCCACATTGAAGAATAGCCATATCTGATTCAGGAAGATTTACCAGTAAAAATACAACTGGAACCATATATTAAAAATCTCAGCCAGGCTGGGTCATGCAGAAAAATCAACTTACTGTTTTGTATTCTTGGCCCAGTTTTAAAATTAAATAAATAGATAATGAAGCATATGCATTTGGTCTATATTTCAACACATATATTTGTGAACAATATTGGTAATTTGTAGTGTGAAAAGAGTTTCTAGAAAGAAATCCTATGGAAGTAGGGGTGTAGAACAGTGGTAGACTATGTGCATAGCATATGTGAGGCCCTTCCTTAAATCCCCAGAACAAAAAAAGAATAAAAAGGAGAGAAAATATAAATTAAAACATTGCAGGACATATTATGGGAAAAAGGATTCAATTTAGAGTCAGTTAGCATGAAATTATTATTCAGAAACCAAACAAATCATAAAATTGAGGATCACTTGTAAATCATGAACATTTATATTTTTATAAAAAGTTAACACAATTAGTATGTTGCCTTACTTCCTTTTCTGTCTCTATGCCTCTCACTATTTTCTGTTTCTTTGATAGTGTTTCCATGTCTTTCTAATAACAAACCCTTACCCCAAAATATTATTTTCTTGTTTGAATAAAATTTTGAGCTTACCAGTTATTTATGTTCACCTGAAATTTATACAACTATGGAATGGAGAACATAAAATATAAACTGATAAATTTTCAGAGATCTAAAAGCTTACTAACATCTGATTGTAAACAAAATGTAAGAACTAACTCAAACTAGGAAAATGAATGCTTTATATCAACCAGAGAGACATTTATAAAAAGTAATAACCTCATCTGGGCATGGTGGCAAATGCCTGTATTCCTAGAGATTTGGGAAGCTTGAGCACAAGGATCATAGGTTCCATGCCAGCCTCAGCAAATTAGCAAGGCCTTAAGCAACTTAGGGAGATCTTGTCTCTAAATAAAAAATAAAAAAGGCTAGGTATGTGGTTCAGTGGCTAAGTACTCCTGGGTTCAATCCCCAGTACTAAATAATAACAATACCCTCAATCATTGCAAATATTATATTTAGGATTTTTATAATATAGATAATTTTTTTCTCTAAATATAAAATTTCTATAATTTTAGTTTAATGAAAAATACCTACACATACTGCAACCTGATGCTCTATTTTTTTTAATTAATGGACAATCCTAGAATCTTTTATCAAAATAATGATAAATTTTCCACTCAAAGTCATATTTACTTCTGTTTCCATGGTTAATTTTGCTCAAATTTTCAGCTACAAAATAAAAAAAATGATTTGATAACCTCAGCAAACTTTTATGTCCATGTCTCTTCTATTGTTACAAGGAAATGTTATTCAAACTTGTAAACTGTGGTCCTGAAAGAATTATCGTGTGTAAAAGAATGTATATTTTTCTTTTTTTAAACCTCTAACTTCAATGTAAACTACATTCTCTAAATATTCATTATATATTCACATAATAAAAGGTAACCACAGGAAAAAGCACAAACATCATCACCTCTGCAATGAACATGCAATATTTACTTTCCTGGCTAGCAGGTTGTCTCTTTCATCAATTGAAACTGCACAATAAAGACTCTTCATTCTTTGCCATTCATATGTTTTTACTAACTATCTGAACATATGAAAGTAACTTTATAATACTTTCACAATATAGCAAATTCAGAGAAGAGTAATTTCACATCTCAAAGTAACCAGTTTTAAGAAAAAATAACCAGTTTAACAAAAAAATAGATATAAAAAGTAGGAACTAGTACGTATTAAGAATTTATACGTGTGATATATTGAATTTTACTTTAGAATTCAGATAATTAAAGACTAAAAAGTTCTGCATATATTTGTAATTGCAAAGAATCATTTTTTAATAAATTTTAATTATTGATAATATTAGTCAGGATACCTTCACTAATTAAGATCATCTGTCCATGGTAGACAGAAAAAGAGACACAATTAGATTCTGAGAAGAAAAAGTATGAAGCCAGGGATTTCTCTTTGTTGTTCATCAAATCACTGGCCATTCACAGTCTTCCTCCTCCACCTAGTAACTACAAGAAAAAAATGAAAATGACTTCTGTTATTTTTATGGGGCATAGACTATTGCCTATTTCTCAAATATCCATTGTCACTTCTCTCTCATATTCACATTAGCTGGGTATATACTATGATTTGAAATGTATGTGTCTCTCCAAAATTCAGATGTTGTAAATTAAAAAATGATGTAAAAGATGAAGGTATTAAGAAACAGGGCCTTATAATTTAACTTATTACATTTTAATTTTTAAATTTTTCTCACAGTTTATGATAACGGCATAAAAATCTGTGGATAAGCCAAGTGTGTATATAAACTATTCTTTGAGTTTAAACACTCTTTGAAATAGGTATATTTCCTTTGATTTTGAGATGTTTGTGTATGTGTGTTTATTCTTATTTTTGTATTTCAGTTACTTTTAATTATTCTTTTTTCTATAAGATCCAATATCATAAACTTATTTTGGAGGAGGAAGAGGAAGAAGGAGGAGGAGGAGGAGGAGAAAGATCAGGAGAGGGGTAGTAGTAGTGAGAACTTTGGAACAAATTAGGTCTTGAGGGCTCCATCCTCATAAAAAAGGGCTTTGGTATATTTATCCCATTTTGCCTTCTAAATTTCTGCCACGTGAGGACCCAGCAATAAGGGACCTTCTCGAGAAATAGAGTAGCCCTCACCAGACACTGAATCAGATGGCGTTTTGATCTGGGACTTCCGGACTTCCAAACTTCCAAGCATCCAGAACTGTGAAAAGTAAATTTCTATTATATATAAATTATGTCTTTTTGTTAAAGCTTCAAGAAAGAACAAAGACAGCATACTGCCACCAAGGTAAAAACAGATTGTTATCTGAACCTTAAGTGTGGCCAATGAGGTAAATGTGGTTGTGAAATTCTTCTACATTTGTATTTTTTAAAAAGGAAGACAACCTTCTGATGAAAACACTCTGATTTATTGAGAACACAGTATGGGATTAGTGCTATAATCACCAGCTCATGTTTTCATCATTTTAAAGTAAGCTTATTAATACAACTTACTATCAAGTTAGGTACTACTGTCACTATTTTACTAATGAGGATAACAGTTTTGCTCAAGACCGTCAAAATCATAACTGGTAAAGTTGAGATTTGAACTCAATTCTGTATAACTTCAATTTTCATACCATTAAGCATTGTGCTAAAATGATTCTCAAAATCCTTCAAGTTCTCCATTTTTTAAACAATAGCATAAAGGAAACTAAATTTTTAAAAATACTCTTGTGGATGGAGACAGTGGGATTATCAATTCATTTTAGTTTAAGGCAGTAATTTCATGACACTGAGAAGCTTCACAAAGCCAGAGGGACCTTACACATTGACTAATATTTTTCCCATTATCAGTAATCAAATAGATATTTAAATAAGAATTTTTATACATTTCATCATTATTAGAAACATTATTTTGTTTTTAAGCAAAATTTTAGTTAACTTAGATGTATAGAACTCAACATTTGAATTTCACATAACAAATGACAGAAAGTATACAGCAGCCCTGGAGGAAAAAAAAATCTCATATTTCTTACTCTAGTTAACTAATGGAGGCAGATACTTAATCAGTATTCTGATATAACTTCAAAAGATACAGCTGTAGAATGACTATAATATATTTACTCTTTCTAAAATACACCAAACTGTAAAGTATAACCAGCTGCCCATGTTGAAACAAAACACAGAAAACTAATGTCTCTAGAATAAAATTATGTAAATTCAAAAAAAAAATCAGAACACAATACCTTCAATAGTTGACTTCATTTCTTCCGTTTTTGGAACAAAAATTCTGATTACACTTGTATTGATATAAATCAAAGGCAAACTGCGTGAAGTCAGCGTATGGGTCCTCATGGGCTGACCAGGAGATTTTCTTTTCTCTTTTTGGGACCTTGGTAGTTTTGCTTGAAATATACTTGTGATGGCATTAAGTAAAGGGAAACAAAGGACAACATCAAAGGCTTGGGCTGAAAGAAGAATTTCATGAAGAAAATGAGGGGAACCATCCATTAAACCTTCAGATAACTTATGAAAACTTCTTCGTTCATTTCTTGATGTTAACTTGTGGCGAACATTTTTTGTTACAGCTTTTGTGTATGTCAGAGAGAGAAATCCATGCTGCTGATGTGAACCATCTAGAAGTTTTGTAGTTGTCTGTTTCAGAAAAAGGAAACCACAATACACATTTCATTAAAAAAAAAAAAAAGGAAAGTGTTTGATAGAAGAAAATGACCTTAGTATTTTGACCTTTTTTGTAAGACCCTACAGCTCTTCATAAACATGTAACTGATCAATTCTACAGATGGGGTAAAAGCTTCTATGACTAACAGAATGACTGGCCTGAAATCAGGAATCCTCTTTTGTTTGTTTCCTGAACCAATGAATCGTTCACAGACTCCTATTTTGCAAATTATGCAACATAAATCTTGAGAATTAGTAAATTTCACAGAACTTCCAAACACCTGAGAAAGTTTTTTTATTTGTTAGAGTCCCAGGAGTGATATTAAGAGAGGAACTAAAATGGGGAGGGGAGAAAGAGAATATGTTCTGAAAAATAGAAAAAAGTGAGAAGCAACAAAGCCAAGATATTTCTGTGTCCATGTCATCCCATCATTACTAAACCTCCCTTTTTTCTACTCTATTCCTCTCATGTCGATACCTATAAACCAAATAATGAGAGGAAAAAAGAATGCAGTTATGTTATTACTCTTAATTTTGCTTTTAATCTAAACTTTACAATTAAGTGAGAAAACATTGATCTTTGTATGTATTCTCTTTTTGTACTCCAGTTAATTATTTGGTCATTAAAACAAACTTGAAAATTAATCCTTCAGGGATTGTGAAATATAATCCTTTTTTTCCCCTGAAATAACCTGTCCCTCAGAACATTTTCCATTGTTTCCAACTTTCTGTTTCTACTCCATGATTTCCCATTCTTTTGTTCTCTACACTCAAAATGAAAAAGGAGCACAGTAAAGTAAGAAAGAATACTAGTAGTTTGATCAGTCACCATGTTGCTGGCCAGCAGCAACAACAGATGATGAGGGCTGTAGTGTAGCCTCAGTGGCCATAGCAACAGCATCTATTCTAGGTGTCTAAACTGCATTTTAGGGAGAAATTACTAATCTAAAAAATTAGCAGTCATTACTAATCTAAATAATTTAACTCACAATAAATCTTTACCCATAGTAATGTTTTAATCTTGAATAAAAAGGTATTTCAATGCATGAATATTTTGATTTGGAAAAATATTTTAAACCTATTGAATATAAGCAGTCTTAATAAGTTTAAGATTGATGCGGAAAAGGTTTTTTGTTTGTTAAAATAATGCATATCTAACTCCTTAATATAATAGAAAAAAATATATAGCTGATATTGGACAAATAGAAGTATTACCTTTCATACAATACTAATATTTAATACTATTTAAGATAAAAAGTTAGAAAACATTGACAATTAAAGAAAGTCTAATAAAGGGGGCTTAATCATTAGAAATTCAGAGAACATGATCAATTTTAAAAGGAATCTTCAATTTTTTTTCTGAATACATTTAAAATTAGTAAAATTCTTTCTCATTGACACTAATGAACATTCAAAGAGAAAAATAAATCTAAACAGAACTTCCACTGACGTGAAAGCCAGATTTCAGAGGCATCTTTTTCTAGTACTATAGGGATTGCTAGAAAATTCAAAATCAATCAGAAAATATGTGCTATTATGGAAATAAACTGTTAAACATTAAGTATATAAATTAAATTATTTATATATTTTTATAATGTTAAAAATATATGACTTAAATCTTAAATAAGCTAGGAAAAAAAGGAAATAAATAGTTCACATGTGCTGAGAAATTACCTAGTAATGTCTGTAGTGATTAAATAAATTCTTAAAAGAATACACTGTTTGAAAATATGCTCCTAATATTTAAAAATTTCATGCATTTTATTCATTTTAAGAATATCACTTAAAAGAATTAGTTTGAGAACATATGCACATGTGTTGTACTGGTAGACAATGAAGGTTTTAAACTTCTAAAGTTACTGGTATGCACTCCATGGTTCATCTTCTACTCAGTCTATGACAACACAAATTTGTCCAGATTCAAGAGGGCATCAAATTAGGTAATTTGAAGTAGCAGTGAGAAGAAAACAATGGCATAAAAAAAAAAAAGTAATCTCAGCAAAGTCACAAAAGGAATGACAAAGCAGTATTGGTCAACTCTTGATCATTCGATAAGTGCACAATTTGAAAGCATTATATTTAACATCTGACTTTGATTTTCTTATGGTTGATAGTAAAAATAGTTTGTCTTCACAAACCCAGAATGACAAAAGCATTTATAATTGATTCAGAAAGATTACAGTGGAAATCCAATCTATAATTTGAAAACACTTTATAGTTCATTTAACAAAGTGAATGATACAGAGAAAAATGAAAATCAAGAGTTGACTTTATGGATAGTTCAATTCCTTCTCTGGGTTCCTGGTTAAGGGCAGTTCTGTATCAAAATTTTAAAATGATTTCTTACAGAAGGAAAGAAGCCAGAGCAATTACTGAAAGGGTCCTGCTTGCTGACGGGTCGAACCAACAAGGTGCGTCTGTTCAGCTTGTCAGTACAGGAAAGGAAGACACCTCCACATTGCCCCAAAGACCAACACTCTTCCCCAAGGCTTGAAGTGATGGACAGGAGCAAAGAAGGTTGAAAGACAAAAAGCAATAAAAGCCATAAGCAAAAAAAATCTGTAAAGATTTTAATTCTGCTCAAGTTTGCATAGGTTTAGGTTTGAGCCACAGTTAGGTAGGGACTCTGTCTGGACCATCTTCTGCAAAAGTATTGTTAATGGAAGTAAACAAAAAATAATTGCTTTTAGTCCACAATTACTTCTTTAAGTTTACGGTAAAAGACAATCCAGTATGAACTCACTTACGAAGGGAAGAGCTTATAAAAGTCAATGTAATAGTTCATTAAAGTTAAATAATAATAGGAATCCTACCTTTGCGTTTTTGATAAATTTACTAAATTGCTATAAAAGATGGTTACAAAACATGAGCAGATTAAAAGAATAAATAGTTTTAAATTTATGAGGTAATTTTGGAGGAACATGTCAAAAAGAATATACTCCGAGCTTTAATTCTTGTAACCATTAGTCCTATTGCATGAAACAAAAATAAACAATTTAAAATGTTTTCAAAAATTATAATTACTAAATGAGTCTCACCACAGATTTTTCTTTGCATTGTAGAAATATTCCTTCAAAATGTCCTGACTGCCAACCTTCCCCTTGCCTGGAAAACATAAGTTCACCTTATCTGTTCTCTTCAATTTTTCTGAGTTAAAAAATTGAGCACATATAACTATTTCAAAACTTCAAAAGTAAACAACACTACACTAAGTTGACTCTATGAATATAACAATGCAATCAATAAAACCCTTTACAAATTAGCATCACATCCTGATAATTCTGTATTTATTCTTTAACAGTAAATTATTCATTTGTTTGGTTGATTATGAATTTGAATCTCATCCACAAGCGTACATATGGTCCACAAGGGAGAAATCTATGTCTATTTTTATCAAATAGTATATCCTCAGTCCTTAGCATAGAGCTTGGCACATAACACACACTCAATAAACATTTGTATTTAAAGAATAAATAAATTACCTAAATATATAAAATTTATATACACTTAACTATAACTATAAATCAAAGATAAACTATAATAATTGTTCATCAAGAAATTATATTGCTCAAAAATTACATTGAAATATAATTTGCAAAGATCATTTTAATATAGATATATATCACTGAAGAGAAAATAATTAAACATCAAAAGCTAATTAATAATTTATTGTTAATATGATAAAAATAATTTTCACATTATTTAATAGGATAATATTATAACAGGTTCTAATATATAACCAGTGAAATATTTTACGATTTTTCAGTTGTGACAGATTTGATAATTACTGACATAAGCAAAATGATATATATAATAACAGGTAAGAATTCAAATGCTTTCAATAAAGAATTAGAAACTTTAAACAAAACAAAAGACTGCTATTAGGATATGCAGTGGATCAATACACATACAGAAAAACATGTTCCTGCAGGCAAACATAAAAAAATTGTTGAATGAATCCATATTCTGAATTCTGAAATAAATGGACTTTAATCCACTTTTCTAAAAGAAAATACTATTAAACAGAAAATACAATGTTATTTAAAATATTTTAGAAAAGCATTTGTGAGTTTTATGTGATATGAGTTCCATTTCAATAAAAAAATAAAAATTTAGAGTTGAGTTGTAAAGCCAAAAATACAAAAAGGATTTGCATTTTTACTTGGGAAAATCTAATGACAAAACTGTTTTACAGCTTTGTGGCAACTAAGTAGAAATTTACTTTTTTGCCATCATTATTTAGTATTCCAAACAAATCATATTTGCATATAATCTAACTTTTCATGAAAATTTATTAGGGAAGGAACAGTATGATTTTAGAAATATCTACCACATGTATATAAATGGTTTGTAATATAAGAAGTCTTCAAAGTGCTAGCAGATATGAGCAATTGCTCCATTCCAGTGCAGATTATATAGAGAATGAATAAAAGAATACAGCAAAAACCAGAGTCATCAAAGTATTCCAGGCATCTCTGCAAATATATAACACACTTAATAAAACTGTGTGAGATTATTAGTATAATCAGGTTATTTCATATAATATGGCTATGAGAATATTTACGAACAGATAGGTTAGCTTACAAAACAAAGTATTATTATAGCACATAAATGAATGAGTACTAAGTAAAATCAGCTTATCTGTTAAGAACCCTCACTGGGAACATGTATAGTAATTTTAAAAAATAACAAGTCAAACTAAGAAAAATTCTTAAAGTGACTTTGTTCAAAGAAAATACAGTTTTCCTATATTAATTATCATTTACCTGCTTCTATAGTGATCAATATTGAAACTCTCTATTTTACATTTCACTTTGGTATATACATCCTGCACGTCTATGGAAGCACTGAGATCTTCTAGTTCACTGACCATACAAACCTCTGTAAAAGAAGCAAACATAAATATCAGTACCTCATGTTCAATATTAACATTTTCTACTTTACATTTCACATTGGTATATGCAAACTGGACAACTTCAGAGACACTGAGACTATCCAAGTTTCAATAATTATATGCAAAATTAATATTAACACAGGCCTTACAATTAAGATAAGGCATCTATCTCAAGACAGGAGAAATTCCAATTAATGTTTGAAGTGCTAAGTCTGAGACCAGTTAATGATATTTATAATATATATTAACAATGATATAATGCATCAATATGACCAATGGTGAAACGGCCTTCTGGCAGTTAGGATAAATTTTAATACTAACAAGCAAAATGTAGGCATTACACAGTCAAAGAGAATATATGCACATAAACCTTAAATATTGACATAACTGTAAAATTAATAATAGAAATCACTTGAATTATACCTAATATTTACTTAATTATAAATGATAATAATAAAATTTAATTCTACTTTTAAAAAAAGTTCTTCATAATTGATGCTTTTAATAGAGAGAAGAAAAACAATCCTATACCTGTGCCTTTGTTTTCAGGATCTGGGGCAAAGAGCTTTATTGTAATTTTGGGGAGTACCCACTGCATCCAGAGACTAACCCGTCCACTCGATCCACCAATGTTACTAGTAGTTTGTTCCAAGGTAACAGAATCTGAGAATGGTGAATCATCACCTGCCTGAATAGAATCTCCCTGGGGTAAAGAAAAACAAACAAACAAAAAAATCTGTAACAAAAATAACTACAAACAAAATTTATAATTTTAAATTATTATTTGTAACTCTTCTACATCATGCTAATGGTAATCATATAAATATTAAGGCTAATAATGTTAAGCATATAGAGTACCTGTTTTTATAGTTACAATATATAGGCATGGTATTCCAGTTTTCTCTAAAGATACATAAGATCCAGAAGTAGTTAGGATCATATCAACAATTATTTTCTTAGAGAGTAAAGGTCTATGGAAGTACTGAGATCTACTAGTTCACTGACCATACAAACCTCTGTAAAAGAAGCAAACATAAATATCAGTACCTCATGTTCAATATTAACATTTTCTACTTTACATTTCACATTGGTATATACAAACTGGACATCTAAAGAGACACTGGCCAAATCCAGCTGTTTTGGAGAATGAAGTTTTATTAGATCACAGATACATCTACTCTTTTATTTACATGGTTGCTTTTCAGCAGAGCTCAGAAGTTGCTACAAAGATAACATGGTCCATAAAGCCTAGAATGCTTACTATTTCACCCTTTACAGTGAAAATCTATTGACCTCTTATGCAGAGTATTTATGAATGAATCTAGAACCATCATAACAAAGTCATTAGCACAGTTTAAGAAACAACAAAACATTCATCATATATTACATATTTTAGTATGAGGAGACACTAAAATTAGTAGATTGGACAACATATTTTTAAAATGTTTTAAATGATTAAACTGTAGAAGAATAAAGCATGAGCTTTTTCAATTCAATACATATATTCTCAATATTGAATATGTATCAGGTTCTAAGTTGGGTACTTACAAACTTGCCACTGAAGGCTTATTGATTTCTTTTTGGTCTTTTCAGCAGCTCTTAGAAGCTCACAAGGTGGGGTGGAAAATCCTTTTTTAATTTAAAGTTAAACTGGAGTTGAATAACTTCAGTTTCAAATGAAGAAAAAGATGGTGCTAGAGGCAGTGATCACTAACTGATATGTTTTGTTCTTTTAGGATTAGCTACACAGTATTTCGAGTTTTGAAATCCCAAACTTTGCTATTCACTTGAAACTTCAAATAAAACTTGGGAGCCCAAACCCATACACTCTGAGAAGTGATCACATATAACCTGCTTATTGCCTGTTTAAAATACATACATGTGCATGTATTTAAATTTTAGTTATATGTACACTTCATTAAATTTAGTTTGGCAGGCAATATAATTTACTAGGTTAAGAACTTCAAAAACAAGCTGTGTAATTTTAGGCCAATAATTTAATTTCTAAGAGTACATCACCTCCTTTGTAAAATGTTTTTTACAATGACACAAAATCTCTTACAGTGGTCCATCCTGCCATGGGCAGACACCCACCAGAGCTCAGGCTCTGGCACCAGACGCCCTCTTCTGACCAGCAGACCACTGCAGGAGCTCAGGAACAGCCCAGCTCTGCCCACTGAGGCATATGTGGGACCCAGGCCCAGGGTAGGTCTGGGTTTTCCACTCCTTGGGACCCAAGCTTAACCCACTTCCATCTTGGGACACTGCAGACATCATCATAACCTTCCTCACGCAGTAGCCCCTACCTTTTGACCACAGACAGGGCCTGGAAGAAGCTGAATCTGAGAGCAGACTTTCAAAAGACAGTGTAAGGCCCACCTTTCAGGCCCATCTGTATAAGACATTCCATCCAGCTTGGGGCACTTCCACTATTATCAAGAGTTACCTCAGTTATTGCCGCCACCAACTTTAAAGTGGCACACATTTGGAGACACCAGCAGCGTCTAGAAGCCCAACATCAAAGTGAGCTACAGAAATAAACAAAAATGGATGGGAATACAAATCATGTCTCAATAATAACCCTGAATGTTATTGGCCTAAACTCACCAATCAAAAGACATATACTAGGGGCTGGGTTTTGGCTCAGCTGCAGAGTGTTTGCCTAGCACATGTGAGGCACTGGGTTTGATCCTCAGCACAACGTTAAAAGAATAAATAAAATAAAGATATTGTGTCCAACTATAAATAATAAAATATTTAAAAAACACAAAAGACATAGATTAGCAGATTGGATTAAAAAAAAAAAAAGACCCAACAATATGCTCCCTCCAAGAGACTCATCTTATAGGAAAAGACATCCCCAGACTGAAGATAAAGCTTGGGAAAAATCATTTCACTCACATGGGCTGCAGAAGCAAGCAGGGGTTTCCATCCGCATATCAAATAAAGTAGACTCAAGCTAAAGTTAATCAAAAGGGATAAAGAAGGACACTACATACTGCTCAAGGGAACCATACAACAACAGACTTAACAATTATAAATATATATTCCCCAAACAATGAAGCACCTACATTCATCAAACAAACTCTTCCAAATTCAAGAGTCAAACGGACCAAAACACAATAATTTTGGGTGACTTTAACACACCTCTTTCACCACTAGATAGATCTTCCAAACAAAAGCTGAACAAAGAAACTGTAGAACTCAATAATACAATCAATAACTTAGACTAAACTGACATAGAGAGAATATTTGATCCTTCAATGAGTGAATACACTTTCTTCTCAGCAGCACATGGATCCATCTCTAAAACAGACCATATATTATGCCACAAAGAAACCCTCGGCAAATATAAAAAAGAGATAATACCCTGCATTCTCTCAGATCATAATGGAATGAAATTAGAAATCAATGATAAAATAAGAAATAAAGTCTACTCCAACAGCTGGAGACAAAATAATATGCTGCTGAATGAACAAGGGGTTACAGAAGACATCAAGGAGGAGATTAAAAAATTTTTAGAGGTGAATGAGAACACAGATACAACATATCAAAATCTCTGGGACGCTATGAAAGCAATTCTAAGAGAAAAGTTCACTGCATGGAGTTCATTCCTTAAAAGAAGAAAAAGTCAACAAATAAATGACTTAACATTACATCTAAAAAAAAAAAGTTGGTTCTTTGAAAAAATAAATAAAATCGACAGACCCTTAGCCATGCTAATAAAGAGGAG
Organism: Marmota flaviventris; assembly: GCF_047511675.1. Lineage (NCBI taxonomy): Eukaryota > Metazoa > Chordata > Mammalia > Rodentia > Sciuridae > Marmota > Marmota flaviventris. The sequence goes on from NC_092512.1 coordinate 37,147,430, forward strand.
AGAGAAAACTCAGATTACTTACATACATGATAAAAAAGGAAATATCACAATAGACATTACAGAAATACAGAAGATAATCAGAAATTATTTTGAAAACTTGTACTCCAATAAAATAGAAAATATCAAAGGCATTGACAAATTTCTAGAGTCATATGATTTGCCCAAATTGAATCAGGATGATATACACAATTTAAACGATCAAGTTCAAGCAACAAAATAGAAGAAGCCATCAGAAGCCTACCAACCAAGAAAAACCCAGGGCTGGATGGATACACAGCTGAGTACTACAAGACCTTTGAAGAATAACTAATACCAATACTTTCCAATTTATTTCAAGAAATAGAAAAAGAGGGAGGACTTCCAAACTCATTCTATGAGGCCAATATCACCTGAATTCCAAAACCAGGCAAAGACACAGCAAAAAAAGAGAAAACTTCAGACCAATATCTTTAATGAATATAGATGCAAAAATTATTAATAAAATTCTGGTAAATCGAATACAAAAACATATCAAAAAGATAGTACACCATGATCAAGAGGTGTTCATTCCAGGAATGTAAGGTTGGCTCAACATATGGAAATCAATAAACGTAATCCATCAGATCAATAGACTGATAAGAACTGGAAACAAGGAAAACTACCCTCATTTTTATTAGCATCATAAATAAATACATTAATTAAATACTTGGGAATCAACAAAAGAGGTGAAAGACCTCTACAATGAAAACTACAGAACACTAGAGAAAAAAACTAAAGACCTTAGAGGATGGAAAGACCTCCCTTGTTCTTGGATAGGCAGAATTAATATTATCAAAATGGCCATATTACCAAAAAGCACTATACAGATTCAATGCAATCCCAATCATAATCCCAATGACATTCTTTATAGAAATAGAAAAAGCAGTCATGAGATTCATCTGGAAAAATAAGAGACCCAGAATAGCTAAAGCAATCCTTAGCAGAAAGAGTGAAGCAGGTGACATTACTATAGCAGACATTAAACTATCTACAGAGCAATAGTAACAAAAACAGCATGGTACTGGCACCAAAATAGACTGGTGGACCAATAGTATAGAATAGAGGACAAAGAGACTAACCCATATAATTACAGTTACCATATATTTGACAAAGGTGCCAAAAACATACTTTGGAGAAAAGATAGCCTCTGCAACAAATGGTGCTGGGAAAATTGGAAATCCATATGCAACAAAATGAAATTAAACTCCTATCTCTCACCATGCACAAAACTCAAAGAGGATCAAGCACCTAGGAATTAAGCTAGTGATACTACATCTATTAGAACAAAAAGTAGGCCCAGATCTCCATCATGTTGGATTAGCCCCAACTTCCATAATAAGAATCCTATAGTGCAAGTTTTAATATCAAGAATCAAAAGAAAGAATCAGTGAGGTGAATAGAGAACCTACTAATTGAAAACAAATTCTTACCACACACAAGTCAGATGGAGCACTAATTTCTAGAATACATAAAGAATTCAAAAATCTTAACACAAAAAATACAAATAACCAATCAATAAATGGGCCAAGGAACTGAACAGACACTTGTCAGAAGATGATATACAATCAATCAACAAATACATGAAAAAATGTTCAACATCTCTAGTAATTAGAGAAATGCAAATCAAAACTACTCTTAAGATTTCATCTCACTCTAGTCAGAATGGCAGCTATCAAGAATACAAACAACAATAAGTGTTGGCAAGGATGAGGGGGAAAACACACATTCATACATTGCTGATGGGACTGCAAATTGGTGCAGCCAATCTGGAAAGCAGTACGGAGAGTTCTTGGAAAACGTGGAATGGAACCACCATTTGACCCAGCTATCCCAGTCCTTGGTCAATGTTTATAGCAGCACAATTCACAATACCTAAATTATGGAACCAACTCTAGATGCCCTTCCATAGATGAATGAATAAAAAAATGTGGTATATATACACAATGGAATATTACTTCGCATTAGAAGAGAATAAAATCATGGCATTTGTAGGTAAATGGATGGAGCTGGAGAATATAATGCAAAGTGTAATTAGCCAATCCCAAAAAACCAAATGCTGAATGATTTCTCTGATTTAAGGATGGTGATTCATAATATGCTGCGGGGGTGGGAGGATGGAAGGATTAAATGAACTCTAGATAGGGCAAAGGGCAAAGGGGGAGGGAGTGGAAGGGAGCCCCCTCAACTCCTATAGGGGGTAGGAAAGATGGTGGAATGGTCATCATCACCTTAAGTACATGTATGAAGACACGAAGAATGTGACAACCAGAGATATGAAAAATTGTGCTCTATATGTGTAATATGAATTGTAATGTATTCTGCTGTCATATATAACAAATTAAAATTTAAAAAAATAAAAGAAGATTAAATGCAAACTTGAATGTGAATGACATATTTACATATAATAAACATTTTATAACTGGCAGCTATAATTATCAGCACCAAGCAGAACCAATTCTAAAGAAAATGGATACTCACATTCTTATGTAACTTGATATGCCTACTTCTCATTTTGTCATCTAACTTCAGATGCAGTTCTGTTTGGTATTTACATTCTTAATCTCTAATAGTTCACTGTTGCTCTGAATGTCTCAAACAAAACATCCATTTCCTATGCTAAGATAGTGTAACAAAAAAAACCCCTAAAATTTTAGAGAAATTGGGGCTGGGGTTGTAGCTCAGAGTTAGAGCGCTCGCCTAACAAGTGCAGGGCCCTGGGTTTGATCCTCAGCACCATAAATAAATTAAAAAAAAGGCATTGTGTCCAACTACAACTAAAAAAATACATTAAAATTTTTTCAGAGAAATCAATATAGTAATTATACTACTTTTATCAATAGTTTTTCAGACCAGAAGTCACTTCTAAAGTAAAATAAAATCCCATACAAAATCAAACAAAACTGTGCTCTTTACCACAAAGACACCATCCAGAAAAGGGTATGTTTTATTCCTGTATCAAGATTTTACTCTGACCTCAGTGCTTTACAACATCTTTCAATCAGAAGAAAATTCAATTTTTCCAAATCCTCAGATGGAGTCAAGACCAAATGGGGAAGACTTTCACAGAATGACATTAAGTGTTTACTGTACAAATCCTTTGGCACCAAGCACAATAAAGCATTAGAGCCTTGGGACTGACTGTGACACAAAATTATGGTTAAACCTGACTTGAAGACAGCTTTGTCACTCCTTGACCCAATTCTACCAAACAAAGAGAACAACCTGCAGTTTGTGAGGGTTTCATATAAACACTTCTTTAAAATTAGTCCTAATTTGCTACAATTGAAATTTCTAGAACTTGAGAAGCTATTAAAAAAAAATCAGATTTTTGGGTGGCTGTGTATGTAGCAACAGCTAATTAAAAGCACAAATTCTGGAAAATAATGCTTTTGTTGTTGTTGTTTAACAAAGTCAAATTAAATAAAAGACAACATAATGTAATCAGTATGCCTTTCTTTATGGATAGGTTCTTAGAGCTGAAGCATGCATAAATTAAATCCTCCCAACATTGAGAAGAACATTCTAAAAACTGTTTTAAGTAGAAGTGCTTATTTATATGATCCCTAGATAATTTATAATTTAAACTGAGTAAAATATTTTCCAGAATAGAAAACTGCAGAGAAAAAAAATCATCTCAAATCAACAAAACCTTAATTTTCAACATTACTGTATACACTTGGTAAGAATGCTAAGAAAACTGTGGCTTCAAATTTAGTAAATACTCTTGAGAAAAATCTTTTCTGTACTTCCTCATTCAGTTTCAATTTCCATTATGGATTTATAATGTTTGGTATGGCGTTGTTAAACATGTTTTTGCATTAATTTTCTGCTCTGTTACCAAATCTATAGTGAAGATGGAGCCAGAAATGGAGATGCTGAACTTTTTTCACACACCTCCTTGGGCCAAGTTCTAAAATAAACAGTTCATTTTTTTTTTAATCATTTTGTTGCAAATTGACCAAAATACTGAATTTGTTTTCCTCGGTGGATTTATCTTGATTTATCTGGAAGAACAAACACTTCAGCCATTCATCCTTGGCCTGCTTCAGAGCTCAGGAATGATCATACATTTTGGCCACATTGCTACTTTCTCTTATCAAAATTACTCCAGCATTCTTGTTCAATCACAAAATCTCCCAAAGGGCTAAACATTTCCACCACTGTTTGTACTTAAGTCAACAGAAACAAGTGGCCTTCTGAGGTCTCCACTACCTTTCTCTCACTATTTCAATGCAAGGGTTGGAAAAAATGATTAACTGCTTTTAAGCTCAGTATGTTAGTCTTTCACTCATATTTCCTACTATACCTCCACCCAAACTAAAATGCAGGATAGTACAGTGCTCATTATCAGCATGTCAGCATGAAAAAAATTACTCAGTTTAAATTATAAATTATCTAGGGATCATGTAAATAAGCACTTCTACTTAAAACAGTTTTTAGAATGTAGTTTTCAAAACTAGAATCATTTTTAGTAAGATCTCCATATTCAGGAGAATTTTAAAATAATAATTCTGACTCAAATAAGAAAAAAATACTTTCAGTAGTAAAATATTTAAAAATTTATGAGTTTTATTTATTTAAAATTTATTTTCTTTATTTCTAAATTTTTGTAGTTCTGGGGATTGAACCCATGGCCTCAAACATTCTAGGCAACTGGTCTGCCACTGAACTACATTCCCACCACCTATGCACTTTTTTGAATGCAAATTTTAATTAGAAACTTTAAAAAATCAAAACTACAATTCTGAAATGCACCCCAAATACATAATTGGCATAAATAAGCAAAATAAATATAGGGTAACATCAGATTACAATGTTATATTTATACAATAAAACTGTCTAAATTTTACAAAAAGCAAGTAGCCAATAGAGATGAAAGATAGACGCATTTTCTGATAGGAATATTTTGAAAGAGAAAAAGTATTATATACAAAACATTTTGCTGAATGGTATGTGAAGGCTACAGAATATCCTTCATTGCTTTGACCAACTTTGATATATCTTTGTTTATTCCACAGTTATGCAAGTGGTAAAGAGAATAATCTAAATGTCATGATTTTCATATTTTAAATGAAATTCCTCCATAAATATTAGAGATAAACCCATTTAAAGAAATATATTTTAAAAAGTCAATATCCAGGAAAATATTTAAAAATAATTATGAGACAGTCTTACAATAATAATTGAGTAAAGAGGTCAAATTAAATATACTATTTAAAGGATTATTTAAATAGTAATTTGAGGTAAAATATTCTGTTGGTTAAATAATTGAAAATCTGAAAACAGTTTTGCTTTAGCAGTTGATGTTAAGCAATCTCTCAGTTTCAGTTTATAATTAACTGCAAGTCAATGTATTTTAAGCAATTACAGATATTTTAAAAAATAACCATCTCATGCTAGATTTTCTTTTTAAACATAGGCTGCTAATAAATTAATTTTAATTCTTTGGTCAATAAACAATGTCAACTGAATTTTGCCAAGAAATTAAGCTTTTAAACAGTGGTAGGTTAATACATATCAATTTCTATTTTAGGTAGAATCAGTATTTTTAGCATTTACTTAGAACTTTAGATTTTTTTAAAGTTTAAAAATTATTTCTTATACCGTTGTTAGAAATAAAGAAGACATCATCACACAGTTTATATAAAGTATAGGTATAAAAGCTAAAATTTTAAAAATGGTTTGACTAAAATCACCACTACATTGGGATTTAATTTCATCAACAGAGTAAAACCATCCATAATTAATGTCCTTTCTAAATTGTCTTCACTAACACTATTGAAAACACAGAGGTTCAAAATACCATTTTATGTAGTAATAACAATTTCAAAAGAACCTATAGATTGTGAGTTTTTGTGTAAGGGAAATACACAAATATGTTGTATTTGTGTGTTTTATTTGTTTAATTGTCATAAAAAAGAATCATGAAAATGTTAGTGTTTTAATGATATTTCTATTGTTGAGCTGTTCTGTCAGTAAAGATGATATACATATAAAAATTTTTAATGAATGTAATCTATATAGTGTTTCACTTTCCCAAATACCTATCTCAACGTAAATTTTTCTTGGGGTACTGGGAACTGAACCCAGGTCCTCATGCTTGATAGGCAATCACTTGACCTCCAAGCTATATATCATCTACCCTCCCCAAACAAACTTTTTGATAACTTCACATAGCTGAGGTACAGTGGCATACTGGTAAAATTTGGTCTTTGGATCCATGACAACTGTTAAAATGGCATAAATACCTATCTGATTAACAAGATTTTTTTTTCTATCACTTTAGAATTCAGAATTGTCTCTAGAAAGCAGCTCAGTTATGGGCTAAATTTCCCAGTTCACCTTTTTTATTATATGTATACACATATTCATACCTCACTAGAAATATTATAAATTCTTCTAAGGATAAAAGATTATGTCTTTTACTTACTTTGTTTTTTAAAAAGGTGTAACATTAATAAGTGTCAAATTTAAGAAATTAAAAAAAAAAAGAAAAACAGAATAAACCCAAGAAAAAGGCAGAATCTATCTTAATATAAGTAGGGAGCAAATGTTACCCCTGAGAATTTTTAAACTCAACTCTGGGGTACATATAGGCTGATGGGCTTGATTTCATACTGCCTGATGTTTCACGAACCTTCTAGCAATGAAATAAACAGTAAAGGGGTGTAAAGCTACTGATAGCACAGAAGTAAATACATTTGACTTTGTTGAGGAACAGGCATTCAACCACTATGTAAGAACCTAATAAAGTTCTGATGAGAATTATGATGAAGAGCACCCAACACAAAATTTTATAAGACATATGGAAAAAATCTTCTATAACCAAGAGTTAAGAAAACAATAAACAGTGAAATTAGACTCTGAGGAAATTAAGATACCAGATCTGATAAAAACTATAATTAGGTTTAAAATGATAAAAAACAAATTAAAAATATAAACTTGTATACAGTTATATTCATATAAAATATTTGTAGTGGCTTACTGAACAAATATTTCTCTATATCATGTGCCATGATAAACTAAATTTATGTTAATCATTATATTAGTTGATATTATAAAATCATTTAACATATATATTCTACAGAACAATATGCTTAGAACCTACCCTGTACAGAGTTTAAAATAATGGAGGTTATCCTTTGACAATAAAGAGAATGGGTGATAAACAGTGGTAGAAAGTTTCTAAACCAAATCTAGTATAGGATTGAGATAATATAATCATGATTTGACACCTTTCTTCTGAGCCAAAGGAAATGTTCCAACCTTAGTAATTTTACTTCAAATCTATAATGTTTACCTTAAAGCTTATTTCAGATGAAAGATAGCATAAAATAAAACTAATGTGAAAATAAAATGGGCTCATTTGTTAATATGTCTTTTGCTATTTGCATAAAATTTGATTAGGCCAAAATAAAGCTGAAGTTTCCCTTCCCAATAATGATAATTATCAAGAGAGAAAATTATGTTCATCTTTACAATTATTGCCTAATAGTTTTAAATGAATTGTAAAATATATCCAACCTACACTAGAAGTTCTTATCAGGACAATTAGGCAACAAAAAGAAGAAAAAGGTATCCAAATTGGAAAGAAAAAGTAAAATTACATCTTGTGAAAGACTACATTATCTTATATGTAGAAAACTTATCTAAGGGCTCAACAAAACTAACAAAATTTTCAGAACTAATAAACTCAGCAAAGTTCCAGGAAACCAAAACAAAACACAATATTCTATTGTTTCCATGCACTATTAGTGAATTTTAAAAAAACAATTCTAGTCATAATCCCATTTGGAAGAATAAAATACTTAGAAATAAATCTAACCAAAAGAGGGAAATGTTTGTACACTGAAAATTACAAAATGTTGATAAAATAAATTAAAGATGATAGAAATAAATGGAAAAACATCTGTTCATGTATCAGAAAATTTGATATTTAGATTTCAACTTGCTGATTAATAGATACAGAGTTTCAGTGGGGAGCAATGAAAATATTATGAAAGTGGATGGATGTACAATAATGTAAAAGTATTTAATGCCACAGAATTTTATTAAAAATGTTGAAATGGTAAATGTTATGTTGTGTATTGTTACAGTTTGGATCTGGAATATCCCCCCCACCCCCCAGCCCCGCCCAAAGCCTATGTGTTAAATAAAGGCTTAGTCCCCAGCTTGGTGCTACTGGGAGGTGAAGTACTGGGAACTTGAAGAGGTGGGCCTCATGGGAGGTCTTCCAGTTATTTGGGGTGACTTAATATTGGGATCCTAGCCTCTTTCTCTTCTGCTTTCTTATTTCTAGCCATGTGGTGAGCAGTTTCACTCTGAACCTACAGCCGAAGAAAAATAGGCCAACCAATCATACACTGAAACCTCCAAAACTGAGCCAAAATAAATCTTTTCTCTTTACAAGTTGGCGGTTTCAGGTATTATTTACAGTAACAGACTAATACATGTTTGTTTTCCCACAATAAAAAAAAATTAAGACAAAAAATGCAAATTGGAAAATAAAAATCATACTTGTAAAAACAATATATTATATATGGTTAGCATCTATAATAAATACGCTCACTAGTTTTATTTGACATAAGGCCCCTGGAATGGAATTCAAATTTTTTCATTGAGCATTATTTTTCAATGAATAATATAAAATTCAGTTTCTAGGAATATAGCCGAATTGGGACTGGGAACAGGATCAAGACACTTTCCTGTGTTCCCTTCATAAAGTGTCCATTGTCCATGTAGTCTGAACTATTTCATTCTCTATGTATTCTCATCATCTTATAAGTTAAAATTTCTAAACAAGACTTAAACTAAGACTCTTTATTTATTATAACACATATGAGTTATGTATTATAATAAACCTCTTCAATCAAAGTAATTTTATTGATTATCATGAGGATATATAGTGATTACGAGAGTTTTTACATGAAAAGTATACTGTTGTAAGAGAGTAAAACAAGAAGGGAAACTTCCCAACTTATTTTTTGAAGACAGTATGATCTTTATACCAATATATGACAAAGCTATTATATGACAGAAAAGTCAAAGGCCAGTGTCATTCATGACTACAGGTACCCAAATCCTAAACAATTAGCAAACATTTCAGCAATATCCCAAAAGGAAAATATATAACAACCAAGATCGTGTTTGTTTCAGATATGCAAGCTCAGTTCATCAAGATAATTACTCACATAAACAAAGGAGACAAATCAAGTATCCATTGAATATAAATATCAAATACTGAAGAATAAATCTAGTACAAAATGAGCTAGCCCATAACAAAGGAAAGCAAAATCCTCATTAAATTAAAAAACAAAAATCAACAAAGAAATATATCTTTTTCACAAGGTACTAGAGAAATATAAACTCAGATAATGGTTGAACTAACATGTTGAAAGAAGTATCAATATTACCCCTATTTTATAGACAATGTAGCTAAGGTTAAATAATGTGATATTGAGTTGCAAAGATAAAATCTCAAGTTGTCAAATTCCACAGTCTCTACCATGGATTCCATAAATTTAGAATTGTGCTAATCTAAATTGGCCCACTCTATACCTTGGGTACCTTCAATTCACTGTTTCCATGTTCTAGTACATAAAGTGAAAATGCTGATCTAAAAGATTTCTCAGACAATCTCTTCTGACAATACAGTTGTAAACTGACAGATTAAGAGAAAGATCTTTGCTCACATGTCAAACTCTGTAAAACTACTATACCAAACTCAGAGAAAGCCAATTCTTAGGGCTAAGATAAGTGAGAGTCTATAACATCAAATAGGAAAGTAGCAGATAGCATTTAGTTCTTGCCAGGAGAAAAGAAATACCCCTTAGAGAAATTAAATTACTAATGTACTATTTTTTTTGTTTGTTTGAAAAGTTACTATGGAAACTAAACACTACTCTAATTTTCCCTTTTGGTATCCACATTTTATGCCAAAATTTTGAAATATGCTTGAACGCATTTGTTGTGTTCAGCACATATAATAAGTGCTACTATAATTTTAGACCATCCATGTTAGTAATAAGCAAATCATATGAAGATGACAGAAAAGTGCCCTTCAAAGTCAGAAAAATTGGTGTAAATAAAGCACCTAAAGACACCTAAAATATACTTTATTCAATACTGATTTTCTGACTTAGAAGAACACTTTTTTTTTCATTTCCCCCCTACTATTTTTTCCACATCTCAATTATCATTAGGTTAAAAAAAACAAACTAAAGAATATTAGTTTTGAAACAGTTTGCTAGACACAAGTCAAATAAAATGTAGAAGTCAAAATGATTTCACTAAAACTAATCAACCCATGTACCATAGTGTTCAAATCCAAATGTGGAAACAACCTACATATTCATCAAGAGACAAAGGGTTAAACTAAACATGCTATATACATATGAGTGTTAATCAGTCATAAAAATGAATGAAATTCTTAGAGTAGTTTTGATTTGCATTTCTTTAAATTGGTAGAGATGTTGAACATTTTTTCATACATTTGTTGATCAACTGTGAAATGTCTATTCAGTTCCTTAGCCCATTTATTGATTAGGTTATTTGTTTTTGAGTTCATTATATATCCTGGAGATTAATGCTCTATGTGAGGCACATATGGTAAAGATTTTTTCCTATTCTGTAGGCTCTCTCTTCATGTCATTGATTATTTCTTTTGTGGAGAAGAAGCCTGTTAGTTTGAATCCATCCCATTTATCGATTCTTGATTTTACTTCTTATGTTTTAGGGGTCTTGTTAAGGAAGTCAGATTCTAAACCAACATGGTGAAGATTTGGGCCTACTTTTCAATTATACAGAATGGCAATTATAAAGAATATAAGCAACAATAAATGCTGGTGAGAATGTGAGGAAAAAGGTATACTCATACATTGCTGGTAGAACTGAAAATTGGTGCAACCATTATAGAAAGTGGTATGGAGATTCCTCAGGAAACTTAAAATGGAACCACCATTTAACCCAGCTATCCCACTCCTCAGTTTATACCTAAATGACATAAAATCAGCAAACTACAGTGACACCATATCAATGTTTATAGCAGCTCAACTCACAAAAGCCAAACTCTGGAACCAGCCTAGATATCCTTCAAGAGATGAATGGATAAAGAAATGTGGTATATATACACAATAGAATATTACAAAGCCTTAAAGAAGAATGAAATGATGGCATTTGCTGGTAAATGGATGAAGCTGGAGAATATCATGCTAAGCGAAATAAGCCAATCCTCACAAACCAAAAGTCAAATGTTTTCTCTGACATGCAGATGCAAATTCATAATAACGGGGGTGGCTAGGGAAGAAGAGAGTTACTTTGGATTAGGCAGAGGGAAGTGAAGGGAGGGGAGGGGGTCTGAAGGTAGGAAGGACAGTAGAATGAATTACCCTACGTGCATATAGGATTACATGACCAATGTGACTGTACATCATGTGCAACCAGAAGAACCATTTATGTATGATATGTCAAAGTGCCTTCTACTGTCATGTGTAACTAATTAGAATATATACAATATATATAATGATATATAACATATATTTATAATGTATATTATAATACATTCCACACTATATTTATATATAATATATATAAAACTAATATATATAATAAATGAAATTATTTTTTTATATTAGTTACACATGACAGTACAATGATCTTGACATATCATACATTTGAATCAAATGGGGTATAATTTCTTAATGGATGAAGTTCTGATACATACTACAACATGGTGAAATCTTAAAAACATTACACTGGATGAAAAGGAACCACTGTATGGTTCCTCTTATATGAAGTAACTCGAAATGGCAAATTTATAGAAACACAAAGCAGAACAGAGGTTACCAGAGATAAGAAAAGAAGGGGCTGAGAAACTGTTCTTTGATGAGTAGAGAGCTTCTGGTAGGAATGATGGAAAAGTTCTGGAGATGCAGAGTGGTTATGGTTATACAACACTGTGAATGTACTTAATGCCACTGAACTGTACATTTAAAAATGATTATAATGGGATATTTTCAGTCATATGTATTTCACAGTTATAAAAAAAAAATCACCAGCCTGACATGGTGGTATACACCCAGCAATTTGGGAAGCTGAAGTAGTAGTATCCCAAGTATAAGGCCAGCCTCAGCAATTTAGCGAGGACCTAGGAAACTTAGCAAGATGATGTATTAAAATTTTTAAAAAATCAAAAAATAAAAAAGGATGTAGCTCAGTGGTACTCCTCCTATGAGTTCAATCTCTAGTACAAAAAAAAAAAAAAAAAAAAAGTCCAGACACAGTGGCACATGCCTATAATTCCAGCAGCTTAGAAGGCAGGAGGCTCACAAATTCAAGGTCAGTTTCAGCAACACAATAAGACCTTGTCTAACAAAAACAACAAAAAGGGCTGGGGCAGGGCTGGGATTGTGGCTCAGCAGTAGAGCGTTCCTCTAGCAAGTGCTAGGCGCTGGGTGGGATCCTCAGCAACACATTAAAAAATTAAAAAAGGGTTGGGATATATTTTAGTGGTAAAGTTCCCTGAGGTTAAAATCTCTAGTCCTACCTGCCCCCCCAAAAAAATCATCAAAAAAATTAATTAATTGTTTTGAGATCTAATATAACTTGGTATAAGGCAAAGCGATTCAAAGACTTGACATTGAATGTCAAAAAAATTTAACATTGAAACTAAGCTGAAATGAACACTTCTTGTTTATACTATAAAAATGTAAACATTCTGAATAAAACACCATGCTATTTTGTTTAAATACATGGAATTGTCATGTATATTTTCTTTGGCCCTCTAAATCTGCTCTGCATGTGCCACCATCCTCTATGATTTAAAAGGCTAATCTATATGAACAATAGAGATGCACTGCCTTTTCCTCTGGTTTTTAACTGGTTCCAGTCAAAAGGGAATATGAAAGGAAATAGGAAGGAGAGAAGAGAATGAAGTAAGGGTATTTATTTCCCGTTCTCATAATTGCTTCCTGTTGCCATTTAAGCCTATCAGTGGCAATAACATTTCAATATTAACTAGTTAGTATTATACCATATTTTGGGGTTTCTCCTCCGAGTTAACACCTTTTATTTAACGATTCAAAATTTCCCAATTTGAGAGTCTCATCCTTTTTCCAATGAATACAATAGCCAAACTTGAAATAAAATTTAGAGATAAATCCTAAGGTGTCAGAAATGTCACTAGGGTGACAAGAGGGAGTTGAGTCTATAGTAGAAAGTAGATGTGGCAAGCTTAGATAAGGTTGAGCCTGGCATTCTGAGGCTCATTCAGGGGCTGCATATATGTCCTAGAACAACAATAGGAAAGTCCTTTACATACAGCCCAGAGCCAAAAGAGCTGTCTTTTTGGCAAAAGAGGTATGAGACAATAGGCTTCATCAGGCTAAAGCAATGTCATGGATGACTTCCATATGCACAGAGCAAGATGAAAGAAGAGGTATGATGCCATTCTTAAATTACTAAAACCATAGAGTGTATTACTTGTAGTGTGGGACATCCTTTATCAATAAGGCAAGGCTTTATTGATAACAGAACCTAAAAACTGGCCTTGGTTTCGTAAATCTGGAGGGCCTTTGCAAAAGCAAAAGTAAAATTGTACTGTAGGGATAATTCCATGGTATAAGGTTCACAGAAGTCCCATAGAAAAATTATACTGTTGGAGATTAGCTCATAATAAAAAAAAATGATAATCCCTATGAGAAAATAAACCATACGGAAGAGTCAGCAGATTTCTAACAAAGGCTCAGACTCTCCAATAGCTGAAATGAAGCAAAAAATCTTAAAGGAATATAAAATAAACATTTTTAAAGGTCATAAAATAAATGCCTATAATCCCAACAGCTCAGGAGGCTGAGGCAGGATGATTGCAAATTCAAAGCCAGCCTCAGCAACTTAGTAAGTTCCTAAGTAACTTGGAGAGAACCTGTCTCAAAATAAAAAAAATAAGGAGAGATGAGGATGTGTTGCTCAGTGGTTAAACACCCTCGGATTCATTCCCTGGTATGTTACCAAAAAAAAAAAAAAAAAAAAAAAAAGTCAAGAAATAAAAGAATGAAGAGATATATCAGGACAATATGAAAATATAAAATACATGTAAGTATATTTATTAAGGACCAAAGAGTTCACAGAATTCAACAGGTATTGGTCATATAAAGAGGGTTTAATAAAGTAACTGCTGACAAATGGATGGACAGGTTAAGGGAGTGATGTTGAAGCATCCAGAAACTAGAAAGAAAAATAGAAACCCAAACCATCTTCAGGCCTAGATAGGAAAGAGGAAGAAAGAGAATTACCTAAGCCCAGTAATAACTGAAGCCACAGAGGAGGATTTCCCTAGTAGAACCTATACTCTTGGAGGACCCAGTTAGTATAAGAGGGAAATAGCACCAATGCACCATCTAATCTCCTAACTGTATCAACCACTGGCTGAAACCATGTGGGTTACTATAAGGATGGCCTTAAGTCCTAGCCTAAGCAATTCCATTTTAAAATAAACCTGCAGTCTCACAAAGCAAGCCACAGAGCCCTCCAATATGTCATCAGGCATAACCTGATAGAACAAGTCACTTTCCACCACCCTGATAAGAGTCATAGAGAAGTCACTTGAAGTCACATGTCATTTATCATAACCCTAATAAGAGCTAGAAGGGTAATATCAGGGCAGAAACCACAGACCACATGTCCTGACTCTTTAAGATGTGAGTTTTCACTAAGAAACCTGATAACAGTTGATAGGGACCAAAAGGGCGAGCAGAAGCCCAAAAATTTGGTATGAATAAGGGAGCAAGTGAACAGACATTCAGCCAGCCAGTACTGATGCACACATGCCTGAGAGCCTGATGAGGACCTGGACCGACATCCCAACTCTTCTCATCATCTGCCTGATCCTCTGCATCATCTCACGACTCTCACACTCTACAGCAGCCTCTTGAGCCTGGTGAAAAGGTGAAATCTCTTCAGCCAGCCATCAATTCTATACCAGGAGAAGTCTCTATCAGTTCCTGACCTGATGGCTGTGGTCTGAGTAAGTGTGCATCTGCTGGACTTAAGCCCTAAGACTTAAAACTTAGGCTTAGTATGCGGAGGGAATGTCTGTCATGAGCCCATCATGATTAAAAGTGTTTGCAGTGCTTAGAGTTAACTTAAAATTGTTTGCTTTGAATTAATGATGTCTATTACAGTGCCCAGCATTAAGGATTGTCAATTTCTTGATTAAGAACCATAGAGTTAAATTGTATTGAGTGATTTGAGTGAATAAAACATTGAAAAGGGCCAAAGCGTGCGGACATTCTTTATCTCTTCCCTCGACTGCATATGTCACACATTTGCCCATTGTGATGATTACAAACACTTGAAGGGAGAATGAGTAAATTCAGAAAAAGAAAAAGATTAAAGGAGATTAAAGCAAACAACTTGAAGAGAAAAACTCAGAGAGATAATGGAACAGCAAAAAGGTAGTGGCTGGTGGGTGTTAAAGACACAGAGAAAGAAAATGAGAAGTTGCAGAAATAGAAGAAGAAAGGTAATAGAGAATGTGGGAGATGTGTTGCCTCAAATGATACTAGCTGAGAATGTTCTAGAATTGATGGAAAACATCCCACAAAACCCCATGTACTAAGCAGGATAAAGAACGCATCTACATTTGGTGAACAACAACTTACTAAAAAAAGGAAGGTTAACCACTGGATCAAGTTGTAAACTTCAAATAATAAAAACACATTTGAGACTTTGGAATCAGAATGTAGAAGTTTTAGTTTCAGTTTTGCCACTTAGTAATTTCATGACTTTGAGCAAATCACTTAACCTCTATAGTCACAAATTCAACACTGGTTTGAGAATTAAAAGAGATAATGCATATAAAGTGCTTGGACTACTAAATGTTCCAAAATAGAAGGCTAATACAAACCTCCTTGACACAATTTTTCCATTTGCCCCTGAGAACAGGTAAATTCTTTTTGTTCCCACATTTTATATTGGTGTATTATAATTACACATATTCATGGGATTTGCTACATATTTGAACAAGCTCAAAACATAACAATATAATTTTGCCAATATCACTCCCCAGCATTTCCCTCCTCCTTTCCCACCTCCCTCCTTTTGATCTCTCTCCTCTACTGATTTCCTTTTGAAAAATCCAGCTTTGTTTTCCTTTTTCCTCTCTAGCTTCTGCATATGAGAGAAAACATATGACCCTTAACCTTCTGAGTTTGACTTATTTCCCTTAAGATGATGTAATCTCAGTTATTAGTAATTATAGTACAGCTACAACTAACCACAAAATACACACTGTATATTTAAATCTGTGCATAGATAATTCCGTTTATATTACAGTGTCAAAAAAAATCCTTATAATCAAAAGAGTACCACAACAATGATGACCAACAAGAGCAAAGGAATGCTAGAATTGTCCACGAATGCTATGTTCAAAGAAGCATAAAGGCTTTTGAAGGGATTCAAACAAAATATGTTTATACACTCTCCCCATAGTCTAGGTCCTATATAGTCTCATATCATTCTATGGCTTCTCCAACGAGAGAGCATTTTATTTCTGCTCAGCAGGTAACATTTAAATATACAGGCAAATTCATCAAAATCATAAAACATCTTTTTTGTAACATGTACATGGTAACAATTTTTCAGATTAGCAATAAGGTAACCTACCATGTCAGAATCCAAAATAAAAGAAATAAAAATTACAAAGATCAATAAAACATAGTTTTTAACAGCACTATAAATTAAGGAAAAAGAAATGAAAGTTTAGGCACAAATTTTGAATTTTGAGAGAATTAAAGAAGCACAGGTGGAGTCATAGATAAAGCACTCATATATCCTGTGGAAACCAATCGTTATATTTTTTGATGTCACCCTTTACTAACTAACTCTCATAGAGGTAAATTTAAACTCAGATGCATATATAGTTAATTTAATCTCCACATAAATATTTTCTTGAGAGGAAGACAAAAAAATTAAAACATTAATTATTCAAAAGACAAACATCTCCTTCTTAGATATAAGGTAAAGTTAAAACAAAGCCTTAGCATTGATTTTTATCATGATCATCTGCATAAAAATCTTCCTTTCTCTTAGGGAAAACGAAACAAGATAAATTATTTAAGATATTTCTTAGGGAACATGCTTCTCCGTGACTCCATGTTTCAAATCTATATTGTAATAGTAGTAATCACCCACGTCTTTTCTTGTCATAAGGAGATAGATACATTTTGAAAATGTTTGCTACTTCTTTATCTATACCTATCCCCATAACTTCCTGTTATCTTCAGTGAGCTATCTCACATGATTTTGTTTGTCTCTGAACTTGCAATCCTCCTGCCTCAGCCTCCCCAGCCAATGAGATTATAGCATGCACCATTTTGTCTAGTTTACATGGTTTTGCTTGAACATTAATTTATAAATGTTTGTATTGTTTCATTTTCAGTTCCTTGTCAAACAAATCAGATTGATTTGATAGCAGGTACAAAATTAACAAATCCACTAAGAACGTTTTCATCATTTATCTTTGTGACCCAATGAGAAAAAAATTTCAACATTCTAATTTCAAGTGAATTACAGTCATGCAATGCCTTTATTAAAATCAGAATTAATTTGTTTTTTGTTTGTTTTGTAGTACTGGGAAATGAATCCAGGAACTTACACATGTTAGGCAAGTGTTCTGCTACTGAGCTACTTCCCCATCCTAGAATTAATTTAAATATTGAGGAAATCCCCAACTTTTCCCCCTTTTTTTTTAATTACCTCACATTGGCAAATGAAGATACTATTCTTCTAGTCTGTTGTATTGTAAACCTACTAAAATAAAACTTATTACCAATGCCCCATCCATTTTTAAAAAAATCCATTTCAAATGTTATCTCCTGTATAAAATATCCATAAATCTCATAAAAACAATTTGACAATCATTCCTCTATAAATCTAGAATATTTATTTGTACTATATCTCACATTTTGGCCCCCATATCTTCTGCATAAGTTGTCCAACTATGTAATGCTAGAGTATACCATTCACACTACCCTGAATGAACAGCAGTCCCTATGTGTATGTATGATCAATAGCTGTAACAATTCCTGTCTCCCCTGTACCTACAATTTTTTTGAAAAATCTTTTTTATTAACTAATTTATTTTAATTAGGTATATATGACAGCAGACAGAATTTTTATTCACTATATACAATTGCAGCATTACTTTTCATTTCTCTGGTTGTACATGATGTAGCATCACATCATATGTGCAGGCATACATATACCTAGGGTAATGATGTCCATCTCATTTCACCATCTTTCCTGCCCTCATGACCTTTCCCCACCCCTCTCTCCCCTTTGCCCAATCAAAGTTCCTCTATTTTTCCCATGCTCCCCCCCCCCCTCCATTAAGGAACAGCATCCAGTTATCACAGAGAACATTAGACCTTTGGTGTTTTGGGATTGGCTTACTTTGCTTAGCATGATATTCTCCAAATCCATCGTTTACCTGCAACTGTCATAATTTTATTCTCTTTTAATGCTGAGTAATATTCCATTGTGTACATATACTACCGCTTCTCTATCCATTCATCTATTGAAGGGCATATAGGTTGCTTCCACAGTTTAACTATTGTGAGTTGAGATGCTGGAAACATTGATGTGGCTGCTTTACTACAGTATGCTGATTTGGGTATGGACTGAATAGTGAGATAGCTGGGACAAATGGTGGTTGCATTCCAATCCTCTGAAAGAGAAAGTAGGAAAACTACCCCATTCACAATAGCCTCAAAAAATAAAATGAAATAAAAAACTTGGGAATCAACTTAACAAAAGAGTTGAAAGACCTCTACAATGAAAACTACAGAACACTAAAGATAGAAATTGAAGAAGACCTTAGAAGATAGAAAAAAATCTTCCATGCTCTAGGCAAAATTAATATCGCCAAAATGGCCATACTTCCCAAAGCGTTATACAGATTCAATGAGATTCCAATTAAAATCCCACTGTCATTCCTTATAGAAATAGAAAAGGCAATCATGAAATTCATTTGGAAAAATAAGAGACTCAGAATAGCCAAAGCATTCCTTAGCAAGAAGAGTGAAGCAGGAGGCATCACTATACCAGACCTTAAACTATACTACAAAGCTATGGTAACAAAAACGGCATGGTATTGACACCAAAATAGACTTGTAGACCCATGGTACAGAACAGATGAAACAGAGACAAACCCACATAAATACACTTATCTCATATTAGACCAAAAATATACATTGAAGAAAAGATAGACTCTTCAACAAACGGTGCTGGTAAAACCATATGCAGCAAAATGAAACTAAACCCCTATCTCTCACTATGCACAAAACTCAACTCAAAGTGGATCAAGGACATAGGAATTAGTGCAGAGACCCTGTGCCTAATAGAGGAAAACATAGGCCCAAATATTCATCTCATTGGATTAGGCCCTGACTTCCTTAACAAGAATCCTAAAGCACAAGAAATAAAATCTAGAATTAATAAATTAGATGGACCTCAAACTAAAAAGCTTCTTCTCAGAAAACAAACACACAAAACAAAACAATCAAATGAGGTGAAGAGAGAGAGCCTACATTTTGGGAGCAAATTTTTGCCACATGCACATCAGATAGAACACTAATCTTTAGGATATATAAAGAACTCAAAAAATGTTAACACCAAAAACAAACAAACAAACAACCTAATCAATAAATGGGTCAGGGAACTGAACAGACACTTCTCAGAAGAAGATATACAACTGATCAACAAATATATGAAAAAATGTTCAACATCTCTAGTAATTAGAGAAAAGCAAATTAAAACTACTCTAAAATTTCATCTCACTCCAGTCAGAATGGTAGTTTTCAAGAATACAGATGACAATAAATGTTGGCAAGGATGGGGGGGAAAGGCACATTGGTACATTGCTGGTGGGACTGCAAATTGGTACAACCAATCTGGAAAGCAGCATGAAGATTCCTTAAAAATACCTCTTAAACGAGTACTTCCCAAATAGAAAGTTCCATTCATCTCTATGAACACAGTCCTTAGCAAAAGAAAAAAAAAAAACAAAAACTTGTTTAATGGAAAACTTTCCATTCTACTATTGAAATGTCTCTAAGATTCTACCAATTTCAGCTGTAACTATAGTTTATAAAAAAAAAAACAAAAAACTATACATCTTTCTTTACTTGTTACAAAGAAGTAACAATAAATTGTAACTAGCACTTTATTACTTCTTTGAATACTCTTCCAAAGAATTTTATTAAATGTATTTTGTATAGTGTTAATAGGTAGAGTATGAAAAGAGTCTAAATACATTTTGAAATTGCTGGATTCAATTAAGTTACACTCAATGCAGTACTGGGGATTGATTCCAGGGCCCTGAGTATACTAGACAAGCACACTGCCCCTGAGCTATATCCTATCCCTTTTCTTTTTTTGGTGGCGGTGGGTGGGTGGGAGTACCAGGGATTAAACTCAGGGACACTCAATCACTGAGCCACATCCCCAGCCCTATTTCTTATTTTATTTAGAGACATGGTTTCACTGAGTTGCTAAGCAACTCGCTTTTGCTGAGGCTGACTCTGAACTCATGATCCTCCTGTCTCAGCCACTGGAGCAGCTAGGATTACAGGCCCTAACCTTTTTCAAATTTTATTTTGAGACAGAATATTGTTAAGTTGATGATTTGTGCCAGGATGCCTGGCACCAGTTTTCTTTACAGCATAACTTCTCCAATGTTTTGTGTATTAATAAATAACATTAAGAATCTCCAAGAATGAATTCACTGCTTTTACTCTAGAACAGATAAACTCCATTACCTTCATAGGGACTCATGATATCTAGACTTTCTAGGAATACCTCATTTGGAAGAGGGAGGGAGAGAGGGAGGGAGGGAGAGAGGAAGGAAGGAAGGAAGGAAGGAAGGAAGGAAGTTAGTTTTCACTTGGTCAATGATTTTTACAATTCTCAATGAGCAGGAGGGAGAAATTGCTTGTGTAAGGGGTTTCCTGTATCTACTAAAAGCTTCATAGCAGGTAAAATTTGCCCTTTTGATTTTGTTTGCTATCACTGATTTGTAAGAGAAAAAAACTTTAACACTCCATTTACTTCACTGTTCATCTACTCTATATTTAGATTTGTTTCCAGAGGAATCGATGTCTTCATGCATCTAACTTCTACCTCCATCTACTATAAGACAGTATTTTCTCAGTGGGGAAGTTCAGCAGTGTAGGAGGTGTTCTGGAAGTGAATGAGGATGTTTTTGGGTCATTGCTGGCATTTCAGGGATAGGAGTTATAGAGATATAAGAGGTTCTGTTGTGCATAAAACAGTTAATCTTGCAAAATGAAGCCAGTCTCACACATAAATCACATAGGTAAAATCTGATTCATGAATATTTGTGCATAAAATCTGTTTTCAATCTGAACACAATATGTTTTCTACTTTTATATGACTTTAATATTAATAGTTGCAGAAATGCAAATACTGATATAAAAGACTGAACTACGCTTTGTTCAGAACTTTGTCAAGTTTGTCACTACTTCAGAAAATACACCACCAACAGCAATACTAGTTATGGTATTTAATATAGACTTGCAAAAGTCTATTTGTAACCATCCCATCCACAGTCATTATATGTATCTGACTATTCCATTAGGTATTCTAATATGTCACACCAACGCATTTGTATACTGAAATACACATTATTTTCCTTTATTTATATATTGTACATTTTAAACTATGTGTATATATATTTTATCACTTTTAATTTTCATTTCATGTTATGACACTTTTATTTTCAATTCAGGATAATGAAGTTCCATTATAAAATATTTGTCATATAAAAGGGGTATCAGCATGTTTGGTAAGGTTAGGGTGTTAAAAATAAAAAGAAAGGATTTTATGATTGAAGGGAAGAAGGTGAGAACACTGCACATGATAGGGTTAAAAACCATGAAACTAAAGAAAACAGTAACACCTTAGTCAAAGAAAGGTCTGGAGGCGCACAAATGGGGAAAGTGAGAGTATGACCCTCTTTTCCACTCAACTTCTAAGTTTCCATAGTCTTAAGGAAACATGCTTTCATTGTCTCAGCTTCTGCCAATTTTAGAGTTACATAGTCCTGAACTAGCCCACAGCCTACTGAAAGTGATAAAAATACTTGGACCAAAACGGAACATAACACACAGTTACTGTTACAATAGTTCCTCATGAGCCTTCTGAATCTGTCAGCTTCCACAGTGATGAGGTCACCCTCACTCCCAACTATGATATGGAACTCTATGTTATATATTACCCTTCATTTGGTAACAGAATTTTTCAAAAACACTTACCTCAGTAGTAGTTCCAATATCAGCAGATGGGCTGCATGTGCTAGCATCTGGAGGAGCTGTGCCTACACTGCTTCGAACTGGAGAACTAGGGACAGGCCCTACCACAGTATCTGAGTAGGCTGAAAATGAACTAAGATTGCCTCTCCTCTGAATCTTATTCCAAACCTTCTTCATGGTATCAATTAACTCACAGAAGAGCTGGACCTGAGCAAAAAATTAAAATTAAAAATTAAAAAAGCAAAGAAAACAAGTTCTTCAATTCCTAGTTATAAAGTCACAATCCACTAAAACGCTAACTATGAGAAAATTAACTAGTCCAAGGAAACAATCTACAAAACAAATATTTACCATTATTTACCTCTTGCTTTTTGCCTCATACTCATATTGTGATGTCTTATAATCAACTCAGCATTTCTGTGGATTAAAACCTTAATAACTTGTTAGGAAAAGTAGATTTAACATATAAAAAGTAGAACAAATTCAGGTGTCTCTTAAACAGAGAAAAGAATCAAAATAAAATAATTACTAGAAAATAACTAACATCCTTATTTCTAAAGAATTTGTCTAAATTTTCTCTTTTTTTTAAAGAGAGAGAGAGAGAGAGAATTTTTTAATATTTATTTTTCAGTTTTCGGTGGACAAAACATCTTTATTTTATTTTTTATGTGGTGCTGAGGATTGAACCCAGTGCCCAGCGCATGCCAGGCGAGCATGTTACTGCTTGAGCCACATCCCCAGCCCATAAATATTCTCTTTTTCTGAGATGTGACACTGAAACTAGGATTTCTGCTTGGCAAAATTAATTATAAAAGAATGATATAAAATTTTAAAAAAACAACATAAAATGTTACATATGGAGTTTTCTATAGATGAAGAGCCAACCCACTACTCCAGCGGTATATGTCATTACAATATTCAGAGAAAACAACTGTTTAACTTGCACATTGTTTGGCTACACTCTAAGATATATGCACAAGATTTCATAAATAAGCATTAATCATGGAATTTATATAACAACATATTGCCATATACTGTATAAAACAAGCTCAGGGAAAAAATGCAAACACAATATATAAGCAAATCCACAGCTGGATACCATATTCTGCTTGCCATCTTAAAAAAAAATGTGAACTTCTTATATTCATAAGAAGTTTCAGCCTTAGGACACATCCAGATAATGAAGCTGTCTTCTTATGTGGGCAGAACAGATGCATAAAAACACTGTTGTCAATCCTTATTTGACATAAAACAGTACTTGGGGATACAGTTTTCTCTTGCTTTTTGTGTAATGAAGTCTCCAATCTCAGGTTATAACTGTTTTTGTTTTAAAATAATGTAAATGGCTAAAGATCCTATAAAACACTTCTCAGAGAAAACTTTTAGTTCAAATTTTTTTCTTCCTTGGAATGATGAATAAGTTTCTTTGTACAATGAAACAATTTTGTTGCAAACCACATTTTTCAAAAAGGTTATTTTGATTTTTTTTAAATAAGAGAAGTGACTAATAAGGAGAATATAAAGCAAAGGAAACAAGTTATACATACTTTAAAGAACAGAGGTTTATTTACTTAAGAGAAATGATTCTTTTATTGTCACAATTTCTAATTTCTTTGACTGTGATTATTAAAAAATTGAGTATGAAAATGTTGTTTAAAGTGCCAAGCAAACAATGACATAAACCTTAAACATATTTCTACTTTCAAAGAAGAAAGTTACTAACTCAGACTTTCTTCAAAAAGTAAATGTTTAACAAAATAAATGTTCAACTCTCATTTTTCAAATTGTCCTGAAAAACTATACCAATGAAATCCACAATGAATTACCACTTTCCACCTATAGAATTAAATTAAATTCTAAAATTAAAAAGCCTAACCATTCCACATATTGATGAGGATTAAGAGCATCTGAAACTTTCCTTCTTAACTGGGGAGAGTGTAAAAACACCACAATTTGATAGTTTTGAAAAACTATTTATAAGAGTCAGCAATTCCAATTCTGAGTATTTCCACTCATAAGTGAAAGCCTACATCCACAGAAAGACATATGTACACAAATGTTCACAGCAGCATTATCTGTAATAGCCCCAAATTAGTAAGATTCTACAGTGGTAATCTGTCTACAGACAGGGCCTATGAAACAGTCATGTTGTCACCAGAGACATGCAGCCCCAGTCTATTGGTCTTCTATTCTAGTCAGCATTATCTAACCTAATTGCAGTGCTCTTGGGCCATGAGCAATCTCAGAAGCAGACAACCCATAACAATGCAGGCCTTGGTTATACCTAGTGCTACACTGGACTCCATGAGATGTGGGCTCAAGGTATGACAAGGGATTGAAGCATTAGTGTCCCAGGAATGGCATAGGAACCTCAGGTGGGTCCAGTGTGAATCTGCTAAGAGCCAAGCAGAATTCCGTGGTACCTGATTATAGGCCAGTAACTATGGATGAGATGAATGGGCCTTTCCAGTGGCCCCTGCCAGAGGCTTGTAGGATGGACTACTCTTTTTAGGTAAATCCTCAGTTTATGGTGAAAAACACACCAATGACAAATTTGGGAAAAATTGGGTTTCGACATAGTCTAGAGCTAAAATAGCACAAGTCATCAAAAGGAGACTCAGAAAACTGAACTTAAAGCACCATTTAGTGACAAAATAGTAGTAGTGACTACAGCCTCTGAGAAAAACAAGCAGTCTGCTTAGAATTTCTGGAAACACATGTAAAAAGTCAAATTATAAAGATTACAGTAAGTATGTAATCCGTCAATGCTGAGATGTTTTCACACATGCATCAAGAACTTTGTTTTGCCAATAAAACTAAGGTACAAAAAATTGACCAAATAGTAATGTTTAACAAAAAAAAAAAAAAAAAAGTTCAACTCTCATTGAAATCTCAGAGAATTTAAAACAAGAAATAATTAAAATCAGAGCTGAAATCAATGAAATAGAGACAAAAGAAACAATTTTAAAAAGTGACAACACAAAAAGTTGATTCTTTGAAAAAATAAATAAAATCAATAAACCTTAGCCATGCTAAAAAGAGAAGGAGAGAGAAAACATAAATTATTCAATCTGTGATGAAAAACGAAATATCATGATGGACACTATGAAATACAGAAGATAATTAGAAATTATTTTGAAAATTTGTTCTCCAATAAATAGAAAATATTGAAGGCATTGACAAATTTCTACAGTCATATGATTTGCCCAAACTGAATCAGGACGATATACAAAATTTAAACAGATAAATTTCAAGCAATAAAATAGAAGACACCATCAGAAACCAGCCAACCAAGAAAAGCCCAGGACTGGATAGATACACAGGTGAATTCTACAAGACCTTTAAAGAAGAAACTAATACCAATACTCCACAAATTATTTTGTGAAATAGAAAAAGAAGGAACACTTCTAAACTAATTCTATGAGGCCAATATCACCCTGATTCCAAAACCAGACAAAGACACATTAGAGAAAGAAAACTTCAGACCAATATCTCTCAATGAATATAGATGCAAAAATTCTCAATAAAATTCTGGCAAATCAAATACAAAAACAAATCAAAAAGATACTGCACCATGATCAAGTGGGGTTCATCCCAGGGATGCAAGGTTGGTTCAAAATATGGAAATCAACAAATGTAATTCATCACATCAATAGACTGATAAAAATCATATATGATCATCTCAATAGATGTACAATACATCACACATTCATGTTCAAAACATGAGAAAAACTATGGGTAACACATAAAACATTGTAAAAGCTATCTGTGCTAAGCCCCAGTCCAACATCATTCTAAAAGAAGAGAAATTGAAAGCATTCCCTCTAAAACCTGGAATAAGACAGGGATGCCCTCTTTCAACACTTCTATTTAACTTAGTTCTTGAAACACTAGCCTGAACAATTAGATAGATGAAATAGATTAAAGGGATACAGATTGAAAAAGAAGAACTCAAATTAGCACTATTTGCGGATGATATGATTCTATGGAATTTTTAGATCCAAAAAATTCCACCAGAAAACTTCTAGAACTAATAAATGAATCCAGGAAAGTAGCAGGATATAAAATCAACACCCATAAATCAAAGGCATTTCTGTATATCAGTGACAAATACTCTAAAAGAGCAAGTAGGAAAACTACTCCATTTACTATAAACTAAAAAAAAAAAAAAAAAGACTGGGAATCAACTTAATGAAACAGATGAAAGACCTCTACAATGAACATTATAGCACATGAAAGAAATAAATTAAAGAGGACCTTAGAAGATGGAAAGATCTCCCTTTTTCTTGGATAGGCAAAATTAATATTGTTAAAAAGACCATACTGGGGCTGGGGACGTGGCTCAAGCGGTAACGCGCTCGCCTGGCACGTGCGGGGCGCTGGGTTCGATCCTCAGCACCACATAAAAATAAAATAAAGATGTTGTAACCACCGAAAACTAAAAACATAAAGATTAAAAAAAAAAAATTGAAAAAAAGACCATACTACCCAAAGCACTATACAGATTTAATGCAATTCCAATCAAAATCCCAATGACATTTCTCATAGAAATAGAAAAAATAGTCATGAAATTCATCTGGAAAAATAAGAGACCCAGAATAGTCAAAGCAATCCTTAGTAAGAAGAGTGAAGCAGGTGGTATCACTATTCCAGACCTTAAACTATACTATAGAGCAATAGTAACAAAAAAGGCATGGTATTAGCAGCAAAATAGACTTCAAGAATAGAAGACACAGAGACAAACCCACATAAATACAGATATCTCATATAAGACAAAGATGCTGAAAAATTATATTGGAGAAAAGATAGCCTCTTCAACAAATGGTGCTGGAAGAACTAGAAATCCATCTGCAGCAAAATGAAATTAAGCCCCTATCTCTCACCATGCACAAAACTCAACTCAAAGTGGATCAAGGACCTAGGAATAAAACCAGAGGCCCTGTGCCTATTAGAAGAAAAGGGTTCAGTCTTTGGGGCTGGAGATGTGGCTCAAGCGGCAGTGTGCTTGCCTGGCATGCGTGCGGCCTGGGTTCGATCCTCAGCACCACATACAAACAAAGATGTTGTGTCCGCCAATAACTAAAAAATAAATATTAAAAAAAATTCTCTCTCTCTCTCTCCCTCTCTCTCTCTTTCTCTTTAAAAAAAAAAAAAAAAGAAGAAAAGGTAGGCCAAAATCTTCATCATGTTGGATTAGGCCCCGACTTCCTTAACAAAACTCTTATAGAACAAGAAATAAAATCAAGAATCAATAAATGGGATGGATCAAATTCAATAGTTTCTTCTCAGCAAAAGAAACAATCAGTGAGGTGAACAGAGAGCCTACATTTTGGGAGCAATTATTTACCACCTGCACATCAGATAGAGCACTAATCTCTAGGCTATATAAAGAATTCAAAAATCTTAACACCAAAACCACAAATAACCCAATCAATAAATGGGTCATGGAACTCAACAAACACTTCTCAGATGATGAAATACAATAAATCAACACATATATGCAAAATGTTCAACATCTCTAGCAATTAGAGAAACACAAATCAAAACTACTCTAAGATTTCATCTCACTCCAGTCAGAATGGCAGCTATCAAGAATACAAACAACAATAAGTGTTATCAAGAATGTGCGGGAAAAGGCATGTTCATACATTGCTGGTAGGACTGCAAATTGGTGCAGCCAATCTGGAAAGCAGTATGGAGAATCCTTGGAAAACTGGGAATGGAACCACCATTTGACCCAGCTATCCCACTCCTTGGCTTACACCCAAAGGACTTAAAAACAGCATACTATAGGGACACAGCCACATCAATGTTTATAGCAGCACAATTCACAATAGCTAAATTGTGGAACCAACCCAGATGTCCTTCAGTTGATGAATGGATAGGGAAACTTTGGTATATATAAACAATGGAAGATTACTCAGCATTAAAAGACAATAAATTCATGGCATTTGCAGGTAAATGGATGGTGTTAGAGAATATAATGCTAAGTGAAGAAAGCCAATCCCACAAAACCAAAGACCAAATGTTTTCTTTGATATGAGGATGCTGACTCATACTGGCAATGGAGGGGCATGGGAGGAATGGAAGAACTTTAGATAGGACAAAGGGAAGGGAGGGGAAGAGAGGGAGAATGGGGATAGGAAAGAGGGTGGAATGAGTTAGACATCAATACCCTAAGTACATTTATGAAGAAGGAATGGTAGGAAAATCCTTTGTATACAACCAGTAACTTGAAAAATTGTGCTCTATATGTGTAATATGAAATGAATTGCATTCTGCTGTCATATATAACACATTAGAATAAAGAAATAATTTAATTAAAAACAGAATACAAACAACATAAGTGGTGGCAAGAAGGTGGGGAAAAAAGGCATGCTCATACATTGTTGATGGGACCGCAAATTGGTGTAGCCAATCTGGAAAGCAGTATGGAGAATCCTTGGAATACTTAGAATGGAACCACCATTTGACCCAGCTATCCCACTCGTGGGTTTATACCCAATGGACTTAAAAAACAGCATACTATAGTGACGCTGCCACATCAATGTTTTTAGCAGCACAATTCACAATAGCTAAATTGTGGAACCAACCTAGATGCCCTTCAGTAGATGAATGGATAAAGAAACTGTTATATATATACACAATGTGATATTACTCAGCATTAAAAGAGAATAAAATTATGGCAGTAATATGGATGGAGTTGGAGAATATTATGCTAAGTGAAGTAAGCCAATCCCCCAAACTAAATGCTGAATGTTTTTTCTGATATGAGGATGCCGATTCATAATGGGGATGGGGTTCTGTGGATCATGAGAGAAAACTTTAGACAGGGCAAAGTGGAAGCAGGGGGAGAGAGGGAGCAGGGGGGTAGGATCCACAGTGGAATGAGATGGACATCATTACCCTAAGTACATGTATGTACTTCGTGTATAACCAGACATGAAAAATTGTGCTCTATATGTGTACTATGAATTTAAATGCATTCTGCTGTCCTATATGTCAAATTAGAATAAATAAATAAACAAAAATAAAGTGTACAATTTCCAAAAACAAAAAAAAGAATACTTAACAAACTTCAGAAGACTGAAAATTGATTCAGTAGTGCAACAGAAAGATGGATGCTATTTTAAAAAATTAAACTGAAATTTAAAAGTACAGTAAGTGTAACTAAAAACATGATAGAAGGCATAAGTATAAGAATACATTAAACAACAAGTGATTAGGGAATTCAAAGACACAATATTTAAAAATATATCACTGGAAGGGAGAAAATAAATAATGATGAGCAGAATCAAGAAAATGGAACTTGAAGACAGCACTGAAAGAGTAAATATTTGGGTAAAAGGGCTCAAGAGGAAATTTAAACTGTAAAAGAGGTAAAAAGCTTATTCAGAGAAAATAGAAAAATTCTGAAACCTATGGGAAGGAACAGTAACATCAAAGTCCACTGGTCAGATTTAACTCAACCAAGACTACCCTAAAGATATAGTATAGTCAAGCTCTCAGACTTGAACAATAAAGAGAAAATCCTGAAGGCATCAAGAGAATAGACACTCTTGTGTCCCAATTCACCTGACAACAGACTTCTCAGCAGAAATATTAAAGACAAGGTGAGTATGGGCTGAGATTTTTTTGTAGCACTGAAAGAAAAAATCCTACCCACCAAGAATACTGTATATCAAGCGAAGGTATCTTTAGAAATTAATAGGAGTTAAACATTTCCAGACCAAACAACCACCAAAACCAAACGAAACAAAACAAACTTGAGGGAATATATCTCCAACCAGACTGGTCCTACAAAAAATGCTAAAGGGAGTTAGTTCTTCAAACTTAGAGGAGACATTAATGTGCAAGAACAAAACATCAAAACGTATAAAACCACTGGTAAAAGTAACTATACAAAGTCAGAATGCTCTAATGTTATAAACATAGTATATAAATCATTCGTTTCTTTAATATAAAAATGAAAATGCAAAGCAATTAATATACTATGTTAAGAGAAAGGTAATACAGAAAATGTAAAGTGGGACATCAAAAATCCAAAATGTACCAA
Source organism: Marmota flaviventris (assembly GCF_047511675.1). Taxonomy (NCBI): domain Eukaryota; kingdom Metazoa; phylum Chordata; class Mammalia; order Rodentia; family Sciuridae; genus Marmota; species Marmota flaviventris. The sequence continues at coordinate 37,177,832 of NC_092512.1, forward strand.
AGAACAGAGTGCAAGTTTTGTGTTATTATTAGTATATTTTCCTTTTATAGTTTTTCTTCATGATAGATATGATGTTGCAATAATTGTGAAATAGCTTATTATAATCAATGTATTTTTTTTTTTGTAAACCTCAGGGGCAAAAATGTACCATAGGCAAACCAAAAATAATGAGAAAGAATCAAAACTCATTATCAGATAAGTCATTTAACCACAAGGTAAATTGTAAGAGAAAAAAAGAAAAAAAAACTACATAAACTAAAATGCAAGGTACAAAATGGGTTGTCATAGGGACTTATAATCAATAATTTTCTCAATTGTAATTGAATTAAATTCTCCAGTGAAAATACATACAGTGATTGAATGAAAAACAACACAAAACAAAACAAAAACAAGACCCAACTATACACTGCTTATAAGAAATTCACTTCCCACCTAAGGAAATGCATAGATCAAAGGAAAAAATGGAATAAGTTATTTCACGCAAAAGATGGAATCTAAAAGAAAGCAGGAATAGTTGTATCAGATATGGAAGATATAAAATCAAAATCTGTAAAAAAAAAAAAAAAAAGAAAAGAAGGGCATAAAAAAACAAAAAACATAAAAACATGAAAAAAGACATTTAAAAATGGCATAAAAAAGGGGAACTTCAACATCCCACTTGCAGTAATGAACTACCCAGACTAAAAAACCAATAGCAGACTTAAACTGTACCCAAGACAAATGGAACTACAGATATCTACAGAAGATTCAATATTACAAAATACACATTCTTAGCTACATATAGAACCTTCACCAGGACAGATCACAAGATAAGTTTTTACAAATTAAAAAAAAAACACATTGTATATATTTCTGACGGTAATAAAACTAGAAATCAATAACAAAAACTTTGGCAACTAAAAACAAATGGAAATTAGATAACTTACTCTTCAAAAAAAAAACAATGAGGAAATCAAAATATTCCTTTAAACAAATGAAAATGAAAACAGAACAAACTAAATCCTATGGGAAACAGGAAATGCAGTGACAAAAGGGGAAAAAACTCATAGCAATCAATGCTTATATCAAAAAAGCATGAAGAGCTCAAACAAACTAAATCTGATCTTAAAGAAATAAAAAAATAAACATTAAAGAATAAATATTAAATAATAATAAATTAAGGAATAAATATTAAAGATCTGAGCAGAAACAAGTGAAATAGACTTAAAAACAATACAAAGGATCAACAAAACAGTTATTTCTTCAAACTTAACAGTACCTTTCTTACCCAGAAGTATTAAGAGAGGATTCAAATAAAGAATAACAGAGACAAAAGGGAGACATTATAACTAACACCACAGAAATACAAAGGATCATCAGAGATTATTATAAACAATCATGTGCTAACAAACTTGATAACCTAAAAGTGATGAACAAATTCCTGGACACATAAACCTTATCAAAAGTTAATCATGAAGAAATAGAAAATCTCAACAGACTAAGAAAAGAAATTGATTCAGTAATGTCTTCCACCAAAGAAAAGCACAGGATCAGATGGCTTCTTCTAAACATTCAAGGAAGAACACAAATTCTTCTCAAATTGTCCCAAAATATTATAAGAGATTCTTCCAAACTCTTTCTATGAAGTCAGCCCAACTATTATATCAAAATCAGGCAAAGACTTAAAAAAAAAAAGCTACAAGTCAATATATTTGATGAACACAAATGCTGTTGTAGTTTACATATGAGGTATCCCCCCAAAACTCATGTGTGACACAATGCAAGAAAGCTCAGAGATGAAATGAATGGATTATGAGAGATGTAACCTAATCAGTGGAGGAATGCACTAATAGATTAACTGGGTGGTAACTATAGGCATGCAGGGTGGGGCTGTAGGAAGTAGCTGATTGAAAGCATGCCTGTGGGGCATATTTTATCCCTGGCGAGCAGAGCAAAGTTCTCTCCCTCAGAGTAGCTGACATGTCCTGAGCTGATTCTCTCTACCATGCCATTATGCCATGATGTTTTCTTTCACCTCATGCCCACAATTGTGGACTCCACTGACCAGGAGTCAAAATAAACTTTTCCTCCTCTAAATTGTTGTCACTTCATTAGGGCACACCAACACAAAAGATGATGAAAACAGAAACTGGTACCCACAAGTGGGGTCATGGATGGGACTAACCCAACCACATGGTTCAGAAAACTTTGGAGCTGGTTTGTGGGAAGAATTTTGAAAAGTTGAGAGATGCAAGTTGGAAAAGTTTTAGGACATTGTTAAGTACAGATTAATGGGCAATTCTGGTGAGAGCTCAGTAAACCAGGATGACAACAGGACTATGGGTAGTGAAGATTGTTCTCATATTTCAGAGAAGAAGGAAGACTCTAGACTAGGGGCCATACATGGAACATTACTGCAAAAAAGTCATCTTCATTTTGCTCATGCCCTGAAACTGTGAGGCTGAATTTATAGGTGAAGGACTAAATCTAGCAAGCGAAATTTCACAGCAACACAGAATTCAGAGGGTAGCATGGATATTGCTGGCAGCTTTTAGCCAAGTTTTCTGCAATAATCCAGAGCAGAAAGCAAAGCAGAAATATTTGAATAACTTGGATTTGGGCCAGAAAAGTGCAAGTAAAACCAAGGCTAAGGAAGGAGATTGTAGTCACTAAAGAGATGCTGTGCACTTTACCCAGAAACAATAGGAAAGGTGGCCTGACAGGACGACACTCATCTCAGACTCAATATTGAAAAAGCAAAAATTACATGGGAAAGGAATTTTATAGGTGAAGGACTAAATGACAATGGGAATAGGATAGAGCTCTGGGGAATCCTGCTTGCACAGGGGGGCCTAGGAAGTTGTTTCACTCTGCTCAGCTGCACAGGCACTTAGAAATTGCTGCAGTCATGATTCCAAGAGACTTGGGAAACAGGGTATCACTGAGTTGCTTGGCACCTTGCTAAGCTGCTGAGGCTGGCTTTGAACTTGCAATATCCTGCTTCAGCCTCCTGAGCTGCTGGGGGAATGGGGGGCAAATTTGGTAGGTGGCACAAAGATATAGTTAGGGAGTAAAAAGTTCTGATATGCTAACATATGGCAGGGTGACCATATAGAATGATAATGTAGTTTGTATTTCAAAAAAGTAGAGGAAAGTATTTTGAATATTTTCATAATAAATAAATAACAAACATGTAAAGAGTTAGATGTATTTAATCTGATTTAAACATTACACAATATATACATGTATCAACAATCACAAGGTACACAAATGTTTAGAATTTCAAGTTTTCATGTGTTCATTTAAAAAAAAACACCTTACTTTAAATCTAAAAAAAAAAAAAAATATTGACATACATTTTTTTCCTCTAATCTATATTCACTGAGGAAAAAGATGTCATTAGACAGGAACCTAAGAAAAAGTTACAGAAATATATTCTTAAGGGAGAGAGAAGATTTAAGAGGGAGGAAAAAGCTGTAAGCATCACAATATCTGACTGTGAAGCCATAGTAACTAAGAAAACATGGTATTGGCATAAAAACTGAGATAGTCAAATGGAACAGAAAAGAATATCCAGAATTTAATTTACATGTTTACAACCAAGCTACTTTCAACAAAAGTGCTAAGAAAAATATTGGAGAAAGAACAAGTTCTTCAACAAATGGTGCTAGTAAAACTGTGTGTGTGTGTGTGTGTGTGTGCGCGCACACACGCGTGCCTGCACATGCAGAAGACTAAATCTAGTATACTACCTTGCCCATATTTATTTTGCTTGGTTTACTGGAAAGGCTGCTAGTGTTATATAATATATAATGTTGAAAGTAGAAATGCTCAGCTTTTCCAACCTCAGAGGGAAACAATCTGGTATGTTATGTGTGTATGACAAAAACTTGCTATATCACCCAGGCTAGGCTTGACTTCACCATTCTCCTGCTTCAGCCTCCTGAGTAGCTGGGACTACAGATACACATCATAATATCTAACATTAATATTCTGATTTCTGGTCTTGCACATATGTCCTTTGTAAGTTTGGGAAACTTATCTGTTGTGTGTAATATGCTGATAGTTTTTTTAAATCACAAATGGATATTAAGTTTCACAGGTTATTTCACCGCCATCTATTGAGATAATCACATGACTTTCTTCATTTTGTTAACATGGAAAAAATTATACTGAATAATTTTTAATGTTAAACCAGACTTGCATTCTTTTCTTTCCTTTTTTTTTTTTTTTTAGTTGTAGTTGGACACAACATCTTTATTTTATTTTTATGTGGTGCTGAGGATCAAACCCAGGGCCTAGTATGTACTGGGCGAGAGTTCTACGCTGAGCCACAATCTCAGCCCCCAGTCTTGCATTCTTAACATTAAATCATACTTGATTGTTATGTTCCTCTTTATACAATTATATTTTATTTAGCAATATTCATTTAGAATTTAAGAAGGATACTGATATCATATTTTCTTCTTTTTTAAAGTCCTTTCTTTTCAATATATATACCTTTATTTTATTTATTTATTTTTATGTGGTGCTGAGGATCGAACCCAGGGCCTTGCACGTGGTCTAGGCGAGCACTCTACTGCTGAATCACAACCCCAGACCCCTGACTTTTCTTAATGCAAAACGTTTTGGCATTACATTTAATTTCTTGAAAAGATACAGGCTATTCAATTTCACTGTTTCATCTTACAACAATTTTGGTATAGTTCTTTCTCAGGGAAAACTTCACAGAAACTAAGTGGTTTTATTTTTTGATATATAGTTATTTATTTTTCTTATGATAATTTTAATATCTGTAACATCTATGGGGTTAACTCCCTTTCATTACAAATATTGGTGATTTGTAATCTCTCAGTCTCTTTCAGTCTATGTAGGGAATTGTCAATTTTGTTATCTTTTTAAAAGTAACAGTTTACAGATTTAATTTTCTCTCCCTGTTTTTTTTTTTTTTTTTTAGTGGCTCTATTCAACTCTGTTAATTTCTTCATTATCTTCTTTCATTTACTTGCTATGAGTTTATCTCATTCTTGTTTTGAACCTTCTGAAGTTGAATTTTAAGTAGCTGAGGAAAGATCATTCTTCCTAATAATTGTTTAAAGTTATGTTTCTTTCTAAACAATGTTTGAACAGCATTTCCTGTTTAACTATCATTTAATCCAAACATTTTCTAATTTCCAAGTGATTTTATCTTAGCCCCTTGAATTATTTGGAAGTATATTGTTCAATATCCTGATATTTAAAGTTTTTCTAACTGGTTTATGACTGTAGTAAGAAAACACACTTCTATATGATTGTGATTCTTTTAAATATAAGATCATTCAGACCTAAAAAAATGTGTCTTCCACTATTGTTGGATACACTCTTCTATGAATGCCAATTAGATGAAGCCTGCTCACTGTATTTTCAAAATTTTTGTACTCTCAGTTATCTATTTATTTAGTTATTTTAAAAATTTTCTTTCTTGGTGTTTTATCCATTGCTGAGAGAGGTATTAATACATTTCTTACTGTGACTATAGAATTATCTATTTTTTCCTTTGATTCTGTAGATTTTTTTGTTCTATATCACTTTTTATATCTGGTAATACACTTTTTTGTTATTTTTATCTTTATTAAAAAAGTAATTTTAATAAATAAATACTTTAAAAATAAGTAAATCTAGCCTTCTTAGGTTATTTGTATAGTGTATCTTTTCATATGCACATATGTGTATTTTTACTTGTTATTTATATTTCAAAGATTCCACTTTTTGGCAGTATATATTACCATCTTTCCTTCCTCCCTTACCCATTATAAATTTGGATCAGGAACTTTCTCTATTAAGGGCCACATAGGAAACATTTCAGGATTTGTGAGCCTGAATGGTTTTAGTTTATTTTGGGTCTGCCCTTGAAGGAAACTGTGGACCCACGTCTCCTCCTCTTTTTCTTTTCAATCTTGTCCATGGGGTGAGCAGACCATCAAACCAGTAGGCAATTAGAAACCTTTTCTCTGTATAAGTTGATGAAGGGAAATTGGCTAACAGAATCTAAAGAAGTTGAATCTGTTCTTTTACATTCAACTTAGCGTTTGTAAAAAGAAAAAGAAAGAAAAACACACACACAAAGGTATATATCATATCTATATCTCATAAACCAGGTGAATTAAATCAACAGAAAATTAATGTCTCATAGTGTTGGAGAATAGAACACTAAGTCAAGATATCAGCAGGTTCATGTACCCTCTGAGACTGTGAGTAGTATCGTTCATGCAGTTGTTAGCTTCTAGTGTGTGGCAATCTTTCTTGTTCCTTAGTACACAGCTACATCATCAATTTCTGCTTCCATGTCCACATGGCACTCACTCTATGCATTTCCATATCATCTTCAGTCTATATGTTTCAGTATTTAAATTTCCCATTTTTATCAGATTAGGAATCACACTAATTATCTCATTTTAATTTCCTCTGAAACAATTGTTATCTAAATAGACCACATTCCAAAATACAAAGATCTAAGATTTCAGTGTATCTTTTTGCAGGGACACAATTCAACTCAGAAGTTTCCTTTTCTCTTAGAAAAGTTGTAAGACAACCATTAGCAGTAACATTCAAATAGTATTCTAAGAGACAGAACATTTAATAATTATTTTCTTCTATATCACTGTGAGTTATAGTAGAATGGTTAGTGGGCATTACACTGTATTATTTGTTATTCAAAAATATTAGCCAGGTGTGGAGGCACACTCTTATAGTCCCAATGACTCAGGAGGCCAGGGCAGGAGGATTTAAATTTGAGGCCAATCACGGCAATTTAGTGAGTCCCTGTCTCAAAGCAGATAAAAAGGTGGTTCAGGATGTAACTTAGTGGTAGAAGTCTCCTGGGTTCAATCTCTAATCTTGGAGAAAGTATTTACAATTGATTGTAAAAGAAATGAGTTATAATGGAGGATGAACTCTTACTTTTTATGATAGTGTTCTTTTAACATAGCTGCTTTGTCAAAAGTCTAATTACACACATTTTACAGTAAGATCTTCACCAACATAATAGCTTGTCAAATTTTTTTCCGAAGGCACACATAAACCAAACTGTATAATAAAAAGAATGAAGCAGTAAGAATTTTTAAAAAAGGAGGAGGATGGCATTAGTAAGAGAACTCTATAAAATATGGACTGACGTTAGAATTTCCTTTTTAAAAACATACTTTAAAATGGCATATAAGGCTGACAAAAACAGATTCATGAATATTAGTTTATCAGATCCAATAATGTTCTAAAAAGTGTTTTGAAAATATGAATTTAAATAGTATTTGACATCGACAGTCTGTGGAAAATATAACAGCTTATTTGAGGTTAGAAGTAAATATTAAATATATGTAACTAATCATTTGTACAAACATTGGCAGTATGAATTCATATAAAGATGTAAAACTGCATAATAAAACATGATTGTCCTGTGACAACTGAAATTTTATGGGATTAGGAATGTCTTTAAAAAGAGTAAACAGTGCTATTCTTTTCTTTTTAATAAATACTGCAAGATGAGTAGAGGTTTTGAATGAGAATGTGATTGAAATTTACATTTTATCACTTAATCACTTCAAGTCTAATAGTAAAATAGTTCTTCTATGTTTACAAATATAATGTCTGCTGGAAATGGAGAAAAAAATGCTAAGTGAAGTAAGCCAGACTCATAAAATCAAAAGTCTAATGACTTCTCTCATATATGGAAGCTAGACCAAAATAAGGGAAGGAAGGTGGTAGAGGAGGGGATATCATAAAGATATAGAATAGATCAGTGGAGTAGAAGAAGAAAAGAGTGAGGGAAGAAAGAAGGGAAAGGGGAGAAATATGGAATGAATTTAACAAAATCACGGTATATACATATTTAAATGTACCCAAAAGAATTTCACCTTTATATATGTGTAGAAAATACCAATCAAAAAATAAACAAACGAGTGAAAGGAAGATCAACAAAAAGAAGGGAAAATAGAGGGCAGGAGGAAGGGAGAGAAAGCAGGAGGTATGGGGATTGAAATCAAATTCCTTGCATGTATTATTTTGTCAAAATGAACCCAAATACTAAGTATAATTATACTGCTCTAATAAAAAAACTGAAAAGGAACAACTAAGAATGCTGGCAACATTAAAATAATTAAAATTGGTTATTGTATCAAAACAATTACATCTGGAATTGATTTCATTTGAACAGCTAAAAGGTGCATTTATGCTGCCATTATTACATTTTCAGAAGAGTTTAAATTACAAAATTTGAGAGAGCTTCAAAGCAATTTCTTAATCTAACCATGGTGATCTTGATGGACCAATTTTAAAAAAAGGGGGGTATAAGTAAAGAAAAACCCTTCAAAAAAAAATAGGTGACAATTGTTTTTAAAACATTACTTTAACACTCTTTTTATAATTGAAAAATACCAACCTGAGGATTAGAGCATTTTATCTCCAGGGACTCCAGGTCAACATGAAGACAGACAACAAATGAATGTCTGGCATCAGGTCCTGTAGCAAGTAGTTTTTGAGATGTGACAGCTAGAGTAGAGGTACAACCCATAGGTTCCACTAAGCTAAGTGTCACTTGTTTTCCAATAAGGGTATATATGCTGAAATGATGCAAGTTGATGGTCCATGGAAAAGCATCACCTGTTAAAGGAAATAGGAAGGCACACACATACAAAAATACAGTTAACTGTCACTTGATAATAAAAGTTCTACTATCTATATTTGAAATATAAAAAATTTAACACTGTATCATAAAAAGCAAATAGATCCAGATCAAAAGTGCTAAATAAGTTAAAAGCTTTAAGTTATCTTTTAAAAAATGTTTAGGAATATACTTCTATAGCAACAATTATGTATATCATTTACAATAAATGAACAGTGGAGAGTGTATTGTGTAACAGTTGGAGATGTATGCATCTGTCCTGTGCTCTAGTAGGCTGTTCTGTGTAACAGAGGTGTATGCACCACACTTTTAAAAAAATCATAGAAAATGGCATAAATTATGTGAATACAGTAATTTTTGGAATGACTAAAAATGACCATAGACTTTTCTAGGGAATGAAAGAAGAAACGATAAACAATCTACTATAGTCTTTTGGACAACCAGTATCAGAATTGTGTGGGATATTTACTTAAAACAGAGGTGTCTGGGTTCTATAATAGACCTACTTAATTATCTCTCCTACTAATACTCAGTAAACATTTCATTATTCCCTGGATGATTCAAAAGTATTAAAAGTTCCTTTTAAATAAAATGCTCTTAATAATAAAACTAACACTCAAATGTCAGTATTAAAAGCAAAATTCCTTTCCTTCTTTTATATTCTTTTACTAATTTATATAAAATTATTTCATTAATATAAATTATTCATATAAAACATCTTAGTTTTTATTATATCTACAATAAGTTACTCTGTAAAATAATTTTTAAAAGTCCAGTATAAGAAATATTTATAAACATTTATTTTTGTGATGTCAGATATTCCTGTCACTTGTATTTTGGACTACAATTCTGACAGCACTTAACATTATATAGGGTAATAGCATTTTTTAAGTAATTCAATTATTTAACTAATTTAATTATTTGAAAATAAATTGAAAACATTTATATCTAATTACAGAGGTACTCAGTAACTCACTATAATTTAGAATATATGTTATTTTAAAGAGTAATATATTTTATCCTGCCATTCCAAAAAGTATTATTAATATTTTGTCACAGTTCTTTCACATATTTCCCTCCTATGGTTGATAGTTGTGCTAACACAGAATAAGATCAGGGAATCACACTGTTCTTATAATTTTACATTCTTTATTCATTGAAGAAAAAATACCAAGTGAATTACTACAAGGATCATACTATAAATATATACTCAAGCAATCTAAATGTTCATTAGATACACTGGGATAACAGGTTCCACAGGTAGATTCTCAACAGGATGAACATTCAATATGTCCTGCTCAAATGTACTTAATAAAAGTGTAAAATAAGAATCTTTGAAATTGAAACTTTGATAACAAGAATAAATCTAGCTAAATAGTAGTTCATAATAAATTAACTAAAAACAATGTTAACTGAATAATTATATGCAGTCAACATGGTGATACTTTGCCTGTCTTAAAGATTTAAAATATTTTTCTTTGAAGAAAGAATGACAAACTTTAAATCATCTGTAATCTAAAATAGTTTTTAGACTTACATTAAATTCCATGCTATTCACAAAATAAAATCTCTGCCAAATTGGTGTCACGTTGAGAGCCACAGCCGAAGGGGCCCCAGCAAACTTTCAGACTGCCAGCTGATGATTGGCTCACAGGGGCCCCAGCAACTTCTAGCTGATTGGCTCCTCTGCGGTGATGCTCATTGAGCTGTTTCCCTGCCCTTTCAGACCAGAAGCTGCTCATTGGGGGACTTTTTTGGATCCGCCCACACGACCCAGCCAATCGGCCTCAAGAGCAGGAGGAGTGGGGGAGGTTGAGAGGCTTGTGGGAAGCCGGTGGTGGCAGTTGGGCTCTGAAGGTTTTTCCTGAGGAGCTGTTTTGTTTAGCGTGTGTGGTTCTAAAAATAAAGTTCGTTTCTTTTGACAAGTGGCTCCTGAATTGTGCCCAGCCAGACAGCGGCAGTGTCATATATTTGGAATGATTTTAGATACATGATTTTAAAACTGAGAGTGAGAAAAATACATATTTTTTTTCAAACCCTACTTTATCCAAGAAATTAAGTAGTGATTATGTTGTATGCAAGAACACTACATTTAAACTTGTTAAATTAAAAAAAAAATCCCAAATGACATGACGGTACACTATTCTCAGATATATGTTCCTGTTTCTTCTTCAGAAACAGACCAATAAATTAAAATTGGCTTTATCATACTCTCTTAAAATGAAATTTAAAAAGTATTATTTCATGTTCATTTACTTAGCATACACATTATTTTAAAAAGCACAGTATGCCAAAAATTTGTCAATTAATTGCTATGTTAAAAATTTTCAAATCAGCCAGGAGCAGAGGCACATATCTGTTATCCCAGTGGCTCAAGAGGCTGATAACCAGGAGGACTCTGATTCAAAGCCAGCCTCAGCAATTTCTTGAGGCCCTATCTCTAAATAAGATACAAAAAAAGGTCTGGGAATGTGGTTCAGTGGTTAAGTGACCCTGTGTGGAATCTTTGGTACCAAAAAAAAAAATTACAAATCACATTAAGTGCACAAGTACTACTTACACACACAAAAACAGAAACATCTAAACTTTCTATAATATAACATTGGCAGAATAACATTCTACATATTTCCTCAAATACATCCACACAACCATGACAGGCCAAAAGTATATACTATTTTGACAGTCCCATGTAGATTTTTATGACCTTCACAATGAGAATTTTTTTAAATTTGTTATATGACAGCAGAATACATTATAATTCATATTACACATACACAGCACGATTTTTCTATCTCTGGTTGTACATAAAGTAGAGTCACAACATTCATGTCTTCATACATGTACTTAGGGTAGTGATATCCATCTCATTCCACTGTATTTCCTACCCCCATTACCCCTTCCCTTGCCCACCCTCCCCTTTCTCCTATCTAGGGTTCATCTAATCCTCCCATGCCCCCACCCCAACCATATTATGAATCAGCATCCTTAAATCAGAGAAATCACTCAGCATTTGGTTTTAGGGGATTGGCTAATTTCACTTAGAATTATATTCTCCAGCTCCATCCATTTACCTACAAATGCCGTGATTTTATTTTCTTTTAATGCTGAATAATATTCCATTGTGTATATATACTACATTTTATTTATCCACTCATCTACTAAAGGGCATCTGGGTTGGTTCCACAATTTAGCTTTTGTGAATTGTGCTGCTATAAATATTGATGTGGCTTATCCTTGTAGTATGCTGTTTTTAAGTCCTTTGGGTATAGACCAAGGAGTGGGTAGCTGGCTCAAATGGTGGTGGTTCCATTCCCAGTTTTCCAAGGATTCTCCATACTGCTTTCCAGATTGGCTGTACCACTTTGCAGACCCAACAGCAATGTATGAGTGTGCCTTTTCCCCTACATCCTTGCCAACGTTTACTTTTGTTTGTATTCCTGATAGCTGCCATTCTGACTGGTGCGAGTAGTTTTGATTTGCATTTCTCTAATTGCTAGAGATGTTGGACATTTTATTTCATATATTTGTTGACCAACTGTAATTCTCCTGAGAAGTGTCTGTTCAACTCCTTAGCCCATTTATTGACTGGGTTGTTTTTTTGTTTTTGTTTTTTTGTTTGTTTGTTTGTTTTTGTTTTTTTGGTGTTACATTTTTTTGATTTTTTGAGTTCTTTAAATATCCTATATTTATAATATAGGATATATTATACAGTAAATTTAAAATTTCATAATAGCTCTATTTGATGTGCATGAGGCAAAAATTTGCTCTCAAAATGTAGGCTCTCTCTTCAAAAGAAACTCATTGTTCCTTTTGCTAAGAAGAAGCTTTTTAGTTTGAATCCATTCCACTTATTGATTCTTGATTTTATTTCTTGTACATTAGGAGTCTTGTTAAGGTAGTCAGGGCCTAAATCAATGTGATAAAGATTTGAGCCTATTTTTTCCTCCATTAGGAATGGGGTCTCTACACTAATTCCTAGGTCCTTGATCCACTATGAGTTGAGTTTTCTGCATGGTTAGACATAGGGGTTTAGTTTCAATTTGCTGCATATGGCTTTCCAATTTTCCCAGCACCATTTGTTGCAGAGTGCCGCAGTCTGGCTGGGCACAATTCAGGAGCTACTTGTCAAAAGAAACAAACTTTATTTTTAGAACACACAGCCAAACCACACAGCTCTTCAGGAAAACCTTCAGAGCCCAACTGCCACCACCAGCTTCCCACAAGCCTCTCAACCTCCCCCACTCCTCCTGCTCTTGAGGTTGATTGGCTGGGTCGCGTGGGCAGAGCCAAAAAAAAGTCCTCCAATGAGCAGCTCTGTGGTCTGAAAGGGCGGGGAAACAACCCAATGAGCATCACCGCAGAGGAGCCAATCAGTTAGCAGCTAGAAGTTTGCTGGGGCCGCTGTGAGCCAATCATCAGCTGGCAGCTGGAAGTTTGCTGGGGCCCCTTCGGTTGTGGCTCTCAACATCTCCCCCTCTCTGTTTAAACAACAAGCATGTGGCTTAGGGACCGTGCCTGCCTTAGGATACCTAGTAAGAATAGTATTAGGAGAATAAGATAAATGTATCCATAATAATGGACCTTCTTGCCAAAATACTCCTGTAGGAATATTTTTTGTTGGTAGTACAATAAATAATAAAGGCAAACTTATATCAATTCTATCCAAATGCATATTTTCCATATATGTTTCAATGAATTTTAATGCCTTTCTTGCTTCAGGCGTTAACATTCAGGGTGAATTTGGATCTGATGGACCTTTTAGGATATCAAAATAAAGGTCCCAACTCTCCTGTTGGTATGCCTAGATAAGGCCTTATCCAATTTATGTCTCCTAATAACTTTTGAAAGTCGTTAAGTGATTTGAGTTGATCTATTCGTATTTGAATTTTTGGTGGACGGACCATGGTTGAGGATAACAGAACTCCTAAATAATTAATTGGAAAATTTAATTGTACTTTATCTATTGCTATCTCTAGATTATAATTTTTTAATAAGTTTGTAAGTGTGGCATAACATTCTAGCAATGTGTTTTTATCTTTGTGTGCTAATAATACATCATCCATATAGTGAAATATTTGTACTTCAGGGTTTTGATTTCTAAGTGGCTGGATTACTTTGTTAACATAAATTTGACACATAGTTGGGCTGTTAGCCATCCCTTGAGGGAGTACTTTCCATTCATATCTCTGATCAGGACCTTCATGATTCAGTGCAGGGATAGTAAATGCAAAACGTGGACTATCCTCAGGATGAATTGGAATTAAAAAAAAAACAATCTTTAATATCTATACCTAAAACATACCAGGTTTTTGGCAAAGCAGACAATTGAGGAATCCCCAATTGAGCAGGTCCCATAATAACCATCTCATTATTAATGGCTCTTAAATCTTGCAATAATCTCCAGTTACCATATTTCTTTTTGATGGGAGTATTATGGGGAGATACAGAAGGTTGTATATGTCCTTCCGCTAATTGTTGTTTGACCAGGTCATGGGCTGCTTGTATCTTTTCTTTAGTCAGGGGCCACTGAGGAACCCATACTGGTCTTTCTGATTTCCAAGTAATTTTTATTGTCTCAGTGGCCCCTTCTGAAAATCCAACCCATGTCTGTCCGTTCCTTGATCTATTTGTATTGGTGCTGCTATACCTAGTTCTTGTTTTTCTAATCTTTTTCCTTTCCTAAAGCCTTGTCTAGCCATAATAGTGGGTGCATTTTGATTGATGTTATTTGTTAATGTCAAACCTAATTGATCTAGGACATCTCGTCCCCATAAATTTACGGGAAGATGATCCAATACATATGGCTGTATAGTTCCTTCACATCCTTCAGGATCCTTCCAATCTAATACCATTGCACTTCTATGGGGATTAGTCGCCACTCCTAGGCCTCGAAGTGTTTGAGTGGCTTGTTGTAATGGCCAATGTTTTGGCCATTCTTGACGAGAGATGATGCTAAAGTCTGCACCTGTAATCCAGTAGCCCATTAAATTCATGCTTTCTTTTCTCCAGTGTATGTTTTTGGCTCCTTTGTCTAGTATGAGATAACTGTATTTAGGTGGGTTAGTCTCTGTGTCTTCTCTTCTGTACCATTGATCTACATGTCTATTTAGGTGCCAATACCATGCCATTTTTGTTATTATAGCTCTGTACTATAGATTAAGGTCTGGTATTTTGATGCCTCTTGCTTCACTCTTCTTTTTAATAATTACTTTGGCTATGCTGGGTCTCTTATTTTTCCAAATGAATTTCAAAATTGCCTTTTCTATTTCTATAAGGAATGATATTAGAATTTTAATTGGAATCACATTGAATCTGTATAGTGCTTTGGGTAGTATGACCATTTTGACAATATTAATTTTGCCTATCCTAGAGCATATGAGATCTTTACATCTTCTAAGGTCTTCTTCAATTTCTTTCTTGAGTGTTCTGTAGGTTTCATTGTAGAGGGCTTTCACCTCTTTTGTTAATAAATCCCAAGGTATTTTACTTTTTTGAGGCTATTGTGAGTGATGTAGTTTTCCTAATTTCTCATTCAGAGGACTCATCAATGATGTACAGAAATGCATTTGATTTATGGGTGTTGATTTTCTATCCTGTTACTTTGCTGAATTCATTTATTAATTCTAGAAATTTTCTGGAGGAGGTTTTTGGATCCTCTAAGTATAGAATCACGTCATCAGCAAATAATAATAGTTTGAGTTCTTCTTTTCCTATTCATATCCCTTTACGTTCTTTAGTCTATTTGATTGGTCTGACTAGAGTTTCAAAGGGCTAAGTTGAATAGCAGTGGTGAAACAGGGCATCCCTGTCTTGTTCCAGTATTTAGAAGGAATGCATCCAATTTTTCTCGATTTAGAATGATGTTGGCCTGGGGTATAGTATAGATAGCTTTTACAATGTTGAGGTATGTTCCTACTATCCCTATTTTTTCTAGGGTTTTGAATATGAAAGAAAGGGTGCTGTATTTTGTCAAATGCTTTCTCACATCAATTGATATAATCATATGATTCTTATCTTTATGTCTATTGATGCAATGAATTATATTAATTGATTTCTGTTTGTTGAATCAATCTTGCCTCCCTAGAAGGAACTCCACTTGATCATGATACACTATTTTTTAAAATATGTTTTTGTATGCAATGAATTTTTGCATCAATGTTCATCAGGGATATTGGTCTACAGTTTTCCTTCCTTGATGCATCTCTGCCTGATTTTGGTATCAGGATGATACTAGCACCATAAAATGAGTTTGGTAGGGTTCCCTCCTTTTCTATTTCATGGAATAATTTGAGGAGTATTGGTATTAATTCTTCTTATTAGATCTTGTAAAATTCAGCTGTGAATCTGTGTGGTTTGGACTTTTTTTGGTTGAAAGGCTTTTGATGGTGTCTTTTATTTCCTTGATTGAAATTGATCTGTTTAAATTGTATATGTCCTCTTGACTCAATTAGATTTGATCATATGCTTCTAGAAATTTGTCAGTGTCTTCGAGGTTTTCTATTTTACTGGAGTATAAATTTTCTCAGTAGTTTCTAATTGTCTTCTGTATTTCAATAGTGTCTGTCATGATATTTCCCTTTTCACCATGGTTTTTAGTAATTTGAGTTTTTTTCTCTCCTTCTTTTTGTTAGGATGACTAAGGGTTTGTCAATTTTATTTATTTTTTCAAAGAACCAGCTTTTTGTTTTGTCACTTATTTGAATTCTTTTGTTTCAATTTCCTGTTTTCTGATACTTTGGGTTTCTTCCTCTTTTCCCAGGTCGTTTATTTGTTGACTTTTTCTTCTTTTAATGAATGAACTCCATGCAATGAACTTACTTCTTAGCTTTGTGTTCATAGTGTCCCATAGATTTTGATAAGTTGTATTGGAGTTCTCATTTTCCTCTAAGAATTTCTTTTTTATCTTCATCCTGATGTCTTCTGTTATCCATGTATCATTCAATAGCATATTATTTAATATCCAGGTGTTTGAGTAGCTTCTATTTTTTACTTTATCATTCATTCTAATTTCGTTCCATTATGGTCAGAGAGAATGCAGGATAGTATCTCTATTTTTTGGTATTTGCTAAGACTTGCTTTGTGGCATAACATATGGTTTATCATGGAGAAGAATCCATGTGCTAATGAGAAGGAAGTGTATTCACTCATTGATGGATGGAATATTCTATATATGTCTGTTAAGTGTAACGTACTAATTGTATTATTGAGTTCTATAGTTTGTTTAGTTTTCATTTGGAAGATGTACCCAGTGGTGACAGAGGTGTATTAAAGTCACCCAACATTATTATGTTGTGGTCTATTTGGTTCTTTTAGTTGGGAAGGGTTTCTTTGATATACATAGATGTCATATTGTTTGGGGCATATTTATTATTGTTGTCTTGTTGTCTGAATCCCTTAAGCAGTATGAAATATCCTTCTTTATCCCTTTTCACTAGCTTTGGTTTGGAGTCTACTTTATCGGATATGAGGGTGAAAACCCCTGCCTATTTATGTGGTCCACATGAGTGGTACATTTTTTCCCACCCTTTCACCTTCGGTGTCTGGGTGTCTTTTCCTATGAGATGAGTCTCTTGAAGGCAGCATAGTGTTAGGTCTTTTTGTTTTGTTTTGTTTTTTTAATCCAAGCTGTCAGTCTATGCCTCTTAATTGATGAGTTAAGGCCATTCACATTCAGGGTTATTATTGAGACATGATTTATATTCTCAAACATTTTGGTTTATTTTTGGTTTTTAACTTGACTTGGTTTCTCCTTTGATTGGCCTTTCCTTTAGTGTAATTCCTTCCTTCTCTTGGAATACTTCCTTCTCCTGGAAAATTTTGCTGACAATGCTCTGTAGCACAGGCTTTCTCACTGTAAATTCTTTCAACTTTCATTTATCATGAAAGGTTTTTATTTCTTCATCAAATCTGAAGGTTAGTTTTGCTGGATATAAGATATTGGGTTAGCAGCCATTTTCTTTCAGAGTTTGGTATATGTTGTTCCAGGATCTCTTAGCTTTGAGGGTCTGGGTTGAAAAATCTGCTGAGACACGAATTGATCTTCCCTTATGTGTAATCTGATTCCTCTCTCTTGTGGCCTTTAAGATCTATCCTCATTCTATAGGCTAGGCATTTTCATTATGATGTGCCTTGGTGTAGATCTGTTGTAATTTTGTACATTTGGTGTCCTATAAGCAATCTGTATTTTAATTTTTAATTCATTCTTCATATTTGGGAAATTTTCTGATATTATTTCATTGAAGAGATTATGCATAACTTTGGTTTGAATCTCTGTGTCTTCCTCTAATCCCAGTAAATCTTAGATTTGGTCTTTTGATACTATCCCATAATTCTTGGATGTTCTATGGAAAAATATACCCTGTTCATGGATAGGCAGAACTAACACCATCAAAATGGCGATATTACCAAAAGTTCTCTATAGGTTTAATGCAATGCCAATCAAAATCCCAACGGCATTTCTTGTAGAAATAGAGAAAGCAATCATGAAATTCATATGGAAAAATAAAAGACCCAGAATAGCAAAAGGAATTCTAAGCAGGAAGTGTGAATCAGGCGGTATAGCGATACCAGATTTCAAACTATATTACAGAGCAATAGTAACAAAAACAGCATGGTACTGGTACCAAAACAGGCAGGTGGACCAATGGTACAGAATAGAGGACACAGACACTAATCCACAAAGCTACAACTATCTTATATTTGATAAAGGAGCTAAAAGCATGCAATGGAGGAAGGATAGCATCTTCAACAAATGGTGTTGGGAAAACTGGAAATCCATATGCAACAAAATGAAACTGAATCCCCTCCTCTCGCCATGCACAAAAGTTAACTCAAAGTGGATCAAGGAGCTAGATATCAAATCAGAGACTCTGCGTCTGATAGAAGAAAAAGTTGGCTCCGATCTATATATTGTGGGGTCAGACTCCAAATTCCTTAATAGGATACCCATAGCACAAGAGTTAATAACAAGAATCAACAAATGGGACTTACTTAAACTGAAAAGTTTTTTCTCAGCAAGAGAAACAATAAGAGAGGTAAATAGGGAGCCTACATCCTGGGAACAAATATTTACTCCTCACACTTCAGATAGAGCCCTAATATCTAGAGTATACAAAGAACTCAAAAAATTAGACAATAAGATAACAAATAACCCAATCAACAAATGGGCCAAGGACCTGAACAGACACTTCTCAGAGGGGGACATACAATCAATCAATAAGTACATGAAAAAATGCTCACCATCTCTAGCAGTCAGAGAAATGCAAATCAAAACCACCCTAAGATACCATCTCACTCCAGTAAGATTGGCAGCCATTATGAAGTCAAACAACAACAAGTGCTGGTGAGGATGTGGGGAAAAGGGTACTCTTGTACATTGCTGGTGGGACTGCAAACTGGTGAGGCCAATTTGGAAAGCAGTATGGAGATTCCTGGGAAAGCTGGGAATGGAACCACCATTTGACCCAGCTATTGCCCTTCTCAGACTATTCCCTGAAGACCTTAAAAGAGCGTACTACAGGGATACTGCCACATCGATGTTCATAGCAGCACAATTCACAATTGCTAGACTGTGGAACCAACCCAGATGCCCTTCAATAGATGAATGGATAAAAAAAATGTGGCATTTATACACAATGGAGTATTACTCTGCATTAAAAAATGACAAAATCATGGAATTTGCAGGGAAATGGATGGCACTAGAGCAGATTATGCTTAGTGAAGCTAGCCAATCCCTAAAAAACAAATACCAAATGTCTTCTTTGATATAATGAGAGCAACTAAGAACAGAGCAGGGAGGAAGAGCAGGAAGAAAAGATTAACATTAAACAGAGACATGAGGTGGGAGGGAAAGGGAGAGAAAAGGGAAATTGCATGGTAATGGAGGGAGACCCTCATTGTTATACAAAATTACACATAAGAGGTTGTGAGGGGAATGGGAAAATAAACAAGGAGAGAAATGAATTACAGTAGATGGGGTAGAGAGAGAAGATGGGAGGGGAGGGGAGGGGGGATAGTAGAGGATAGGAAAGGTAGCAGAATACAACAGTTACTAATAGGGCATTATGTAAAAATGTGGATGTGTAACCGATGTGATTCTGCAATCTGTATTTGGGGTAAAAATGGGAGTTCAAACCCACTTGAATCTAATGTATGAAATATGATATGTCAAGAGCTTTGTAATGTTTTGAACAACCAATAAAAAAAAGAACTTAAAACTAATAAAAAAAAATCTTGGAAGTTCTATTCATTGATTCTTACTATATTCACTGTGTGGTCAACTTTATTTTCAATATTGTATATTTTGTCTACATTATCTGACATTCTGTCTTCCAAGTGATCTAGTCTATTGGTGATGCTTTCTATTGAGTTTTTATTTTTTTATTGTTTCATTCATTTCAAGGATTTCTGATTGTTTCTTCTTCTTCTTTTCTTTCAGAATCTCTTTCTTGAAGTAATCTTTTGCTACCTGTATTTGCTCCTTTATCTCTTTGTTGGTGTGATTGATGGTTGACTGTATTTGCTCTCTTAACTCCTTGTTGGAGTGATCAATTTTTGCCTGTATTTGCTCAGTTAGGTCCTTCTTTAATTCGTAGATCATATTAATTATGTACGTTCTGAATTCCTTCTCTGACGTTTCATCTACTGCACTGTCCATGCATTCTATTATTGTAGTATCTTGGTTTGTTTGGGACACTTTCCTCCCTTGTTTTTTATGTTTTCTATGTGTCTCCCTTTCTTGCAGTGTGGATCTGAGGTATTACAGTTTTTACCCTATAATCTCCTGCATATTACCTGTACCTCACTTTGGTGTTGGAGTTCTAGTCCCCAGTATCCAAGGATAAATGCTACTGCAACTAAAGATGGTGGTAGTATTAGCAGAGGTAACTCAAGACAGCAATGAGGGTGTCCAAAGATGGCTGCAAACACTTTGAGAGATGGGGTTGAAAGAGTGGGTTACCTATTTGGAGACACAGCTGCTTCCAGGCCCTATCTGTTGTCCCAAGGTCATGGCTACTGTGTTGGGAGGGCTAAGACAATGGCTACAAGTGTCCCAAGATGGAGGTGGGCTGGGCTTGGCTTTGGCATGGATCTGCTGGTCAGCAGGGCCATCCTGGGCCTAACCTTGACCTAGTCTCCTGTGCAGTTTCAGAGGGACAGTCCTAGGTTGGGGCCTTAGCCATGGGTCTGTAGGTCAGTGGGGCAGTCCTGGGTTCTGGCCGGGGCCTGGGCCTGGGCTTTGTCGTGGGTCTGCCTGTCAGTGGGATGGTCCTGGCCCCAATCTTAGCCCAGGCTCCTATGTGGGTTGGCGGGGAGGTTATATGCTTAAGCCTGGGCTCCAGCTGGGTCTGCTGGTTGGTGGGGTGGTCCCTACGACTAGGATTTTAATTTTATTATTATTATTATTTTTTTATTAATTTTTTTTTGAGACAGGGCCATTCTAACTGTAGTGAATTGAAATCTCAATGTAGTTTTGCTTTGTATTTCCCTGCTTGCTAGGAATGTTGAACATTTCTCATATATTTGTTGCCCATTTGTATTCTGTTCAGAAGTTTCTTTTTAGTTCTTTTGCCCATTTATTAATTGAGTTATTTAGTTTTTTGGTGTTAAGTTTTTCTGAGTTCTTTTTATATTCCACATATTAAAACCATTATCGAGGAGCAGGTGACAAAGACCTTCTCAAATTCTTTAGGCTTTCTCTTCAAGCCTTTAATTATTTCCTTTGCTGTGCAGTAGCTGTTTACCTTGATGCTATCCCACTTACTGATTCTTGATTTTATTTCTGGTGCTTTAGGGATCTTTTTAAGAAAGTTGATACCTGGGCCAATGTGCTAGAGTATTGAGCCTATGTTTTCTTCTAGCATTTGCAGAGTTACAGGTCTAATATCTAGGTCTTTGATCCACTTTGAATTGACTTTTGTATAGGGTGAAAGACAGAGGTATAGTTTCATTCTTCTACACATGGACATCCAGTTTACCCACCATCATTGGTTAAAATGGTTATCTTTTTTCCAATGTATGTTTCTGGCACCTTTGTCAAGTGTCAGATGAATATATCTCTGTGGATTTGCCTCACTCTGACTTGACTTTTAACATGGCCAATCAAAGGAGATAATGAAATGCAACCACTTTCAAGCTAAATATGAAAATCACTAGGTAACTATAAAGTACCTTTACGTGTTTATTCTGATAAGAACATTATTGCAAGTGAGGTTTTAAAAAAATCTTATTTCCCAAAAATAAACTGTAAAGGTGGATGTAATTGACAAAATTTAAAAAACACAAATCTGGGAAGTACTTATGATTTAAAAATTGATGAATTTAGGGTGTTAAGAATGAGTCTCTGCCAACACTAATTATTGTTTGTATTCATAATAGCTGCCATTCTGACTGGAGTAAGATAAAATCTTAGAAGTGGTTTTGATTTGCATTTCTCTAATTGCTAGCTATGATGAACATTTGTTGATTGAATGTATATAATTTTCTGAGAATTATCTGTTCAGATGCTTGGCTCATTTATTGACTGGGTTATAGGTACACTCATACACTGCTGGTGGGACCGCTAATTGGTGAAGTCAATATAGAAAGCAGTATGGAGATTTCTTGGAAAATTGGGAATGGAAGCACTATTTGACCCAGCTATCCCTGTCCTTGGTATCTACCCAAAGGACTTAAAAACAGCATACTATAGGGATACAGCCACATCAATGTTTATAGGAGCACAAATCCCAATAACTAAACTGTAGAACCAACCTAGATGCCCTTCAATAGATGTATGGATAAAAAAAATGTGTCATATACACACAATAGAATATTATTCAGCAATAAAGAGAATAAAATCATGGTAATTGCAGGTAAATGGATGGAGTTAGAGAAGATAATGCTAAATGAAGTTAGTCAATCCCAAAAAACCAAATGCTTTCTCTGATATAAGGAGGCTGATACATAGTGGGGTAGGGAGAGGAAGTATGGGAGGAATAGATGAACTCTAGATAGGGCAGAGGGGTTGGAGGGGAAGGCGGGGCATGGGGTTAGAAATGATGGTAGAATGTGATGGTCATTATTATCCAAAGTATGTGTATAAAGACACGAATTGGTATGAATATACTTTGTATACAACCAGAGATATGAAAAATTGTCTCTATATGTGTAATAAGAATCGTAATGCATTCTGCTGTCATATATAAATAAAAAAAAATAAAAAATAAAAAAGCAGGCACATCTGAATATTGCCAGAATACCAAATGCACAAAATAAATATATACATATCCATCAAGTACAAGACAAAAGTCTGACTACTTGTAATCTGGGAGCAAACTCTGTTAAGTTTTGGCTAACCACTAAGATAAGAAGCCACAAGGTAACACCAAAAAAGCCAGCATTTAAAATAAAGCTGAGAATAAACACAAAACTCACAGAAGCATCATTGGTCACACAAACAGAAAGAAATATATGTCAGATTTAGCAAATGGAAGTTCCTAAGTGAAGAAACAAACAAATAAACAAAACCACAATATATTTAGAGAAGAAAACCAGAATGTAGAGTTTATGTATATGCCTACACATATGAATTAAAAAATACTGAAGGGGTATAAAGAAAAGGGAATATGAGATATATGGCAGAAAAAAATCTGCAGGCAATAAAAATCATCTTTGAGTATCTACAGGTAATTGATATAGCACACACACACAAAAAAACAACAACAGTGACAACAAAAAACAAACAAAAAGCAGCTCATATAAATGTTCCATGAGACTATGGAAAAATAATTTAGAAATTAACTCATACTTTGAGGCTAGTATTACCTTGATTTAAAATCAGACAAGACTATATAAGAAAATTATAATCCTTCTATCAACAGAGATACAAAACTGCCTGGGGGAAAAATGGGCAAATATTCAGCAGCATATAAAGAGGATTACACACTATTACCAAATAGAATATATCCCACAAATACAAAATTACATTAATTAACAATTTAATAAATTATATAAAATTGGTTAATGTAATGTTCAATATTAAAAGCATAAGTACAAGAACTATTTAATTACCAATAGATTCATTAAACCATCTGGCAAAACCCAGAAAAAAGTAAAACCCAGTAAAAAGTCTCAACAAACTATGAATAGAATGAACCATTCTCAACCTGATGAAGGACATTTGTAAAAAATCCATAGTAGTATAGGTTGGAGGTTTTTTAAAAAATTTATTCTTCTTCTTATTTTTAATCAAAAGAGACAGGGTCTTGCTAAGTTGCCCAGGCTGGTCCGAGTAAGTGTTTGTACCATAACATGGAGCCTTACCATAGGCTCAGACAAATAGGGCCACTTATTCTTGGATTGTAACCTCCAAAATTGTAAAACAAAAATAAATCTTTACTCTTTGTAAAATCTGTACTCTTTGTAAGTTTATTATCTCAGGTATTTGTAATAATGAAAAACTAACACTCAAAGCTAACAGCATACTTAATGCTGAAAGACTGAATGCCTTCCCTCTAGAAGTGGAAACAAGAAAAGCTTATCTATTCTCACTGGGTTTATGTAGTGCTACACAAGAGATTCTAACAAATGTATTAAGGTAAAATCAAAACAAATTTCATACCATTCAGATGGCAAAGAAAGAAATAAGACTGTCTTTAATTACCTGTGGCATGATACAGAATATAGAAAATCCCAAAGAATTCATAATAAAAATAATTACTACTAATAAATAAGTTTATCATGATTCAAGATACAAAAAATATACGTATATCAACTCAGTATTTGTATGTATTAGGAATGAAGAATAAAAAGAAAATAATTTCATCAGACTAGCATCAAATAAATAAAATATATGGGGAAAAAACTAAACTATAAAATATCGGTGAAGACATAGTAAACAGAAACATTCTATTCTTCTAAATTCAAAATCCAAAGATTAAATAATGTTGAGAAAACAAGGTTTTCCATAATGAACTACAAAATAAATGAAATTGCTACAAATGCCTAACAAAATTTTTCTTTGAAAATTGGTAAGTGGATAGTAAAATTTTATAAAACTACAGAGGATAAAGAATAAGCAAAATAGGAGGCATGGGTCAGGAAAGATGGTGGAATTAGATGGACATCACTACCCTAGGAATATGATTGATTGCATGTATGGTGTGACATTATGTTATCTACACAATCAGAGAAATGAAAAGTTGTGCTATAATTGTGTACAATGCATCAAAATGCATTCTGCTGTCATATATACCTAGTTTAAATAAATTAACTAAAAATATGCAAAATAATTTCAAAAAAGAAGAAAATTTGATGATATTTATGATCTAATTTAAAAATTTACAGCATGATCTTGACACTAGGATAGGCATATAGATCAACGTAAAAGTAACAATATGAGAAAAAGTTGTTATTTATGGTGAACTGATTTTGAAAAAAGGTGCCAAGATAATTCAATGTGGAAAAGTATAGTTGTTAGAAAAAATAATAATGTGATAACTGAATATACAAATGCAATAAAATTAACTTAGGCCCTTACCTCAAACCATACAAAAAATTACCTCAAAGTGGATCCTAAATAGATTTAATGTAGAGCTAAAACTCTGAAAACAAAAATAATTCATAAAAGAAAATTTATAAACTAGATATTATCACATTTAAAATTTTTATGTTTCAAAAGTAACCATTAAGAAAATGAGAAGATAAGCTGCAGCCTTGAAAGTAAATCATAAATCTGAAAAGATTTGTATCAAGAATCTAAAGAATTCTTAGAACTTGAAAATAAAACAACTCAAAAATAGACAAATGATTTGCATAGACGTTTTTCTAAACATACATTAATAGTAAGTAAGTAAAAAAATAAATATTACTCATTACAAATACACAAGTTGAATCCATAATGAGATACCACTATACACCTACTAGATGGGCTAGGATACCAAGTGTTGACAAGGAAACATGGAATGACCCTAACACATTGATGATGCATAAAACCATCTGGAAAGCAGTTTGGCAGTTTCCTGAAATACTCAATGTAAATTTACCATACTGCCTAGTTATTTTCCTTCAAAGACTATTAGTGATCAATTATAACATTCACCCACACAAATACATGCACAAGTATATATATATATAACAGTATTATTCACAATAGACAAAAACTGGCAACAATGAAAGTGTGTATCGAATTTTAAACTAAGGAACAAAATATGATATAAGTATACAGTGGAATGTTCCTCAACAATAAAAAGGAATACACTACCAACACATGACACTTTGTGGGAAAGCTTCAAAAATATTACATTAGGCGAACAAAGCCAGATTGAAAAGACTATATGTTGTTTGGAATTTTCCTAGTATATTAAAATGTCCAGAAAAGGCAACTTTATGTGGACATAAATTAGATCAGTGGTTGCCTAGGTTTGGAGATAGAACCAGAGAATAAATACAAATGAGAAGAAAAGAACTTTTAGGGTGATAGAAATAGGCTGAATTTATATAGTGATTGTGGCTGCATGTCTTAATTAAAATCACCTAGCTGTACACTTATAATGTATCGATATTATATGTAAATTATTCTTCAATAAATGTAAAATTTAATTAACAAAGTATTCATTTTTTCAAAGCATTTATTTATTTTTAAAAGGGTAATAGAGAAGGAAACAGCCAAGGCCAGATTCTGAGTTTTAGCACAACTTCCGTAAAGTTACCAGAGCTGCCACCATGTCCTTCTAATCCCATCCTTTCTCTGGCACACTCCACCCATTTCATACTACTTCCAATGTTCTTCTTTGGCCTTCAGAGGTCATTGAACCCCTACTTTAGGGTAACTTAACAATATTCCTCCCATGTAACCTGGGAAAATACGATTTATAAAATGGTGAAATGGCCAGGGTTGTGGCTCAGTGGTACAGTGCTTGCCTAGCATGTGTGAGGCACTGGGTTTGATTCCTGGCACCACATAAAAACAAACAAATAAAATAAAATGGTGAAAGTCCACATTCACTAAAAAAAAAAAAAAATGAAAGAATTATTAACAGTTTTTTAACAATCCTTTTACTTTAAGATGAAAATGATTTTTTTAAATGCTAACTCTATATAAAATACTGAAAAAAGACAAGGCTAGATTTTTTTTTCAATCAGTACTTGAAAATTGTACATAATACATATTACTTTACATAATGAGTATTATGTATGTATGTGGGACTATGAATTAATTATAAAGTATTGAAAAAAAAACACTGGGAAGAAATAAAAGTAAAAGAATAGTGATCACCACAAGAGTTTTTTTTCTTCTGTATGTTTCTCATTGCCCAAATATCCTTTAATAAAAACATATTGACTTTACATTCATTAAAATAAAAAAAAAAAAACATGGAAAAAAAGGCCCAGTAGCCCGCAGAGGGGCAGAGCTGCCAACCACGCCTGCAAGGTAGGCGGGCCTGCGACCCACCGGCAGAACAGGCGCAGCGGCCTGCTGAGGGGCAGAGCCACCCCCTCCCCCTGCGCCTGCAAGGTAGACGGAACTGTGACCACCCACAGAACAGGCCCAGTGGCCTGCTGAGGGGCAGAGCTGCCAACCACGCCTGCAAGGTAGGCGGAACTGTGACCACCCACAGAACAGGCCCTGTGGCCTGCTGAGGGGCAGAGCCGCCCCCTCCCTTGCCTGCAAGGTAGGCGGACCTGCGACCACCAACAGAACAGGCCAGACCTGCAACCGAAAGACAAAACAGGACCAGCGGCCTGCGGAAGGGTAGAGCCGCCCCCTCCCCCCCGCGCCTGCAACCTAGGCGAACCTGCGACCCACCAACAGAACAGCCCCAGCGGCCTGCAGAGGGGCAGTGCCACGGCCCGCGCCTGCAAAGTAGGCAGAATTGCGACCACCGACAAAACAAGCCTAGCGGCCCGCAGAGGGGCAGAGCCCCCGCCCGCGCCTGCAAGGTAGGCAGACCTGCTATCAACCGGCAGAACAGGCCCAGTGGCCTGCCGGCGCGGTAGGCACATTGCCCCAATTGGAGGAGGGGTAGAGCCGCCGCCCGCGCCTGCGAGGCAGACTTTGCAATTATACAAGAGCAATATGAATATATAGGGGGAAAATTCAATAGCACAACAGTTTCACCAAGCAGAAAGAAACGCGAACAGTATGAAGAGACAAGGAAAGAAAGGACCACAAGCAATGCAGGTCAACTCAACTTTAGAAGAGGTAATATCTGCAGCAGATGGAATGTCAGATAAAGAATTCAGGATATACATGCTTCAGATGATCTGGAGTCTCAGGAAGACATCAGACAGCTAAATCAGACAATGAAAGATCACTTCAACAATGAATTACATAAACAAATCCAAGAAGCAAAAGATCAACTATACAGGAAGATAGAGATTATAAAAAAACAAACAGAAATCCTAGAAATGCAGGAAGCAATAAACCAACTTAAAAACTCAATTGAGAATACTACCAGCAGAGTAGAACACTTAGAAGATAGAA
Source organism: Marmota flaviventris (assembly GCF_047511675.1). NCBI lineage: Eukaryota > Metazoa > Chordata > Mammalia > Rodentia > Sciuridae > Marmota > Marmota flaviventris. The sequence continues at coordinate 37,205,932 of NC_092512.1, forward strand.
CATCAGACAATGAAGACAAAGTATTTCAACTTGAAAAGAACATAGACAGCTCAGCAAGACTGTTAAGAAACCATGAGCAGAACATCCAAGAAATATGGGATAACATAAAGAGACCAAATTTAAGAGTCATTGGGATACAGGAAGGGATAGAGTTTCAAACCAAAGGAATGAGCAATCTATTCAATGAAATAATACAAGAAAACTTCCCAGACATGAAGAATGAGACAGAATCCAAATCCTAGAAGCCTACAGGACTCCGAATGTGCAAAATCATAAGAGATCCACACCTAGACACATTATAATGAAGATGCCCAACATACAGAATAAGGAGAGAATTTTTAAAAGCTACAAGAGAAAGGAAGCAGATTACATTTAGGGGTAAGCCAATCAGGATAACAGCTGATCTTTCAACACAGACTCTGAAAGCTATAAGATCCTGGAATAACATATTTCAAACACTGAAAGAAAATGGGTTCCAACCAAGAATTGTGTATCCAGCGAAATTAAGCTTCAAGATGGAAGATGAAATTAAAACCTTCCATGATAAACAAAAGTTAAAAGAATTTGCAGCTAGAAAACCATCTCTTCAAAACATCCTCGGCAAAACATTACAGGAAGAGGAAATGGAAAATAACAATGAAAACCAACAGTGGGAGGTAGTACAGGAAAGGGGGGGAAATAATCAAAGAGGAAAACAAACCATGTTTAGTAACATAAATAAACAAATATGGCTGGAAGAACAACCCATATCTCAATAATAACCCTAAATGTTAATGGCTTAAACTCACCAATTAAGAGACACAGGCTAGTAAAATGGATCACAAAACAAGACCCAACAATATGCTGCCTACAGGAGACACATTTGATAGGAAAAGACATACATAGGCTGAAGGTGAAAGGTTGGGAAAAATCATATCACTCATATGGACTTCGGAAACAAGCAGGAGTGTCCATACTCATATCAAATAAAAGAGATTTCAAGCCCAAGTTAATCAAAAGGGATAAAGAGGGACACTACATACTGCTCAAGGGAACCATACACCAACAAGACATAACAATCATAAATATATATGCCCCAAACAATGGTGCAGCTATGTTCATCAAACAAACTCTTCTCAAGTTCAAGAGTCTAATAGACCACCATACAATAATCATGGGAGACTTCAACACACCTCTCTCACCACTGGACAGATCTTCCAAACAAAAGTTGAATAAGGAAACTATAGAACTCAATAACACAATTAATAACCTAGACTTAATTGACATATATAGAATATACTACCCAACATCAAGCAGTTACACTTTTTACTCAGCAGCACATGGATCCTTCTCAAAAATAGATCATATATTATGTCACAGGGAAACTCTTAGACAATATAAAGGAGTAGAGATAATACCATGCATCTTATCTGATCATAATGGAATGAAACTGAATATCAACGATAAAAGAAGGAAGGAAAAATCATGCATCACTTGGAGAATGAACAATAGGTTACTGAATGATCAATGGTTTATAGAAGACATCAAGGAGGAAATTAAAAAATTCTTAGAGATAAATGAAAACAAAGACACAACATATCGGAATTTACGGGAAACATTGAAAGCAGTTCTAAGAGGAAAATTCATTGCTTGGATTTCATTCCTTAAAAAAAGAAAAAACCAACAAATAAATGATCTCATACTTCATCTCAAAATCCTAGAAAAAGAAGAGCAAAACAACAGCCAAAGAAGTAGAAGGCAAGAAATAATTAAAATCAGAGCTGAAATTAATGAAATCAAAACAAAAGAAACAATTGAAAACATTGACAAAACTAAAAGTTGGTTCTTTGAAAAAATAAATGAAATTGACAGACCCTTAGCCATGCTAACGAAGACAAGAAGAGAGAGAACTCAAATTACTAGCATACGGGATGAAAAAGGCAATATCACAACAGACACTTCAGAAATACAGAAGATAATTAGAAATTATTTTGAATCCTTATACTCCAATAAATTAGAAGATAGTGAAGGCATCGATAAATTTCTTAAGTCATATGATCTGCCCAGATTGAGTCAGGAGGATATACACAACCTAAACAGACCAATATCAATTGAGGAAATAGAAGAAACCATCAAAAGACTACCAACTAAGAAAAGCCCAGGACCGGATGGGTATACAGCAGAGTTTTCAAAACCTTTAAAGAGGAACTAATACCAATACTTTTCAAGCTACTTCAGGAAATAGAAAAAGAGGGAGAACTTCCCAAATTCATTCTATGAGGCCAACATCACCCTGATTCCTAATCCAGACAAAGACACTTCAAAGAAAGAAAACTACAGACCAATATCTCTAATGACCCTAGATGCAAAAATCCTCAATAAAATTCTGGCGAATCGGATACAAAAACATATCAAAAAAATTGTGCACCATGATCAAGTAGGATTCATCCCTGGGATGCAAGGCTGGTTCAATATACGGAAATCAATAAATGTTATTCACCACATCAATAGACTTAAAAATAAGAACCATATGATCATCTCGATAGATGCGGAAAAAGCATTCGACAAAGTACAGCATCCCTTTATGTTCAAAACAGTAGAAAAACTAGGGATAACAGGAACATACCTCAATATTGTAAAAGCAATCTATGCTAAGCCTCAGGCTAGCATCATTCTGAATGGAGAAAAACTGAAGGCATTCCCTCTAAAATCTGGAACAAGACAGGGATGCCCTCTCTCACCACTTCTGTTCAACATAGTTCTCGAAACACTGGCCAGAGCAATTAGACAGACGAAAGAAATTAAAGGTATAAAAATAGGAAAAGAAGAACTTAAATTATCACTATTTTCAGGTGACATGATTCTATACCTAGCAGACCCAAAAGGGTCTACAAAGAAACTATTAGAGCTAATAAATGAATTCAGCAAAGTGGCAGGATATAAAATCAACACGCATAAATCAAAGGCATTCCTGTATATCAGCGACAAATCCTCTGAAATGGAAATGAGGACAACCACTCCATTCACAATATCCTCAAAAAAAAAATAAAATACTTGGGAATCAACCTAACAAAAGAGGTGAAAGACTTATACAATGAAAACTACAGAACCCTAAAGAGAGAAATAGAAGAAGATCTTAGAAGATGGAAAAATATACCCTGTTCATGGATAGGCAGAACTAACATCATCAAAATGGCGATATTACCAAAAGTTCTCTATAGGTTTAATGCAATGCCAATCAAAATCCCAGCGGCATTTCTTGTAGAAATAGAGAAAGCAATCATGAAATTCATATGGAAAAATAAAAGACCCAGAATAGCAAAAACAATGTTAAGCAGGAAGTGTGAATCAGGCGGTGTAGCGATACCAGACTTCAAACTATACTACAGAGCAATAGTAACAAAAACAGCATGGTACTGGTACCAAAACAGGCGGGTGGACCAATGGTACAGAATAGAGGACACAGAAACCAATCCACAAAACTACAACTATCTTATATTTGATAAAGGGGCTAAAAGCATGCAATGGAGGAAGGATAGCATCTTCAACAAATGGTGCTGGGAAAACTGGAAATCCATATGCAACAAAATGAAACTGAATCCTTTCTCTCGCTATGCACAAAAGTTAATTCAAAATGGATCAAGGAGCTTGATATCAAATCAGAGACACGCCGTCTGATAGAAGAAAAAGTTGGCTACGATCTACATACTGTGGGGTCGGGCTCCAAATTCCTCAATAGGACACCCATAGCACAAAAGTTAATAACTAGAATCAACAAATGGGACTTACTCAAACTAAAAAGTTTTTTCTCAGCAAAAGATACAATAAGAGAGGTAAATAGAGAGCCTACATCCTGGGAACAAATCTTTACTCCTCACACTTCAGATAGAGCCCTAATATCCAGAGTATACAAAGAACTCAAAAAATTAGACAATAAGAGAACAAACAACCCAATCAACAAATGGGCCAAGGACCTGAACAGACACTTCTCAGAGGAGGACATACAATCAATCAACAAGTACATGAAAAAATGCTCACCATCTCTAGCAGTCAGAGAAATGCAAATCAAAACCACCCTAAGATAACATCTCACTCCAGTTAGATTGGCAGCCATTATGAAGTCAAACAACAACAAGTGCTGGCGAGGATGTGGGGAAAAGGGTACACTTGTACATTGCTGGTGGGACTGCAAATTGGTGCAGCCAATTTGGAAAGCAGTATGGAGATTTCTTGGAAAGCTGGCAATGGAGCCACCATTTGACCCAGCTATTCCCCTTCTCGGTCTATTCCCTAAAGACCTAAAAAGAGCATGCTACAGGGACACTGCTACATCGATGTTCATAGCAGCACAATTCACAATAGCAAGACTGTGGAACCAACCTAGATGCCCTTCAATAGACAAATGGATAAAAAAAATGTAGCATTTATACACAATGGAGTATTACTCTGCATTAAAAAATGACAAAATCATAGAATTTGCAGGGAAATGGATGGCATTAGAGCAGATTATGCTAAGTGAAGCTAGCCAATCCCTAAAAAACAAATGCCAAATGTCTTCTTTGATATAAGGAGAGTAACTAAGTACAGAGTAGGGACGAAGAGCATGAGAAGAAGATTAACATTAAACTGGGATGAGAGGTGGGAGGGAAAGGGAGAGAGAAGGGAGATTGCATGGAAATGGAAGGAGACCCTCAGGGTTATAAAAAATTTCATACAAGAGGAAGTGAACGGAAAGGGGAAAATAATACAAGGGGGAGAAATGAATGACAGTAGAGGGGGTAGAGAGAGAAGAGGGGAGGGGAGGGGAGATAGTAGAGGATAGGAAAGGCAGCAGAATACAACAGACACTAGTATGGCAATATGTAAATCAATGGATGTGTAACTGATGTGATTCTGCAATTTGTATACGGGGTAAAAATGGGAGTTCATAACCCACTTGAATCAAAGTATGAAATATGATATACCAAGAACTATGTAATGTTTTGAACAACCAACAATAAAAAATTAAAAAAAAAAAACACATTTTGCTGGGCATGGTGGCTCACTCCTGTAATATAAGCGGCTAGTGAGGCTGAGGCTGGACGAGTTCAGTTTCAAAGCCAGTCTCAGAAACTTAGCAAAACTGTAAGCAACCTAGTAAGATTCTGCCTCAGAATAAAAAATAAAAAGGGGCTGGAGATTTAGCTTAGCGGTAGAGCACCTGCCTTGCACATGTGAGGCCCTGGGTTTGATACTGAACACTACATAAAATTAAATAAATAAAGATATTGTGTCCATCTATAACTTAAAAAAAAAAAGAAATTAAATAAAATGGTTGGGAATGTGGCTCAGTGTTTAAGAACCCTTGAGTTCAATCCCTGGCACCAAACACACACACACACACACACACACACACACACACACTTTGAAGATCTTAAGGTCATGTAAACCAAATAATTGATTAGAAAAAAAAAAAAACTATCCACTTACCCTCTTTACAAAAATTACTCAACATGGATCACAGTCAAATGTAAAATAAAATGTAAAACTATATAACCTTGAAGATAATAGGAAAGTTCAGATAATACTGGGTGTGACAAAATGACACCAAAGGCATAGGACCAAAGAACTAATAAGTTGGATTTGACAAAACTTAAAAATGTCTGCTATGCAAAAGACATGTCAAAAGAGTAAAAAGACAAGTCACTAACTACGAGAAACTATTTGCAAAAGACCTCTGATAAAAGACTATTACATAAAATATACCAACATAGAACTCAAAAGGAAAACAAACAACCCTATTAAAAATGGGCCAAAGACCTTAACAGACACTTCACCAAAGAAGGTTTACAGATGGCAAATAAGCATGTCAAAAGATGCTTATTTGAGTAATTTCACATCATATGTCATTAGGGAAACACAAATTAAAACAATGACACACTATTACACACCTATTAGAAAGGCCAAAACACTGACAATACCAAATGCTGCAGATGATGTGGAACAACAGGAACTCTCATTGATCAGCACTGAGAATGTAAAATTGTACAACTACATTTTTTTTTTTTTTGAGCTCTGTAGCTTGGTTCATCTCAACAAACTCATACATGCATGAAAATCTGTTCATTTCATATACAGGTACTCTAAAGACAGTTTGATGATTTCTTACAAAACTGAACACACTCTTGGCATATGATACAGCAATTGCACTCTTGTTCAGCATAGGTGGAAACTTACTTCACACAAAAAAACTACATATAAATGTTTACCAACGTTTTATTTAGAATTGCTGTAACTTAGAACCAACCAAGAAGTCTCTCAGTAGGTGAACAGATATATAACCTTATGTACATCTAGACACTAAATGGATTATAAATCATTAAAAGAGCTTAACACTAAAAAAGCTGTTGAGCCACATAAAACACAAATTCTTAAGTATACAACACTAATTCAAAGAAGTCCATGGGAAAAGGGTATATCCTACATGATTCCAACCATATGACATATAGAAAAGGTCAACCTTTGGAGTCAAATAAAAGAAATAAAATAATTATGTACAAGGGGCTGGGATGGAAAAAGAGGCAGAGGGATGAATAAATGGAGCACAGCGGATTTTTAAGGTCATGAAAATACTATGTATAATACCACAATCGTGAAAATATGCTATTATACATTTCTTTAAATTCACAAAATGTATACCGCCTAGAATGAGACCTAAAGTGAACTATAAGTTTGGGATGACAAGGAAGTGGTAATACAGGTTCATCAGTTGTAATCAATATAATACTCTGATGGGAATATTAATAATGGAGAGGTTTTGCACCTATAGAGACAGGACATACATGGAATATCTCTATCTTCCTCTTAATTTTGCTGTGAACTTATGGCAGCATATTAAATTTGCCATGTTGACTTTTGTTTTTAAAATAAGTGTATATGGTGGATTAGTAGCTGAGGAATTGATATAGCAGCAGGAACTGATATAGTAGCGGGAATGAATATACAGTGCAAGTTTCCATTTTCAGCCTTTACCAGTTACAGGACCTATAGATAAATAAATTGTGGAGCTAGCAAATGTGTGCTACCAAGAATACTGTATGTGGCAATTCTCTCAACTATACTTAGGTAGTTTAAAAGCTTAATTTCATTTGTAATATACACATGATGGTTTCCAAGGCATTTGTATGAAAATATCCTCATTATAACAATACAATTGGAGTTCATTTCTAAGCTTTGTCCTCTGCCCAAGGAATTCTATTTACATACACAGTTTAAGAATTAAAGTCAAACAAACTGAAACTGGAAAAAAAATTGTGAAAGTATATCACCAGCTTTCAAAACAAGTGAAACTTGAGATTATGACACTATAATTGAAAGAAACAACCTAAAATGGAACTACACACACACACACACACACTCCAAATATATATATTTCAATTATATATTATATATTTCGATTATAGATGTACATATATTTCACTCCTGTGAACAAGAATTACATAAAAATAGCCTTATTTTTTTTAATACATGCTGAAACACTTTCACACCAGTTTCTATTGAAACTTACTAAATCCCAAAACGGCAAAGTTTAATTTATAAATGATCTTAATATTCTATTTCTGTCAAAATATTTTATTAAAGTCACAGGTAACTCTTTCAAAGAAGAAAAAACAAACCTCTTCTAGGCACAGTATAGAAACCCATCTGCTTAGAGGTGTTGGTTGGATATGGCAAATTACATCTGCAAGGCTAGCTGCAAGTGCTCCCTAATGAAACTCAGTATGTTGATTTTGACCCAAACACTCTAACAGATTGGATCTGGCTATAGTAGAGATCTTCTCTCTTTCCATGCAATTTAAATCAGATGACACATTTCAACAAACAGTCCCTTATTTTAACTTTAGAAGTCCATGTGAAATATATAAAAAGCATTAAATCTATAATGATTACTCTTCTGGTTCATCTTATTAATCATTTCTGTTATGCTTTTCTTTCATTTTCTAAAAGTTCTTAATTATCAGGAATTCTTTTTCAAATATTTATTGATCTTAAAACTAACACTAACTAAGTTTAATTTTTTTTTTTTTTTTTTACTCTTCCATTCTCCATTCAGACACCCAAACGTATTTACTATGGACAGCTTTAAAACTTGATGCGGACTACAAGTATACAGTGAGCTGTTCTGTGCCAGGTGCTATGCTAGATGATGGGAACAGAGCAATGAACAAGATAGATAAAGTTTTCTGTCTCTTCACCATAGTAATATAATTAGATGCTGAACAAAAACAATTTTAACGTAGGATAAGGGATGCACAGTGATAAGTAGGGTGCAATGAGAATACAGAATTGTGGAACCTGATAAATGAGAGACACTTCGCAGCCTGAAGTATGAGAAGGAAGCTTAGAGAAGAAATTAGAAAGGAGGTAGCCATGTTTGTAGTGCCCTGTGATACAACAGTTCTATGTTAGTCCAAAGAACACAGAAAAGTGTACTAGAGCTGGAGTTGGGCAATAACATGCAACAGGAGAGTGTCAGGAAGTACTGCTCAGGGGCTGGGCAGGGCCAACTCTTGCTGGTCTTGTTAAAATACATTTACCCCAAGACTGATAGTAAGCCATGAAAGGGATATCATTTTCAGACATCAAAAGTAAATTACTCTGTATGGAAAAGAGAAAAGAATATTGAAATTTCTTTGATCAGGAGATTAAAAAGGAAAAGAAAAGAGAAAGAGATCTCTTATAGCACAGTTGCTAAGTAAGGGTTCAAAAGAACAAAAATATCTAGGAGACTAATTCCCATTTTAAAATTCATTTCATACAAAGTACACCAGTACCACAGCTTACCTATAGGAGAACATCTTCAGCAAACCTACTCTACATTATGCTTTTATGTGACTCTTTTTTTTTGGTACAGGGGATTGAACTCAGGAGTACTTGAACATTGATCCCCATCCCCCCCCAGCCCAAATTTGTATTTTATTTAGAGTCAGGGTCTCACTGAGTTGCAGTGAGCTATTGAAATAAAATTCATGTCTGTTTAACTTGTCTCAAAATATTGATAAAGCTTTAAGGCAGCAATAAAAAGGTTCCATTTAATAATTTTTTTCTGGGTACATTCACAATGATAATCTTGATTAATTTTTTAAATAATTAAATTTTGTGATCCATTTTCTACTTATGTCAAACAAATAAACATCATATACCAAAATATTTCCACCCAAATAAAAGATTAGAAATACACAACCGCCGTTACGTAGAAAATTATTCTTTGTGGTCCATTTCATCATGTTTCTAAAATACTGATTTCAAAGAATTACAATTTTAATAGCATTTAGAACTCCAGAATGAGAATGATTATCCAGAAAGCCAAAAATAAAGACCAAAATAATTTCTCAGGAGGTATGAAGCAAATAAAAAAAAAAAAAAAGGAAGGAGTAAAAGTTTAACCATATGATATTCAAAAATATCAGAGTCAAGAGGGGATTGATACCGAAATTTTTAATGAACAAAGTTGTTTTCTATAGTTGAACACAAAAGAGTCATTTTCAAGTCCATTTTTGCTTAAGTACTATAAACTTCGTTTCTATTGCTTACAACTACAGAATATTAAGACTTATGTGTACCTAAGTTCCTTCCTTGCTCCCCTGGCTGTCTTATATAATCAACTTTATTTCCTGTATCAGTTCTTAATTTTCTATTCAGTCCTCAAGCCACCATCATATGACTTGTATTAATATCAGCATTCTAAAAGTATTGCAATAAGAAAAATTAGTGACCTAAAATTGTCAAGTTCTCTTGATACTTTTTAGTCCTCATCTTACTGAGCATCACTGCCACATTTACAAATGATCCAATCCTTTGTCTTCCTTAAGACTATTGCTTTGTGGGTCTTCCCCTACTTGACCTTTTATTTGTTGTCTCCAACACATATTTCTTTCCTTTTCATCCCATAAATGTTAGTGCTTTTCCTTGTTATGGTGTGGTTATGAGGTGTCCCTCAAAAGTTCCTATTAACACAAGAATATTCAGAGATAAAATGATTAGATTATGAGAGTTGTTACCTTTGATATCAGTCCCTCTCCCTCCAACCCTCCCTCTCCAACCCCATCCCTCTCTCCAGCTAACCCTGTCCTGCCATGAGCTGAGTAGCTTTCCTTTGATGGGTCCTTTCACCATGATTTGCTGCCTCATCTTGGGCCCAGAGCAATGAAATCGACCATCTATGAACTGAGACCACTGAAACCATTAGCCCCAAATAAACTTTTTCTTCTTCAAGTTGTTCTTGTCAGGTACTTTTGGTTGCAGCAATGAAAAGGCTGACTAACATACCCTTGTTATAAGTGGATCATATTTAATTTGTCACCATATAAGTGATGTTGCTCTCATCTTTTTTTCATATTTTCCTTGCTATCATTCTGTATTTGTAACAAGACCCTCTTTTGAGCTCTGGATCTGCATATGTAGCAACTCATCAGATCTATTTACCTAAATGTCCCTCAAGTATTACATAATGTGCACCATTCCACCTTATACACCAAAACTGACACTCTTCTTTTATTACTAATCATAATATTAACTAAATAACACAGTTATTCAAGCTAAGAAGCCCTGAGATGCTCCTCATATTTTCTTCTCCTTCACTACTTATAACTACTCCAGTCACCAAGTTTGGACACTAATCTGCAAACCTCTTAAATATTTCTTTGTTCTATCCAAATTTATTTCCCAGTTACCACTATACTGGATCTGACACCCATATTTTATTCTAGATAATTTTAATAGCTAGCTGCAATATCTAATTAATTTCCATAACTGCAGTTTTTCTATCTTATCCCACCCTTCCACCTGTCCCTTGTACTTATTATAAAACATTTGCTGAATAACAACAACAAAAAGATGGAGATAAAATAATAGCATCAAAGTAGCAGACTAGAAAAGGGTGGGGGATTGAGACATTTCACATCTGGTCATACATGGATTACTGAAAATATTTACCTATATTCTGAAACCAGGAAAATTACAATGAGGTGGGGGGAAGCATTAAAAGACAAAAGAAACATGTGAATAAGAAACAATATACCAGCAGATAAGACATCACAAATTTTTGTAATGTGGAAAAAGCACATATAAAGAGCAAGTAACCGAGAACATAACATGCAGGCTATAAAGGAACAATGTGCTACATGCCATTAGTCCCTTGACAGGTTCCAATATTCAAAGTACATTTGAAAGAGAATGCAAGAGATATATTGAAAGCAGGACCGCTTGAAAACTAGTAAAAAGGGAATATATACATCCTTTTCCCATCTATGCACAGATATAACAATAAAGAATAAATAAATTTATATATATATATATATATATATATATATATATATATATATGGATTATATGCTCAAATTTTTATAAACATCCTTGAAAATGAGGAAAAATAAATTTATGGCCATTCATAACAAGTTAGTATTTATAATTTTTAAGTCCTAAAGAGGATTTGAATATCTTGAAATAATCTCTTTTCCTCAGGGTAGGTTTGGCCAATGAAAATAACCATATAGCTAAAAAGTTGTTTTACTTTATGTTTCATTTTTGCTTATACACTCATCCTATATTCTCCTAAGGAGCATGAAAAATAGACTCTCTAAGTGTCTACTTGATTCTAGTCCTATCCATCTGGTATGTGATTTTTTTTTTAAGTTCAAAAAAAAACTAAGTTGTTGGTTCTAGAAGAAAAAGAGAATATAATATTTTAAGCTCTAAAGGTACAAACTTCTCTAGTTCTTAAGCCATTCATAATGTATTTGAAGAACAAGATGAAAATAAAGTAATTTATCACATGAAAAGGTCAAGGTATAGCCCTTCACACAAAGGAATAATGAGGATTTTAAATGACTGGTGAAAAGATAAACAATGGTGGGTAGTTCATATCAATCCTTTATAAAATTCATTAGACAAAAGGAGGCAAAATATTCTCATAACATCATTTAAAAGTAATCACTAAGGGTTTCTATTTATAGCAACATAGTAGACACAGTGCCCTAGATGATCTTTTCAGTAAAACACAAAAGTGATGAGTATATAATTTTATTTATATATTGCATACTATGGTTGAAATTCATATAGTTTATTTTACACACTATGTCTCTTGGAAGTTCATTAATGAATCTCCCTAAAAAGGATTTTTAAGGTCAGAGACTGAGGTAAACAAAGTAAATGACTGAGCCACTTAAAGGGTGTTAAATTGAGCATCCGTATTCACAACTAACTCCGATTTAAGATAGTCCATTTGTAGTTCTGAAACTAATGGAACATAAAGCTAGTGTACAAATAGTTATAATGTTAATGATATCATAAATGAAAAAGATTGTCCTATTTTTCTGCTTTCTATATGACTACAAGAAATCTTAACTTTGAATAAAGGAAAAATTATAATCACAACCACAACTCAGCCATAATTTATAAAAGGCTGTAGCTTGAATTTTTATTATGTAGGTGTACAGAAATCTCTAACCAAGAATTTAGTTTCAAGTGATTCTGACCTTGTAATGGTTTAACATAGCAAAAGTAAATTCACACATCCACAAAAGGAATCTATCAGGCTTTTCTTCAAAAAGATCCTATAGCAAAATTTCCAGTGAAAATAACCAAGAAAATAAAAAAAAAAACTATAAGGAAAACATAGGTAATACTAGGCACAGCAGGCAAGAGTCAGTAGATCATAACAACTTTTGCTCATGTACATATGAATAAAATAAAGTTGAAAATAGTCATAAGGAGGTTTTTCTTAAAGAATCAAAATGAAAACCCTATTTATCATAGAAAAAATTTAAATTCAATAAATAACATACTATAAAGTTCAAAGTAGAAAAACTAATTCATGGTTTTATACTTCAAAACATTATTTATGTCTGAGGAGAAAAACTGACTGGAAAAGGGCTAGAGATTACCTCAGAGCTCGGGCTATTCTTGATCTTGATTCAGGTGCTGGTACCATGTATGGGTTTACGTTATGAAAATTATTGAAAGTATACACTAAGTGCTACACATTTTTCTTTCTTAAATATTAGACTTCTATAAAAGTTTATACAAAACCCATGTACAACTTTAAGAGTAGATAAAATGAGTACAAAGAAAATTAATGAACTTGAGAAAAAGATTAATGAAACTAACCAGTCAGAATGCATCCCAGCAAGTAATGGATGTGTGTGTGTGTGTGTGTGTAATTGTAGAACTCATAAAAAGACACCAATAGTAAAAATTTAAAACACAAACACAAATTCTTAACATGGCCAGAAGGAAGGGACAAACTGGCTTCAAGGAAATGCAAAATGACAGTGGTCACTCAAGAGGCTAATGAAAAGCAGGAGTCAGAACAATAGCATCCATGAGGATGAAAACAACTATGAACAAGAAATACATGAAGAAAAATATCTTTCAAAAAGGAAATCGAAATAAAGAGTCTCAAACAAATAAATTTAAAACTATGCTCACATCAGACCTTATATAAATGGATTCTAAAGGAAGTACCTGTAGCAAAAATTAAAATATCTGAACTAGAAAGAGGAAATGGCTGTGAAAAGAAATGAATACTATGTACCTGGCATAGGGGTCATCAAGTAATAGCCTAAGATGAAATACAATCAACCATCAGATTTTGTCAAAAAAGTTTTACTGGAACACCATCATGCTGATTCATTGAGGTATTGTTTATAGCTGCTTCTGTACCACAAATTTTGAACAGTTGCAAAAGAAACTAAAAAATGAAAAATTTATTTACCTTATGATTCTTTACTGAAAAAGTTTTCTAACCCCTGAACTAGTTTTATCTGTGTGTGTGTGTGTATATGTGTGAAACTAAACAACGATATTATAATATAATACTGATAACTTAATTTAACAAATTAAAAATGTATACTAGGGGGCTGGGGTTATGTCTCAGTGGTAGAGCACTCACCTAGCACATGCGAGGCCCTGGGTTCAATCCTCAGCACCACATACAAACAAATAAATAAAGATATTGTTTCCGACTAAAACATAAATATTAAAGAAAAAAATTTTAAAAAAAGAAAAGAAAATCAGGGCTGGGACTGTGGCTCAGTAGAAGAGCATTTCCCTAGTGCAGCTGAAGGTACCACATAAAAATAAAGGCATTGTGTCCACCTAACTAAAAAAAACACTTAAAAAGAAAGAAAGAAAGAAAGAAAGAAAATCAGTGAGAAACTAAAAAAACTAAAAAACAAAAACAGTTAAAAAAATCAGTGAGAAACTAAAATGACAACCCACAGAAAGGGAGAAAATAACTGCAAATTATATACCTCAAAGTGGTCTAGTATCCAGACATTAAAAAAAAAAAAAAACTATTATAGCTTTAAAAAGCCAAATAACACAACTTGAAAATGGACAAAACTTGAACAGAAAAAAATACTTCAATAAAACGATATACAAATGACCAATCAGAACATAAAAAGATGATCAAAATCACTAGTCACTAGGAAGATACAAATCAAAACCATATGATACTACTTCACAGCACTTAGGATGGCTAGAACTAAAGCAACAAAACAGATAATTACAAATGGTGACAAAGATGTGGACAAATTAGAACCCTAATGTATAATCATAGTGATTGTAAAATGGTGCAGACAAGTTGGTCAACACTGGCAATTTCTCAAAAGCTTAATCATAAGAGTCACCATATTACCCAGCAATCCCCCAACTAGAAATATACCTAATTTCTGTAATAAGAATAATTCTATGACATCTGCATTATATTTTAAAAATCTGTTCCATGTCTAATGTTGTATTTTAATAAAAATCCAGGGACAGTTATTTTAATCTTACAAAAGTTGCAGAGTTTGAAAAAAATTAGGGAGCATTCCACAACTCACTTCGAAAGATAAATATAACCTTGATACTCTATACAACAGCTGTTGTAATATAGAATTCCTAAAATCCAAAAGAAAATAGAAAAGAATGAAGTATATCAAAGATATTAGAGAAAGGATCCTTCTATCAAGCCAAGGACTACACACAAAGAACTTAAAAAAAAAGTTGTCTTTAACTATTAGAATTCTATGATTTTTTTACGATAATGATATTCACATTGTAAAGGACCAACACTAATATGTAGCAGTAAATCCTTTTTATTTCTTATGAGAAAAATGGATTTTAATGAAAATTTCAGAAAGGAAAGAGAAATTAACAACAAAGTTGGAGTCAATAATTGCACAACCTGTCTACTCTTCAGTGAGATAGTACCTACAATAATTTGAATGACATCAGGATTCATATATTTACACCCTAATAATATGAACAAGGTGTTGACCCATTTAGCACTGTCAAAAATTTGAGCCTTGTTATTAAAATATAGAGTCACATTATTTACTTTGTGACTCAAAACTTTCTAAGGTTCACATTTTGTTTGAAATGAATATGTCAAAGTTCAAAAGGGTATATATTTTCAACATAAAACACTACAATGTAAAAAAAATCAAGAATGTACTGAGAAAAGAACCATGGTTCCAATCACTGCACAATCATCTACTTTGTAAATAAATGATTAAAGTTATATTATGCTTGATATAAATATTAATTTCACTACTCATGTATAATATATTCATTCATAACTCAAGAGGCTTTGATTAAGATCAACTCTTATAATTCTTAGTTCAGCAAACACACAAAAAAACCAACTTTCTTCAAGTTAAATTTAACAATTATATTATATTGCACAGGTACTTTAATAGACAATTAAATTTTATATATAAATATCTGACTATGACTAAAAGGTATTAATGTCAATAAATGACATCAGTCAAGAAAATCTTTCAACAAGAAGCCTGACTTACATATATACTGATGAAGTAAAAGAAACCTAAAAATATCAGTAAAAAAATATTAATCCTGGGAAGATTTTTTTTTTTTAAACATACCTTCTTCCAGAATAGGTCGTGGGATAACAAATGGAATTTCCTCAAGAGGTTCCATATATTTGTGACCAGCACTGATAATCTTAATTTGAGGCAAACAGAGGACAAGTGTTCCTGGCATGCTGGTTTGTCCATGGTACCAACTTCTTACAGTTCCAGGAATATCACCAGATACAATTGTACTTGGAGAAGGCAGGCTATCATTTGGAATGAAGACACAACAAGACTGAACTTCAAGCTAGAAAAGCAAAGCAGAATTAAAATTTTGTATCAGACCAAACATTCCTTGAAAACCTGATATCGCTATCAGAATAAATAGGCAAAGCAAAAATTAAAATGCGTCCTACATGTCTCTATTGAGTTATATTTTACTCAACAAACACTTGAAAGGCTATTATTTTCATGCTACAAACTTGATCAAAAGCACCCAGTAAATGACATGAAAATAAAACTGCCCTTCTACAATTCTTTCCAAGAAACATGATTCAGTTACATAAATGTTCTGGCAAAAAAGGTGAGAAAATTCTCTTTCTCTTGCAGTTCATTATATTCTGTTAACACCAAACAGAGAGGCAAAATTAAAACGATTTCTATATGAATTGGGCCCTAATATTTTTACTTTTCTTATAGTTTATTAACTATAAGAAAAAATGTTTAAAACATTCAACTAATAGCTCTAGACAATCATTAAAGAACACAGTTATAGGGGCTGGGACTGTGGCTCAGTGGTAGAGTGCTCACCTGGCACGTGCAAGGCACTGGGTTCAATCCTCAGCACCACGTAAAATAAATAAATAAATAGATTTTTTTTTAAAAGAATACAATTATACCACGTATTTTCTATTTTCATATACACAGATTCAAGTATATATATGTATATACAGTATATCATATTTACCATATAAAGTGGATATATAAGTCTAAAGAAGACGATTTGAAAATCACTTTCTTGATTAGTTCATTCTTAAATTATTACTTCAATTGTGATTTTATATGAAATTTTTATGCTCCCTTTCCAACCCTCACAAGGCCCTTAAGACTATGCAAGCACAAATCAAAAAATGAGTTTGAGTTCCTAATTCAGAAGCAACAGATTAAAATCTATTAGTCTTAGCTCTTACAAAGCAATAGTTGCTCAAATTTTATTAAATTGCCTCACTAGCCTAGCATATTTTCATTATTTGTTAAGCAAATACAAACTATAACACTGACTTTCTAGAAACTGTTTGGCATTCAAATGTGATACTTAAATTATGATAAGAAATACTTTTGCTTGATAAATTCTTGGATACTCTAGGAAGTCTCAAAGACACTATTTTATAAACTATAACTAAAGATAGAGTAATATTTCCCTTTCTAAGGGTTAACACACTCCTTAGTGAGAATATAATTACATGTAACAGGTTTAGAATTCGTTGATATGATAAACAATTTTGCAGCCCATAAATAAGCAAACCTATTTGTGCTTACTTCACATATATGGCCAAAGATAAACTAATGAATTCAGTGAAGAAAAAGACACTTAAAATTTTTAAATGCTTTAACATACTTCATTAATGTTAAATTGTGTGGTTTAAAATGGCATACAAATTGCATATTTTCTATTAATTCTATTAATTTCTATTAAGAAGTCAAAATATTAAGTATAAAATATTCAACAATTCATATAGATACTGATGCTATGTTGAAAATGCTCTGAACAACTTGAGGTCATTGGTTTAATTTGCTATAATTTACAAACATACACATCTGTGTCTGTAGAAACAAATTTTAATTAGCCAAATTTTTCAAAACCATAAAACATTACAAATTCCACTAAATCAAAATTCAATTTTTTTTCCATCAAATTTAAACAATCTGAACTATATAAATAAAATCAAAAGCATGCTGGCATGAGCTAAGCAAAGACTCTAAATGATAAACATTCTAAATACAATATATGTTGTCAGGATTCCCTTTATGATAACAATCAAAACATAGATATAATCCAAATTGTTCAAAATTATTATAAAGTTACATCTATGATATATACTGAAGTTATCATATAAATCTTTTTACACTTTTAAAATAACTGTTAAACTGTATGTCTAAATAGTAGTTTTAATGTAAAATCTTGAGTGATTTATAGTACTGAATATAAATCTGCAGCAGTAAATTTTACATTAATGTAAGGATCTGACAATCCAAGGGAAAGAAAATGAAGTAATCTGCCAGTAAGAAGTCCTCAAGCCGGGGGTCAGATCATGTTCATGGAAACCATCTGGTTGGGACCCTCTGAGCCACACCACACACAAATGATCTTTTAAAAAAATATCCTATTCATTAATGCATCACAGCTGCACTGAGTGTTACTTCATTTTTCCATGGCAACATCCTTTCTGTTTCAAGGATCTTGTTTCAGTTTTGGTAGCAACGTGCTCTTTTGCCAATATTGAACACATTCATGTGTTAAAGTGAAGGGATTATTACAAATTTTTGAAGTAGAATCACCTCTATTTTGATTCCTATTAGGTCAAGGGCTACATATCTGAAGTATCACATACTGAGGATAAAGTAATAAAGTAAAAACTATTTGGTATTTTTACTTTACTAAAAGAACTTGACTTAAAGTTTAAAGTTTATGTACCAGTTGAAAAGACCTATGTCATTGTGTTTCTCCTCCACCCTATATGTGAAGTTTGGAAACCAGCTTTTTCTTTTTTTCCCCCCTGATTTATGTGCTCTATAATTGGGTTGCAAACCAGTTTTTAAAAGCAGAGGATAAGTTTCAATTACAAACTTGTAATTTCAAATTACAAAAAGTTTTCTTTTTCTTACTTTTCTTTTTTCTTTCTTTCTTTTTTTTTTTTTTTCTGGTACTTTGAATTGAACCTAGGGTCTCATGAATATTGAGCACTCTACCACTGAGAAACATTGTGAACCAGTAATCAGAAAATCTTAATTAGTCACTGGCCATCATGAAAAAATACTTCATTTGTAAATGTTGCTTATGCTGTATCATATTTCCACCCTTGTAAATAACATTACTGTTTTCTATTCCCAAATAAGATATTGTTTTTTACCTAAAATCTGAAATTTTAGTGGCAATTATATTTTGCAAAATTTTTAGAAAATAAGATATTGTCTATATAAATGTATTTCACTTCAAGGAATAATTTCAAATGAGAAAAATAAACATCAGAGTTTGTAGTTCATTCATATTTTTCTTTTATTCAAAGATTTTTTTAATATCTACCATGAACTAGGGTGAAAGTCATGTATACAGAAACAAAAGACACATTGCAATTCTCAAAGAGATTAAAATAAGAGTTTTCAGTATTAATTTCCTTACAAAATTTCTCATTAGAAAGTAAGCTCTAGGTAGTCAAATTACTAGGCTATTTTGTTCTCTCTATAGTATTAGTAATTGTTCAGGTACCTAGCCTGTACTAAATATTCAAAAAATAATTGTTAAATAAGTGAACATGATTATTACAATCATCAGATATTAAAATAATTGCTTCATGCATGTTGTTCATAATTTCATTCTATAGAAGCAAGGTCTAATAAGGTAGTTAATAACACTGACTTGTCAGTCAGATGTGTTCAAAAACTCCAGATGCAGAACCTTTCACAAATCTCTATGACTTCCATTTCCTCATCTATAATTTCAGGATATCATGGCATTGCTATAAATATTTAATGTGATACATATCACCTAAACATTTTTAAAGTAAATATAGTCAATAAACAAACACTAAGCACCTATTATTTGTCATATCCAATATCCTGGCCTTCATGGATTTACAAAAGATGTTCGCAGTGCATTTAAAAATGCTGTTGATGGGCTGGGGTTATGGTTCAGTGGCAAAGCACTTGACTAGCACATGTGAGGCACTGGGTTCAATCCTCAGCATCACATAAAAATAAATAAACAAACAAATAAATAAAGGTATTGTGTCCATCTACTGCTAAACATACTTTTTAAAAAATGCTGTTGATCATCAATGTTTGTGGAGGCTTCCAAAATTACATTTATACTACAACAAGTGTATAAAACTAACCCAAATCATGTATCCTAGTTGAAAATATTTCAATGTATTATGAAAATATTTTGGGTAAGAAATCTAAGTATAGTCATCTTGAGGTCTACATTTTAAAATCCTCAAAATGAACCTTTGTTATCTTACTTTTCAGAGTGATTATTATAAATCAGTTTATGATAAAAAAAATTTTTCCCATAAAAATCTGTCAAAGGAAGACACGAAAAATTTCCTACATTTCAATTCCAGACTTCCTCCTTCTAAAAATTACCACACAATGGCTGTTACTTGTTCAATGATTATAAATAAGAATGTAAGTCTCTACAAAACTGCCAGCATTAAATGTTTAAAAAACTTGCTTTTATAATTAATATGACTAATAGTTCATCTGTCTGGCCTGAAATATCTACTCCTATTTGATGCTGAAAATAATTCAGGCAAGCAACATGATTACTTCATTACTGGTCAGGCTCCAGAAGAAATTTCCTAGGAGACAGAATTCAATTGGCCAAGCTTAACTGGTTATGGTGCTTTGCTTGAGTCACTCTGACACACGAATCAGAATAACACAAAATATGGGAAGTAGTCCCCTAAAAGAATAACAGAATTACTAGGAAGAGATCAAGGTAGATTGGAGACTACTAAACATCCAAAACAAATGAACAAATAAATACTAAAAACCCAGAAACTGCTACAGAATAGTAAGGCAATGACATGAACTTCAATGTATACGACCAAAAAATGAAACAAACGTTTAAAAAAAGAAAAACTGAGCCTGGCAAGAAGAAATAAAATATTCTTCTTTCTTTAGAATTCAAGGCCAGAACATTTTAATTTTATCAACTTCATGGCACTGCTTATTATAGGTCTGTAGAATAACTATGTAGCCTTTTGAGTTTAACAGATAGGATTTTTGCTGATGAGTAGATAGAGAATAATTGCAAAGAATGAATTAATGACAATCTATTGTTAAAAGCCATCCAAACAAAATTCACATAAAAAAGACTATCTTAAGACCACATGTATTATTATAAAATAATCCATTATAATTAAGTATGAAAGTTCCATCTTCTCTCTTAAAAACAGTTTATAGCAAATATTGCTAATATCTTTATACAAGTTTTTCGATCTTTAGTGGAAGAGAATATTCTTAGTAATTACCAACTTTGGCCCCCAAATGAACTCTGATCCCAAACACGTTCACTTGTTCAAACTTCCAACTGAAAGAATAATCCTTTGATGACTTTAAGTTATGATATTGTTTTATCTGATGACACCTTCATGTTTTTCTGTTTTACATTTTGTTTCACGAAACATCTTGGAAAATGGTCAGTATTTTTCCAAAAACTCAAGAATGTTTGAGTCTAGATTTTAATTATTTAATCAGAATCTACTTTATATCTCTTTTTTCCCCAAGAAAACAGTATATTGTGAATAAATTTAACAAAAGATGTGAAAGACCTCTACAATGAAAACTACAACACGCTACAGAAAGAAATTAAAGAAGACCTTACAAAATGGAAAGATCTACCTTGTTCTTGGATATGCAGAATTAATATTATCAAAATGACCATACCACCAAAAGCACTATACAGATTCAATGCGATCCCAATCAAAATTCCAATGACATTCCTTATAGAAATAGAAAAAGCAATCAGGAAATTCAAGTGGAAAAATAGGGGACCAAGAATAGCCAAAGCAATCCTTAGCAAGAAGAGTAAAGCTAGTGGCATCACTATTCCAGATCTCAAAACTGTTGGTATTGGCACCAAAATAGAACTGTAGACAAATGGTACAGAATAGAGGACACAGAATTTAGCCCACATAACTATAGTTATCATCTTATAGTAGACAAAGGCGCCAAAAATGATACTGGAGAAAAGATAGCCTCTTCAACAAATGGTGCTGGGAAAACTGGACATCCACAAGTAACAAAATGAAATTAAACCTCTCTCTCTCACCATGCACAAAACTCAACTCAAAGTGGATCAAGGACCTAGGAATTAAACCAGAGACCTTGCTCCTAATGGAAGAAAAAGTACGCAAAATCTCTATCATGTCGGATTAGGTCCAAAAATTATTAATAAGACTCCTATAACGCAAAACTTAAAACCAAAAATCAATAAATGGGATGAATTCAAACTAAAAAGCTTCTTTTCAGCCAAAGAAACAATCAGTGAGGTGAATAGAGAGCCTACTGAATGGGAGCAAACCTTTACCACAAGCACATCACATAGAGCACTAATCTCTAGGATTTATAAAGCACTCAAAAATCTTAACACCAAAAAAACAAACAAACAAACAAACAAACCACCGAATAACCCAATCAATAAATGGGCCAAGGAACTTAACAGACACTTCTCAGAAAAGGATATACAATCAACCAATAAACATATGAAAAAAATGTTCAACATTTCTAGTAATTAGAGAAATGCAAATTAAAACTTCTCTAAGATTTCATCTCATTCCAATCAGAATGGCAGCTAACAAGAATACAAACAAAAATAAATGTTGGCAAGGATGTAGGGGAAAAGACAAACTCATACATTGCTCGTGGGACTGCAAATTGGTGCAGCCAATCTAGAAAGCAGTATGGGGATTCCTTGGAAACTTGGAATGGAACCTCCATTTGACCCAGATATACCACTCCTTGGTCTATACCCAAAGACTTAAAAACAGCATACTACAGGGACACAGCCACATCAATGTTTACAGCACCACAATTCTCAAAAGTTTAAGTGGAACCAACCTAGATGCCCTTCAGTAGATGAATGGATAGGGAAATTTTGGTATATATACATAATGGAACATTACTCAGCATTAAAAGAGAATAAATTCATGGCATTTGCAGCTAAATGGATGAAGTTGGAGAATATAATGCTAAGTGAAGAAAGCCAATCCCCCAAAACCAAAGGCCAAATGTTTCCTTTGATATGAGGATGCTGACTCATAATGGCTATAGTTGTGTGCATGGGAGGAATGGAGGAATTTTAGATAGGGCAAAAAGGGAGGGAGGGGAGGGAGGGGAAGGGAGGAGGCAAGGGGGTAAGAATGATGGTGGAATGACTTAGACATCATTACCCTAAGTACATGTATGAAGACACGAATGGTGTGAAAGTACTTTGTGTACAGTCAGTAACTTGAAAAATTGTGCTCTTTATGTGTAATATGAAATGAATTGCATTCTGCCATTATGTATAACAAATTAGGATAAATAAATAATTTAATTAAAAAAGAGGTGTTCCACCCATGATATTTCATATCTGGGCACATGGGTTTTTTCCTGCTAGACCACAAGAACTAATGTTTATTTTGTCTCCTGAACATATAATAAGACACATAACAGAAAGCAGGAGCTGAATATACAAATTAATGAAAGGAATAATAAATGGAGAGAAAGATTACATACTGTGATGTATTATTAATCAAATTGCTTTTTTAAATAATAAGTTTATACTAGAGTGTTAAAAGATTAACATGTTCTTTATTCTTGGGTACTTCTATTTCAACAGGAATATTTTATAACTCTAATAATTATCACAAAGGACATACAGAACTTCAGAAAGCCAAGATTATATTTAGCAGCATACTACTTTCTAGAAATTTCTCATATTACATTCTACCTCCTCAGGGCTACCACTGAGAAGTGTACAAGTAATTAATTTGAAAGACACATAAGATCCAAAAGATCTGTATAGTCCCATCATAGTAAAACTTCACATATGTAAGTATCAAATATATAAATACATTGTGTATGTGTGGGTATACAAATGAATGTAGGCTAAATTTGTTTTCCAATATTTTTCTATCAAAACACTTCTACTAGAACAGAGCAGGAAAACTGTACAGAAGAAAAAAAGAAGATATGCAACTTAGAAAAGCTACATACTAAAATCAAAAGAAAGCAATTTATATATGTTTAAAAACCAAAATTAAAGAGAAAAGTTTTCTATGAAAGTGTATTAATCATCAAAAAAGTCTCTGGAAAGAGGCAAAGTATGTTTTTCCTAGTAGAATTTGTAAGTCCCAATTTAGCAAAAAATACTACTAATCTTACACACATCAAGCTTAGTGTGCTAGAAAACGCCTGAGTTATAAGGAAAAGCACCAGGGAGTGATCCAATAATATTTGAATTATTCCTTTCTGTCATGAAATATTATTTGTGTCAAGCCATAACTTACAATTTCAAATTGTACTATGATCAGATAAGCTCCCTGTTACATCATTACAGTAGAAAGATGTCCTCTTAATTTACTCATGTTTAGAACTACTAACTCATTAATTCAATATTTAAATTGTCTTGAATACTAAATACATCACAGATTACTTTTAGTAGAGAATTACTAAAATAATATATAACAAGATTTGTGAAATATGGATCAGAAATAAAAATTACTTATTTTATTGGCAATTTAACACATACAAAATATCCAAAGCACCTATAGGAGCACATAAGATTCTGGGAGGCATTGTGGAGAAACAAATAGGCAAGGTTTACTTTCTTATAAGTACAGACTGGAGCAAGCTAAGAATACAGATTGAGTTTGATCAAATTGAGAAAGAATATGTGACTGGTAGAACTGCCATGAAGTATTCTCATTTTCATCAGTAATGGGTTTCCACTGACAATAAAGATGTTAGCAAAAGAAAAACTATATGTTATTAAGCTACATGAAGCATAGGAGATCTACCTTGAAGGGATAATTATGGGTATGGGAGTGGAAGTTGAGTGATTTACAATGAAAGAGATGGTAAGGAGACAGTGTTTTATAGAAAGACTAACATTGACTATATGTGTTCAGCACCACCTTAGAGTAATATGTATTTCCGGCTTCTATAATCACAATGTAAATGAAACTGATGTTTTCACATTTATGTAGATCTTTCCTATATGTTGTCATCACTGCACTAATGGATGTTGCTGGGGAGAAGGAGATTTGAATCAACACAAGGAGTTATTAAGATATAATTAACAATAAAAGACTGCATGTGGTGTGAGACTGGTGAGACTTAGCTGATACTTGTGAAGGCATATTCCTACAAACCAAAGAGTCAGAACAACGCTACTGTGAAGAAATGACAAGGCACCTTTACTCAGACAGAGTACTCTTCTTTCAATTTTCTCATGAGCAGTCTGTTCAGAAAAAGAGAGGCTGTAAAGAACTAACCCAGGTTACTAGCTCTTGTATCAATATTATTTAAAATACACACTCTCACTGTCATTTTACAAATGGAGACATATAAAAAGCATTAGTTACAGGTGAATTTAAATGTAGCAATTAATCTGACTATATTACTGTTATGCTATAAAATGTGTCCGTATCTGTGTGCATTAGCTTTCTGTGCTGTATAACAAATCACCAAAAATATGGCAGATAAAAACAATATGCATTTATTATTCTGCAGTCTCTGTAGGTCAACAATCTGAGTATGGCTTAGATGGGGACTCAGACAGACTTTCAAAAAATTACTATTAAGTTTGCCATCCGTATTTTCTCCTAGAAGCTAACCTAGGGAAGAATACACTACAAAGCTTACCGTGTGTTGGCAGAGATAATTTCACCACATGTTTAGGATTAGTGTGAGTATAACACAGACAAAGTACTCTTAGAAAATGACTGAAATTCCATTTAAGCAATGAAGTTTTTTGTTAAAGCTCTTTTATTTTGATTAAGAGTCACATGTTGTTTGAATGCTGTATTTAATTGGAAGTAAAGGGAAAAGAAACTGAGAGCCAAGTGTATATTTTTCCTCAATAGTTACTGTCCAACATGTTTACTCTTTCTGGAATACTTCATTGCTTCCTGTAAAACCAAGATTTTTATCTGTTATTACTTCTCTCCAGCTAAAAGAACACCCTTTTCTGTAGAAATAAAGTTCTCTTTTCATGTATTTATTGCGATATGTGTGTGTTTTCTGAGATTCTTAAATTAGGGCTTGCTTGTCAAATGTAAATTTGAAATGTCAGCTTTGAGGGCTGAAAATTACTGTAACTTTTTAGGTCTTATAGTTTGCTCTCATTGCTAAGGTGGGAAAAATTTTCTTCTTTAACTTTTTGCATCTTAGGCAGAACGAAAAAACCCTAATAGTTAGTATATTATTGTTTGTTTCACATAAAATTTCATAAAGATGTCCCTAGCATTGGTCTTCCATATTGTATACAGAGGAAAGATTCTATATAAAACCTGTAATTTGCAACTGTTCAATTACTTTTATCTAATTCCTATGAGATCAGACTATCATATAATTAAATATATTTTCACCAGTTTAAGTATCATCTGGAAGGAGGATAATTTAAAAAAGATGATACACATTTCAAAGTGAAAATCAATAAGAAAATTTAGTAACAATAAAATAAAGAAATAACTAATAATTTTCATATTTAAATTTATAATTAGGTAAGAAAGCAATTAGATAACACTTTTAGGTTAATTTAATTCCAATTAATAATCTATATCAGTTATACTAAGTGTGATTTTGCACTGAGTTTTAAAATCTTTAATAATATTTAAAAAAAACAAAAACTAGAAAGAACAAAAAATTTTAAAGAAGAATCTCAAAATGTGTAAATTTTTATACGGCATATGTTTCATATAATTTTGTTGATACTAAGTAAAGTACCAACAGTTTTCAACTAAACTGTGGAAATGAGATAGTTTACATGAGTGTTACTTGTGTGACAATTTTTACCAATGTTAATAATGTAAAAAATTAAAAATACTATTACAGAAACTAGAGTCATATCATAAATTTTATTTTACCTGTAGTGTGAGACTCTTCACTGCATTCCATACTATTCCAATAAATTCTTTCATTCTTTCTTCAGGACTTCTACAGCCCTCAGATATATTAAACATGGCTTTCACAGGAACTGATAAGGGTCGGGATTCTAAGGATAAAAATGATTAATTATTTGACAGATGTATAACTTTTAATTTCACAAAACTATAAAGAAAGTATTTCAAGACTATTTCCTTGCTTAAAATATCACCTCTATATGAGATTATAAAAGTCTTGTTTGATCATTTTATCTTATAGAATTACAGTTTTTCACAATATTCAAGGTATTCGTAACTGGAAGGTGGACTTGAGTATGATGTTCTATTTATTGACTACATAGAGAATGCATTTGTGAAATTCATTAAGTTGTAACTAAATTTATTCATTTCTCAGTACGAAAATAATACTTCAATAAAAGAAAACGGACCTTCCCACATGTGAAATTTTCAGATAACAAAACCTTATCTATAGAACCAATATGATAAAGAGATTTTTAAATTAATTAATTTATTTTACAGTAGAATTAAATAATTTATTTTGACATCTTGTACACCAATGGAGCACAACTTCTCATTCCTCTGGCTATACATGGTGCAAAGTCATTCTAGTAACGTAATCATACATGTATATACGGTAATAATGTCTGTATCAAAGTAATTTTCATGTTAACAAAAAGATGAACATAGAAAGCAGATTTTGTAGTAAAATCAAATGTTATATTTTACTCTTACTAAAAATCTGCTCGGGCGGATCCAACATGGCGGCGGGCACGGAGGTATCAAGTCTATGACCTCTCCAGCTGCGCGGGCATAGGGAGTATTATATCGTCTAAATGCTGTTGGCTCAAGATCACTAGGCATTGCTGAGTTAATGTGGATCTGGGGCGAACAGTCTGGGCCTCTCAGAACACACACTGAGCCCGTAGGGGCCGAATTCAGGCTCCCATTCACCCGCATCTCGCAGACAAACTGCTCTGGCTCAGTGCTAAAGAACCCGTGGAAGTCCTGACCCGCCAGCCGCTGCCCGCGAGACTCGCCCGTCGGCCGCCCGCCAGCAGCCCCCACGACTGGGCAGCTAGCCTCTGAGGCGCAGCTCAGCAGGACCAGCGCAGGGACTCTAGGAACAGGTCGGCCGACGGAATTCCTTCCCAGCGGAATCCACTTTAGCAGGTGTGTGACTCCCACCCCCTCCAGATACAAGCAGCCAGGAAACCTCGGGAATCTCGCCGGGGGCGTGTCTGTAGGGAAGCAGAGGGGATTCCCGATCCCCAACTCCCCTTACCACAGCAGCCACACCCAAGGTCTTAGCCGCCAGTTTCCGGGGTCATGTCCACCAAAGGGGTCCGGAAAAATTAAACTGTTGGTCCCCAGATCACTGCACCACAGCACTGGGGCTTAGATGAATGACAGAGAGAGTGCTCAGTCGTTAGGGAAATAGGACACGCGGTGGGGCTGCAAGTGTTACCAGATCTTTGGGGAACTGCCTCCGGTGAACAGGACCTGGCTGGCTGGCTGGCAGGAGGAAGCGGGGGAGGGGCCAGAGAAGTGAAATGGCTCTGGACTAACAGGATTGAGAGACTCCCAGGAGCCGCCTTACAGGGATTGCTATCGGCACATAGAGGGCAGAAGCTCGGCTCGGAGGGCACAGCTCCGCCTACTGGAAGAGAAGAAAATGGATCTCTAAGACTTCAATTTTTTTTTCTTTTCTCTCTTTGTTCTTTTCTCCCCTTTTCCTTCTTTCTTTCTTTCCTGTTTCAAGTTTTTTGTTCTTTCCATTCTCCTCTAATCTATCTATCTCTCTCCTTCTTCGTTTTTAAGAGCACCTACCTTCCCCTACCCCCCAACTTTCATCCCAAGCATTACGTCTTCCATTACGTGTAACTGTCTAAATGCAAATAGGTGAATGTTTTGAGGCTGTCTATATGGCTCCTAGATACCTAGCTACTACCAACACCCTGATCCAATCACCTGTTGGTATCCCCCTTCAGGAGAGCAACCTTCTAAAGTAGCCAAGACATAGGAACCCTCATACCATCATAGCACCTAACCTACACATAAAGTTCTAAGAACAGACAACAAATCACTATATGCATACAGAATCCAGAAGCCTTTTATGAATTGAATGAACCAGCTTTAAAGTACAATAAAGCCCAACATTTCTAGGCATAGACTCTCACCACAAAGGAGAGACAACAGAGATGTACAAAACCAAAACAAATTTATAGGAGAAAGCAGAAACACAGCAGTCAAACAGAGCTGGAAAATAACGTGAACAACATGAAAAAACAAGGGAAAAAAGGATTACAAACAATGCAGGACAACTTAAATCTACAGGAGGACCTAGAGGCATCAGAAAAATGGACAGAGAAAGAACTCAAGGCATACCTAACTCAGATGGAACGGAATATTAGAGAAGAAATGAGACAGCAAGTCCAAGCAATGAAAGTATATTTTGAAAACGAATTAAACAAACAAATTCAAATGGTAAAAAATGAGCTCTACCAGGAGATAGACATTTTTAAAAAAAATCAAACAGTAATCCTAGAAATGCAGGAAACCATAAACCAAATTAAAAACTCAAACGAGAATATTACAAATAGACTAGTACAAGTAGAAGTCAGAACATAAGATAATGAAGACAAAGTTTATCAACTTGAAAAGAATATAGTCAACACAGAAAGGATGCTTAAAACTCACAAGCAATCTATCCAAGAGATATGGGATGTCATAAAAAAACCAAACTTGAGAGTCATTGGAATAGAAGAAGGTATAGAAGTTCAAACCAAAGGAATGGACAACCTATTAAATGAAATAATCCTAGAAAACTTCCCAGATATGAAAGATGGAATGGATTGCCAAATCCTGGAAGCCTACAGGACCCCAAACATTCAAAACCGTAACAGACCAACTCCAAGAGACATAATTATGAAGATATCCAACATACAGAACAAGGAGAGAAAATTAAAAGCTACGAGAGAAAGGAGGCAGATTACATTCAGGGGTAAACCAATTAGGTTAACGGCTGATTTTTCATCACAGATGTTGAAAGCGAGAAGATCCTGGAACAACGTATTTCAAACGCTGAAAAATAATGGATTCCAATCAAAAATACTGTATCCAGCAAAATTAAGCTTCAGATTTGACAATGAAATTAAAATATTTCACGATAAACAAAAGTTAAAAGAATTCACAGCCAGAAAACCAGCACTGCAAGGCATTTTGAGCAAAATACAACAAGAAGAGGAATTGAAAAATAGCACCCAAAACTAACAGTGGGAGGTATCTCAGTAAAGGGGGAGAAACATAACCGAAGAGGAAAAACTAGCCAAACTAAAATAAATAAATAAGTAAACATGACTGGAAGTACAAACCATATTTCAATAGTAACCTTAAATGTTAATGGCTTAAATTCACCAATCAAGAGACATAGGCTACTAACCTGGATTAAAAAAACAGATCCAACAATATGCTGCCTTCAGGAGACTCATATGATAGGAAAAGACATACACAGGCTGAAGGTGAATGGATGGGAAAAATCATACCACTCACATGGCCCTCGGAAGCAAGCAAGAGTAGCCATACTCATATCGAATAAAATCAACTTCAAACCTAAGTTAATCAAAAGGGATAAAGAAGGACACTATATACTGTTAAAAGGAACCATCCACCAACAAGACATAACAATTATCAATATGTATGCACCAAATAATGGTGCTGCAACGTACATAAAACAAATTCTCCTCAAGTTCAAGAGTCAAATAGACTACAACACAATAATTATGGGTGACTTCAACACAACGCTCTCTCCATTAGACAGATCCTCCAGACAAAAGCTGAATAAAGAAACTATAGAACTCAATAACACAATCAATAACCTAGACTTAACCGACATATATAGAATATATCAACCATCATCAAGTGGATACACGTTCTTCTCAGCAGCACATGGATCTTACTCAAAGACAGACCATATACTATGCCATAGGGCAACTCTTAGTAAATATAAAGGTGTGGAGATAATACCATGCACTTTATCTGATAATAATGGAATGAAACTGGAAATCAATGATAAAGAAAGGAAGGAAAAATCCTGCATCACCTGGAAAATGAACAATATGTTACTGAATGATCAATGGGTTACAGAGGACATAAAGGAGGAAATCAAAAAATTCTTAGAGATAAACGACAATACAGACACAACATACCGGAATCTATGGGGCACAATGAAAGCAGTTTTAAGAGGGAAATTCATTTCCTGGAGTTCACTCCTCAAAAAAAGAAAAAACCAACAAATAAATGAACTCACACTTCATCTCAAAACCCTAGAAAAGGAAGATCAAAACAACAGCAAATGTAGTAGAAGACAAGAAATAATTAAAATCAGAGCGGACATCAACAAAATTTAAACGAAAAAAAAACCATTGAAAAAATTGATAAAACTAAAAGTTGGTTCTTTGAAAAAATAAATAACATCGACAGACCCTTAGCCACGCTAACAAAGAGAAGAAGAGAGAGAATTCAAATCACTAACATACGGGATGAAAAAGGCAATATCACAACAGACACCACAGAAATACAGAAGATAATTAGAAAGTATTTTGAAACCCTATATTCCAATAAAATAGAAGATAGTGAAGATATCGATAAATTTCTTAAGTCATATGATCTGCCCAGATTGAGTCAGGAAGACACACACAATTTAAACAGACCAATAACAAAGGAAGAAATAGAAGAAGCCATCAAAAGACTACCAACCAAGAAAAGCCCTGGACTGAATGGGTATACAGCGGAGTTTTACAAAACCTTCAAAGAAGAATTAATACCAATACTTTTCAAGCTATTTCAAGAAATAGAAAAAGAAGGAGCTCTTCCAAATTCATTCTATGAGGCCAACATCACCCTGATCCCGAAACCAGACAAAGACACTTCAAAGAAAGAAAACTACAGACCAATATCTCTAATGAACTTAGATGCAAAAATTCTCAATAAAATCCTGGCGAATCGAATGCAAAAGCATATAAAAAAAATTGTGCACCATGATCAAGTAGGATTCATCCCTGGCATGCAAGGCTGGTTCAATATACGGAAATCAATAAATGTTATTCACCACATCAATAGACTTAAAGATAAGAACCATATGATCATCTCGATAGATGCAGAAAAAGCATTTGACAAAGTACAGCATCCCTTTATGTTCAGAACACTAGAAAAACTAGGGATAACAGGAACTTACCTCAACATTGTAAAAGCTATATATGCTAAGCCTCAGGCTAGCATCATTCTAAATGGAGAAAAACTGAAGGCATTCCCTCTAAAATCTGGAACAAGACAGGGATGCCCTCTCTCACCACTTCTGTTCAACATAGTTCTCGAAACACCGGCCAGAGCAATTAGACAGACGAAAGAAATTAAAGGCATAAAAATAGGAAAAGAAGAACTTAAATTATCACTATTTGCGGGCGATATGATTCTATACCTAGAAGATCCAAAAGGGTCTACAAAGAAACTACTAGAACTAATAAATGAATTCAGCAAAGTGGCAGGATATAAAATCAACACGCATAAATCAAAGGAATTCCTGTATATCAGCGACAAATCCTCTGAAATGGAAATGAGGACAACCACTCCATTCACAATATCCTCAAAAAAAATAAAATACTTGGGAATCAACCTAACAAAAGAGGTGAAAGATTTATACAATGAAAACTACAGAACCCTTAAGAGAGAGATAGAAGAAGATCTTAGAAGATGGAAAAATATACCCTGTTCATGGATAGGCAGAACTAACATCATCAAAATGGCGATATTACCTAAAGTTCTCTACAGGTGTAATGCAATGCCAATCAAAATCCCAACAGCATTTCTTGTAGAAATAGATAAAGCAATCATGAAATTCATATGGAAAAACAAAAGACCCAGAAGAGCAAAAGCAATTCTAAGCAGGAAGTGTGAATCTGGAGGTATAGCGATACCAGATTTCAAATTGTACTATAGAGCAATAGTAACAAAAACAGCATGGTACTGGTACCAAAACAGGCAGGTGGACCAATGGTACAGAATAGAGGACACAGAAACCAATCCACAAAATTAGAACTTTCTTATATTTGATAAAGGGGCTAAAAGCATGCAATGGAGGAAAGATAGCAGCTTCAACAAATGGTGCTGGGAAAACTGGAAATCCATATGCAACAAAATGAAACTGAATCCCTTTCTCTCGCCATGCACAAAAGTTAACTCAAAATGGATCAAAGAGCTTGATATCAAATCAGAGACTCTGCACCTGATAGAAGAAAAACTTGGCTCCGATCTACATATTGTGGGGTCGGGCTCCAAATTCCTTAATAGGATGCCCATAGCATAAGAGTTAATAACAAGAATAAACAAATGGGACCCACTTAAACTAAAAAGTTTTTTCTCAGCAAGAGAAACAATAAGAGAGGTAAATAGGGACCCTACATCATGGGAACAAATTTTTACCCCTCACACTTCAGATAGAGCCCAATATCTAAAATATAAAAAGAACTCAAAAAATTAAACAATAAGATAACAAATAACCCAATCAACAAATGGGCCAAGGACCTGAACAGACACTTCTCAGAGGGGGACATACAATCAATCAACAAGTACATGAAAAAATGCTCACCATCTCTAGCAGTCAGAGAAATGCAAATCAAAACCACCCTCAGATACCATCTCACTCCAGTAAGATTGGCAGCCAGTATGAAGTCAAACAACAACAAGTGCTGGCGAGGATGTGGGGAAAAGGGTACTCTTGTACATTGCAGGTGGGACTGCAAACTGGTGAGGCCAATTTGGAAAGCAGTATGGAGATTCCTGGGAAAGCTGGGAATGGAACCACCATTTGACCCAGCTATTGTCCTTCTCGGACTATTCCCTGAAGACCTTAAAAGAGCGTACTACAGGGATACTGCCACATCGATGTTCATAGCAGCACAATTCACAATAGCTAGACTGTGGAACCAACCTAGATGCCCTTCAATAGACGAATGGATAAAAAAAAATGTGGAAAGATGCAAAGGTTACACAATCTGAAACTCAATTGTACACCGTTTTTAATAAATAAAAGGTTTTTATTTTTATTAAAAATCAAACTACTACTTCCACCTTAAATGTCCTTTCCTCTTAGAAATGTTAACTGATTTTGCAAAATTAGATTTGGTCCTTTCTCTATTATCTGATAAAATTCAAAGAATTATGTATAACATATAATTCTTAGTGGTATAATATTAAAGAAAAATAGCAGCTAAGCAGAGTGATAATGTATAGCAATAAGTGATATTAGTTAGTGGCTGGATTTTTACAATACACTCTCATTTATGCCCAACTATTCTTATTCTTACAGTGAAAAATAATATTTTTGTACATATTTATTAATATGCCACTAGTTGAATTAGACTAAAAAAACAAACACACAAAGTCAAGAACACAGAATTAAGTAACAATATTTTTGCCTCTAAATTTCAATGAATGACTAATACAAAAATATTCCTTTATCTCTTTAGGTAGCACTCAAATCTGGTAACAATTTTTCAAAATCATCATGTCAAAAATTTCTGTTCTCATTTTGAAGGCTTGAGTAATGATGTTAGTGATTAAATGGTTAACTTTAATATTATATTAATATGAATATACTAATGGAACCAAATACTAATATTCAATACCAAACAGTTGTGTTCTTAAAATTCAAGATTTTCAAAATAATCTGTTGCAAATACAATTAAGGAAAAATGCTGGCAAGGATGTGTGTGTGTGTGTGGGGGGGTACACTCATGAATTGCTGGTGGGACTTCAAATTAATATAACCACTCTGAAGAGCTATGACCCAGCTATCCTACTCCGTGGTATTTATCCAACAGAACTAAAATCAGCATACAGTTATATAGCACATCAATATTTATATCACCACAGTTCATTAAAGCCAAGTTATGGAACCAGGCTAGGTGTTCCTCATTCTGTTTAGCTGCTATTTTTGTTTAATATTATACCATGAAGAATTATATGTTATACATAATTCTTTGAATTTTGTCAGATTATAGAGAAAGGACCAAACCTAATTTTGCAATATCAGTTAACATTTCTAAAAGGAAAGGACATTTAAGGTGTAAGTAATAGATTGATTTTGATAAAAATCAAAACTATTGTTTGATTTAAAAAAAGGTGTGCAATTGAGTTTCAAATGGAAAAAGAAAATAGATTAATAGACTAATTGATACAGAAAATATAGTGTATGTACATAATGAAGTTTTACTCCGCCATAAATTAGAATAAAGTTATACATCATTTGCTACTAAATAGATGGAAATGGAGAATATCATGCTAAGTGAAATAAGCCAGGCTCATAAAGCTGAGGATCAAAAGTCTTCTCTTTTATGCTAGAGAGAAATAAGAAATTTTAAAACAGAATCTCATTAAAATAGAATGGAGAACAGTGGAATACAGGAAAGAGATTGAGGAGTGGGAGGAAGAATGGGAAAGGTAAAAAAATTTGGTCATTTTCATTCGGTACTTGCTCTCCTTTCCCATTCCTTAAGGTTGCACCTACACAATGAAAACTTTTTCAGTTCCTAAGGTCTGTAGTAAAGGTTTCTTTCCTTAAAATTTCCTCAGTTCCAAAAACACACATTTCAGGGCACATTTCTCTTTCCATTTATAACTGAAATTTCATCACAAAGAAGTTATATCATGTGTTACTTGCAATTTTCCAAAGCACATAGCAGAGAAATGAGAATTCTTCAAAAACTGAAGATTATATTTGACTGCCTGACTACAGAAAAAATTTACCTCAATATCTTGAGCTAAACTGGAACTATTCTTATCATAATTCAGCATTTTAAACTATATTTAAATTTCTAAATTACTAGGAATATATACCAATAAAAACATACAAAAAGCTGCTAACTTCTTCTGAAAGTTCAATAAGTATCCATGGAAAATCTGAGAGAAAGATTAAAAGTGATAGGAAATCAATTAAAATCAATAAAAGGACAGGGAGTGAAGGTGATTAAACAATGTGATTTGTCTGGCCTTAAATAAAAATATCAAGAGAGAAAAAATTTTGCTCATTCCTATAATAACTACTTATGACATACTTGCTCAATGCCAGGAATCAGTTGTTAGAGTCTACAAACAAAAAAGAGAGCAAGTTACATAAGGCCTGTGACAAACATTCTAGAGGACATGGAAAAAAACCCCAAATAAACAGAAAAGATGTTAAGATTTATGAGGACAAGGAAAGAGGTAATAAGCCTGGGAATCTGGGGGAGAGAAATAGACCTATTTTAGAAAAAATGAGTATTGAAGTTTTCTTTACTGAAAAGGTAACACTTAAACTGAGACCTGGAATATGAAAAGTCCATAGCTATGAGAAGAGCAGAAACAACATAGGCAAAAAGTCCCAGGCAAGAAAAAGCATGATGAGGTCCACAAGGAGAGAGAATCTGTGTAAGCAAAAATGATAAAAGATGGAACAGAATAACGGGATAGAGGTTGTATCAGGGCTAACTCTTCAAGAGATGGTATGCAGTTTGGATTTTATATTAAGAACAATAAGAAGCAACTAACATGTTTTAAGCATTAGTGACATGATCTAATTTGAATCTGGAATAAGATGTCTCTTGCCACCATCTAAACAATGAAGTGGTAACTGAGAAAAGAGGATTAAAGAACATGGTATTACATCAGTAAGGCACCTTAGTACTATTCTCTACAAGAAATAATGTGGTTCTGACTAGGATTGCAGCATACAGACAAATAAAGAGATTCAACATATAATTTTGAAAGACAATGCACAGGAACAGAGATGCTAGGAAGGGGAATCCTGGAGTTATGCCTTGAAGCAACATGGTGACTGGTGGTGAAAGAGAGGTGTAGTTACAGATATATAAAAAGGCAGAGGTAACAAGACCTGTTAGGCTTCAGCAACATATAAGATATTAAGCAGAGATCTGTCAGAAAATAGATAGGAGACACTTTCATTTTTTTGTGTAACTCACCTGGTTTGTTATACTAGTTGCTTATTTCTATTCTCTTTTTTAAATTAAAGAGAAGGAAGAACATCAATGTGAAATAAATGTCATTTTGTATGAATGCATTGATACACTGGATTTTAAGCCAACTTGCAGAAGATCCAAAAGAGAAAAGAAAGAATAAAATCACTCCTCAAGGGCTATTAGATAAAATGTTTCACTATGCTTGAAGTTTACAGATTTCCTTTTAAAATTCAAACACTAAAAATGTGATCTTGATGTTATGAGTTGTGTTTTATAATGAACTTCCACATATATTGATACTATCACTCTAGAAAGCCCCCGGGAAATAATGGCTTTTGGATGCTGCAAGTCGGCGTGACATGGCATGTGAAATTGCATCTCATGCTGAGCCAACCAGGAAAA
This sequence comes from Marmota flaviventris, assembly GCF_047511675.1. Taxonomy (NCBI): domain Eukaryota; kingdom Metazoa; phylum Chordata; class Mammalia; order Rodentia; family Sciuridae; genus Marmota; species Marmota flaviventris. The sequence continues at coordinate 37,243,030 of NC_092512.1, forward strand.
TATATGTCATCACTATGTGACATTCAAAATTTCATCTGGAAGCTATAATCTTGTTCTGACTACTAAAACAGAGTGAAAAGACTGCACACAAAACAACTTGGTTGAATTTTTTTCTGAATTCTTGCCAGATCATATAAAACTAAAAGAGCATACTTATATCCCAAAAAATCCATATCTGAAAATCTTATAATGTACTTATTAACATCACAATGTATCTCAAGGAACTGTACAATTAATTAACATAATGATTCAAATCACATGTTATAACTCAAATTAATGAATTTCTGGGAAAATTTCTTTATAATGAAACCAATAACAGTGAAAATTAATAAATTGTGCAAATCAGAACTGAACTGTTCAAACTGCATACAACAAAAACACATCCTAATGAATTCTAGATAGGGAGAGGGGTGGGAGGGAAAAGGAGGGGGCAGGGGATTAGCATGGATGATGGAATGTGATAGACATCATCATCCAAAGTCATGTATAAAGACACTAATTGGTGTCAACATACTTTATATACAACCAGAGATATGAAAAATTGGGCTGTATACATGTAGCAAGAATTGTAATGCATTCTGCTGTCATTTTTTTTTAAATAAATTGGAGGAAATAAAAATCCTAATTCCTTTCCCCCAAATGAATAAACTGTAGGTTAAAACAAAACAAAAGTTCTTGGAGTGTAGCTCAGCGGTAAAGAGCTTGATTAACATGAATAAGGCCGTATGTTCCATCCCTAGCACAATTTGTCTTAAAGATCTCATATCTTATCTAGATTCTTTCCACCTTCCGTAGTTCATGTGTATAATATCTTCATAATTCATTTATCATCTTCCCATCAAAAATATGTGAATGTTACTGAGTCCAAATGTATCATACTTATGTTTTAAATATGCTGTGACTAATTGGAAAAGGAAAATTTAGTATATAGAAACTAAAATATTTAATTTCTGCTATCCTCTTATTTTCTGGTATTATATCTCATGCCCCTGTACTAAAGGATATATGACCCAGCCTGGGATGACACTGGGTCAATCACAGTACCTCATCTTTTTGGCCTTATTCACTGTTCAACAAAGGCACATGATCCAAGACAGCAAAATTTTCCTTGGGTACATTTTCAATAGGCAATGAACAAAATCTATTTCTCTTTTATCACAAATGATTAAGCTTGGGAGTTCAGAGGTACTACAGTCAACATACACTGTTATGCCAAGAAACGTATGTACAGTAAGAGAAAGTTTAGCCAACATGAAAAGACAAAGACCTGATAGTACAGAGTCTCTGGTAACAAGTCATCCTCCCCACCCCCCCAAAAAAATCCATCTTTGCCTTTTTGATCATTTTGCTTATGGGAATCAGTAAATAAATTCTCATCATCCACTTCCAAATACTGTTTATGTCTCTAATAATCAGAAAGTCTTTTCTAATTTAGGAATGTTTATTCCTGAGTGAAGAAATCACCTATCAATCAGAGGTCAAACCAGGCAATATGTCAGTAGTTGTACATGCCCTGCTTTAGCAACATCATTTTCTACCCTGCACAAATCCTCAAAAAGGTTTAAGCATATCACGGGGCTTATATTCCAACCTTATTTACTCAAGAACTATTCAACCTCTTTCCCCCCCCCCCCCTTTTTTTTTTAATTTGTTCTTTTTAGATACACATGGCAGTAGAGTGTATTACACATACATGGAGTACAGTTATTCTCATTAGGATCCCATGCCTGTGGTTGTACATGATGTGGAATTTTACTAGTGGTCTATACATATATGAACATAGGAAAGTCAACCTCATTCCCTTCTTAGCATCTGTTACATGGGTCTCAGTCCTCTCATTACCACATTCACTGGTCATTATTCCACTGACTCTCAGCCTAAGCCTGCAGACTTGAAGATAGTAGTACTGATCTTTTATTCTTCTGATCTTTTCTTCATTCAAGATTTCCTCAACTACCTCAGCCAATACTCTTTTAATTTTAACTTGAATTCTTGTGACCTGCAAAATGGTTCTATGAATGGTCTTGGAACAACCCAGTTCTCTTCTCTACTTGCTTGCAATTTTCAAGAGTAGTTATAGAATGTATAGGGAATACAACAGCCTGATAGGGAAGAACTGACCAGAACAAAAACTGCACACTTAAATGCTTTAGCCAGTGAGTCCCAAGAACTCAGAGTATAAAATACAGGGCAGTTACTTTCTAGGGTTTCTCAGTTGCAGTTCAGGTGGGGCATAAACCTCTGATGAGAAATGGCTTTCCTGGATAGTTTTTGGGTGCACTAAGAGTTGGGATCACAAAGAGTCCTAGGATTCTAGTGCCCCTTGCTTATCACGTGTAAGTAATTAATATAATTCATGTAACACATTTCACATGATTGTGTTCTGTCTCTTCGACAAGTTCATTGGTAACGAGTGAAGTGTAAGCCTGTTCTGAGGATGCTCCTAGAATCTGACTCCACATGTGAGGTTTTCTGTAGGTAAAATTAAACCTCCAAGTAAAACACTATAAAACAGCAGTGTCCTGCAAAAATGTGGTACACAAAACTAGATTATATATAGGACTGCTGGGCAAAATATGAGAACAGTTATTCACATTTTCTTTAAATATGAAAATCACAGTTTGGTAATATTTAATTAAGTTAACTTCTATATGTTAGAAGGCCACAGCCACACTGTTAAGTATAAATGAAGGAAGAGCAGACATTCAACAACAGGAAGGGATTAGAACAATCCTGCATTTGTTTTGTTACCAGTGGCATAATTCACATATAATCAGCATGATTAAGGAACATTCTAAATTTCATTAGGTTTTCTAAAGAAACTGTCACAATGTAGATACACAGACTGAATACAAAAGACATATAACAAATATAACAGTGATAAAAAATTATTTAAAAGAAAAGGCAATCATTTCCATTAAACTGGAATAAATAATTACCTTATATTTGGGAAGATGGAAATTTACTAGCCAGATATCAGCAAACCTTTGCAAAATGCACTGGAATGAAAATAAGGATGCTGAGTGCAGCTACTGATGACCTTTTCCCTTCTTAGATCTATGGATCTCAGTGAGGTGGCTTTTCACTAAAAAGCAATTGGTCTTGTTTGTTTTACTTTTGTTTCTTTCTTTTTTTATTGGTTTTAATTTTTAAATACATGACAGCAAAATGCATCACAATTCTTATTACACATATAGAACAATTTTTCATACCTCTGTCTGCATATAAACTGTTTGTACCAATTCATGTCTTCCATACACATACTTTGGATAATGATGTCTATCACATTCCACTATCCTTGCTAATCCCCTGCCCCCTCCCTTTCCCTCCCACCCCTCTTCCCTATCTAGAATTCATCTATTCCTCCCACATATATAAATATATAAATGATTATATATTTCTGTTTTCTTTAGATCCAGACTGGCTTGGGCCAAAATGTTTTGAAGGAGGAGGAGGAGGAGTGAAGCAGTGCCAATAGTAATCAAAGTACTTCAATAGAATAATTACTTTAAAGGGAAGTAATTTCCCAGCATTAAAATAATTTACCTTCTAAAGTTTTCTCTCTGACTACATTTAGAGGAACCTATATCCTACCTTCAAAATAAAAATGAAAATCAAAAAACTTGGACATACTAAAAAGAATCATACACAAACATATCTTCTGCTTTAGTCTTAGAGAAATGATAATGAAAAAATGGACCGAAAAGATAAGGGGAACAAGAGTTTGAAAAAAAAAAGTAAGTATCAGTCTTCATCTCAAAAACAAAGGTTCCAAGAAAAAATATCCATGCTAAAAAAAGGAGTAGTATGTTTAAGAATAAAAAACAATAAACCTAGTTTGCTTAACAAACTACTTTATTGGAATCAATCAAAAAATACTAACTACAATATACTACCTAAGACACATTAAAAAGTGTAATTATATCTATATCTCTCTATAAGCTGCTGATTTACTTAAAGAGTCCTCATAAGAACACTAGGAAAACAATGTGGTAAATACAAGTAAGCAATTGGTAGATAAAGCTATAAAGAGTTTTTTATCACCAAATAATCAAGGAAAAACTCAAAGCATTAAAGATTTCAAGTCTATGGCTACAAACACCCACACTATGTCAGTCTATGGCTGACAAATCAAAAGATTATCTGGGATCTTTAAAATTCTTAGGAAATTAACTTTTGAAAAGTGAACTACTTACAAACTTAAGCTGATTGTCCAGAATTCATGCAGAAACAACTTAAAAGGGAATTTTAAGTATCTTTTTTAAGCTCTGAAGATTGCTAATATTTTTCCCACATGAATTTTTGGTTTAGAAACAAAAATGATTTTTTTAAAAAATGGGAAATTTTCTTTTCTTATAAATGAGAAAATTTTTTTTAGATCTTCATTAAGTTCTCTGATGACATTCTGAATATTTCCAAACTGTTTTATTTTCTATGTGCATTATCAAACATACTTCATTTTATTTTGAACTTCTTTCTATTCTAAAAGGGGAAAACATTTCTAACCCTTATTTTGTCCCTGTGAGAATAAAATTAACTGCACATTTTATAAATGTCTGCTCTCATAGTTTAATATTTTCCAATGAAATTGTCTAATTAATAATAAAGGAATGGAATTTTAAGCTAAACTGTATGATTAAAGCAACTTCTAATATACATAAAACCACAAAAATGTATTTCTTCTATATTAATAATAATTCTTCATTGTAATTAGGAACATGTTTAACATTCAAAATCAAATTAAGATGGCTTGAGTATTTTTAGATGGCTTGAGTATTTTTAGATGATTAACTACTGGTGTGACTCATTTTGTTTATAATTCACAGTTCTTAAAAATTAGAAATTCAAGATATATCTCAGTGCCTCTGGAGCAACTACTACTATAGTAGCACAAATTGGTAGTCTCTCTATTTAAAATAATCCTAAAACAAAAACAAATAAACAACAAAAAAGAGATAATTCCCTTAAATGTTAAAAAAATTACACTGCCCATAACTACAATAATTTTTTTTAAATAGATTTTTAAACTTAGGCTGGGCACTCGGGTGCATGCCTATAATTCCAACAGCTTGGAAGACTGAGGCAAGAGGTTTGCAAGTCCAAAGCTAACCTCAGCAATTGAGCAGGACTCCTGTTTCAAACTAAAAATTAAAAAGGGCTGGGGATGTGGTTCAGGGATTAGATATCCCTGGGTGTAATCCCTGGTACTAATTAATTAATTAAAACTTGGAATAATATATACCATGATGAAAAATAGCAGTATAATATGTTTTGCTTTAATATACTGAATATACTCCATAAAATATATATATATATATAAAATAAAGGGCTACTTGAGAGTTTAGTTACCTAAACAATAACAAAACTGGTTAGTGATTGTATAGGCATAAACCAGTATTTAAAAAAATGTAATATGACCACTCCTACAATCTTAACCTAGTAGTGTTACCTTCTTAACCCTGTCTCAAAAGAAGTCATTCTCTCAAACATTAAACTCTGTATCTTTGCATCAGATTTTATTATCCTATTTATTTGTGACCTCACAGTATAAACTATCACATAATCATGACTTGACTTTATCTTTAATTTGCCTTTTCTCCTCTTCTTCTTCTCTATACCTACAGACATACCCAACTGTCCAAATAGTAACCTTTCATGAAAGAGCATTATATACAAACCATCCCCCTCCTCAATTCCCTAGCATCTAAAGTTCCTCTGGTCAACTGACCTCATAGTAAGAACCTATTTTTAAAAATTCATTGTTTAGTTGTCAGTGGATCTTTATTTTACTTGTGTATTTATACACAGAGCTGAGGATTGAACCCAGTATCTCACTTGTTTGAGGCAAGCACTCTACCACTGAGCCACAAGCCCGGCCCCTAAGAGCCTATTTTTATGGCCTCACTGTTTCTGAAGATTGTGTAGTGCATCACAGTTACTCACATTCTTTAAAAAGTCTTTTTAACTGTCTAATATAAATTTGTTGCTATGTTACCTACTTCTTATAATGATGCTTCTAAGTCTCCTCCATCATGAATTCCAATATGTCCACATAAGATGACTCTCAAACATTTATTTATTTGTTTGTTTATTTTTTATATTTATTTTTTAGGTAAAGATGGACACAACATAATGCCTTTATTTTTTTGTGGTGCTGAGGATCGAACCCAGGTCCCGCCCGTGCTAGGCGAGCACTCTACCGCTGAGCCACAATCCCAGCTCTCAAACATATATTTCATATTGCAAAAAATCTAAGCAACACTTCAAGCATGAAAGCATTTTTACCAGATTTGTCTTCTGATAGCCTCTTTAAAAGGAAGATTTTTTTCTCCTAATTTTATTCCAAAATTTAGTTTATTATGGTCCATTTTAAGTTACTGTGGCAAAGACTAATAAAAGACCTCTAACACATACTTTCCCCTTCTTTCTCAGAACAAATATTAGCCAGACACCTAACCTTAAAGAATACAGATTACATTCCTAGGGGATCCTTAGGTAGGTAAATATAATCATGTGACAAGCTTCTGGTCAAAAGTATGTAAACAAAAATGGGGCACAGGGAGTTTTTAAAGAAATAAGAAGTAGGCATCTTTTCTTGTTTCTGCTCACTGAAATTCACTTTATTAATAAATAAAAAAGTCATCATAGATCATAAGGCAAGCCTGACAATGGAGGCCACCCACAGTGAAATAAAAGACTACCTGGAGTCATGATTTTAGAGTACCATAATAGATTTGAGGTGTCTATTCAAACTTTCATGTGAGAGAAATAAAATTCAGTCTTGTTTAAACCACTGATATTTAGAGTTTTCAGAATTATTCAGACAAATTTAAATCAATCCTAAATTATACAGCCATATTATGAAACTATTCCTTAGACTTAAAACACTATATTTTAAAATAAGGTTAAAAAATACAGTCAAAAGATTCTACCAAATAATCAAAGCTCACTCCCAAAAGATTTTGTAAGAGGAGAAAGAAGAGTAAGAAATGCTTCACTATCCATAATGTAAACAAATTACCTGTTAACAGATTTTTCATTATCTTCCAAAACTAGATAATCTTAAGAGAGATTTTTCTATGAGCCTGAAAAAACTTTGAAACATATATTTGTTTTACTTTGATAGAAGTATCAATGACTCTGGAATATATTTAAGGACATATCAAGGGAAAAAATATCAGCTGTAAGTGTTTCATTTTTGAGGATCATCTAGGAACTTAACTGTGCACCATTAATATGATACCAATGCTCGTGATACTGGTAAGGTGTTTCTCAGGAGTATCCATCTTGTGAACTCTGATGAAAATTCTTCACTATCCTAATGCTATGGGAATGGAATGCAAATTTAGAATATACCCTTGATTTAAAAAAAAAAAAGGCACTGTGAAGGTATTACAGAGGAAACAGTAGACAAGTAAACTGGCATAGATCTGATTCTCAGGGCTGACTATGTCATTAATAAAGAATAACCATAGAAAGCCTACTACATTATGGCACTATTATTTTTTTAAAAATTCTCATTAAACAACTTTTTAACCATGAATAAATGAATTGACCTATCTCAAAGATCACTATGGCTCTGTACATTTTCCCCCCATTATTATTCTGATGCTTTATTTTGGCATGTTTCTATCACTTTGTTTTCAGGTTTGCTGATTTCTACTTCCGCGATGTCTAAAGTACTTCTAGCTTTACTGCATTATTTTTTAAATTGTGGATATTGTCTCTCTCATATCTAGAGTTGGGTCTGGGTCCTTTTGATGCCTTCCATTTCTTCCTCAATATGTCCATGTTGAATCCTTCAACATGGTTATCATACCTGTTTTACATATAAGTATTTAATGAACCTGCTAATTCTACTATGTATGTCATTTCTCTATTTCTATTGGCTAGTTTCTCTTGGCGGGAGGAGTAGTTTTCCACTTCTTTACAACTGAGATACAATTTTTTTTTAATTTTTAAATTGTCACTTAAGGAGTATCCTGCTTTTTAATATTTTCATCTCTATTACAGACATTGTTTATGCTTTCATAGAGAGAAAGTAATGATTAACAATAGGGAATTAGATTTTTTGCTTTTATTCTTTTCCTCACTGAAAAAAATCACTATTAAATTCTTATAAAAACATGAAGACATATAGTAAAGAAAGTAATTCTTAGACAACTGATACCATTTGTTAATTAATATGACTGATATGAATTTAAATATAAAATTTTTCCATGCATATGCAGGTGCATCTCAAAATTTATGAGTTTTATATAATTCTATATTTTGTATTTTCATTTACAAACATTTTCTATAATCATTAATCATCCTTAGCAATTATTTTAAGTCAATTATCAAATGTGATTTAAAGAACAGGACTAAATGGTAAGACAAGATAAAAATAAATGGTTGATATGTATACATAAAGTTATTTTCTTTAATTGTGTACATTTTTAAGTGAATAAATTATATTAGAGCAAAGATAATACATCAAAACTAACTACTTTCTAATTATTTTTTATCATCTGTACTCTTTCTTTTTTTAATTAGGTATATATGACAGCAGAATGCATTTTGACTCATTGTACATAATTGCAGCACAACTTTACATTTCTATGGTTGTACATGATGTAGTGTCCCTCCATATATGCAGTCATACTTGTATCTAGGGTAATAATGTCTATCTCATTCCACCATCTATCCCATCCCCACACCCCCTCCCCAACTCTCCCTCCCCTCCCCTTTGCCCCAAAGTTCCTCCATTTTTCCCATGTCCTCACATTATGGATCAGCATCCACTTACTAGAGAGAACATTCCGCTTTTCTTTCAATGATTCAATACTGAGTATACACATTTTAATCAATTGTAAATAAAATATCAACACAATAAAGAGATGATGGATATTGACAGGTAGAAGTCTAACTCCTCCTCTTAAACATTATGTTGGCGAGACTTTCCTCATGTACACAATCAATTTAAGGTCCTTAAGAAAGGGATCATATCTTGTTTATGCACTCAATCTCACTTAACACAGAGCCTTGCCCATCACAAACACTCAACGACTGGTACTGATTTTTTGCAATTTAAATCTTTATCAATGTGGTTGGGAATATCTGAATAATATAAAAAAAAGCTAAACATTTAAAGAAAAATATAAAATTAACTGAAGAAAGGTGGCCCATCATCATAAAAACCAGAAATTAAAGAGAAAGAACACTGACAATGCAATCATAAAGTATATTCCTTATTATACAAACGTCAATGAACCATTTTATGGAAAAATACTTGTACTTTACATTTGCATAAATGATCTATCTATTAATTTGAGATAAAAAAATAGAAAAGAATATTGTGTACACTGTATAGTGGCTTTCAAGAATTCACTTAGTCTGGCACGGTGGTGCTTGCCTGTAATCCCAGTGGTTCGGGAGGCTGAGAAAAAGAGGATCATGAGTTCAAACCCAGTCTCAGCAATATCTAGGCACTAAGCAACTCAATGAGAGCTGTCTCTAAATAAAATATGAAATACGGCTGGGGATGTGGCTCAGTGCCTAAGTGCCCTGAGTTCAATCCCTGGTACTCTCCCCACAAAAATCACTTAAATATAGAACAATACTCTTAAGAGACAATGCTCTGTGGGTGGCTTGTGTTTCTGCTTATTTTGTAAAAACAGACACTGGCTTTTCTTCCCAACTGTGTTTTCAGGATATCTGAATAGTGAACAGTCTCAGCAAACAGAGATGCCATCTGCCTTTCTGAAAAAAAGGGCAATTGTGCTTAGAGTCTTGAAAAGTAGACATAAAACCTCCCATCAGAGGAAAGGGCATGCATGCTTTCTATCATTATAAAATGTTCAGCTCCTTAAATTTAAGATTCCTCTCCAGTAACATAAACCACCATATATAGGTATAACCTGGCCCTTATTCACGTCACCCTGTAGGAACTGGGTTTAGAACACTAAGAGAAAAAAATGCTACTATTCGGATTTTTGCTAATGTACATAACAAAGTCCATTCTCTTCATCCCTAGAGTGTCATTACTTCAGCCAGCATCCATAAAATCCAGGTGGGCTAACTTGTTAAGTTTAGAAGCACAGTAAAACCAAAGACCCTTTAAAGTTCTTGACACATACCTGTTATTGTTTTTGTTTTTATAGGGCTGCTGGCATATTCAGAGGCCTGATATGACTGCTGTTTTGCCATGGGTGCACTTCCAACAGACAGTTCATCCTCCTTCCTTCTGCTAATTGGCATAACAAGAGGAACAGCTACCACAGGTTGCTGAAAGAGCCAAAAAGGGGATGGGGGTATTATTGCCTTTCTTAAGAAGGGAAGGCTAAACACTGCATCCTTGAGGACAATCCTTCACAATATGGGGTTGACAACTTAATAAAATATTTTAAATCATTTTCCCCTTGTTTCCTTCATCTCTTTCTTTGTTTCTTATATAGCAGGCGCCCCCATCCTCAGGGAATATGTTCCAAGATTCCCAGTGAATGTATGACACAGACCATAGTCCCAAACCTTGGCTCTCCATATCCATGGGTTCTACGTATATATGGTCAACCAAACATGGGTCAAAAATATTTACAGAAAAAAACTATCTCTACTGATCATGTAACACACCTTTTTTAAAATATCATATTCCTAAACAAAACATATTTACAATCATTTACATTTTTTAGGTACTATAAATAATACAGCGATGATATAAAGTATACAAAAGAATGTATGAAGGTTATATGCAAATATTACGTCATTTTATATAAGGGAAGATTTTGGTATGGGGGGTAATCCTGAAGTCAATCCCTCATGTATATTTGAGGAACAACTGTATATTTTTTTCCTATACATAAACTTATAATAAAGTTTAATTTTAAACTATGAATAATAGATACTAATAAAAATAAAATAATTACAACACATAAGATATTTAAACTTAAGCATTTTTATTTCTAGAATTTTTCATTTAATATTTTCAAATCATGGTTATTAATTCTATGTGAAAACCATAAGAGATTGCAAGTACTCAGTTAAAATAAGCAGTAATAAGAAATATGACGCTAATATGGAATGGTAAAATCAAAATCAAAAAATGGTAAAATCAAATTTCCTTGGGAAATTACAACTCCAAACAAATGGAATGTTATTGTAAAATTTATAAAATAATTATTTATGTTAATATGAACAGTCCTATTTTTAAGACACACTAAGAAATATATCTATATATATGTATACATATATATTATCTGACAATATATCTATGTGTGTGTGTGTGTGTGTATATATATATATATATATATATATATATATATATATATATATATATAAATAATCTGACAAAGGATAACCATAGCATATTTAGAAAGCAAAGAAAAATACCTACAGTTGCACAAAGCTGGAAAACATTATGATTTTATGTTGAATGCATGAGTGCTGAGCTGGACAATAAAGCAGCTGTTTCATCTTTGGTTATTGAAATAAAGTCTGATGTTATTGCTGATGACTCCCCAAATAATTTTGTCAGATTTTTGGCAAAAAGCGGGGGCATTTTTCAGTATTCTGTAGGATCAAAGATCAGTGTGGAACTGGGTGGAAAATAATCATCAAATGTTAGGTTTTAGCCATAACAGAAAAAAAATTGCAACTTGGGAAACAACAGATGATAACTGTAGGATGGCTATATCAGAGCTTGAAATACAGCTGCATCTGACAGGCATGGTCATGATGCAGTGAGTCTAGTGTTATTCTCAACATCACAAAGAATAAAGTTTACAGGTACATAAATAGAGAAATGAGGGGGAATGGCAAATTATCTTATAAGTTGCTAAATGGACTGGCAAAATGATAAGAAATTTGAAAACAGGAAAATGAAATGATTATTTATATATTTAAATATAATAACATATTCAATATTGTGTTTTATTTAATAATATACTTAATGTTTTAAATTGCAGCTGAGACTTTAGTCAAACAATACTTAAAACAAATATAAATAGGAAACAGCTTTTTAAGACCTACGTGAGGTATATTCGGCACATCACAAATTTCAATCATTTACAAGTCCTCATCTATAAAATAGGGGGGCGGGCATGTTTACTAGAAAATTACTTTATGTTCAAATAGTGACTTCATAATCCCTTAAATTCTGTCCATCATTTACATTCCTAGAGTATAACCAAGCACTATAGGAAATTATAATCAAGTTCAGGATTAAATCAGAAAATTTATGTATTATGTAGTGTGACATGGAACTCAAGCACTGCAGCTGAAAGATTAATGAAAGCCATGGTATACCCAACAACAATACCAAAATGTCTTTGGGTGACTGAAATTTTGAGTGTTTTTTTACTTACATGAAAATCAAAAACTCTTGAGAGTACTGCTCTTGTAGGTCTTGTAAATGGCTATATATAAAATACCTATAATGGTACCCAACAAAGCCTCAATAATATCCACTGAATGACTGCTAATATAGGAACTATGTATTATTCACAACATGATACAGGAAAAGAAGTTAGACAAGTGTTTCCTTCTACTGTTCAGGAAATATGGTTACACCAGTCAAAAATATCAAAAGAAGCAATATTTATATTTAGTTACTTTCTATTGCTTCACTTGGAATGATACAGCAGATTCCTCAAAATTTCTGTTGCATACTGGCCCCAGATCTGTCCTATCCTTTCTCCATCAATGTACTACCTAAAGCTTTTCAGACTTCCCTTTTTTGTAATTTATTTTTTAAAAAAATATTTATTTTTTGGTTATGGCTGGACATAATACCTTTATTTTATTTATTTATTTTTATGTGGTGCTGAGGATTGAACCCAGGGCCCTGCATGTGCTGGACAAACACTCTACTGCTAAGCCACAACCGCAGCCCCCTATAATTTATTATTATCAAAAGAGGCTTATAAAGAATCAGATAATATCCACATTCCTATTTTACTGCATTAACAATGACTATTAACATTTTATCATATTACCCCTTCCTCCAATATTCAATCATTATCATGTTATTTGTACAAGTCCTTCAAATTAGTTTTTAACATTTATTTTTAACTATACACTCACACACATATTTATTAAGGCTCATTTGGAAAATATATACAAGTGCTCTCAAACAGCATATATCCTTGAGAAATTCCTTTTGCATTAAGCATAATTTTGAGACATTATACCAAGAAATATTAGATGTTAGTAAATAAGTCATATGAACAGGACATGCTTTATCCCTACTTCTTCACAGGCATTTAGGTTATTTCCAGCTTTACACTATGAGTATGCAATGATGTCTTGTAGATGGTTCCTAAAGCTTTACCTGAATGTCTAAGAGCATACCTACATAAAGAGGTAGAATTTGAAGGTTATACGGTATGCCCATTTTCATTGGTATTAGATATTGCCCAAATGTATTTATTTTCACTGACAACTGAACTAATCATTCTGTACATTTCTACCAATATTGCATATTGGCAATCTTTTTACCCAAGAGAATTTAAAAGTAAAGAAGAATGGTCAACAGCTGAAAAATTAGAGAGATGGGTGAAGGGAACTTATTTAATACACTATTGTCCCAACTGTACATGATAAAAAATTAAAATTATAATAGTATTTTTAGAAATAACTTTTTGGTTATTGCTGAACTATGCTAAAAGAGTAATGTTGAAAGCAATCTGGCACTATAACCAACTTAAAGTAAGCTTTAAAATGCCAAATTATGTGCATACAACTACTAATTACACTTCTAAAAATATACTTAAAAAATATTTTTAGATGTAGATAGACACAATACCTTTATTGTTTATTTTTTATGTGGTGCTGAGGATCGAACCTGGTGCCTCACACATGTTAGGCAAGCACTTTACCACTGAGCCACAACCCCAGTACCTAAAAATATACTTTTTTTTAACTTTATTTCATTTATTTATATGTGGTGCTGAGGATCGAACCCAGGGCATTGCACATGTGAGGCGAGCACTCTACCAATGAGCCATAACCCCAAAATATACTTTTTAATAAAGAAGAATGCAAAGTTTTAGATATGAAGATCTTTATTCCAATATTATTTGCAACCCTGAGTGAGAAGGATAATGGATATGTACTAGCTTTCTTTAAACAAAGATATTATTTTGAACACAGAATTTAAATTTAAATTTTAAAAGTAAAAAAAATAATAAAAAGAAAAACAAAAGCCCTTGAATATGCTTAATTGTCAATTAAATGAATGTCTAATTTACTTAAATAAGCTGCCAGAACATTCAAATACATTTTAGAGGATATCTATGTTATGCTAGAAATAACTGTATCACTTAAAAAACAATCACCACCAACAACAACTACCAAAAAAAGAACAGAAAAAAAAATTACCAAGGATTTACAATGAAAACTATTCTCCAATGGTTCCTGCCACTTGTCTCACTACTCTAGTATCCACTGTCTATATTCTGTAAGAGTAAACTTTCTAAAATCAAAATGTTTATATCAGCTTTCAATATATCTTTTTATATTTTAGGATAAAGTCTCAATAAAATAGCATTATAAATAAAATTCTGAGACCGGTGGATCAGGCCCAGCGGCGTGGTACACACGTCACCCCAATTGGAATAGGGGCAGAGCAGAGCCGCCACCCGCGCCCGAAAGGTAGGCAGACCTGCGACCGACCAGCAGAACAGGCCCAGTGGCCTGCTGGCGCGACAGACACGTCACCCCATTTGGAGTAGGGGCAGAGCAGAGCCGCTGCCCGTGCCCGCAAGGTAGGCAGACCTGCGACCGACCCGTGAAACAGGCCCAGCGGCCAGCAGAAGTGTTAGGCACGTCACCCCAATTGGAGTAGGAGCAGAGCAGAGCCTTCGCCCGCGCCCGAAACAGGCCCAGCGGTCCGCAGGTGTGGTAGACAAGTCACACCAATTGGAGGAGGGGCAGACCAGAGCCGCTGCCTGCGCCTGCAAGGTAGGCAGACCTGCGACAGACCGGCGGATCAGGCCCAGCGGCCTACCGGCATGGTACACACGTCACCCCAATTGGAGTAGGGGCAGAGCAGAGCCGCCGCCCGTGCCCGCAAGGTAGGCAGACCTGCGACCGACCGGTGGAACAGGCCCAGCGGCCGGCCGGGGTGGAAGGCACGTCACCCCAATTGGAGTAGGAGCAAAGCAGAGCCTTCGCTCGCGCCCGGAACATACCCAGCGGACCGTGGGTGTGGTAGACAAGTCACACCAATTGGAGGAGGGGCAGAGCAGTGCTGCCGCCTGAACCTGCAAGGTAGGCAGACCTGCAACCGACGAGCGGATCAGGCCCGGTGGTCTGCCGGCGTGGTACACAAGTCACCCCAATTGAAGTAGGGGCAGAGCAGAGCTTTCGCCCGCGCCTGGGACAGGCCAAGCGGCCCGCCGGCACGGTAGCCACGTCACCCCAATTGGAGTAGGGGCAGAGCAGAGCTGCCTCCCGCGCCCGGAATAAGCCCAGCGACTCGCGGGCGTGGTAGACACATCACCCCAAGTGGAGTAAGGGCAGAGCAGTGCCGCCGCATGCGCCTGCAAGGTAGGCAGACCAGCGACCGACCGGCAGAACAGGCCCAGGGGTCCGCGGGCGTGGTAGACACGTCACACCAATTGGAGGAGGGGCAGAGCAGAGCCGCCGTCCGCGCCTGCAATGTAGGCAGACCGCCGCCCGACCCTGCAAGAGAGACTTTTCAACTATACAAGAGCAATATAAATATATAGGGGGGAAAATTTTTCAAAAACACAACAGTTTCACCAAGCAGAAAGAAACGCAAGCAGTATGAAAAGACAAGGAAAGAAAGGACCACAAGCAATGCAGGTCAACTCAACTTTAGAAGAGGTAACAGCTGCAGCAGATGGAATGTCAGATAAAGAATTCAGGATATACATGCTTCAGATGATCTGGAGTCTCAAGGAAGACATTAGACAGCAAAATCAGACAATGAAAGATCACTTCGACAATGAATTACACAAACAAATCCAGGAAGCAAAGATCAACTATACAGGGAGATAGAGGTTATTAAAAACAAAAAAACAGAAATCCTAGAAATGCAGGAAGCAATAAACCAAATTAAAAACTCAATTGAGAATACTACCAGCAGAGTAGATCACTTAGAAGATAGAACATCAGACAATGAAGACAAAGTATTTCAACTTGAAAAGAACATAGACAGCTCAGCAAGACTGTTAAGAAACCATAAGCAGAACATCCAAGAAATATGGGATAACATAAAGAGACCAAACTTAAGAGCCATTGGGATACAGGAAGGAATAGAGGTCCAAACCAAAGGAATGAGCAATCTATTCAATGAAATAATACGAGAAAACTTCCCAGACTTGAAGAATGAGACAGAATCCCAAATCCTAGAAGCCTACAGGACGCCGAATGTGCAAAATCATAAGAGATCCACACCTAGACACATTATAATGAAGATGCCCAACATACAGAATAAGGAGAGAATTTTAAAAGCTACAAGAGAAAGGAAGCAGATTACATTTAGGGGTAAGCCAATCAGGATAACAGCTGATCTTTCAACACAGACTCTGAAAGCTAGAAGATCCTGGAATAACATATTTCAAACACTGAAAGAAAATGGGTTCCAAACAAGAATTGTGTATCCAGCGAAATTAAGCTTCAGGATGGAAGATGAAATTAAAACCTTCCACGATAAACAAAAGTTAAAAGAATTTGCAGCTAGAAAACCATCTCTTCAAAACATCCTTAGCAAAACATTACAGGAAGAGGAAATGGAAAATAACAATGAAAACCAACAGTGGGAGGTAGTACAGGAAAGGGGGGGAAATAATCAAAGAGGAAAACAAACCATGTTTAGTTACATAAATAAACAAATATGGCTGGAAGAACAACCCATATCTCAATAATAACCCTAAATGTTAATGGCTTAAACTCACCAATTAAGAGACACAGGCTAGTAGAATGGATCACAAAACAAGACCCAACAATATGCTGCCTACAGGAGACGCATTTGATAGGAAAAGACATACATAGGCTGAAGGTGAAAGGTTGGGAAAAATCATATCACTCATATGGGCTTCGGAAACAAGCAGGAGTGTCCATACTCATATCAAATAAAATAGATTTCAAGCCCAAGTTAATCAAGAGGGATAAAGAGGGACACTACATACTGCTCAAGGGAACCATACACCAACAAGACATAACAATCATAAATAAATATGCCCCCCAAAATGGTGCAGCTATGTTCATCAAACAAACTCTTCTCAAGTTCAAGAGTCTAATAGACCACCATACAATAATCATGGGAGACTTCAACACACCTCTCTCACCACTGGACAGATCTTCCAAACAAAAGTTGAATAAGGAAACTATAGAACTCAATAACACAATTAATAACCTAGACTTAATTGACATATATAGAATATACCACCCAACATCAAGCAGTTACACTTTTTTCTCAGCAGCACATGGATCCTTCTCAAAAATAGATCATATATTATGTCACAGGGAAACTCTTAGACAATATAAAGGAGTAGAGATAATACCAAGCATCTTATCTGATCATAAGGGAATGAAACTGAAAATCAACGATAAAAGAAGGAAGGAAAAATCATGCATCACTTGGAGAATGAACAATAGGTTACTGAATGATCAATTGGTTATAGAAGACATCAAGGAGGAAATTAAAAAATTCTTAGAGATAAATGAAAACACAGACACAACATATCGGAATCTAAGGGACACATTGAAAGCAGTTCTAAGAGGAAAATTCATTGCTTGGAGTTCATTCCTTAAAAAAAGAAAAAACCAACAAATAAATGATCTCATACTTCATCTCAAAATCCTAGAAAAAGAAGAGCAAAACAACAGCCAAAGAAGTAGAAGGCAAGAAATAATTAAAATCAGAGCTGAAATTAATGAAATCGAAACAAAAGAAACAATTGAAAAAACTGACAAAACTAAAAGTTGGTTCTTTGAAAAAATAAATGAAATCGACACACCCTTAGCCATGCTAATGAAGAGAAGAAGAGAGAGAACTCAAATTACTAGCATACGGGATGAAAAAGGCAATATCACAACAGACACTTCAGAAATACAGAAGATAATCAGAAATTATTTTGAAACCTTATACTCCAATAAATTAGAAGATAGTGAAGGCATCGATAAATTTCTTAAGTCATTTGATCTGCCCAGATTGAGTCAGGAGGATATAGACAACCTAAACAGACCAATATCAATTGAGGAAATAGAAGAAACTATCAAAAGATTACCAACTAAGAAAAGCCCAGGACCGGATGGGTATACAGCAGAGTTTTCAAAACCTTTAAAGAGGAACTAATACCAATACTTTTCAAGCTACTTCAGGAAATAGAAACAGAGTGAGAACTTCCAAATTCATTCTACGAGGCCAACATCACCCTGATTCCTAAACCAGAAAAAGACACTTCAAAGAAAGAAAACTACAGACCAATATCTCTAATGAACCTAGATGCAAAAATCCTCAATAAAATTCTGGCGAATCAGATACAAAAACATATCAAAAAAATTGTGCACCATGATCAAGTAGGATTCATCCCTGGGATGCAAGGCTGGTTCAATATACGGAAATCAATAAATGTTATTCACCACATCAATAGACTTAAAAATAAGAACCATATGATCATCTCGATAGATGCGGAAAAAGCATTCGACAAAGTACAGCATCCCTTTATGTTCAAAACTCTAGAAAAACTAGGGATAACAGGAACATACCTCAATGTTGTAAAAGCAATCTATGCTAAGCCTCAGGCTAGCATCATTCTGAATGGAGAAAAAGTGAAGGCATTCCCTCTAATATCTGGAACAAGACAGGGATGCCCTCTCTCACCACTTCTGTTCAACATAGTTCTCGAAACACTGGCCAGAGCAATTAGACAGACGAAAGAAATTAAAGGCATAAAAATAGGAAAAGAAGAACTTAAATTATCACTATTTTCAGGAGACATGATTCTATACCTAGCAGACCCAAAAGGGTCTACAAAGAAATTATGAGAGCTAATAAATGAATTCAGCAAAGTGGCAGGATATAAAATCAACACGCATAAATCAAAGGCATTCCTGTATATCAGCGACAAATCCTCTGAAATGGAAATGAGGACAACCACTCCATTCACAATATCTTCAAAAAAAATAAAATACTTGGGAATCAACCTAACAAAAGAGGTGAAAGACTTATACAATGAAAACTACAGAACCCTAAAGAGAGAAATAGAAGAAGGTCTTAGAAGATGGCAAAATATACCCTGTTCATGGATAGGCAGAACTAACATCATCAAAATGGCGATATTACCAAAAGTTCTCTATAGGTTTAATGCAATGCCAATCAAAATCCCAACGGCATTTCTTGTAGAAATAGAGAAAGCAATCATGAAATTCATATGGAAAAATAAAAGACCCAGAATAGCAAAAACAATGCTAAGCAGGAAGTGTGAATCAGGCGGTATAGCAATACCAGACTTCAAACTATACTACAGAGCAATAGTAACAAAAACAGCATGGTACTGGTACCAAAACAGGCGGGTGGACCAATGGTACAGAATAGAGGACACAGAAACCAATCCACAAAACTACAACTATCTTATATTTGATAAAGGGGCTAAAAGCATGCAATGGAGGAAGGATAGCATCTTCAACAAATGGTGCTGGGAAAACTGGAAATCCATATGCAACAAAATGAAACTGAATCCCTTTCTCTCGCCATGCACAAAAGTTAACTCAAAATGGATCAAGGAACTTGATATCAAATCAGAGACTCTGCACCTGATAGAAGAAAAAGTTGGCTACGATCTACATACTGTGGGGTCGGGCTCCAAATTCCTCAATAGGACACCCATAGCACAAGAGGTAATAACTAGAATCAACAAATGGGACTTACTCAAACTAAAAAGTTTTTTCTCAGCAAAAGAAACAATAAGAGAGGTAAATAGGGAGCCTACATCCTGGGAACAAATATTTACTCCTCACACTTCAGATAGAGCCCTAATATCCAGAGTATACAAAGAACTCCAAAAATTAGACAATAAGATAACAAATAACCCAATCAACAAACGGGCCAAGGACCTGAACAGACACTTCTCAGAGGAGGACATACAATCAATCAACAAGTACATGAAAAAATGCTCATAATCTCTAGCAGTCAGAGAAATGCAAATCAAAACCACCCTAAGATACCATCTCACTCCAGTAAGATTGGCAGCCATTATGAAGTCAAACAACAACAAGTACTGGCGAGGATGTGGGGAAAACGGTACACTTGTACATTGCTGGTGGGACTGCAAATTGGTGCAGCCAATTTGGAAAGCAGTATGGAGATTTCTTGGAAAGCTGAGAATGGATTTCACCATTTGACCAAGCTATTCCCCTTCTCGGTCTATTCCCTAAAGACCTAAAAAGAGCATGCTACAGGGACACTGCTACATCGATGTTCATAGCAGCACAATTCACAATAGCATGACTGTGGAACCAACCTAGATGCCCTTCAATAGACGAAGGGATAAAAAAAATGTGGCATTTATACACAATGGAGTATTACTCTGCATTAAAAAATGACAAAATCATAGAATTTGCAGGGAAATGGATGGCATTAGAGCAGATTATGCTAAGTGAAGCTAGCCAATCCCTAAAAAACAAATGCCAAATGTCTTCTTTGATATAAGGAGAGTAACTAAGAACAGAGTAGGGACGAAGAGCATGAGAAGAAGATTAACATTAAACTGGGATGAGAGGTGGGAGGGAAAGGGAGAGAGAAGGGAAATTGCATGGAAATGGAAGGAGACCCTCAGGGTTATACAAAATTACATACAAGAGGAAGTGAGGGGAAAGGGGAAAATAATACAAGGGGGAGAAATGAATGACAGTAGAGGGGGTAGAGAGAGAAGAGGGGAGGGGAGGGCAGGGGAGGGGAGGGGGGATAGTAGAGGATAGGAAAGGTAGCAGAATACAACAGACACTAGTATGGCAATATGTAAATCAATGGATGTGTAACTGATGTGATTCTGCAATTTGTATACGGGGTAAAAATGGGAGTTCATAACCCACTTGAATCAAAGTGTGAAATATGATATATCAGGAACTATGTAATGTTTTGAACAACCAACAATAAAAAAATTAAAAAATAAATAAATAAATAAAATTCTTTAGGAATTGGCTCTCCTTTCTATCAGTCTCCACAAGAACAGTTTATTTCAATTCAGAAATAAAACTAACTCCTCCATGCCGTGATTTGCAGTTTCTTTGTCCTTGCTCTAATACTTCAGTCTGAAATAACCTTCTCTCTATGGTTTACCCCTATGATGCTAACCTTATTTTTTAATTCCTCCTATTCACATATTCTCAGTTTGTGGAAAATCATTTCTCCTTTTTTTATAATCTTGGACATGTATCTACATGGCAAATAGTAAATATGATTTTTCTATATTCCTTAATATTCTCAAATGCCATAAATACTCCTGGAGAAGAAATACTCTCAACAATAACTTCTATTTCTGTAGACTCAGTGCCTACTACAAAGTCTAGTATTCTGTAAATACTTTAAGAAAGAATGATACATGAAAAAGGATGGCAGAAATTTCAAATGAATTGGGATATTGTGAAGAAAAAATACTCTTAAAAGATGCTCCTTGAGGACCAGTGATGTAGGTCAGCAAGATAGCATGTAATTAGATTGAGCAAGGGCCTGAGTTTAATTCCTAGCAGAAAGAAAGGGAAGGAGGGAAGGAGGGAAGGAAGGAAAAGAGAGATACTCCTTGGATTGTATGTTTCAGTAAATGTTTTAATTATTACATAATTATGAAATCATGTATTTTTCTTCTACCAATGAGTACTAATTATCACAGGGAGGGTAGGTGAGGGGGGATACAAAACTACTTCAAACACAATGATAAAAATTAAAACAATGTCAATATAAAGTGCAGTACAGTATAAATATGGCCTCAAAAATTGTCAGTTCTGTCATTTAATGACCAAGTGACTGTAGGTAAATAAAGCTCAATAAAACATCAGTGTCTTCAACTTTAAAACAAGAATAATAAAATCAATTACCAGAATTACATTTAAGTATCCTGATACAAAAATTTTAAGTATTCTTGAAATTAAAATTACCTATTTCTTGCTGTGTAATTTGTATCCTTTTAAACAAAAGTATATCTGAAATATTTTGTACAAACAATCCTATTTCCAATATTAAGCATTCAATGAATATTTGTTAAAAAAAATCTAAAGAGGAAGAGGAAATGGTAACACGTTAAAAGAACCTAATATTTACTGAGCAATGTTCTGTATGAACAAACAGCTAGATACTATAAGGGAAATCTGGGCCATGAAACAGGTTGTCTAAATTTTTCTTATTAATCTGTCTGTTTAAGCAATTGTACAGAAAGCTACTTCAATATTCAAAGAAATTCTTTGTAGAGCTGAAATTGTTATGAATAAAATTAAGAAACAGAATTGTTTGAAAGAAGTAGAGCAAGGCAAAAAAAAAAAAATCCTGGCACATCCATAAAAGGAGAACTAATGAAAAGACATATATAACTATATAACTATACTAAATAATTGCAGAAACAATTTGCTCATTAAGGGATAAAGATAAAGAGATCACTCACCTGTGGCATATGTCTACTTGTTCGCTTCTGAGGTTGATAGATGAGCCATGTATATAAGATTGGGTCAATATTCACAGCAATTCCTTGTATACTACAAAGAAGTACAGCACCTAAACAAACAATATTTTAAAATTCTCATAATTCCTCATGAAAAGAAATAAGCTTGAATCAATTTAGAAGTCAGATGGCTGCAAGAAAATGATACTAAATTAGTGTTGGTAAGGACACAGTAATTCAAACCCTTACACAGCACTGTTAGTAAAGTAAAACTGAGCAATCACTTTGGAAAAATAGTATGGCATTCCCTCAAAATTAAAAAAAAAAAAAAAAAAAAAAACTTACAATATGACCCAGTAAATGCTTTCTTAGGTACAAACCAAAGAGAATGGAAAGCAAATGTGTACCAAAAACATTGTACTTAAATTTTCATAAACATAATTTATAATAGCAAAAACAATACAGATATTCATAAATTGAAGACTGCAAAAATATGGCAGATCCATAAACTGGAATATTACACATTCCAAAAAAAAATGAACTACTGACAGCCCCATGCTATAAAATGGATGAACCCTGCAAACTTTATGCTAAATAAAATAAACCAGTCACCAAACAATACGTAATGTATTATTGTACCTACATAAAATGGCAGAACAGGTTAAAGCACAGAGACAAAAAGAGACTTAGTGGTCACAAGGCCTGGCAAGTGGGAAAAGTGGAAATAATTGCTAATAGATATGTAGGCTATTTACATTTTAATTATAAGTGCTTATTAATTGTGCAAATTAATGGTTCTTTTTATGGCATTTCCATAATGCACATAATATGCTTTGATCAAATCCACATCTTTCTACTGATCTCTCTGACCCTCACTGCTTCTTCAATAGGCCTTTTTCTACTTTCATTCCATCTCTCTTCCCCCCCCTCTCCCGATTTTATAAGGGGAAACATGTGATACTTGTCTGAAAGTAGCTTATTTTGGTTAACATAATCATCTTCATTTGCATCCATTTTCCTCCAAATGATATAATTTAGTCCTTCTCTATGACTAAGTGCTATTCCATTGTGTATATATACCACATTCTATGAGTTTATGGGCATTTAGGCTGACTCCCCAACTCAGCTATTATAAATAGTTCCATGATAAACATGATGGGTATCTCTTTTGAGATGCCATTTAAGAGTAAATTGGGGACATGGTATCCACTTCTAATTATGTCACTGTACATTCATTAAAAACAAGAACATGCTCTTATGTAAATTATTCCTTTCTGAACATTTATTGTTGTTAAGATTCCTTCATGAAGGGTTTTTAAATCTTTCCTAATCAAAAGCACATTAATTTTTTTCTAAAAAAATGTCTCTCACAAAGTCTTCTAACATTCCTAGAAAGAACAAATATTTCTATTGCAAATAAGAGGAAATGCAGCACACTAAAATAAAGTATTACTCAGTCCATTTCCTTTGAAATGTATGATTTTCTTTGTTGAAATGTTTTTAGTTTTTGACACTAGTCATAGTATAGATTCAACTTTCTTTAGAAAGTCTCTGCTCCCAAATGAATAATAATCAATGTCCACAACTCCTCACAAAGAAAACCAACTGATTATCTCCTATACTCACCTACCCAGACTCTGTCTACTTCAAGCCAATAGAGTGTCAAAGCATAAAAGTATAAGCTCTAAGGTGGTAATGGTACATGAAAAGATAAAATGATTCACCAGAATCTCAACAGGGTTATCTGAATTTGGCACACTCTGGGCCTTAATTTTCTCCATTTTAAAGATAAAAGGGTCTGTAGCAGGTCAAGATAGAATAACAGGACCATATTAACTCTCCCAGATCAAACAACCAAAATATTGGGAAATAATGTTTTATATCACATAAGTTATGATAAATTCTGAAAATGGGGCCCAAAAAGACTGTGAGACCATAATATATGAAAAACAAAATAAGTGAGCCCCAAAACTGTCACATCTTACTGTAATTTTGGGAGAATTTCTAGGACATGGTACAAGAGAAGAACCTATCCAAAGTCTAGAGATATCTCCATGCTGAGAAGACAGTTGAGTTTTAGGAAACCAGGGTAGTTCAAGTTCTCATGAAAGAGAACCAAGATGTTCAGAGAACTGAAGAAATTTTCAAAGGATCTCCCTCAAGTATTTAACAAAGGGAGGAAAGAGCAACAGAAAAACAAATGGACAAGAGCCATATAAAAATT
The DNA here is from genome assembly GCF_047511675.1 of Marmota flaviventris. Lineage (NCBI taxonomy): Eukaryota > Metazoa > Chordata > Mammalia > Rodentia > Sciuridae > Marmota > Marmota flaviventris. The sequence continues at coordinate 37,267,852 of NC_092512.1, forward strand.
ACTCATTATTATTAATCCTTACAGAAATGCAAATCAAAACCATGAGTTAGAATTTCATACCCATTAAGATAGCTTAAAAAAAAAAAAAAACAACCACAAAGAATGTAAGAAGTTAAGTGTTGGTGAGGATGTGGAAAAACAGGAATCCACACACTCTGCTGATGGGAATAGAAATGGTTCAGCTACTGTGAAAAACACTTTGGTGATGCCTCGAAAAGTTAAATATTGAAAAAACAAACAGCCCAGAAATTCCACTCCTAGATATATATCAAAAAGAACTGAAACCAGTACTCAAATATATTCATACACATGTTCATATTCACTAGTACTGTTTGTTAAAGACAAAAGGTGGGAACATTTTGAATAACCCATGGATAACAAGAAAATGACATGTATAACAACAAAACAACTACCTATATAAGACACATAAATGTTTGTTGTTAGTTATAACAGCCAAGTTCTGGAAACTAACTAGTCATCAACAGATGAGTAGATAATCAATTTGTGCTATATATAAAAAAAGGTATGGGGCTTGGGTTGTGGTTCAGTGGTAGAACACTTGCCTAGCATGTGTGAGGCACTGGATTCAATTCTCAGCACTGCATATAAATAAGTCAATAAAATAAACAACTAAAGACATAAATAAAAAAGTAATATATGTCAATAAAAAGCAATAAACAATGTACACATTTCAAAATAACATGTTGCATACAATAAATATATAAAATTACTTTTTAACAAGTACACATGGGGTTGCATCACATTTCTATTTCATATTGCAGCTATAGATTTCTAAACTAGCACTTAGCAATAATTGTATCTTCATTCAAAAAAAGAAAGGATCATGTAATATAAATTTTCAAGTGACTTGTAGAATTCAAAATAATCTTAGTCATAAAGGAAATTAGGAGGAATTACAAAAATGAAAACAATAGGCTGATGTCTTCTATCTTGACTTGTGCAGTTGCTTCCACAGATATATGCAATGTTACAGTTTGCGTATATCCTCTCCAAAGCTCTTAATCCCTACTGTAGTGGTATTTCGAAGTAGAGACTTCTGAAAAGGAGTAACTCCATCCATACAATGCAATAGCTCCATCCATACAAATGCAATAGCTCCTTATAAAAGAGCTGAAGGTTGAAGGAAGCATTCTCTTCTGGCATGTGAGGATTCACCATTTTTTCCTCTACAGAAGATGCACCAACAAGATGCCAACTTGGAAGCAGACAGCAGTCCTCAATAGACACCAATGCTTCCATCAGCTTGATTTTGGGGCTTTCAGGTTTCTAGGATATTCCAGACAAGCATTTGGGGAAGTAGAAGGAAATTCAAGAGAAGCAGCATGTGGAAGCAATTGTTTCAAAGAAGACAGTGATCAACTTTGTCAAAATGGCTGCCAGTTGGATAAAATAAGGATTGAGAACTGCCAACTGAATTATTTAGTACCTGATAACTTGGACAAAGGAGTTTCAGTGGGATAGGGGGAGCAAAAACTGGTATAGACGAGTTTAGAAACAGAAGAAGAAATGGAGACAGAGAGTATAGATAATATTTTGAGAAGGCAATATGCAAAGAGGGTAAAGAAATGTGGTAGCTGGTGAGAAGAAAGTGAGTTCCAAGGAAAGTTTTTGTTTCTTTTTTGAGATAAGAGAGAAAATACAGAATATTTACATGATCCAGCAAAGAAGGAAGTTTGGATGCCCTAAAAGTATAAGTATTGATGACTGGGGTAATATCCTGGAAGAGATGGAATAGAGTAAACAAGCTTTAGAGAGAAACATGGTTAGTTCTTCTATAGTAACAGGAAGGCAAAGTATAGCAACAGATACTGAAAAGGAAGTAACTGGTTGTGTGAAGGTGTCTTTCTAAGTCTTTTCAGAGTTACAGGAAACAAAGTCATCATCCATGAAGTGGGTTTAAAGTAGGTAGGGAAGGTAAGAATAGTGGATGATCTAAAGAGAAAATAAAATCAGAAATGGTAGTTTAGGATGGTACTTTTCAAACTTAAACGTACACAAGGACTCACCTGGGGGATCTTACTAAAATACATATTATAAATCTATAGCTCTGGTGCATATCCTTATGTATGCTTTGCCACTCCCCCAGCCACCCCCACAGATTTGCTATTTTTGAGACAGAATACCATTATGTTGAACAAGCTGGCCTGGAACCTGAAATCCTAGCAAGTAGCTATTATCTCAGGTATGTGCCACAACACCAGCCACCTTTTCTCTCAATTTTTACTGGAAGCCATTTTATAGCTCTCATGTCTTCTTTTAGTTTTATCTCTATTAACATTATCTTCCTACTTTAATGCTACACAGCAAGTATTAGATGTTTGCTATAATGAATATTTTTTTTCAAAAAAACTGATATTTTTTCTAGTTTAATGTATAATTCAATATCTACTTATTTTAAGCTCAAAGCCTAAATTTAAACACTCTGCTATACTGTAATTTGTATTTTTTTCACAGGGCTGGAGGTAACTAAGAATTGAATGAAGGAGAGCTTTAACCAATGAGCTACACCACTAGTCCTTTTTAAAACAGGGCCTCACTAAATTGCCCAGTCTGGCTTCAAAATTACTATCACACTACCTCAGTCTCAAGTTGCTGAGATTACCAGTGTGTACCACTACACCCAACTATTATTCATATTGCTTTAAAGCAACTTTGCTTGATTGTGATGGGTATATAGAGCAATGAGATCAGTCTATCACCCAAAGGTCCTGTTGTGTTGAATCAGACACAGTTTTTCTCAGCTCATATTGAAGTTATCAGCTTTCTCACAATTAAAGAGAAATCTTTTGCAATACGTGATGATTTTAAGGAAAAGACTGAATGAAAATCTCACAGAAGTGCATTATTTTTGCACAAGAAAGACATTTTACTCTGTTTTTAAAAAGGTGGGGTGGAGAATGATGAAAAAGGTTACACACTGGTTAATATTTTTAATTTTGATGAAACTGATCACATTTATTGTCCTCCAATGATGTATATTTTAAACAAATTATAAACCCCAGCACTAAAGTTTACACTGATAATGATGTTGTTTATAATGTTAGCGGAGATCTAATTGTACTAATATTTTTACTATATTATTATTGTTTTGTGACTACTCTGGTTATAAAGTTTCACGTAATACATATTGAGGGATAACTGCTTCTAAATCTACTTCCCTGAAATATTTGTTAATGTGATGAAATTATATGAAGACCCAAGAATAAACTTCTGGCTTGACCTTTCCTATAACTAAAGGGGTCATGTAACAGCATCAAAATTTGCTGAATTATTTATCTAAAGTAATCAATCTTATGAAACAATCTTCCTTCTAAGAGAAAGACATAAAAAGACGCAGTGGTAGGGAAGGGAGGCAATGTTCCACTAAGCACATTCAGGAAATGAAGACTGAGTAGTATTAAAATGAGAGGTAATAGGAAGGAATCTACCATGTGACGCAGTTATCCCACTCCTCAGTATGTATCCAAAGGAGTTAAAATAAGCATACTACAGTGACATAGCCACATCAATGTTTATACCAGCATAATTCACAACAGCTAAACTATGGGGCCAAACTAGGTACCCTTCAACAGATGAATGGATAAAGAAAATGTCACACTCACACATACTAGAGTGTTACACAGGCACAAAGAAGAATGATTTTATGACATCTGCCAGTAAATGGATGGATCTGGAGGCTATCATGCTGACTGAAAATAAGCCAATACCCCAAAACCAAAAGTCAAATGTTTTCTCTGATATGTGGAAGCTAACTTACACAAAGTGGGTATTTTAGAAGTTCAGTGGAGTAGACAAAGGAAAATGAAGGGAAGAAGGGGAAATGGGAAAAGGAAAGAGTGAATGAATGAATCTGACATTAATTTTCCTATGTACACATATAAATATACCACAGTGAATCTTATCATAGTGATATCCATAAGAAATTAATTTTTAAAAAAATAAGTAACTATGGGTAAATGGCAGAAAGATCAGTAAAGGGAAGGGAGCAAGAAATGGGAAGAGGAAAAGGGAAGGAAAGGTACTGGGGTCTAAATAAGAAAAAGAGGTGACCACGCACAGAGCAGGCCCAGCGGCCTGCTGAGGGGCAGAGCCGCCCCACACCCCCCGCGCCTGCCAGGTAGGGGAACTGTGACCACCGACAGAAAAGGCCCAGTGGCCTGCGGCGGGACAGAGCTTCCAATCACTCCTGCAAGGTAGGCGGGCCTGCGACCCACCGGCAGAAGAGGAGCAGCAGCCTGCTGAGAGGCTGAGCCGCCCCCTCCCCCTGCACCGGCAAAGTAGAGGGAACTGTGACCACGCACAGAGCAGGCCCAGCGGCCTGCTGAGGGGCAGAGCCGCCCCCACGCCCCGCGCCTGCCAGGCAGGGGAACTGTGACCACCGACAGAAAAGGCCCAGTGGCCCGCGGCGGGACAGAGCTTCCAATCACTCCTGCAAGGTAGGCGGGCCTGCGACCCACCGGCAGAAGAGGAGCAGCGGCCTGCTGAGAGGCAGAGCCGCCCCCTCCCCCTGCGCCGGCAAGTAGAAGGAACTGTGACCACGCACAGAGGGGCAGAGCTGAGGGGCAGAGCCGCCCCCCACCCCCAGCGCCTGCCAGGTAGGTGGAACGGTGACCACCGACAGAAAAGGCTCAGTGGCCCGCGGCGGGACAGAGCTTCCAATCACTCCTGCAAGGTAGGCGGGCCTGCGACCCACCGGCAGAAGAGGAGCAGCGGCCTGCTGAGAGGCTGAGCCGCCCCCTCCCCCTGCGCCGGCATAGTACAGGGAACTGTGACCAAACACAGAGCAGGCCCAGTGGCCTGCTGAGGGGCAGACCCGCTCCCCACCCCCCGCGCCTGCTAGGTAGGGGAACTGTGACCACCGACAGAAAAGGCCCAGTGGCCCGCGGCAGGACACAGCTTCCAATCACTCCTGCAAGGTAGGCGGGCCTGTGACCCACCAGCAGAAGAGGAGCAGCGGCCTGCTGAGAGGCAGAGCCGCCCCCTCCCCCTGCGCCAGCAAGGTAGAGGGAACTGTGACCAAACACAGAGCAGGCCCAGCGGCCTGCTGAGGGGCAGAGCCGCCCCACACCCCCCGCGCCTGCCAGGTAGGGGAACTGTGACCACCGACAGAAAAGGCCCAGTGGCCCGCGGCGGGACAGAGCTTCCAATCACTCCTGCAAGGTAGGCGGGCCTGCGACCCACCGGCAGAAGAGGAGCAGCGGCCTGCTGAGAGGCTGAGCCGCCCCCTCCCCCTGCGCCGGCAAGGTAGAGGGAACTGTGACCACACACAGAGCAGGCCCAGCGGCCTGCTGAGGGGCAGAGCCGCCCCCCACCCCCCGCGCCTGCCAGGTAGGGGAACTGTGAACACCGACAGAAAAGGCCCAGTGGCCCGCGGAGGGGCAGAGCTTCCAATCACTCCTGCAAGGTAGGCGGGCCTGCGACCCACCGGCAGAAGAGGAGCAGCGGCCTGCTGAGAGGCAGAGCCGCCCCCTCCCCCCCGCGCCGGCAAGGTAGACTGAACTGTGACCACCATCAGAACAGGTCAGACCTGCAACCGAGAGACAGAACAGGCCCAGTGGCCTGAGGAAGGGTAGAGCCGCCCCCCCCCCACCCGCGCCTGCAAGGTAGGCGGACCTGCGACCCACTGGCAGTACAGCCCCAGAGGCCTGCAGAGGGGCAGTGCCGCTGCCTGCGCCTGCAAAGTAGGCAGAACTGCGACCACCGACAGAACAAGCCTAGCGGCCCGCAGAGGGACAGAGCCGCCGCCCGCGCCTGCAAGGTCAGCGGACCTGCTACCGACCGGCAGAGCAGGCCCAGCGGCCTGCCGGCGTGGTAGGCACATTGCCCCAATTGGAGGAGGGGCAGAGCCGCGGCCCACGCCTCCGAGGTAGACTTTGCAACTATACAAGACCAATATAAATATATAGGGGGAAAATTCAATAGCACAACAGTTTCACCAAGTAGAAAGGAACGCGAACAGTATGAAGAGACAAGGAAAGAAAGGACCACAAGCATTGCAGGTCAACTCAACGTTAGAAGAGGTAATAGCTGCAGCAGATGGAATGTCAGATAAAGAATTCAGGATATACATGCTTCAGATGATCTGGAGTCTCAAGGAAGACATCAGACAGCAAAATCAGACAATGAAAGATCACTTCAACAATGAATTACATAAAAAAATCCAAGAAGCAAAAGATCAACTATACAGGGAAATAGAGGTTATAAAAAACAAAGAAACAGAAATCCTAGAAATGCAGGTAGCAATAAGCCAACTTAAAAACTCAATTGAGAATACTACCAGCAGAGTAGAACACTTAGAAGACAGAACATCAGACAATGAAGATAAAGTATTTCAACTTGAAAAGAACATAGACAGCTCAGCAAGACTGTTAAGAAACCATGAGCAGAACATCCAAGAAATATGGGATAATATCAAGAGACCAAATTTAAGAGTCACTGGGATACAGTAAGGGACAGAGTTTCAAACCAAAGGAATGAGCAATCTATTCAATGAAATAATACGAGAAAACTTCCCAGACTTGAAGAATGAGACAGAACCCCAAATCCTAGAAGCCTACAGGACGCTGAATGTGCAAAATCATAAGAGACCCACACCTAGACACATTATAATGAAGATGCCCAACATACAGAATAAGGAGAGAATTTTAAAAGCTACAAGAGAAAGGGAGCAGATCACATTTAGGGGTAAGCCAATCAGGATAACAGCTGATCTTTCAACACAGACTCTGAAAGCTAGAAGATCCTGGAATAACATATTTCAAACACTGAAAGAAAATGGGTTCCAACCAAGAATTGTGTTTCCAGCGAAATTAAGCTTCAGGATGGAAGATGAAATTAAAACCTTCCACGATAAACAAAAGTTAAAAGAATTTGCAGCTAGAAAACCATCTCTTCAAAACATCCTTGGCAAAACATTACAGGAAGAGGAAATGGAAAATAACAATGAAAACCAACAGTGGGAGGTAGTACAGGAAAGGGGGGGAAATAATCAAAGAGGAAAACAAACCATGTTTAGTTACATAAATAAACAAATATGGCTGGAAGAACAACCCATATCTCAATAATAACCCTAAATGTTAATGGCTTAAACTCACCAATTAAGAGACACAGGCTAGTAGAATGGATCACAAAACAAGACCCAACAATATGCTGCCTACAGGAGACGCATTTGATAGGAAAAGACATACATAGGCTGAAGGTGAAAGGTTGGGAAAAATCATATCACTCATATGGGCTTCGGAAACAAGCAGGAGTATCCATACTCATATCAAATAAAATAGATTTCAAGCCAAAGTTAATCAAAAGGGATAAAGAGGGACACTACATACTGCTCAAGGGAACCATACACCAACAAGACATAACAATCATAAATATATATGCCCCAAACAATGGTGCAGCTATGTTCATCAAACAAACTCTTCTCAAGTTCAAGAGTCTAATAGACCACCATACAATAATCATGGGAGACTTCAACACACCTCTATCACCACTGGACAGATCTTCCAAACAAAAGTTGAATAAGGAAACTATAGAACTCAATAACACAATTAATAACCTAGACTTAATTGACATATATAGAATATACCACCCAACATCAAGCAGTTACACTTTTTTCTCAGCAGCACATGGATCCTTCTCAAAAATAGATCATATATTATGTCACAGGGAAACTCTTAGACAATATAAAGGAGTAGAGATAATACCATGCATCCTATCTGATCATAATGGAATGGAACTGAAAATCAACGATAAAAGAAGGAAGGAAAAAGAATACATCACTTGGAGAATGAACAATAGGTTACTGAATGATCAATGGGTTATAGAAGACATCAAGGAGGAAATTAAAAAATTCTTAGAGATTAATGAAAACACAGACACAACATATCGGAATCTATGGGACACATTGAAAGCAGTTCTAAGAGGAAAATTCATTGCTTGGAGTTCATTCCTTAAAAAAAGAACAAAACCAACAAATAAATGATCTCATACTTCATCTCAAAATCCTAGAAAAAGAAGAGCAAAACAACAGCAAAAGAAGTAGAAGGCAAGAAATAATTAAAATCAGAGCTGAAATTAATGAAATCGAAACAAAAGAAACAATTGAAAAAATTGACAAAACTAAAAGTTGGTTCTTTGAAAAAATAAACAAAATCGACAGACCCTTAGCCATGCTAGCGAAGAGAAGAAGAGAGAGAACTCAAATCACTAACATACGGGATGAAAGAGGCAATATCACAACAGACACCTCAGAAATACAGAAGATAATCAAAAATTATTTTGAATCCTTATACTCCAATAAATTAGAAGATAGTGAAGGCATAGATAAATTTCTTAAGTCATATGATCTGCCCAGATTGAGTCAGGAGGATATAGACAACCTAAACAGACCAATATCAATTGAGGAAATAGAAGAAACCATCAAAAGACTACCAACTAAGAAAAGCCCAGGACCGGATGGGTATACAGCAGAGTTTTACAAAACCTTTAAAGAGGAACTAATACCAATACTTTTCAAGCTACTTCGGGAAATAGAAAAAGAGGGAGAACTTCCAAATTCATTCTACGAGGCCAACATCACCCTGATACCTAAACCAGACAAAGACACTTCAAAGAAAGAAAACTACAGACCAATATCTCTAATGAACCTAGATGCAAAAATCCTCAATAAAACTCTGGCCACTCGGATACAAAAACATATCAAAAAAATTGTGCACCATGATCAAGTAGGATTCATCCCTGGGATGCAAGGCTGGTTCAATATACGGAAATCAATAAATGTTATTCACCACATCAATAGACTTAAAAATAAGAACCATATGATCATCTCGATAGATGCGGAAAAAGCATTCGACAAAGTACAGCATCCCTTTATGTTCAAAACTCTAGAAAAACTAGGGATAACAGGAACATACCTCAATATTGTAAAAGCAATCTATGCTAAGCCTCAGGCTAGCATCATTCTGAATGGAGAAAAATTGAAGGCATTCCCTCTAATATCTGGAACAAGACAGGGATGCCCTCTCTCACCACTTTTGTTCAACATAGTTCTCGAAACACTGGCCAGAGCAATTAGACAGACGAAAGAAATTAAAGGCATCAAAATAGGAAAAGAAGAACTTAAATTATCACTATTTGCAGATGACATGATTCTATACCTAGCAGACCCAAAAGGGTCTACAAAGAAACTATTAGAGCTAATAAATGAATTCAGCAAAGTGGCAGGATATAAAATCAACACGCATAAATCAAAGGCATTCCTGTATATCAGCGACAAATCCTCTGAAATGGAAATGAGGACAACCACTCCATTCACAATATCTTCAAAAAAAATAAAATACTTGGGAATCAACCTAACAAAAGAGGTGAAAGACTTATACAATGAAAACTACAGAACCCTAAAGAGAGAAATAGAAGAAGATCTTAGAAGATGGAAAAATATACCCTGTTCATGGATAGGCAGAACTAACATCATCAAAATGGCGATATTACCAAAAGTTCTCTATAGGTTTAATGCAATGCCAATCAAAATCCCAGCGGCATTTCTTGTAGAAATAGAGAAAGCAATCATGAAATTCATATGGAAAAATAAAAGACCCAGAATAGCAAAAACAATGTTAAGCAGGAAGTGTGAATCAGGCGGTATAGCGATACCAGACTTCAAACTATACTACAGAGCAATAGTAACAAAAACAGCATGGTACTGGTACCAAAACAGGCGGGTGGACCAATGGTACAGAATAGAGGACACAGAAACCAATCCACAAAACTACAACTATCTTATATTTGATAAAGGGGCTAAAAGCATGCAATGGAGGAAGGATAGCATCTTCAACAAATGGTGCTGGGAAAACTGGAAATCCATATGCAACAAAATGAAACTGAATCCTTTCTCTCGCTATGCACAAAAGTTAATTCAAAATGGATCAAGGAGCTTGATATCAAATCAGAGACACGCCGTCTGATAGAAGAAAAAGTTGGCTACGATCTACATACTGTGGGGTCGGGCTCCAAATTCCTCAATAGGACACCCATAGCACAAAAGTTAATAACTAGAATCAACAAATGGGACTTACTCAAACTAAAAAGTTTTTTCTCAGCAAAAGATACAATAAGAGAGGTAAATAGAGAGCCTACATCCTGGGAACAAATCTTTACTCCTCACACTTCAGATAGAGCCCTAATATCCAGAGTATACAAAGAACTCAAAAAATTAGACAATAAGAGAACAAACAACCCAATCAACAAATGGGCCAAGGACCTGAACAGACACTTCTCAGAGGAGGACATACAATCAATCAACAAGTACATGAAAAAATGCTCACCATCTCTAGCAGTCAGAGAAATGCAAATCAAAACCACCCTAAGATAACATCTCACTCCAGTTAGATTGGCAGCCATTATGAAGTCAAACAACAACAAGTGCTGGCGAGGATGTGGGGAAAAGGGTACACTTGTACATTGCTGGTGGGACTGCAAATTGGTGCAGCCAATTTGGAAAGCAGTATGGAGATTTCTTGGAAAGCTGGCAATGGAGCCACCATTTGACCCAGCTATTCCCCTTCTCGGTCTATTCCCTAAAGACCTAAAAAGAGCATGCTACAGGGACACTGCTACATCGATGTTCATAGCAGCACAATTCACAATAGCTAGACTGTGGAACCAACCTAGATGCCCTTCAATGGATGAATGGATAAAAAAAAATGTGGCATTTATACACAATGGAGTATTACTCTGCATTAAAAAATGACAAAATCATAGAATTTACAGGGAAATGGATGGCATTAGAGCAGATTATGCTAAGTGAAGCTAGCCAATCCCTAAAAAACAAATGCCAAATGTCTTCTTTGATATAAGGAGAGTAACTAAGAACAGAGTAGGGTCGAAGAGCATGAGAAGAAGATTAACATTAAACAGGGATGAGAGGTGGGAGGGAAAGGGAGAGAGAAGGGAAAATGCATGGAAATGGAAGGAGACCCTCAGGGTTATACAAAATTTCATACAAGAGGTAGTGAGGGCAAGGGGAAAAATAATACAAGGGGGACAAACGAATGTCAGTAGAGGGGTCAGAGAGAGAAGAGGGGAGGGGAGGGGAGGGGAGGGGGGATAGTAGAGGATAGGAAAGGCAGCAGAATACAACAGACACTAGTATGGCCATATGTAAATCAATGGATGTGTAGCTGATGTGATTCTGCAATCTGTATATGGGGTAAAAATGGGAGCTCATAACCCACTTGAATCAAATTGTGAAATATGATATATCAAGAACTATGTAATGTTTTGGAACAGCCAACAATAAAAAATTAAAAAAAAATAAATAAATAAATAAGAAAAAGACATATTCCATGTTTGTTGAATTATGTTAAAATGGATTCTACTGTCACATATAACTAAAAAGAAGCAAAAAAAAAAACCAGAATATTTTCCAGGAAAACATGGTAGGTGGGTATGATCACATGAAAAGCAAAGGGAGATTAGGAGAATAGACAAAAGAGGTGGTAAGGGAGTGGAAGAACTGGGGAAGGATACTGGCCAAACTGTATTGTTCTATTGTTGAATGTACAAATATATAATGCCATATCCCACCAATACATACAACTATAATGCAGCACCATAAAAGAAAAAAAAAGAAAGAGAGGAAATATAGAAGGGTATACTTTAATCAAGAAGGACTTAATGTAGGAGGTCCTTGAGGATACTGACTTCTATATTTATCCAATATACATACTAATTTCTGTGACTTAATGTCAGGGAAGGAAGGCAATGCTCTGCTAAGCATATCGAGGAAATGAAAACTATCCATCAATCCATCCATTCATCCAAAGGGAACCATATCAAATAGCGTACCTCTCTACATACATTTATTTATGTCTCTATGAGTTGACAGAAGGAGAAGTACTAGTCTCCCCCAAGATATATATGAATAATTTTATACATCAGTCACCCATTGGTGAGAAGGACTAATCTAATAACCTGTGGAGCCAAGATGACAATTATGGATGATATTTTTCTCTAAAAGTTTTCTTAATCAAAATCAGAGTGTTTATAGTGGAATCAGAAGTACAATTCTACTATAACTCATATATGTGAGATGACGCCCCTGATGTTCTGATACCTTGTTTGCTATCTTGCTTCCACATCTTTTACTTTAAGAAAGGAATCAACAGACTGTACTGTGCATAATCGGTATGCCATCTGATTGCAAATGAAGAATGACTTTTATATTTTAAATAGAAACAAAGCAAAAGAATAACTGTAAGACTAGTTAAAATCACATGAAATTCAAGTGAACGTCTATAAATAAAGTTTTATTGGAATGTAGCAACATTCATTTATTTACTTCTTGTTTATGGCTGCTGTCCAGCTGTAACAGCTGAGTAGTTGCAACAAAGAACACAAAAGCATAAAATATTTATAATGAATATTTAATATTCATTAAAAATAAATTGTCAAATCCTACAAAAAGAAATATACACATTTTTATTGGAGGTACTATGAGAAACTAAATGCCTACCAATTCCTCAATAACATAGCTAACTGTCTACTGGACCTTCTAATAAGACTCTCGAAAGATAATTCTGAAATTCTTTTCTGGTGATACCATGTAATAGCCATGATTATTATAAGGTAGGTATTAACAATTTCATTTTATAAACGTGAAAACTGAGAATTAGTGAGAGATGGTAACTTGTTCAAGTTTCCTGTACCTAGCAATTCAACCCAACATTGTCTCCACAAAGCCTGTAAGCATAAGAATTACTGCCTTGATATAGCAGAACAGAGAATAAAAGAATTGAGAGTACTGATTTTCCTCAAAAGACAATAATTTCCCATTGTGATACAGACAATGATACAGTAATAAACACCTTCCAGAAATCAAGACCAATATCCTTCAGAGTAAGGTATACATAACCTGTCCAATAAAACCTTTTGAAAGGGGATAAAAACTAAACTTGCTTATCAAAACTGGATCTCACTGTAATCCCCTTCCTTCTGTCAGTGATGCAACTATTCTTAATTTTCCAAATTATGTAACAAATTATCTACATAACCTTTTATACTTTCCAGGAGATCATATGCAAGATAGCAAAAGTCCATGAAAAATGTATAATTAGAAATAAGCCATGTGTGGTGATGCATGCCTGTAATCCCAAGAGCTCAAGAGGCTAAGGCAGGAGGATGACAAGTTCAAAAAGCCAGCCTCAGCAACTTAGCAAGACCCTAAGCAATATGGTCAGAACTTGTCTCTAAATAAAAATAAATAAATATATAAAAAGGGTTGGGGTGTGACTCAGTGGTTAAGCACCCCTGGATTCAATCCCTGGTACCTAAATAATAATAATAATAATAATAATAATTATTATTATTATTATTATTAATGGATATGGAATAGCAACTCCAGGGAGAAAGAAGTCAAACATTGGGCTCTGGACTTTTATCCTTTCCCAGCAACATGAGTCTTGGGTGGAGAAGACAAAGAATGGGTTCTGCATTCTGGACTTTCATCTCAGTAACAATGGGTTTCAAACTTGTACAACTATTTTACTGATTTAGACTTTGAACCTGCACAACTAGTTTCCTGACTACCCAAGTCTCTAATGAGAGTAACACTAAACATTCTGCTATGAATAATTCTCATTAAAACCTGTAAACAATAGACCCCTGTTTTAACTAGTTGCCATTTTCTCCCCTGAAAATGTGCCGTTCCACCACTGTCTAATAAAGATAGCTTACTGATCCGCTGAGGTCTGCTTCCATTTCAGTTGTTTTTGCTTACAATAATAAATAATTACAGAAATTAGAAAGTCCATAAATTCTTAGTTATTAATATCTTCACATCTACAATACCGTGTTTTTGAAAGAAAAAAAATGTGGCTCCCATTTGTAGTTTAGTAAATCAAGGTTTTGGTAATGTACTGATTCCTAATATACTGGCCATACTTTTCAATTAAAACGGGCACAGTTTTTATTGCATAACTTCTATGTTAAACTGAGCATGTACTGATTTAGACTACCTCTATAGTTTAAGTTTACATTTAAATTGTTCTTTAATTTTATTACAAATACCAAGACTGACTGATATAATAAACTGTAGAAGTTTAAATTTCTTTTAAAAAGATAATTCATGCATTTTTTAAATTACATGGAGGACTCTATCTAGTATTATTGTTTACTGTTGAAAATATAAAATGTCTTCCATTACAATACCTACAGCATTTGTTCTTCCTATCCTTTATATTCATCCACATTTATTAATGTGATTTTTTTTAGAAATCATACATATCATATATTTTTCTTTAAGACAAATTAGAAAATTATACATGTTTTGTAAAGGAGAATAATATCGAGGAAAAACCTGTCAAAATATAGAAGTATAACCCAGAACCCTGGAAGAAAATTAATATTCTAACATTAATGAAAATGTTGCTTTTAAAATCAATATTATTTTATGACTTTTTGTCCAAAAAGTGTATTTAATCTTATTGGCAAAGAATTATGTTTTTAAAAATCAACTTACATGTTATGTTACAAAAGCAATTCATAAGAATTCAGTAACTACACAATTAATATTTATCAATATTAATGTCCAAAATAAATTTAAAATGAAATACTCATCTTTTAATAATATACATAATTTAAAGAAAAACAAGATAATATCTACAAGAGTGGTATGAAATATTATTCCTACACTTTAAAAGCTATCATGGTATATATGCCCAAGAATCTGAAACATTTAAATAAATTATTATCATAAGAGTCAATAACTTAAAATATCACAGAAATTTTACAAATTCAACACTAAAAAGTGTCCAAAGATCAAAATTTGCATATACTTTCTAATGACAATTGTAGATTTAGGTCCTCCTACTTTTCCCATCTTCCTTACCAGCACCTCTGTAATAATGGCAAGGTTTAGGAAGCACCACAAGGTGGTGCTAATATCATCTCATAACTAGTTGGGTAGACCAGAGTTGCTAATCAGATGTGGCCTAAAATGAGATTCTCCAACCCTCAGGGTGGATACCAACTCTAACATTCTCTAGTTCAAGAGAAAAAATAAAAAATATTCAGTTTTCAAAGATGTAATACTGGCTATAGAAAATAATTTATAATCCTCTAATATTTGGTTTACATCAACATTCTTGTCATATGGTCAGAGTACTTATAACTCTATAAATAACTGCCTTTATACTACTGTCAAATGAAATCACAAATTTACAGTCAATGAATGAACTTTCATCAAGCACAAATCAAGACTTCTTTATCAAATTCTTATGTGGGACAAGTGATAATAAAAGTCTAGTACTGTGAAAACCATACTAACACTACCAAATTCTGTTTCCATATTAACACTTTTATCAATTCTGCATACTTACTCATCTTTTGAATAGACATTTAGAAAAACTTTTAGTAATTTCCCAAAATTTGGGTTCTGAAGGGAATAAACAACCTACTTTCAAGCTGCTTTCAGTCCCTGTCATATAGACAAATGAAGAAATGAAAAGGAGGGAGGGAGAAAGGCAGGAATACGTCTGGCTCCAGAAAAACAGCAATTCATAGGAAAATATAGAGTAACAACTGGAATAAATAATCCTCATTCTACCAGTGTAGAAGATGAGTTTTACAAAAGTTCATAATGAAGTTGTACAAGGTCACACAAGCACCAACACCTCTTTTTATTGTGCATTAAAATAATGCTGTTGAGCTTGATGAGGATCACCAGTACTTACTACCTGGTAACTGTGTCAAAAAATGTGGTATAAAGCATTTTATACCAATTTGTCACCTAATCAGCACACCTACCCTAAAAGGTATTATCATATTCTCCATTACAGATAAGGAAACTGAGGAACAGAAATACTGAATGAATTTCCTAATATAACTATTAAATGATAAAGCTGGGATTCAAATTTAAGTAATATGGCTACACCTCACAGCAAATGGTGTCACTCATAAAATATTTCTTTGGGGAGTCAAATTAATGGTTGTTTATAATAGGCATTAAAAGCAAAAGGCAAAAACTTTAATTCTAACAAAAAAAATGAATAAAAATGCTAACACAGACCATGGAAACATACCTCAAGGACCTTGGAATCAAGACTGAAACAACAGTTTATTAGCCTAAAAAAGGTTTAAGTATTAAAACCATAAAACAGTAAAAAAAGCAAAAATTATCAATTACTGTTAGTTAAAGGAAACAAAATAAATATTAGAAATGGTAAAATATGAATAGTTACAAACAATAGCTAGTGTAAGATAAATATATAAACACATTGGTTAACAATAGGTTGGAAAAGTCATGAGGGAAAGGCACATTTTAAATGAATATTTTTTAATACATAGGTTTGCATAAGTGAGAAGGCAGAAAGGAAATTCTGAGCAGTTTAATAAAATGTGTAAAAATATAGATGCAAAAAACTGCAAAATTGTATTCAAAAGTTGATCCATATGACTGAATATAGTGTTTACACAGAAAAAATTAAAATAGAAAAAATTTTTAAGCTTTATTCTTTCACAGTAACCCAAAGCCTAGAGATGAATATATGTGTATGTGTGTCTATGTGTGCATGTGTGTGTTTCTTTTATAGTAATTACATTTTCTTAAAATTTTCAAAAAGCAAGAGAGAAACTAGATTTCAAATTGCATAAAGAATGAATCACAAGGAATCTAGATGAATGTGATGTATGATAGGAAATGAAGTCACACAGAAATGGAAGAACAAATGGAATAAAAAAGTTAAACAAATTACTAAGTCTACCAGCCTGCAATTCAAAAAACAATTAAAACCAATACTAGAGATTCCTAAATATTTTCATTAGTATACCTACTAAAATTATAACTTTACACTAAAATTCATTTTAAATTATTTCTTCCTTAAAATGATAAGGATATTTGTTCAGTATTTTTATTTTTTCTTCAAGAGGATAAGGAAGAACTTAATTCACAATGTTTCATGAAAAACTCCTAAGCATATAATATTTAAGTCTCAGGAAAGTGCTATTAGAAGTTACTTTACAGAAAAAGAACCATGAACCATAATCACAGAGGTATAATGACCAAATCCAAATTATACCTGGAAGTTAAGATTTCAACACAGTTTTCCAAACTTAAAAACTTCTTTTTCATGGTTAATAATTTTCATAACATTAAAAATTACTGTGTAAAACAAAATTTCTGAAAATTATCAACAGTATTACCCAAACCAGATACACTAGATATATCCCTAACCTAGACCAGTTGTTAATTCCTTTAAGCACCAAAAACTATTCTAAGCCTCAATGACATAGCAGACAAAAGAAGAGGCGGGCACACAAGAGAACAAAGTAGTAACAGGAAAAAGATGACTGGGTACCTCTAACTATTGGGTCATCATAAAGACCTGTCTATAAAACAAACATGTAAGTTGATATGTAGTTAACCAAATACAAAGCATTAAAATACCATTGAAAACAGAAGGCACATTTAGAACAGCAGACCTGTCAGGAACATATTTGTTATAATATATCCAGAACATGGTAAGTCAGGGTCAGTCATAGACAAGTTCAGAGAGTTAAGAAATTTTTAAGTTAAGAAAAGAAATTGGAAATTTTATATGCAATATGAAAAGACTTTAATATGAGAATAATTTGATTTATATTAAAAGGGAAGAAATTACTCTGGTATGTAAAGAATATAACACAGCAAATTTGGAAACAGAGACATCAATTAGACTTCAAATAATCTGGTAGGGTTCTTAGCATTTTCCCCTAACATGCGGAAAATAACAGACTCCAAAATGCAACAGTCATGGAAGTTCATCGCCTCCTTCAGGAAGCTATGCTCTATAAGAATAGGAGATAATACTCTTCCACTGATTACTTTCCAATTTCCTTTCATCCATAGGTAAACATTTCTCCTTTACTTCTATTTTTTCCTATTCTCTGCCTAGCTTAAAAATCCACTATGAGCATTACTCAAATCAGAGTTGAATTTCTTCCTAAAAAGATAAATCCTCTTGCCTGAATTAAACATTCTTAATACCTTAAAATGCTTAATTCTGGAGAGAGACAACCAAAAAGACATTTCCACAAATAAGCGTACAATTTTCTAAATAAGATTTAACCCTCCTGAGAAAAGTCAAAAGATAACCTAAACTCGAATAGGGAATTCCCACTTAAAAATCCAATTTCAATATGCTTTCTGAGTATAGACAAATTTTTATGCAGCTGAGGATAAAAAAAAAATAGATATTCCAGTTCCTACAAACGTCTGTGAGACACTAAAACTACTCACAGGAATCTGATGCAATAGAGAACTTCAATTCTCATTTATTTGTATCCTGAAACAACTGTTCTCTATTGTTTAGAAACCAAAGAATTTGAAGGTAAAAAGAGTCTGAAGTAGCAAGCTAATAATAATGATTCTCCACAGAAGCTATACATTATTAACTTTTTTTAATATATACCAGGGATTGAACCCAGAGGCACTTAACCACTGAGCCACATCCCCACCCCTTTTTATTTTTCTTTTGAGACAAGGTCTCACTAAGTGACCTAGGGCCTTGCTAAGTTGCTGAGGCTGGCTTTGAATTTGCAATTCTCTTGCCTCAGTACCCCTCACTACTTACCCAGCCACTGGGATTATAAGCATTTGCCACCATGCCCAACCATTTTCAACTATTAAAAGTGAAAACTCAGTTCTCAACTAAATGTTTCTCCAAACTATCCAAGTCTCAGAATGCAAACTGTGTTGATATTTTTATTCCCCCAAATATATACTGTGTGTAGTTACTACATATTGTAAAAATCAGTAAACAAAAATAATGAGTTGAAGTGATTTAAACCTATTTCCTCACAGAAATAAGGGTGATACAGCAGATTATATTTTTAGTCATGGATCTGCTCTTTTTAGACATCAATCATATTTAATTGTGAAAACACATTTATATAATATTACAAAAATGAAGTACTTTATAATGGAAAAATAGTGACAAAACTCACAGATAATTTTACACAATAATAGTATACTCTTAAAACTAAGGACTTTATCTTAGTTTTCTTAACTGTTTTTGCTGCTACAGATCAGTAAAAAGCCATCATGAAGGAAATGTAATACAGGTTTTATTTAAAATACATTCAGTCACTGAAAAAATAAGGTGGGGGGAAGAGAGACATAAGTCAAATAAATGAAATGTTGAGAAACAGATTCAAAAATGGCTAAGTGCTATCTTTGCTTAACACTCAATAAATGACCAAATACTGGGCATTCAGTATTGTGTTTTTTTCTTCTGTGTGTGTATGTGTGTGTTGAAAAGTCTGTCTTTAATATTACAAATATATCTCCTTCAAATGAGCACTTCACTCTATAGCTAAAGTATGCCTGCTTTTAAAATTGATAAATCAAACTCACTTAGCCTGATATTAATAATCCCTTAGTCCCTCATTATACACTGCTTCAAAATGTCAAAAGATTACAATATTGAAGTTGTTTCACTAACTTCACATATTAAATGTTTTACTACATAAGCTTCTGTCATGGAGTTCTCCTAAAATATAGTCAGTACAACTGCTTTTTAACTTTTATCAGTTACCTCTCAGGACTGATGTACATATAACCATCAAAAACAGAGTTTGTTGTTGTATTGTTTTTTGGCTTTTAAGTAAATTCATTAGAACTTAAAATCAAGAAGAAAATTGCTGAAATTATACTATTATATAATGTCCACAATTTTTAGAATTTGGCCTTTGGAATTTCTTTTTAAAAAATCTATTTATATTTCAACCACATAAGAAGTCATTTTTTTCTTTTGGGAGGTACTGGGGATTGAACTCAGGGACACTCAACCACTGAGCCACATCCCCAGCCCTATTTTGTATCTTATTTAGAGACAGAGTCTCACAGAATTGCTTAGCACCTTAATTTTGCTTAAGTTGGCTTTGAACTTTCAATTCTCCTGCATCAGCCTTCCAAGCAGCTGGGATTACAGGAAAGTGTCACCACACTTGGCTAGAAGTCATTCTTTTTTACCTGTTAAACAAAGTTCAAGTTTTTTTGGTCACAGGCATTTTTTTCTTTCAACTTTTAAAATCTGCGTCATTCTTATTAATTCTCATTTCTTAAAATAAACTCTGTGAAGCTATTTACTAACTAAGAAATCCTTGTATTACATAAGAAGGTGGCTGAGAAAAAAATAATGGAGCTCTTCAAAAAATAAACTTGTGTGTGTGTCTGTGTATGTGTGTGTTGAAAAAAGTCTATCTTCTATACTAGTTTAAGGTCTGGTGTAGTGATGCCACCTGCTTCACTGTTCCTGCTAAGAATTGCTTTAGCTATTCTTGGTCTCTTATTTTTCCAGATGAATTTCATGAAGGCCTTTTCTATTTCTATGAGGAATGTCATTGGGAATTTGATTGGAATTGCGTTAAATCTGTATAATGCTTTTGGTAGTATGATCATTTTGATAATAATAATTCTGCCTATCCAAGAGCAAGGTAGATTTTTCCATATTCTAAAGTCGTCTTTGACTTCTTTCTTTAGGGTTCTGTAATTTTCATTATAGATATCTATAACATTTCATCCAACAATAGGAAAACACATTTTTTTCTAACATGCTCATGGAACTTTCACTAAAATAGAACATAATTTTGGATACACAGCAAGTGTTAGCAAATACAAAAACGTTAATAGAATTCCTTGCATTTCATCTGATCATAATGAAATGAAATTAGAAATCAATAGCAAGAAAATATATAAATATGGAGATTGAATACACTTTTAAATACGGAGTAGGGGTAAATTTTTTAAATTCTCAGAATCAAATGAGAACAGACATACAATGAATGAAAATATCTGGGACAAAGGAAGTTATAAAAGGAAAGTTTCTATGAGTGCCTACATTAAAAAAAAAAAAATCAAAATATCCCAAATCGCCTGATGATGCATCTTAATATCTTCCAGAAGCAACAACAATCAAACTCAAAACCAGTAGAAGGAAGGATAATATTAAGATCAGAGCCAAAATTGATAAAATAGAGAATAAAAAGTACAAAGGATCAATGAAACAAATAGTTTCTTTGAAAGGGTAAAGACGATTGTGAGAACTAACTTAAAAAAAAAAAAAAAAAAAAAAGTCCAAAGTGAACTTAGAGGTAAAAAAGGAGATATCACAATAAACATCACTAAAATTGAGAGTGTCATATGGACTATTGTGAAAACTTACATTCCAATGTTACAAAATGGACATAAGGTGCCCCCCAAAAGGTGGCAAAACAAACCAGGAATATTTAGAAGTAAAATGATTAGATTATGAGAGCTGTAGCCAAATCGGTAGACTAATCCTTTTAGAAAATTTGGAAGATAATTTGAAAGAACTACTACTGGGTGGAATCTGTGGGCAGGTAGTCAGTGAGGAAATGAAATAGTTCACTGGAAGTATGTCTTTGCAGTTTGTATTTTGTCTCTGGAGTCAAGTCAGTCAGTTCCCCCTCCCCAGACTGTGCTTCCCAGCTTGCATGAGGTGAGCAGTTTTTCCTCTATCATATCCCCAACCATTATGTTCTTCCTTAACATGGGCCCAAAACAATTAGGTCAAGTGACCATGGCTGAAACTCTAAAACCAGGAGTCCAAAATGTACTTTTCTTCCTCTAAGTTTTTCTTTTCAATAAATTATAAAGTGTATGAGAAATGGATAATTTTGAAGAAACAAACTACCCAAATTAAACCAAGAAAATATAGAAAACCTAAACAGACCAATAATAATCAATGGGATTAAAGGAATAACACAAAGCCTTCCACGAAAAAAAGCCTAGGACCAGATGATTCACCACTTAATTCTACCATACCTTTAAAGAAAAATTAATGCCAACACTCCTCAAATTATTAAATTAAATGGAAAAGAGGGAACATTTCCAAACTCATTCTACAAAGCCATTTATCACCATGAAATTGGTCTATAGACACCTGATAATGACAGCTGCAAAAATTGTTAATAAAATATTAGCAAATCAAATTTAAAAACAAGTTACAAAGATTAGACCATGGTTAAAATGGTTTACATTCAGGAATGCAGGGATGGTTCAACATATGCCAATCAATAAACCTAATACACCATACAAAGTAAAACAAGAACAAAATCACACAACCATTTCAATACATAATGAGAAACCCTTTTACAAATTCCAGCACTAGGGCTGGGTCTTGGGCTCCGTGGCAGTGCACTTGCCCAGCAAGCTTGTGGTGGCTTGCGTTCAATCCTTAGCATCACACACACACACACACACACACACACACACACACACACAAAAAGCAAGCAAATATGTTAAAGGCATGCTCTCCATCTACAACTACAAAAAAATTTTTTAAAAAAATTTCAGCACCCATTCATGATAAAAACCCTGAAGAAACCTTTTACGTCAACATCATAAATGTTATAAATGACAAACCTCAAACCAATTTTATTTAATGGGTAAAACATAAAAAGCATTTCCTCTAAAATCAGGAACAAGATGAGTATTTCTCAGAACTCTTGTTCAACATAATACTAGAAATTTAAACCAGAGCAATTATGCAAAAAGAGAAAAGTGATTCCTTTGCTATCTATAAATGATATGATCCTATACTTGGAAGAACCTGAAAGTTCCACTAGAAAACTCCCGGATCTGATTAACAAATTCAGAGACACAGCAAGATACAAAATTAACATACAAAAATCATTAGCTTTTCTGTCATTAATAATCAATCTAATGAAAAGGAATGCAAAAAAAAGAAGTCTCAAACAATAATGAAAATATTTTGGAATAAACCTAACCAAAGAGGTGAAAGACCTCTACAATGAAAATTACAGAACATTGAAAAAAGAAACATAGGAAGTTCTTCAGAAATGGAAAGACCTCCCATGTTCATACATAGACAGAACTAATACTGTTAAAATGGCCATAATACCAAAAGCAATCTATAGATTCAATTCAAACTCCATGAAGATACCAATGACATTCGTCACAGAACTAGAGAAGAAAAAAGTCTTAAAATTCATAAAGGATCCAGAAAAATCAAGGCAATTCTGAGAAGAAAAAAGAAAAGAGCAATACTAGAGGCATCGGAACACCCAATTATAAATTATACTACAGAGGTATAGAAATAGCTAGGAACTGTCAAAAATATCAGGCATGAAGACACAAAGGCAAACCCACACAGATACAATCATCTGAAGCTTGACAAAGGCTCCCAAAACATATTAGATATAACATAAAACTTTTTACCAAATGGTTCTGTGAAAAATGGTTATTCATATGTAGAATAATAAAACTAGATCCTTGACTCTAACAGTACACAGGTCAGCTCAATGGATCAAAGACCTAGGAATTAAACAAGAAACATTCCAAGGGTTAGAAGAAAACATAGGGGCAAAACTCCAACACTACAAAGGCAATGACTTCGTCAACAGAACTCCTAAATCTCAGAAAATAATTCAAGAATAAGAGAAATGTTCTCAAATTTAAAAGCTTCTTTATAGCAAAGGAAATAATAGTATAAAGAGAAAGTCTACTAAACAGGAGAAAATCTTTGCTGGCTACTATTCCTCCAGAGTATTATATTTTTATATTTGGAATACATGAAGAATTCAAAAAACTTAACACCAGACATTTCCCAAAAGAAATAGTATAAATGGTCAATAAATATATTAAAAAAATGTTCAACATCTTTAGCAGTCAGGGAAATGAAACTCAAGACAAAACTGAAATTTTATTAGACCCCAGTTATAATGGCAATCATCAGGAATGTGGTTAAGGATGATGACTAGGATTCAGGGGAAAAGGAACTCTATGCACTGGTTGTGGCAATGTAAATTAGTACAACCACTAAGGAAATCAGTATGGTGGTTCCTAGAAAGACTAGGAATGAAACTACCATATGATGCAACTAAATCACTCCTTGGTATTTACACAGAAGTCTCAGTTAACATACTATAGAGATAGCATGCATTCCCACCTTTATGAGAGCACAACTCCTAAGAGCCAAGTTAGAGAACAAGCATCTACATGCCCATCAAGAGATTAATGTACTCAAAAGATATAGTGTATATACACAATGGAGTTTTATTCAGCCATGAAGTACAAAATTAAGTCAGTTGCAGAAAAATGAATGGAACTGAAGAAACACACTTTAAGTGAAATATGCAAGACTCACAAGTCAAAGGGCATGTTTTCACTCATATGTAAAAGCTAGAAAGAAAAGGGGGGTAGGAATCTCATTAAGATAGAAGGGAAACCAGCAGGGTAAAGGGAATCCATTAGGAAGATGGAGAAGGGGAATTATAAGGGGAGAAACTGGAAAGTGAAATTTTATTGTTATATGTATGTCTGAATATATGACAATGAATCCCACTATTATGTATAATTATTTTGCATCAATAATAATTTTAAAGTTGTCTTTAAAATTAACTCTTGCAGATAATGATGTTTAATGGAAGGTTTTGAAGAAAGGAATTACCTCATCAGAATTTGTGTGGGAAAAGATGAATAACTTGAAGTGGTTGATTAACTGAAAGAAAAACTAGGAAAAATCTATAGAGTTTTATTCTAAAAACTCTGTACACTGCACAATGGAATAAATAAAAATATGGATATGTTTAGATATTGATTAAATGGCAGGTCCTTATTTTATAACAGTTTCAAAACAAGAATCTATTATTCTCAGTAAATTATTAAAGGTAGGTAAAGTCTCCTTTGGAAAAGTTGAGAAGAGAATGTCACTTTTTTATATGTACCATTATCATAGTTCTTTTTCACCCTAAGAGTACTAAAATTGTTTATGATATAAAAACTTATTAAATTCCAAATTTATTAATATGAACAGAAGTGCTAAATAAAAAAAAATAATTTCAAGCTAATTTAAGATAAAGAGTTTCATATTATAATCTCCTGATTAGCTCAGTATAAGCACTTTAAGAAACTTTTCAAATGATTTAATTTTAATTGCTAATTTGTCTTTGTATATAAATTCTTAAGGTTTTTCATTAGTTTATTTTTCTTTAATTATATCTACAAACATATCAGAAATGCAGATTTTATATATTGTACTTTTGTTGCCTACCATTTATCAACATTATCAGTAACTTCTGAGAATGTTTGCCTCATAAATAATTGTAAAGTTTGTCTCCTCCTCGCCATTCCCAACTTCTCTAAGATCATACTCCAAGTTTTCTCTCAACTACAATCATATTCTCTCTCCTTGTCTGTCAAATTTTACTTTAAAAAACCTTCCCATAACACCAGTTCTCCATATTGCAGCCAAAATGATATTTTCAAAACATAGTCTGATTCTATTAACATCTTCAGAATCACTTTGTTTGGCTCGATGGATGCATCTGACTCCTCCTCGTAGTTTAAGTTTCTGCAGGGTGCTGCTCTTAACCATTCTCTCCAGCTCTCCCTGGTATTCTTGCTTCTCCTTCTAATCATCATCCTCAACATATTACTCCTCACCCTTCATTCTTTCTGAAAAGCCACCTTTATCACCTGTTAACACAACACTAAATCACTCACATCTAAACTCAAACTTCACTTCTTAAAGAACTCTTTCTATGGGCCAGGAGATGGAGCTTAATGGCTGGCATACACAAGGCCCTGGCATTGCAATAAATAAAAATAAATAAATTCAAATTATATAATCTGATAACATCTAAGAATCTTTCTACTGTGATATTTTTTACTCATGTAATTATATGACCATACCACTCATAAACTCTGAGTTATCAAATATTCAGATAACTTTTGCAATCTACTAGATCTTTACCACTGCAACAAAAACGTTAAATTAATGGCTTAAGCATTTTTGAACCATTCATATATTTTTTTAAAAACTTTTTTTTAGTTGTAGTTGGACACAACACCTTTGTTTTATTTACTTATTTTTTTAATGTGGTGCTGAGGATCAAATCCAGGGCCTCGCATGTGCTAGGAGAGCGCTCTAGTGCTGAGCCACAATCGCATTCCCTCTAAAGCATTTTTAAAAGTGTATGTTTTTAGGGGCAGGGATTGTGGCTCAGTGATAGAGCTCTCCCCTAACATGGGCAGGACCCGGGTTCAATCCTCAGCACCACATAAAAATAAATGCATTGTGTTGTGTCCATCTACACCTAAAAAATAAATATGTTTTTTAAAAGAGTATGTTTTAATAAATTAATTCCATATAAAACATAAAGCATTCAAAATACTCCCTTTTCCCCATGAAATCACAGAAAATAACAATCATTAAAATTCTGTTTCATTTTAATGGAGACAGAAAACTATGTATCCCAAATTATGGTTTTTAAAAAATTGAATTATATTTGGGTTGCTAGATAGCAAATAAAAATACAAGATACTCAGCAAAACCCAATGTAAGGTAAATATCAACTATTTTAAAATATAAACATGCCTGAAATATTGTTTGTAGCTCATCTGAAACTCATATTTACCCAGCCAGTACTTTATCTGGTACTTCTAGTAATCTAATACATATTGTTCTGCAATTTAGTTTTCTCCATTGTAGGTTCTACATTTTGTGTTAGGTATATTTACAGGAGAAACTGAATTGTACTTACAAGGAACTATTAGTCTGAATGGTAAGGTAAAGGGGGAAAAGTCTTGATATTTTCAAATATAAAAGAGTATTGAATCCCCAAAATAAACTTCTATTCTCCTTTTCTGCAGGCAAAGAGTAATGTATTTCAAGTATGAAAAATTGGTATCCATTGGTGTTTCAAGGTTTCTCAAGATAACATTCAAAGATGGACATGTGGCGGAATATTTTTCAAGATAACATTCAAATATAGACATGTGGCAGAATATTTTCATGCCAAAAGAAAGCCCCTTTAATTCAACTTCATGTGCACTTAAAAATATTTATATTAATATTTTTATATAATATTTATTAAACTTTTATCTTTAGAATTATGGAAGGAAGCATAGATAGTGAATGTTCATGAAAAAACATCTATAAATATCTAAAAATAAAGGCATTTGTTACAAGGTTCCTTAATATAAGTAATGGATAAGTAATATAATCATATATTATTTATGATTATATTACTTTTTTCATGAATATAAAATGATATGGACTAAAATGTTAATGACAAGCCAAATTCTCTCATCAAAATCACCTTATTTGACTTGTAGAATACAGAGTTGTTTTAATGGTTCCATAGGGGAAAGAGCATCATTTAATTTATGCCCATAGTGTTTAGCACTGTAAGAAAAAAACTTACTTTTGCAAGTCATCTTAAAAGTTAATTTTCATGATTGTCTTATTTAGCAATTTTGATTTCATCTACAATCAGAAATGTGATACAAAACATGGTTTAGAAATAAGAGTTCATTTTGTTAGCAACTTAAAAAAAATAAGACCATAAAGTTGATCTTTGCAGCAATTAAAGAAATCTCATGGCAGGAACCTAAGAAATGTTGTGGTTCAAGTTCCACCACTATCAAACCAACAGATTACAACAATAAAATGGCAATTGTGTAGTGTAGGTAAAAACACTCATCCAGTGAATCTAAATTTGCTGAAATGAACAGTACCAAATTATATCATATTCTATAAAATATTTGGGGGTTTGAAGATGCAGGACTGAAAGCAAAAGCAGACAGCTGACACAGATATAAGACAGTTGTTGCAGATAAGATTATGAAAGAGTAGAAGTACTTCTTCAGGATGAAGTGCTTGGGTTGGGGTTACAGACAGTTCTGAAAGTGGGCCATATAACGCAGGGAGACTAACCTGAGCTGAGCTGCCGCCCCAGGGAGAGAGTCAGGCTCTTCATAATACATTCACTGAATGGTCTGATAAGATTATGGATCAGTTATATGCTGTCATATCACCATATAAGGTGCTTTGCTTTTGAGGTGAGGTGATGTATAATTTGATGATCTGATGTGTTTGATAAGCTCAATGGTCCAATTTTCCTAACAGGAGTTTGATAAACTCATGCTTCCATATTCTTATCATTTAATTTGATAAGTTCACAGGGGATCAATTTTGTTAGCATGATTTATTTATTTACTTCTTTATACCTTATAATTGTGATATAAAGCTTAGGGTTATTCTTTTCATTAAATTCTGTATATCTAACATCTAGGAGTTATGTATTTACCTAGAAAAGTTACCAGGTCATTCTGTGACACTTGAACTCAAAATGGAGTAGCTTATAGTAAATTGCTGTTCTATAAAATGGAGTAACTCAGGGTGAGGCTCAGCCTAAAAACTGCTCTTTTATATCACATAGAATATCTCTGAGCAGGGCACAGCTTGCTCTCCAAAGAAACTCACTAGTAATCTTTAAAAAAAAAAAAAAAGCAAACCAGCAATAATTTAAATTTTAAATTAGCAGAAATTAATGTCTAATACTACCAAGTATGGACGAGGAGTCTACTGATCTGCAAAAGGAAATGTGATAGAATATTGATATTTGAGAGGAATTTGGCAACATCTAATGAGGTGAAAGATACACTTACCCTATCACTTGGCAGTTTCAATTCTAATATATAGTAAGAAAAATTCTAAAACACACAAATTACAAAAAAGGATATACTTTGTCTAGACTAATGCATAGAGACCTTTTTCATTGTTTCTTCCCTCCCTTAGTAATTTTACAATTTTGAGTTGACTTTTTTAATACAGTATTAAATAAGATGCAATTTCATTCTTCTGCACATGAATAACCAGTCTTCCCAACATAATATATGGAAGGGACTGTCCTTTTCCCAGTGTACTCTCTTGGCACATTTGGTCAAATCATGTATGGTCAAATCAATTGGCCATAAATGTAAAGATTTCTTCTGATGTTTCCATCTTATTCTACTGGTCATTGTGCCTGTTTTTGTGCCCATACCATGACCTTTCAATTACAATTGCTTTATAATCTTTGAAATCACAAAAGGATAAAACTGCCAACTTTGTTCTTTCTGATTAAGAGCATTTGTCTTTTAAGGTCTTACATTTAAGGTCTGATTATATTTGGTCTTAAGGTTTTCTGTGGTTCCATGGAAACATAACGATTTTTTTTAGTTTCTATTAAAAATTACAGGAATTTTCATAGGGATAGCTTACTTTCAGTAGTATTTAAATTTTTACATTATTAATTCTTCTATTAAAGAAAAACCACAGGATCTTGTTTTAGGCTGAGCTAATGCTTGCAGGCCCAACTATCCAGGCTAAAAATCAAAATGGGTCATTTGTGCTAAAGTTTCAAACTACCAAAATGAAACTAATCTGCTAATCTGATTTTCCCAGAAATCGGGATTACAGATACACCAGTCAAAATTCCAAAATGAGCAAGTTTCAATTTCATTGACAATCAGGATATTGCTGCCTTAATTGTGAAATTTAAAAAATGGTATCTTGACCAAAGAAGGTGCCCATCAACAGATAGATAAAGAAAATATGGCATTCATAATAGAGTTCTACTCAGACATAAAGAAGGAATGAAATTAAAGCATTTGTTGGTAAATGGATGGAGAACATCATACAAAGTAAAATCAGCCAGATTCAAATAGTCAAGGGTCACATGTTTTCTCTCATATGCTAGAGCAAAATAGCAGGGGGTGGGGGAGAGTGGGACAAATCCCATGAAAATGGAAGAGAGATCAGTGGAGTAGAGGAAGGTGATTGAGAGGGAA
Source organism: Marmota flaviventris (assembly GCF_047511675.1). Lineage (NCBI taxonomy): Eukaryota > Metazoa > Chordata > Mammalia > Rodentia > Sciuridae > Marmota > Marmota flaviventris. Next base: position 37,297,508 of record NC_092512.1, read on the forward strand.
ATCTGGAGGGACAGATAAAAATGCTGGAATGAGGGCTGGGGATGTGGCTCAAGCGGTAGCGCGCTCGCCTGGCATGCGTGCGGCCCAGGTTAGATCCTCAGCACCACATACAAACAAAGATGTTGTGTACGCCAAAAACTAAAAAATAAATATTAAAAAAAAAGTTCTCTCTCTGTCTCTCTTTTTAAAAAAAAATGCTGGAATGAATCTGACCAAACTTTATTAATTTTTTTTTAATGTAAAAAAACTGATATCCTGAAGTAATCCGACATTAAGTCATCAAGTTGTTTTTCTATTATTGCACCTCTCTGTTCACACCTTACAAGAAAATTAATGACTAATTTGTTCTCCTAAAGTTCATTGAACACTCATTCTACTTTATGGAATAAAATGTCCCTCAATTCTATAATAAAAAATAAGGCCAATTAAGATGTTTAAATTATTATAATTTTTTTTAAAAAATTTGATCCATGAACAAATTTATTTTCATTTATTTTTTTAATCTCTTTTAGAAGTATTTTTTAGTTTTCAGTATATAGGCCTCCTTCCAACTCCTAGGTTAAATTTATATTTATTATTTTTTTGCTGTTCTTACTACTATAAATGGCACTTTTTCTTAATCTCCTTTTCAGATAGTTCATTATTTGTATACAGAAATGCAGCTGGTTTTTAATATGTTGATTTTTATCCTACAACCTAAAGCACTAGCAACAAAAGCCAAAAATAGACAAATGGGATGTCATGGAATCAAAAAGCTTGTGAACAGCAATAGAAATAAGCAACAAAGTTAAGAAGCAATTCATGAAATGGGAGAAAATCTTTGCAAACCATACATCTGAAACAGCACCCCATACACAACACTCCAATAACACCAACACCACAACTTCCACAGACTAAAAACTTCCACATCTAACAATGCTGGGGATGTAGTTCAGTGTACAGCCTTTGCCTTGCATACAGGAGGCACTAGGTTTAATCCCCAGCACCACAAAAAAAAAAAAAAAATCAAACAGATAAAATAACATACAACTGAGTATAGTGAAAACTTTATAGGTAGAAGGAATAAAATGTGTTAACCATAAATGGTAAGTTATCTGCAAGTGGCAGTGAGAAGAAAAAAAAGACCAAAATATATCAACTCTTGATGCCACAGGATTCAGGTATTTCGGTCTTTCCAACTGGCTTATAGAGTATCCTAAATGTATTGATTGCCCTATCTCTATCCTCTTGCTTCTGTCTTATATTTTAATTAATCTTGAGTGTACTATGAAGCAAATTTTTGTATTTATTTGGCTACCTGCTTTATAGGGTTAATGAATCTTTTTCTACTACCTTGAAGTCCTAGACAAGAATTTTTATCTTATTTTATGGTGTCACTGATGCATAAGAATTTTGTTTACCAATTATTTTATGGAAATAATACAATATAAGATTCTATATAAAACTGTCTAGCTCCTAATCTAAAATTCCCAATATGATTCTATTATATTAACTGGAGGAAATTTGAAATAAACGAAATTTTGAACTTTCCCTGCCACCATATTTATCACTATTAGAAAATACATAAAAGTTATCAATATTTAAGAAACACATTATATCAACTCCTTCTTAATTCATGGTTTGTGAAGCTCAACATGTATTCAGACCAACAAAACCAAAATAGAAAGATTCACTACTGATATTACACCATATTATAAAACAATTAAAATATCCAGACCAAATAAGAACATTTAATAAAGCCTGGAGAATGGTCATTTGTTAAGGTATGGAGGCAGGCTGAACAGATTTACATAAGTATTAAATCCTGTAGAAGATCCCATTTCTCTCCAGCAACCACTCCCTTCTCCTCTGTGAACAGAATCTCATTTTTTTTTTCCCCCAGGAATACTCTCACATAGGGTCGTAGCTATTCATGGAAATTCTATTCCTCTGAATAGTTGTAAAAAAAACAAAATGAAAGCTAATCAATGTATGCCATTTCATTGCAATATATTACTGGGTTAAGGGGAGGCACATGGCCTAATTTGATCTAATAACAATGAATCAAAGAAAAATGTTATTATCTTAGATAGGAGTTACATACTATTCTAGTTCAAATTCCAGGATTCTAGTCAGAAATAAAATCACTATTCTTTAATAATACACTTTCAGTAATGATGAACTTTAGAATTCAAACCAAATTGGGCTGACTCATTTAATACAAATGCCATTTTACCCATTTATGTTGACTGCAATGTTTTATTACTTCTATTCTAAGATATACCAATTATGACACACTTTTTTTAAAAAAACCTCTACAAAGAAATAAGAATGGGTAAAACAAGGAAGGGGGCAGGCCTTGAACTTAATAGAAGTAAGAAAACTCAACAATTAACCTTTACACTATGAAGGGCAGTGGAATAAATTTCTTCACAGAAATTAACCACAACCCAGTACTCAATTATGGCAGTCTAAATTCACACTACCACAAATGTTTAAAAGTCATCTAACAAATAACATAATTCAAAGTGGTCTCAGTTTGGTAGTGTCTGAGATGACTGGCAGAAGCAAACACAAATTTCCTCTAAAAAATGCTAAACACCATCTAAGGCCAATAAAAACAACAAAAATAAAGTCATTTATTTTAAGATGCAATCTAATTTCAGAAATGTTATATGATAAAAAATTAGGTGTGATAAAAGATATACTTGTAAGAGAGAGATAAATATATGAAATTTAATAATTAGTATGGGAGAAGGCCTTGAAAATACTTTCCAGGTACTGCAGTATTTCATTTTAAATCTGGCTGCTGATGAAATCAGTCTCCCCATATATTTTTCAAAAATTAACCAATATGAAATAGATGGGTTTTCTCAGTTTGTTTGGTTTGTTTTTGTCAATGTTGGGATTGAGTTCAGAGCCTCACACATGCTGGGCAAATGACTGAGCTACATCCCCATCCCTGATGAATTTGTACTGTCTATTCATTCAGTCTTCTTTCTATAAATCTTAAGGATTGAATATATTGCTATGAACTTAGTTTTATTCTATTTTTTCTTCTCTTTGTGACCACAGAATTCTGACCATTGGAAAAAGTAAAGACATAGGTATTTATTTACAGAAAAGTTCAATTGTATCATATTATCTAAATGTGATTAATCAGAATTTATTCCATGAGAAAATTTTTAATTTTACAAACTCCTTTTCAACTCTTATAAGTATTATCTTCATTTGCCTCAAACTGTCATTTTCCAATTTTGAGAGAAATTACTTTTATAATCCAACCTGCTTTAAATAAAATGTAAAAAGAAATTTGGCCTTTCTCTAAATTATTTAAGTTTTTCAAATATGTATTTACTCAGTAATTAGAAAAACACATATAAAAAAAATTTTTTAACCTCTCCCAAAGCTACTTGGGAAACAAAATGTATAGTCACACATAAGATATAATTGCAGTAATCGACACCCCTATTTATCTACAGGGGTATATTCCAAGATCCCCAGTGGATATGTGAAACCTCTTGTAGTACCAAACCCTATATATTTTTACACAAACACAACTATGATAAGGTTTAATCCAAAAATCAGGCATAGTAGGGATTAATAACGATTAACAATGAAATAAACAACTAAAACAATATACTGCAATAAAAGTTATGTGAATGTGGTATTTATGGCTCTTTTGCAAAATATCTTATGGTACTATACTCACCCTTCTTGTTTGATATGATACAATGCCTACATGATAAGATAAAGTGAGATAAATGACAAAGCATTTATCATGTTTTGCAGCCATTTTGCAATTCCAGACACAAAAGCAAAATAAGAAGAATTGCTTTTTCCTTCTAACCAATTTCATAGATGTAAGATTCAGTTTAGTAACCTCAACATTTTTTTTCTTTACATGAGAGTTCAGAACGTTCACTTTCTCACTTAAATGAAATCCTTTCTGAAAGATATAAATTGTCAGCGTCACTGGTCTCACACATTAGGGCCATCATTGCTTCATGTAGGAAAGGGGGAAGGGAGGGAGGGGTTACTGGAAAAAAACAGTGCAATATCTTGACAGTCCATATGGTAACCAAGATGGATTCTAAAGGAATAATGTGTGGGCATTATAAAGAACATGGATACACTGGACAAAGGGATGATTCATGTTCAGAGTGGGATGTCACAATTCATCTTGCTACTCAAAACAGTATGCAATTTAAAGCTTATGAATCGTTTATTTCTGGAATTTTCCATTTAATATTTTTGGACTGCAGTTGACCACAGGTAACTGAAAACACAGAAAGTGAAACCATGGAAAAGTGGGGACTAGTATAATACAAACTTATTCATTCGATATACACTGCGTAACTGCTCTATATGCTAGAGATTGTGCAGTCTTTTCAAGTATAGTTATCAAAACCATAAAACAAAGAAAATTATTTACATGAATATTTTCTCAATTCTACTAAATATGGTATATAATTATTATTCTTGAGTATAAAAAGGAACCCAGTATATAGCAGCTGAGAAGAAAAAGTGATAAATAAGATATATTTATGTTTTGTTTCAATAAAGTAGTTGCAAAGATATAAATAAGCAAATCAATTATTAAGATACAATTATGGGAGCACAGAAGAATGACCTCCAAAACATATCCTAGGGAAACAAATAGATAATTTAATAAGGGAAAAAAACTGAAGAAAGAAAAAGATTATTTTTTTCAAGATTCTAAGGACCCTGCCAGGTACAGTAGTATACACCTATAATCCCAGTGGGGTTGGGAAGCCTGAGGCAGGAGGATTGAAAGTTCAAGGCCAGCCTCAGCAATGAAATGAGGCCCTAGGCAACTTAGTGAGACCCTGTCTTAAAATTAAAAAAACAAAAACAAAAACAAAAAAACCTAAAAAAGGGCTGGGAATGTAGCTTGGTGATAAAGTGTCTATGGGTTCAATCCCCAGTAGCCACCCCCCACCCTCGCCAAAAAAAAAGAAAAAATTCTATGGACACTGAAAGGAAAACATCATTTTAGTATTTGGAATGTACATATAGATATATTAAAAGTATTAGAAGAGTTCCTAGGCATTTGTATAAAGATACAACTAGGAAACTGGTTGACAATGGAAAATTGATATGCCTGTTTCCTATCAAAAGTGATCAATTTTTTCTAAGAGGAACTAATAAAAATATCTTCACTACGTGTGGGTCAATCATAGAAAACATTGTGAAGACATCTAAATGATAACTGCTCTTGAGATGCCAGATATATGTTGAATGAGAAAATTTTTAGAATGATCCATTTACATATAGATAGAATTACTCTATTAAGGTTGCTTTTAGTGATAAGTTTTATAAAACTCCATTTGAGAAACAGACTGAAGTGTCAATATATTTTAGTTTAGATGTTAACACTATGAAAAACAAAATGAAATTGGTTTGTTTTACTAAGATAATATATGAACAGCTGCAAAGGGTGAAACATTTGGACTTTATCTGCTAGACAATAGGAGTTATTAAATGGCTTCAAGTAATCAAAATCAACAGGCCAATTTACACAAATGACCAAAAGAAGGCAAAATTAGCAAGAGAATATTACAGTTATCCTAAGAAGTCTACAATAAAAGTTGAGAATCTAAAGTAGGGTAAGTGGGAATAAAAAGCAAGGGGTATTTTTAAGAGTATCTCAAAGATAGCTATTTTACCACCTGCTAACTAAGTGGACTAGTAGTAAAGGAAAGTGTATATTCAAAAACATTATTAGAGGACTGGGGATGTGGCTCAAGCGGTAGCGCACTCGCCTGGCATGCGTGCGGCCCGGGTTCGATCTTCAGAACCACATACAAACAAATATGTTGTGCCCACCGAAAACTAAAAAATAAATATTTAAAAAAAATTCTCTCTCTCTCTTTAAAAAAATGTTATTAGACATTTGATAGTAACAACACATTCTAGCTTGCATGTTTAGGACAATGAGGATGATTATTAAAAGTGTTTCAGATTTTATCTAAAAGATACATTAAATAGTTTATTCAGTGGAGGGAAAACAAGTCTAATTAAAGGCAAAATATGAAAATATAATAATTGTTTTGGAAATTATAATCTCTACAACTAGAGGTGATCCTACAAAAATGCTTACATTTTAGTAAGAAGTCTTAAAATTCCCCTCAGTCTATAAATAATCAGTTTTCTTCTTGAAAATATAAACTTCATAGAAATTCTCTGTTATTATATTTTGAAATACATGATCACAAACTCTTAGGAAATAAATTTTAAAATTAAAACCAAATAGTAGCTGAATTTGTGGCATTCAAAATTTCTTAGAAGTAGAATCCTTTTTCTTTTTTCAAACAAAATCGTACAGTGTATTTCATCAAATATATCAGAGAGAAAAAAAGCAGAGCTGCTTTGAGGGAATCTTGATGGAAACATTAGACTCTGCAAAGTTTTAAAGCAAAAGGAAAAGGAAAGAAATTTCATAGATTGCTTTGCTCCAGTGGAATAAAATCTGCACAACTAACACCAAAATTAAACTATTTATCTGTTTGACAGATTGATATAAACAACTGGACAAAATTAAGCTTATTTAAAATGCTAACATTTGATTACAGAAAATATGTAGTTGATAATAATTCAACAGTTTGAAAAAATGAAAATTATCATGAGACATTGCACAACTTTGAGTACTTTCCCATGTGCATACCACTGCTTCACTTCTAAAACTAAATTTCAAACAAAGAGTCTGATCAACTCCTAAGTTAAAAAGGATTCCTACTGCTTTTATCTTTTAGTAAAGCTACTGTCTACAAAGACCTCCCCCAGAATCACAGAGTATGAACTATAGGATTTCTCATGTCTGGTTGCTTATATCCCAGCCTGCATTCATTACTTCACCCCATTAACATTCCACACTGGGAGTCCTTTGCCAGTTTTATGAGGCGAAACCACAAAATGTCAGGTTAACAAAATCCTCACACAGCAATTTTACCTTAAAATATTGCCTGTCAAGGACTTGCTTCCAAGATATTCAATAAATCACTAGCTCTATAAAGCAGGTTGCAAGTCAAATAAATGCAAAACTTTGCATCAGAGCACAATCAAGGTTAATCAAACACAAGCTGATTATTTAGAGCTTCAAAGATGACTACCTTTTCAGGTCTAAATTATTCCGACCAAAAAAATGATGCAGGGAAGTAAGTGCAGCAGTCAGATACCTGGTAGCCTACTTAACTAAACTATTACTCCCATTTCCAATCATTTAGATACTTGAATTGAGACAGCATGATATAATTCAAAGCTTTGGGGACATGTACTTAAGTATTTCAATTCCTGGTTCTGCCACTTATTAACTATGGATCTTTGAAATGGTTAATAAATCATTTTGCAATATCTGAATCTAAGCCTGTCAAAATGAAGAAAGAATTTTTCTAGGTTAAAAAGATGTAAGAAAAAAGTACCATGTATGGTGTCTGATAATAGTAAATGTTTAATTGCTGTTAGTTTCTTCTCTTCTATCCCTTGCTCTCTAAAGAGATTATTAAGTCAAAAATTTCATCTCTCCTTCTTTAGTCATGAATTAAGCAAGTCAGGGTGAATATGAATGGGGAAAAAAGCAAAGCAAAAAGGCTACTTTGTTGTGTACACACGAGTAAATATGTGCCTGTTAAATACAGCAACCTATATAATATGAACTATCCAAACCTGTGAATCCTACCCTCTGCGTTGATCACAGTCAATGAAAGTATTTGGCTCCCTTGTGACAAGTATTAAGCCAAGCTGGATAACTGTCTTCTAAGTTAGTAACTTTAAAGTAAAATGGTAAGTGCTTAGATATGTTTATACTCTCTGGTTAACCATGCTACAGATTGTCTAAGGAAGATTTACAGAGAATTTAAACTATTTCCAGACTGTCAAAATTGACAAAAATCACAGTGAAATAATCACAGTGAATCCTTAAAACTCTATTGTACTCTGGGATGTGGAGTTAGTTGCCTGAAATCTCCCTCATTAAATAATTCATTAACTATTTATTGGGTAACATGAACCAGACAATTGGCTTCCAAGGAACTGTTATCAAGACATAGAAAGATGACTACCTTTTCAGGTCTAAATTATTCCCACCAAAAAAATATAGTGTATAGGGGGAAAGGGTGGGAAGGGTAAAGGGTAGGAAAGGCAAGGGTGCCAAACTAAATAATTGTCCAGGAAACTGATATGAGAACAGATCAGACTCACACTATTCGGAAATAGTTTCCAAAAGGAAAGCAATTCATACTCTGATTCTGTCCTATACTTTTCTGATAAAAATTATTTGTATAGGTCATTATCATAACCTTTGTGAATTAGCATTTGGTGAAGGAGATAATATATATTGAAGAGAACTATGAAGAAATTAAGACAAATATGTTCAAAAGCCATTACTGTTAGTTTTCCTTGTTCCCTCCTCTACACTAATGAGAATTATTTTACTGTGCTATGAAGCTGTTCTAATTTTTCCAAATTCCTATGTAAATGTTGACAATAAAACCAAATAGAATAAGGTACCAAAATACTGATCTAGCAATATCGAAACCTTTGCATGTTTATGCTTCCCACTTCCAGTAAAAACCACAAATATTTGACAAAGACAGTAGATTGCATTCATATTAAGTTCCCAATTGAACATTTAAATAAGTATTTATACTTTGAAGCTCATTAAAAAGAGTCGAAAAGAAGAATTATGATATTAAAATTAAACTGAAAAGCTATAACCATTTTAAAAAAATTTTTTAGCTGTAGATGAACACACAGTATCTTTATTTATTTTTATGTGTTGCTAAGGATTGAACCCAGTGCCTCACACATGCAAAGCATGTGCTCTACCACTGAGCTACAGTCCCAGCTCTATAATCATTTTTTCACATTAGACTAATATGAAAAGTGATCATGAATAATCCTCAAATTTAAAATGTACTTTTATTTTCTTGCTGTGCTCCATTCATAAATACACATATGAAATTATTACCACCTTTAGCCACAAACACAAACACAAATGATCCTACAAAGGCCATTCTCTGCCATCTAAGAAGTAACCCCAAGGTTATGTACCATTTCCTATACTCCAGCCATTCCTTGTTAGTTATATCATTGCTGCTGTATCTTTTTAAATCTAAAATTTTATTAATTATAAAACTTGGTATAATCATTAAAAGAAAAGAAATACGTCTTAAAAGGCAGTCTCATTTGAAAATTCCTGTGTTAGCTTTCTGTCACTATTACAAAAGACCTGAGAAAATTAAGTTGTAAGAAGGAAGGGTTTATTTTGGCTCATGGTTTCAGAGGTTTCAGTCCATGGATGCTTGACCATGTTGCAATGGACCTATGGCCACAAAGAATATCATGGTATGGTGTGTGTGGGAGGAGGTTACTCACCTCATGGCAGCCAAGAAGCAAAGGTGTGGGGTGTGGGGGATGTTAAGGTCCTAAAATCCTCTTCAAGGTCATGCACCCAGTGACCTAATTTCCTTCCAGTAGAAACCACCTCCTTAAATGTTCCACACCTCCCAATAGTGCCAGTGTGGCAACCAAGCACTTAAAGCACAGGCCTTTGGGGAATAAGCCAGATTCAAACTATAGCAGTCCTGCATAAAGATGACACATTAAAGTTGCCATTACATAGGAAATAAGAAATAAAACCACCAAATCAAAAGTTAATTTATATGACTTAAGCTTTACAACAGCTAGGAAAAAACATGGGAATTAAAACCATAAGTATTAAAACCTAAAGTTATTTTTCACACAGATTTGGAGTCTGAATCCATACTACTAATGGACTGCAAAAAATTTACAAGAAGACAATTTAAATTAAGGTAGTCTGAAGTTATAGTGCCACTAGATGACCAACAGAAGCTAACACATACCAGCTAAGGTAAAACTACCTCAACTTATCAGCAATAGTAAGATATCATTAATTGTACAACAATTCCTAACTTCAAATATTCTTAAATATGGAATGCTGTAAAAGTAATAATGAAATAGCAAAATTAATACTGAAATAGCTTATAGTAATTTTCAAAATTAACAAGAATAATAAAATGAAAGTATACATAGAAACAGACCAAAAGAGACTCCGAATCTCAACACATTAAGGGCTTACAAAGGAAAAATTAAAAATTCCAGCTATGGAATTTTGCTTTATTATTCATAATAAACTAAAAACACACCTTTCTTAAGGAACACTTAAAGTTAAGATGCAAAGTTTGAAAGTCCTTCTTTGCTTTTATTTATGTCAGTAAAATTATATAACTTTACAGGCTATAAAGTCTGAGGATGACAATTTCTAACACTGTTTAAAGAGATGAAACTAACTGAAAAGTTGAAGATTTTAACTGCAATTAAAAAGGAAATTTAAAACATAATGCCATTTTCTCTGAAGTCAAACATATAGAAATGTGTACACTGAATAAATACACAAATTACTGCTGCATTTTACCAAAAGATTAAAAATAACAGGTGAATTTTTGGGTGCCCTTCAACATTTTCCAGGCCCAAAGTCAAATTGCTACATCTTTGATAGATTCAAAAGAGAGTGTACTTTTACTCATGTACTAATACTTGAGTTAATTAATTACAATCTAACTAAAAAGCTCCAACAGACCTCACACAGCATTCAAAGCATAGCTTGAAATCTAACCCTTCCTGCCTTTTCTTTAAACTCGCTCTGAAGATGAAATCAATAAATTGTCAATTAATAACATACTTGCTTTGCTTTAATGACTTTTCAGTAATTTACTATTACCCATTTTTTTTTTTTTACTAATGAATAATTTTTTTTTTTACTAATGTTCTGGGATTTCAAAGAAGATACCTCTTCCATGGGAAAACTCAGCTGCAGAGTTTTCTACTGCCAATAAGAGAAACTGGCTGATGATCCTCCCACACTAAACTCTGTAGGTGTAAGCAATCAACCAGTGAAAGTTTAATTTGTTCCACTAATGGCACAGAAAACTACCTCAATTTGTTCACTAAATAAATCTGAACATTAGTATCTTGCATATGGTTAGGGCTCTGGTTGAACTAGGTTATTTATAAGCAAAAACAACAACAAAAAAAACATAGTAAGTAGTATCATTAAAATGAACATAACTAAGATCCCACTACTAGAGATGTGATGTTCCTGCCCACTCGTGCTCCAGCGCGCGCGCTCTCTCTCTCTCTCTCTCTCTCTCTCTCTCTCTCTCTCTGTCTCTATAGAGACTATACAATATTCAAATAGGAATATATTTGTGATCTGCTTACTCAGATTCTTGGCATCTTACTCTCAGGGAAAAATACCATAACTGATAAATGAATCCTATCCTCATAATTCCAAGGTCTCTCATGCTATAAAAGACAGATCCCTGTTTTCAAACACATAATTGACTTCAAGGACTGGTTCAAATGAGATATTCTTAAATTACCTCAATGAAGCCATTTCATATTTAAAAAAACAAATGTGCCAAATATGGGGAATATGATAAGTTTCACATTTCTAGTCATCTGATAAAGCAAAATGTAAATATCATTCACAGAATAAACAATTAAGAATTAAAAAGTGATGCTATAACTATATACATAGGCAATGTACATGTATACATAAATGTTCATTTGCAAATGAAAATATATGAATTCTTTTATGTGTAGGAGTGATGAGAAGAAGGTATTTTTTTCACAAAATCACTAGTGCTAATAAAATAGACAAGACCAAACAGGAACACCAATGTGGTAAACAACTAAAAGAAAGACATCTGACAAATGTCAAATGGATAAAAGCTTAGATATTAGTCCATTTTCTTATTTTTGACTCGAGTTAATTCTTATTATCTTTAATTATAGACATGTTTACCATGTATCTATTATCAAAGATATTGTTTTTAAGTCATTTATTAACTCAACAAATTTCTAACAGAACATCCATATACCTAAGAGTGAATATCAGATTTTCAGAGATAAATAAGAAATAGTCCCTGAACTTGAGCTGCTCATAATTTAATGGGAGACAATGAAAAAAATTAATTATCTTGGTTGATAAATACTTTAATAAATATATTCAATAATAGTTACAGAATGCAGAGAAGCAAATGTGAGGGACACTTATCCTGTTTTGGTAAGCGAATTCAATGAGTTAATTTTCAATGGATGTAGGCTTGACGTGAATAGAATGGAAAGAAAAAAATAAGAAAACATGGAGCTTTCTACAGTGTAAAAATCATATGTATTAATGAAAGTGGTAAGGGAGAATGGTATGACCATGAAATTTAAAATAGTCCACGTAGTGGGGGGATGGTACACCCAGGAAAATGCTACACTATATAAGGATAGAGTTGTCCTGCTAAGAAGTCTGAGCTTTTTCCAAAAATCAACAAGGGAGACATTAAAGAATATTTTTAAAAGATTGGCAAGACCATATATGTCTCACACAAAAGTTTTATAGAAAAGACTAAGAATTTGTTGCCTAGCTACTCAGGAAAATTGGAAAAGGAGGAAAAGAAAAATGTAAAACATTCCCTAAGTTAATGACTGGATTGACTGGGTTAATAATACTACCTTTCATTGTATAAAGAAAATAGGTAAATAAATTTCTTTCCAAGCCAAGCCATAATCAGTGCTATAGAGTAACGAGAAACACACTCTAAAGCTTCTCTTTATGTGGGGCGGTGCACAAGGATTATGAAGCTGCTTCAAAATCTTTTTACTCCTGGAATTTAACTTTGTGATTCACTGAGCATAGGATACAACTGCCTTTAAATATTCAAAGCATTATTCATTCTAAAGGCCACTGAATTTTTTTAATGGTGGTATCACAAGAGAGAAAGTTAAAGCACTACGCACTATTATATATCATTTTAATGTTCCAATAAAAAATACAAGGAAAAATAAAGTTAAAGCACTATGAATCAGAGGATCTGTACACCTTAGAAGTGTTCTTGGTTTCCAGCATCACTTTTACAAAAATGATGTCTTATCACTTCTCCTTCACTGCTTTTAAACAACCAAGACAAACGGTTTCATCATGTTACTCAGATATTCGGAATCAAAAAACTAATGTGCTAATCTGAAAAAAAAAAAAAAAGTAATCAGACTGGGGAGTCTGGAGCCATAGGCAAAGAAGTCAAGAAATAAGCAGAAAATTCAGTATTTTCTATAGCTGGAATGACAATCTATAGCAGGCTTGGTGCAGAGGAATATTTGGATAATCCTGCTTTCTGAAACTGAGGTCCCCTGGAAACAGCTGAAGTACATAGTTACAAAGAGACACAATCACAGTAGAAACCATTTTATTTGACACTATGAGTACTGGTACACTTTATGGAGGAGGGGGTGTCAGTTAATGTGATGCAATCACAAGAAAGAATACATATGTACTCTAAACATTTTATTTAAACATAAAACACAAATTTATATTTATTTACTAATCTTTGATAAAAGCAAAACACTTTAAATTCAAATTCTATCATACATGAACACCTATAATGAAACATCAACAATTTCTACATTCAACTTCTTTTAAAAAGGGAGGGTAATTTTCTGTTTCATAGGACTGTTGTGAGGATAAAAGAGTACCTAAAAATGCTGCCTGACACTAGGAAGCACTCAGTGAAAGCTAAAATTTTTGTTATGTGCATAGGCTTGGTTTACAAAAAGAAAAACATCTATATATTAAATTATGTGACCCTTTCTGTAAGTCCATGAGGGGCAAGTTATTATGTACCAATATTCTAATCTCCCAGGTAAGACTATTTGAGGTACAGAGAAGATAGGAAACACACACAATAAGTCATAGAGCTGAGGCTTGAACCGATTTCCATAAGAGTTATATAGTCAGTCTGTCTTTAATATGTAAGTGAAGAAAACAGAAAACTGATAAAGAGGACACAGAAAAATGTATCATATCTACCAAAAGACATTCTGAACAAAAACACCTAGGCTGAAAAGGACAAAGCAGTAAAGATCTGAAAACCTGAAAATATAACAAGGGCACATATTAAGCTGGTCAAAAACTCATTTGAGGGCTGGGGTTGTGGCTCAGAGGTACAGTGATCGACTTGCAAGTGTGAGACCCTGGGTTCGATCTTTAGCACCACATAAAAATAAATAAGTGAAATAAAGGTACTGTGTCCAACTACAACTAAAAAATATACATATTTAAAAAAATAAACCTCGTTTGAGATACAGCAAAAACTTGAAGCTACTACACATTGAGTTAAGAAATGTCTTAAGCAGATTCAGAGAATCATTTGTTGAGTATATAAAAGAAAGCAAAACCAATATACCAGAAAACATTACAATATTACAGTTGCATATTGTTTATTTACAATCAAAGTTTTCTGACAAATATATTTTTAAACATACAAAAATATCTTTTAAAAGTCGTCATAAAATTATTTAGAATAAGTGACTTTCCAGTCATCAAAGAGAAAATTCATGCTTAATGTGTGCTATTCAAAAGAAATACAAGAAACAGAGCAGTCTAGGTACTGTTTGCGAACTAGAGATAAGAGTCCTACACCACGGATAATAACCAATATGGTGGAGAGAGCCTCCTAAGATATTCATTCTCATTCTCTCAACAATTGGATAGTAGCAAGGAAAATTACTTAAATTTTGTTAATTACAAATTTGTTTTTAAAAAGAAAAAACTATAAATTTACGACAGTAGAACAATGAACAACTAAAATATAAATTAACATTAAATGTAGAATCATTCTTCTGGTGAAGAAAATAAAACTTGTGGGAACAAGAAATATTTGCTCAAAAACTGTTCCAACTACTTTATACATACAATTTTACTTAAGCCCCACAAAACCTTAAGTGATCTTTTTTTTTTCTTTTTCTTTTTTTAATGAAGAAAGTAAAAACACTGACAGAATAATTTCCTTTGGACTGAGCAGCATAGGGATTCAAACCCACATCTGGCTAACTCCAAATGCTGTATTCTTTACCATTACAAATGTTTTTTGAAAAGCAGAGATGCTAATTTTTTATTGGTTCTTTTTAGTTGTACATGATAGTAGAATCCATTTTGACATAATTATACAAGCATGGAATATATTCTTATTCTAATTCAGTTCTCCAAACTTCTTCTTCCCCTCCCCTCCTACATCCCCTATACCTTTCTCTCTACTGATCTAACATTTACCCAGTTTTCTTTCTTTTTAATTAATTTCTTGTGGATGTACATGATGGTGAGGTTCACTATGGTATATTCATATATGTACATAGGAAAGTTATGTCAAATTCAATCCACTGTCTTCCCTTTTCCCATCACTTCTCCCTTTCCTTCATTCCCCTTTGTCCAATCCACTGAATTTCTAATCCAACACTCTGTTATTGTGAGGTAGCTTACACATATCAGGGAAATATCTGATCTTTGATTTGGGGAGATAGATCATTTCATTTAACATGATAGTCTCCAGATACATCCATTCACTAGCAAATGTCATAAACTCATTCTTCTTTATGGCTAAGTAATCCTCTAGAGTATGTGTGTGTGTGAGTGAGTGATATAAACCACATTTTCTTTATCCATTCCTCTGTTGAAGGGCACCTAGGTTGGCTCCATAGCTTAGCTATTGTGAATTGAGCTGCTATAAACATTGATGTGGCTGTGTTACTATATTATACTGTTTTTAAGTCCTTTGGGTATAAATTGAGGAGTGGGGTAGCTGGGTCAAATTGGTTCCATTCCAAGTTTTCTGAGGAATCTCCATACTGCTTTCCATAGTGGCTGCAACAATTTGCAGCACCACCAAAAATGTATGAGTGTACACATTTTCCCCACATCCACACCAATATTTATTGTTGCTTATATTCTTGATAATTGTCATTTATTCTGTGAAGAAGAAATATACTGGGTTTAGTTTCTTTGCCCATTTAATGATTGAGTTATTTGGGTTTTGGTGTTAAGGTTTTTTTGAGTTGTTTGTATATCCTGGAGATTAATGCCCCAAGGAGCAGGTGTCAAGCATTTTCTCCCATTTTGTAGGCTCTCTCTTCATGTTCTTATTTCCTTAGCTGTGAAGAAGCTTTATAATTTGATACTATCCAATTTATTGATTTTTAAATTTTACTTCTTGCACTTTAGGAGTCTTGTTAACAAAGTCAGTTCCTGAGCTGATATGTTGGAGTGTTGGGCCCACATTTTCTAATAGCAGGTGCAGGTTCTCTGGTGTAATTACGACGTCTTTGATCTACCTAGAGTTTTGTACAGAGTGAGAGATAGGGGATAAATCTCATTCTAATATTTATGGATTCCCAGTTTTCAAAGTAGAGGTGAAATTTTGTGAGCAGTTCCTTAGCTCTGTGTTGAATCTTTACATTCATTATCTTGAAAATGAAAAACAAATCTTATAAAGGAGTACCATTGTTTTATAAATTTTGTATATATGAAAATGAACCTTGGGGAGGTTGCAGGAAGTCACACAGACAGTTAAAGCAGATTGGCATTTGAAAACAAATTTGCGTGATTCCAAAATCCAAACTCTCTCCCAAATCATTCTAGATCAATGAAACTGAAGAAATGATAACTTTGAGTGTAAAGCTGATGCATTAAGACCTACCTGAATTTATAAAAATAGAAAAATTTAAAAGTATTTTTAACAAAATTTTAATGGCAAGGATTTTACTATCCAAATAAGAACATATCTATACAACACCTTAGAACTTTCCTAAGAGACAAAAGTATGTTAATAAGGACATAAAAAAGACACTCACTTTAATTCTATGAAAAGCTAGCCACTTGTTGCTTATAAAGCTAGCATTATAAATTTTTAATTAATTGTTTACTGCTAAGCATCTGAAAATACTGGAAATGATTATCAAGAACAAAATAATGCACCAAATTATGCCTTTAATAATTTATTACATTAGGAATGTTCACAGGATGAATTCAACAAAATTGTTCACAATAGCACTTTTTAAATATTAGTGAGAAATGAGACAATTTCTAATATCCACCAGTAATGTATTTACCCAGCAATATTAATTATATTAATTTTAATGAAAACATACAAGAATGCTAAAATGGCATTGTATTTAAGATTGAAAAACCTATTTTGGGGATGGAAAAAACAGTTTTTAAAACACTGCTGAATGACAAAGCAGGTATAGAAAAGAATGTATGGTATGAAAGCACTTGTGTACAATTTTATATTTATCTTTAAATATAGGCATGTACGTGGCATTCTGACCCTTTTATCTAAACATTACATATGGCCACTTGATCTTGAACATTCTTTCAAATTTAGAACAGCTCCTTCTGATAAAAAAAAAAATCCACTACCTGCCACTTTATTAACACATTTCAAAATATACTTCTTTCACTACCTTTCTACCATGAAGACTATTTCTAGCATAGTATTAATGTACACATAAAGCTATTATATAAAATAAAAATTATATTTGTGATGTTAACTTTTGATAAATCTCCATAACTGTTTTCCAAGGTTCCGTTATTATATATATCTATAAAATCTTAGCTTAACTCATCTAAATATATAATCAACCTAAGCTACATCAATAGAAGAGCAGATAGAGACAGAATGAAATACTCTTCAGCCATAAAAAATAAAATCCTCTCATTTGTGACATCATGGATGAATGTGCAGGATGTTAAGTGAAATGAGCCAAGTAAAACAAAACAAAAGCAAATACCCCTTGATCTCACTCACTTGTGGAATCTAAAAAAATAAAAAATAAATGATCTACTAGAAATAAGAAAACAGAAAAGTGATTACCACATTTGGGGGAGGGCAAACAGGCAGGGGGCATGCAGGGAGGTTAGTCAACACATACAAAGTTATAATAAGATAGAAAAAATACATTGTACTGTTCTATTCTAGGTTGACTATGGCAAATAATAATGTGTTAAATATTTCACAATATCTAGAAGAGAGGATTATAAACATTATCACTGCTAACAAATGATAAATGTTTGAAGTAACATGCTAATTACTCTAACTTGATAGTTATTAAATGTATAAATATATGAAAATAACACAATGCACCCCATAAACGAGTACAATTATGTATGAATCAAAAATAAAAATAAATGTGATTGTCAATCTCATTTTAAATAAAACACTTTAAACACATAAATTTAAGAGGGAAAAAAAAAAAAAAACACTGACCAAACACTATCAATGTTGCCACCTCCAGCCACATACCTTCCTTCATTCTGATCAATATTGTCATAAACCAATTTTTGTGAGAATAGCAACTTTACTTCCATCTTTCAGAAAGTCATTCCAAAAAATAGCAATAACAATAAACAAATTCATTTGGTTTATTTCATAGAAGATTAGCTGTATGCAGTAGACAATCTACCCAACAATATTCAGTGTTTGGTATTGCAACAATTTAATAGACTAAGAAATGATAAAAGTGAGATCAAGGAATTTAAACAAAGACTCAATTCCAGAATAGCAATTCAAGAGTAACAACCTTAAAACATAAGATGCATTTCTTCCTTCCTATAACATAAACTTTTCTTAGCTATGCTGTATCACTTCATATTTCTAAAAATTCTCTTTGAATCTCCTATCAAAAAGATAATAAAATGAAAATAAACAAAAAGCACAAATAGTTGTTTTGTGCATTTGTAAGTAGCTGGGATTCAATAAGTCTTTTCTAAAGCCTGTGCTTTAGAAAAATTGCCAAAGTTTGCACACACAAAGGGCTATAAGAGACAAATATTCCACAGAACTGCAGTCTATGGAAGATATTATTTGACCCACAGAGACAAACACATTTCAGATTTCATTTAAAATTAACAAGTTGATTCTATGATTATATCTAAATAATTTTATATTTTTAGTGATGTGAGTGTAATAAACAAGTGAAACATCTAGGTCTGTGTGTTTAATCTCATACATCTTAAGTGTCTAATATCTAAACATGATCTTTTAAGCTACAAACTTCAGAGACTTACTTCAGAGGCTATAATCATTAAAAGTAATGGACAAAGCTGGTCAGCAATTAAATTGATCATGTTTCCCTGAAGGCCAAAAATCTAGTAGATGACAAGAGAGCTCAACATTTCCCACATGTAAGGAGTGAAGGCTTTCAACATTTGGATGCATGCAGGCATCTTATTTCCCAGGATTTCAAAATCCACATGTAGGCTGCTGTTCAGCTATTTTGAATGAGTAATTCAAGCAGGGCATGACTGCTTCTTGTATTAACTTGATAAAGATGTTTCACTCCAAATGCATCAACAGTTGTGTTAAGTCATCCCTTTCACAAGCTCACTGAGATTTACTTAGGCAATGCTTTAACAATCAGTACAGTTAAAAAAAAAAAAAAAAAGCTCTAATCACTCATACATTTATTTTTCTAAGACTAAAAATCAAGCTCTATTTAATAATTAACTTCAAGCCAAACCACAAAAATTAAATATAATCTAATAATCCCAATATTATTTTTTAATTTAAACATTTGTCTTAGAAAACAAAAGCAGTAATAAGTATTTCAAATATTTTATATTTTCAATCATTTTAACTTTGAAAAACTTCAGAAAAGATATTCTAACTACACTTATGTGAAAATACGAAAATATTTTAAGAGTTAAATATGTTTTGATTTTTCCCTTTAACACTATCTTACCATAAATATGTACCAAGCACTTTTCAGCAGCAATTATACAGTTTATAATTTTATAAAAATACGATCTTAACTAATAATAATTACCATTTAAAACAAAATAAGAAAACTAAAAGTATTTTAACACCAAAATAAGAATTTCTAGCTCATGTGCAACTTTTTGATTATGTAAGATTTAAATATCAATTCATCTTTGACAGACCTTTCCGAAGATCATTGATCTTCCTTTCCTCCATTCAAATTAATCTCTTCCGTTTTCATAATATATTATAAGTCGAGTTTGATCAGGGCCCTGTATTAAATACCTTTTTGTACCAACCTCTAGCAGTGTCTTCCATGCAGCTGGCAACCAATAAATAAAACTAAATCAAGTTCAATAAGACTGAAATAATGTATTACTTAAGTATGAATTTCTATACAACCTGTGCTCCTTGGGGCAATGCAAAAGAATATAAGTTCTGGAGTCAGGCTCTTGGGTTCTATTATAATAGCACAATATCTGGCACAAAGAAAGAACTAGAAAAATACTAATGTTGTTATTACTAAGGATTGAATGTCCCCTTGAAAACTTTATGTTGAAATTTAATTGCCACTTGCGTGGTAGCACAAAACTGCAATCCCAGTGACTCAGAAGTCTGAGGCAGGGGAATGTTGAAGACCAGCCTCAGCAAATTAGTGAGACTCTGGCTCAAAAGCAAAAAAATCAAAAGGGGGCTGGGGCTGTAGCTCAGTGGCAGAGTGCTTGCCTAGCACGTGTAAGGCACTGGATTTGATCCTCACACCACACAAAAATTAACAAATGAAATAATAGTCTAAAAATAAAATAAAATAGTTATCCATACACAACTCAAAAAAATAAAAATAAAAAGGAAGGAAGGAAGAAGGAACAAACCTTAATTGCCACAGTAATAATATTGAGAAATAGGACCTATAAGAGGGCTCTGCCCTCATGAATAGATTAATGCCTGATAAACAAAATGAGTTCACTACAGTTTTCTCTCAAGTATACCTGTTTTCTCCCACCCTGTGATGCCTTCCACCATGTTATGAAGTAGCAAGAAGGCCCTTCCCAGATGCACCCCCTTGTTTTAAGACTTGCCAGCCTCTTAAATAATGAGCCAAGTAAACCCCCATTGTTTATAATTTACCCAGGCTATGGTATTCTATTATAATAGAAAAAAAAACTAAAAAAGTTAAACTAGCTGTTTCTACTATTCTAAATAAATCCTGGTTCTCATTCTTTTATTTATTGTCTTACTGAAAGATACTCTTCTGTCTACCTAGCTTCCCTAAACCAGTCAGTAGGTGCTTGCTTTCCCTATTATGCCATTTCCCTTGGTCACCATTTAGTTATTTCCACCACATTTCTATTCAAAACATGTATAATTCTTTCCATTAGCATTACCATTTTTTTTTCATTGCAACATTCACCTTTTTACTCTAACTCTCTCCTCTATATTTGCTGCCTAAGTTTGTTTCAAAAGTGTAAATATGATAAAGTCTTTTGATTTTTCCCTTTAGCACTCAGTCCAAACCCTTTAAAATCACTTTCAGAGCCTCTTATAACCAAAGGGGGCTTATTTATCTCAACAGGCTGAACTCTTACCATTGTTTCTACTTACTCTAAGCTCTGCTTACACAGGAGCTGTTTAGTTTCCCCAGGTCTGACCAAGTGTTTCTCATCCAGTTCATAATGGAAGGCTCATCTTGGCCATGACATATTCCAGGAATCCTTTTCTAAGTCACAAAGACTTCAATGTAAACACATGTTATTAACTACCTTTTAAGTATCTGCTTACCTGTATGTCTCACTCAATGAATTATAACTTTATTTAAGAAGAGGTAAAAGGACTATGCTCATCCTTTTATTATAAGTAAATATGTATTAAAGACAACTATCTGATCACCTGCAAATGATCTTTTAATATACATAGTGAAAAAGAACACCAGACTAGAAGAGTTATAGTCTTACCTCAACTGCTTAACTCTGATAGCAACAGCTGACCATCTGTAAAATGTGTCCTTTATTCTTTTCTTTTGGACTAGAAATGATCTTGACAGTCTCTCCCCCTTAATATTCTTCTACACAGAATTAGCAATAATAACAAAACCTTATTTCAAGGATAACTAGCAATTAATAAGACAAACTGATTTTTAAAATGCTTTTACCCAATTATTGATAGTTTTATTTATTTCTCCTTTCCTCTTTATTTAGTGGTTGTTTATCACCCTGTCAGAGGGTTTGGGACGTGTCACACTTATCTTGTCTCAAAGATTATTCTCTAAGCTTTATTTGCCTTTTATTAACTTGTTGTTTCAGATGGTCTCACACTCATCTACAGAAATGAGTCCTCTTAAAATTTTTGACTTTCTTCTTACTGTACCTCTGTCAACTCTCATCCAGTTAGCTCAAATAAATGTTTTCTTTCTCAACCTGAATCCAAAACTAATCCTAATCCAAGCTAATAATCATGAATTATATGTCAAGCAAAAAGGAAGGAAATGGCTGGAAATAAAGATAAAAATTTAAAAAAAGATAAGCACTGTCAGTATCTGATGTGCTAGAAATGTTGACGAATACCATTGAGTGTCTCCATAAAACATCTTCATATTAACACAGTCTCCTAAAACTATTTTTAATTGAAGTAGAACAAATTTAGAAATTATTCAAGTTTACAGGTTTTTAAGTCTTCTTTTAAGGTTATTATTTCTAGAGTATTAATTCCTATCATTTTCCATTACAAGTTTACAGATGCTCTTCAACTTATGATGAAGTGATACCCCACTAACTCATCACAAGTTGAACATTACAGCTTAGCAACAAAGTACAACTAGAGAGAATCTGTGGTTTACCCTAGTGATCAATCACATTTCTTACTGAGAGCTGCAGCTGACCGTTGCTGCCCATCATCACAAGACAGCATTCTAAGAAAGAGAACCATATCCTCTGAATCATTATTGCAAGCAAAGACCAAAGTTCAAAATAAAAGTATGGTTTCTAATAAATGCATATCACTTTGTACCACCATAAAGTGTTGAACCATCACAAATCATGGGTCATAGGTAATTCAAATTCATCATGGGTTTAACAAAAAAAAGAAAAAAGAAAGAACTTTTTGAATTAGTCTTGGATTTTAATTCTAAAAATATATTTGCTTCTATATAAAAATGCATTCAAATTGTAAGAGCTATTTTTCAAGGGAACACTAGATCACAATACATGGAAGGTTTTCTCTTTTTGTATTATATCCAATGGTTGACCAATACAGTAAAATCTCAACTGTATCTCAAAAGGAAAACATTTAATTGCAACTAGAATACAAATTATAGTGGAAAATAAAGGCACATTAAACATTTCAGTCACCAGTTAGACTGAAACTGTTAAAAATTAAAGAGAAATGCAAATTATGCTATCTTAAAAATCTTATATTTTATTAAGGTACATATAATAAGACCCATAAAGAATTTTTAAACTGATAGACTGTGGCTTTCAGAGCATATATTCTTTAAGCACGAAACTATTTTTGAACATGAAACTACTTAAGTAATAGGTTATGTAAGAATCATTGTGCAAGCATGCCTTGCACCATTGTGACCTATAAATAACTTAGCTGAAAGTCAGTACTTTGTAGAAGAAATAGTTATAAACATTTATTTATGTTACCAGAAAATATCAAATACCACAGAAAAATATAACCATGAATGGGAGCTGATTCATAATTTTATTAAATGTTGGTAAATACTGCTAGAAAATAACTTTCAATGAATAAAATACATGAATATAATACATGAATATAAATATATGCACACATATATTCATATGCCCCTAATGAGAAAATTTTACAAAACTATAATTTTATTCAATATAGCTTTACTTTTGTTGTTGTTTTACAGTGCTAAAGATGGAACACAAGCATTTGCACAAGTAAGGGAAGCACTCCACCAATGAGCTATATACCCCTAGTCCTTAATGTATGTTTTTATTTCTATTTTTTCATACAAGTTGTTAATATGAACACTTCCTTATGTAATATCAAATATTTTATTGGCTAATTTCAAAGAGGGACTTCTAGGGATATATTCTGATCTATTTCATAATTTTATACAATTCGACAACAAAGATGACTTGTGATTTTCACAAATAACTGAGATAAATTTCCTTATGTTTTAAATATAAGTCTTTAAATACATCTTACATTATCCCCTTAGAATTGAGTCTTAGAACTGGGATTATAAAGAATCACAAATTTTGCTAAATTGATTTCTGGAGACTATATCAATTCATAATCCTATCACAGTTTTATAAAATTGTTTATCATACAGATTTCACAATCTTCGATTTTATCATTTATTAAATATCTGTCAATTTCATTCCTTATTATTGTCCATTTCATTGACTTCTAACAGTTTGAAATTTTTTCACTGTTCTGGTTATTTTCCCACAGTGTATTTGTATTTTTGTTATTTTATTGTTTGTCTATAACTGAGTTTCCCACAACTTTGTCTACTGTATCCTTGCAGAGATTTCCACAACATTTCAGATTTCCATATTTTATGTGAAATGAAAGCAGAAATTTAATCTAAGGAGAAACTAGAAATTCCACCTTTTTACATTCAAGGAAAGGCTTCAGATAATTTAGATAATACTTCACTTTTAATTATCACAAGAAAAATACAAGATAATATTAACTACTATATTTTAAATGTCATAACAGAATGTTAGCTCTAGGAAGTTTGGGAACCCCTCTCTCTCATGGGTATTAGAGGGGGAGAGAGAAATCCTTAATGCTTAAGCGGTGCCAAACATACAATAGGTATTCAAATATTTGCTGTATGAATTCCTTTCTCAAAGCACTCTAATAATTTAAACACAATATTTACTTAACAAAAAATAGGCTTGAACATTTTTTTATTTACTTAACAAAAAGCAAAAACAAAACCAAAAAAACCTTATTCTGCCAAGTTAAAATACTGACAAAAGGACTGGCTGAAGGGAACTTAGTATGACAAGATTTCAAAAGCCCAACTCAAATTAAGATCTATACCAGAATTATTCTACAATTAATTGTTCCTTTGAAAATGAGGAAACTCTTACTTCATCACTGCCCTCTGCCGGTGGTATTATTTCCCTTTATTTTTCCCTGCATGCCCTGAAATGTGGCTTCACAACATTACCTCAGACCTGCCTGTAACTAACCACCTGGAATTTAGAGTGGTTGTAGGAAATAAGTTCTGCTCCAGTTTAAAGCTCTGCATTGTTTACAGCATACCCTTTTGGGTTGTCTGAGTTGGATGCTTTAGGATTCTACACTTTTCAATAGCCTTTGAGCTATTTTATACAACAGTAGGTTGCAGGTTATGGACAGCAATACAAATTTTTTATTTTTTCATAATTATCTTAAATTTTTAATGTTTTCATTAATACAGTCTACTATATATAATCACTGTGACATAATCATAAATGCATAGAATAATTTGCTCCATTCACTCCTCAGTATTCCCCTACCACTGTCCTCATGATCCCTTTCTTCCACTCTACTGTATGTCCTTTTATTTTTTTAATTGGTGCATTATAATTATACATAAAAGTGAGATTCATTGTGATATATTTATACAACCACATAGAATAATTTGGTCAATTTCATTCCATAGTTCCTCCCCTTTCCTTCCTCCCTCCCCTTTAATCCCTTCCCCCACTCTACTTTTCTCCCATTTTTATGAGGTCTCCTTTTTAAAGAAAATTTGTATATCTCTCTAGATTCCACATATGAGAGAAAACATTCAACCCCTGACTGTGTCTGGCTTATTTCACTTAGCATGATCTTCTCTAGTTTCAGCCATTCACCAACAAATGAGAGTTGGCTGAGTGTAACTTCATTGTGTTTATACCACATTTTCTTTATTGATTCATCTGATGAGAGACACCTACTCTGGTTCCATAATTTGGCTACTTAAACTACACTGCTATAATCATTGGAAAGCAAGTATCACTACAGAATGCTGATTCATCTTCTTCTTTTTTTTTTTTCCCAAGAATGCTGATTCTTGACCCAAATAAATTCTGTCAGGTAGAAGTGCAGTTGACCTCCCTTCTTTACTCTTGGAAGAAACCAGTTTTCCCATTTCCAAATTTATTTTAGTATGATTTATAAATGCCTGTTTTTCCTCCCTGTGATCTGCCTATCATGTCTACCTGGTTCACTCATTAACAATGAGTTAAATAAAGCTTTTAACAATTTTCCATTTTATAGCTTTACAAGTATCATGAGTTTACCTTTAAAAAAATTGTTCCTTTTTTTTAATTTTGTAATATTTATTTATTTTTTTAGTTTTCGGTGGACACAATGTCTTTATTTTATTTTTTTTAATGTGGTGCTGAGGATCGAACCCAGCGCGCCGCACATGCCAGGCGAGCACGCTACAGTTTGAGCCACATCCCCAGCCCCAAAAATTGTTCCTTAACACACTAAAGCCACACTAATTTTTCCCCCAATTTAGAAATAAAATGATAAAAACTAAAGACCTGTAGACAACAGGCTATGCTCAAATGGCAATAAAATAAAATACATTCTTTGGACCACTCTATATTTGCTGAAAACTTATCATGTTCTAGTCATGGCTTTTGTCCTCAGAAACTCCCAGTCTCAAGGGGAAGGAATCCCATAAACAGTTACAACTGTCTGCAGTGTGATATCATCAAAGTGTCATGGCAAAATTTAGAAGGAAAGGAGGAAAGGGGAGATGGGGAGGAGGGGGAGGAGGAAGGATGAGGAGAAAGAAGGCCAAATGTCAGAAGGAAGAGAAAGTAAAACAAACAAAACACCCCCCCCCCAACATTCCCTTATATGAACAACTGACTCCTGTTACTTATTTTTAAATTACAACAATGGTGTAAGGAATGGTTCCAGTGTGTATTGTTTCAACTAAAAGGGGTACAAAAGTTGCCTGTGGAATAGAGCTTCCTCAATAGGGGACAGAACACTAGGAGAAGGGGCAGAGAGCAAAGACAATTTCATCCCCAGATTTTGTATGAAAGCCACAACAGAGCCAACTATAAAATTAGGACAGGATCACAAAGTTAGTTTTACTGAACCTTAAACACATAAGCTAGGACTTACAAAACTAAACAGTTACCTAATAGATTTATATCAGTTTCTAAAATATAAAGTGAGGTAATAATAACTTTTTGATCCATATAAAATATACTTTAGATAAAATATAAAATATAACACATTTATAGTTAAATTTACTTATAGCCCATTTTCAACCTAAATATTTCTTCTATACAATTTACTACTTACTAATGAAGCTACTACTTATTTATTTTTAATACCATTTTACTTTTACTATGCAAACAGTTTCTAAAAAAAAACCTGCCAAAATTTTGACTTTGTTCTGTAAATGAAGGAAACAACTGGTCACCCACAAGACTCAAAGGGTTTCTTTCTCTGGCTTCCTTCCAGAATCCAGGATCATTCAAAGGAACAAGTAAAGTAATTTCCTGTTTGCTATTGAAACTGTTGCTAACTCCTGGAATCATGGCTTCCAGGAGACATTTCAGTGTGGAAGAAGGATTCTGAAAGTAGTTGAAGCAATTTCTACTTATATTCAGAAATACATACCCACTGATTTATCAAACTAACTTTAAGAAAATGTAAACTGGATCAGGATATGTTGGAATATAGAGAACAAGGAAGGAAGACACTCAGATAAAAACATTAAGTGATTAGGGTACTATTTCAGACAGAATAATACTGAAATTTTGCACTATGTTTTACTGTACTTAAGAATACAGTATTTAGGGCCTGGGTTGTGGCTCAGTGGGCAGAACGCTTGCCTAGCGTGCATAAGGTACTGAGTTCGATCCCCGGAACCACATAAAAATATACAAATAAAATATTGTGTCCATGTCCAACTAAAAAATAAATAAATAAATAAAATTTTTTGAAATACAGTATTTAACTCAATCTTCACAACAATCCTAGCTTCTAGGATAAGAATATCCATTTTCCACAGATGGAAAAAAAAATCAAAAAGTCAAAAAGGTTGACTTGCTCAAAGTAAAATAGTTTACAATGAATGAAGGCAAACCCAGAATACAAACCATTCATTCACTCATTCTGCCATGGTTATTTATTTCTATGTCTTCAATATATTCACAATTACTTTACAGTAGAGACTCTAAGGTATCATTATATTTCTACAGATGAAAAACTTGAAATAAAGTATTTGCTGGATCAATGAGTGAAAAAATAATGAATAATTATACTAAATATGCACAATAAAGTATGAGAATAGCAAAGAAATGCTGAAAAAGTAGTCTTTAAACAAAGAATTTGACAATCAACTAAAACACAAAGTAGCTCCATGACTGCCAAAAGAAAAAAAAAAATATTTTTAACATACATTGGCTTTAATATATACATTTAAATACATATCTGTTTTAAATACAAAGTCCCTTAATTAATATTATAGATAGAAACTTTCATTTCTTATATTTGAAAATATTGTGCTGCTTTCATAATCATTTGTTATTTAAACTTTCTACCAAAAAAGTTATAATCAAAATGCTTGACAGATATTTCACCAAACCATTCATGATGTGTGTATATATGTGCAAACATGTACATGTATGTCTCTAAATGAAAAAACATAACAGATTTTTAATAAGTAATTAGTACAATAATAGTCCTGTGCTATCAATGCAGCAATCTCAAATGCTATATCCTGGTAACCATTATAATCCTTTAGAAATTGTTTATATTATGCCTAGAAATCACTTTGTGCATATATTCCCACAACTAGTTCATATGGTAAAGAGATCAGTAAACTTACTTTTATGCGTAACATCTTTAACATTTGCTCCCCTTTCCGTGCTTGTGATTAAATGTAACATTTTGAAATCCCAAAGTTCTGAGAAAAACATAAATCCTTGTCTCACAGCTGCTGTTTGACTCTAGAAACACATGCATTTTCTTTTCAAGCATCCACCATCAAAACTCCCAAAGGGCTTGGACTGGAGAACACCTGCATCTCTTCATTTAGTTCCAATAACAGAGTCCAAACTCCAAAATTACAAAAATAGACCCTCTGTTCAGCTGTAGTTACATTTTGCCCCTAATTCCCGTGAACAAAAATGCTAGGAGCATGAAATCATTCAGGCAAGCTCTGTCATCAAGAGGATAAGATTTTTTGCACCAGAAGCCCAATGGGAACATGATAGAAAACTGGCAACAATTACAGATAAAGTACATAGTAAAATCCTCAGGGAAGGGAGAGGAAATGTAGTAAGATAGATGGGTATAATTTTTACACATTTATGCCCAAACCACAAATGTGAATTGTCTTTAATTGCTACAAGATATAAGCATTCTTACTCATAGGTTCTGTCAAAACTACTAAAAACAAAACTTCCAAGGCAATCCATTTAATTCTACATCATGAGAATTTTTTGAAACAAAGAGGCATTTCCTATAAAGTGAAATTTGCAATGCAAAATGCTGTTTGCATTTTAAAATCTCTGTAGCAATTCATATTCTAACCAACCAACATTGAATGGTATGTGTTTGATCATAGTTTTAAAAAATATTTTTTAGTTATATATGAACACAATATCTTTATTTTGTTTATTTATTTTTATGTGGTGCTGAGGATCGAACCTAGTGCCTCTCATGTTCAAGGCAAGCGCTCTGCCACTGAGCCACCATCCCAGCCCTTTGATAGTAGTTTTAATCAAGAAAGAGAACTACTAACCAATTTAACTGAATTTCTTGAGACTAGATTATAACTTTCCCTTTCACTAAATGACTAAAAGTTCCCTATATTTGGTGACTAACATCAAATTATTTTTTATTTAGAACAACACAATAAAGTTGAAAAGAGTATACTTTAAGAATTGATGGCACTTTAAAATATATATATATATATATATTTTTTTAGTTGTCAATGGATCCTTTTTATTTATTTATATACGGTGATGAGGATCAAACCCAGGGCCTCACACATGCTAGGCAAGCGCTCTACTATTAAGCCACGACTCTAGCCCTTACCTAATGAGCACTTTTGAGGAATAAGAAGATTGGCTTAAGTTGTCATTCATTTTCAATAATATTTTAAGAAAAGCATTTGTTTTACATTATTTTAAAATAGCATCATAATCACCTAGTTCTGTTTTTTCTAATCTTATTAAGAAAATGATACTTTTGAGTTCTACGGATTAAAAGAAAAAAATAACATGTCACTTTTACAAATAACTAGTCAACCAAATATTTTTAAGTATGTCTTTGTTTTTAATGGGTAAACAAAATAAATTAGGTAAAATTTCATAGAAATAAGTATAAAAATCTTTATATACGTTCATAAGCGAATGTAGACATATAAAATATAAAAACATGCACTAAAGTAGTTCACGTGAAAAAGACCTTATGCTTTCTAGTAATGCATGAGTTCAAAACAAAACAAAAAACACTTTATGCTTTCTAGTAACACATGAGTTCAAAACAAACAGCAACTAATCTGAAGTCTTCTATACAAATCTAAGAGGTTACACTATGTGCTACATAGAAGACTGTGTTAAATTTTGGAGTATTATTTTAAGAGAGACATTTTCAAACACATAGTGGAAATAATCAGAATGGTGATCAATATATCTATGGGAAATGATTGAAGTCAATTTATGATATTTAGCCTAGACTATTTAAAGTTGCAAAGCAAAAAACAAACAAAAGAAAAACTCCAGTGGAACATCAATTGTATTGAAGACAGAAAGAAGGAAGAATTGAGCTAGGGCTAAACTGACCGCATTAAAAGGTAAACAGTGCGGTTATAATTTAAATGGTGAATAATGGAGTAGGAAATAGGGAAGAAAAATTATACTGAGTTTATTTTGAAATGAGTCACCATTCAAATATCTTTATGAAAACAGCTAAGAAGTGGCTGAAATTTGGGAGTTTGGATCTCAAAACAAAATAAATGGAAAGAGATAAATTTATAGTTGGTTGCTAAAAGCAGAAGTGCTGATTAGACCATCCTGAAAAAAAGAAGAGGATCAATACATAATCTTAGGGAAACAAGATGTCCTATATTTAAGGAACAAAAAAGAAACCCTTTGGGGGGAAATAATGAAAGAAGAACCAAAAGCAACACTGTTTTGGTGTTTAGAATTGTAAGGGGCTTAAAATTTTACCCAACCACAATTTCATGAATGCTGTAGAAGACATGACTCCTCAGTCAAAGACTGAGGACTTTATTTATATTATCACAGGAAGCAACACCAGGATCAACATATTTCTATCAACATCTTTGCCCCCAAGTTCTACATACATGACAGCATAAAGATGTGTCCAAATCGATGTGGTGAATTACAGAATATATGAACCCTGTGTTGAGGAGCCAAATGTTTTATGATGGGCAGTTAAGCATGCCTTCCTTGGCTACAGAGGTAAACAAGGACTTATCTTCCAACTGAAGAACTGTTTCCTAACACATGGAGGCCAAGATAGACTAAGGTTTGGGTATAGGAGTAAATGCTAGTGACTGAAGAGAATGAAACAAGGAGGGGAAAAAGAACTAAGAAAGATGAGATTTGTCAACTATATATAAGGTGATATATTATTTCATATCATCAGTAAAAATAAAAGAAGACCAAGAAATGGAAATTATAGTCCAGTGAACAAATAACCTAATAGTAATTAGAATTATTAACAGAGAAAGATACTAGTGGATAATTTCTCCAATGGTGGTTACATGCAGAAGGATAAGGAGGAAGACCTATGGAGGGGGGGAAGCTAACATGTATTAAGAATTTATACAGGGAACAGTGGTGCATGCCTGTAATCTCAGTAGCTGGGGAAGATGAGACAGAAGAATCATGAGTTCAAACCCAACTTCAGCAAAGCCCTAAGCAACGCTGCCTGCCTCTAAATAAAATATTAAAAAGGGCTGGGTATGTGACTCAGTGTTTAAGCACCCCTGGGTTCAGTCCTTGGTATCAAAAAAAAAAAAAAAAAGAATTTATTATTTATCTATCTAATAATTTATCCCTTGATCCTCTGTCATAAATGTTCATTCAGTTATTCATTCATTCTGCAAATGATCTCTCAAGCATTTCTTATATGTCAGGCAATGTTAAGAGGCCCTGCAGATAAAATGATAAGCAACCAGAACTCACTCTGGAACTCACTATCAAATGGTACAGACTGCATAATATTATCCTGTCATAAGAGCTATGAAAGGAAAAGTACAGTGAACTATGAAAGAACGTTAGCAGAGATACTTAATCAAATTGGACAGGAGGGGAAAAGGTAAAAGGATTTTGAGGGAACTCTTCCTTGAAGAGGTATATGTTAAGATTGAGCTGGCATTAAACAGATATAAAAAGGGAAAGGATAGTTGTAAGAATCAAAGGCAGAAAAAAAAACAGGATATATAAAAGCAGAATCACCGCCAAGAGATTAAAAAATGTGATTTGGAGCAAAGAAAGATAGGGAGTCTCTAACACTGCCTAAGCAACAAAAATAATTGCTTCTAAGTTCTTTTGATTCTAAGATGATAGTGTTTCCTAATAATTTTATATTCCTAAACAGTAGACACTCTAAATTTTATTTATACATTAATGCCATAATTAACAAAGACTTTTTGGCAATAGAACATGGTATAAATCATAAAATACAGCACATGAAGAACCAAAAGACTGTACGTAAAAGGGAAGAAAAATGTTCAGAACTTATTTAAAATATTTTATATAAATCAATTATAGTCAACAAGTGTTCCACCTATGAAGGAGAAAGGCATTTACTTCACTATTTGACTTCTAATATCTATACAAAAGTAAGCAATGTTAGTATCATTAAATGAACCTCCAGAAGAATAAACATGAATTGAGTTGGCACAGTCCCACTGGAGCCCACTGCTCCTTCACTGTAACCAGTCAGTCAAGTGCAGAAGGCAATCAAGGGGGAAAGAGGGACAAGTACAAAGGGAGTTGCTAATACTTCAAGGACAAAGCAATGTTGTGATATCATTAGATTGTGGCTATTCTGACAGTGCTTATTGTAAAGTTAGAAAGAAACTCCTCAAAGGTAAAAACTTTTTAAGACTAGGGGGTTCAATGTTTAGTAATGTGGATCCTAAGATTAATAGACAAAATGTTAAATAGCCTAAGAAGTGAGAAAATGTTATAATCTGAAGCTTCAAGTTCTATTCTCACTGGCTAGGCACATGGATAAGTCATTTAACTTCTACACCTCTATTTCTTCCTCAATAAAACTCAAATATTTGATAGGCTTTACACAATCTTGTTTTGTAAATAAATAATTTACACAAAAGTTATTTTTAAATTATAAAAGTATTTTATATTAAATTCAACTAATACCATGAATATTCTATCATATTATTCCCAAATTCCCATCAATAATGCTGTCCATTCCCACACAATCTGAAATCCCCAAAGTCTGCCTGACAGCTCCCCTGAAAATTCACTTCTATATAACATCACAACATTTACTGGTCCCCAGTTATAATCTCCTCCCCTTCTGTGTGGGAACATGCATGCACAAATTGCCTGCTGTCTTCCACTGTCATGCCAGTATCCTTGATCCTCAGAAGATAACCCTTATGATCATTAAATTCAACAAACCCCTGGGGAAAAGTTCATTAACATGTCACCTTGACATCTATCTGCTTCTGAAAAGCCAGCAAGGGTAACCTATGCTTCCCATAATTCTTGATCTAGAAGGGTTTAACTATTCAGCCCTTTAGTGGCAGAGGCGCGGGCGGGGCTGTGCACCACTGGTGGCAGAAGGCAGCAGTACTAGGAATTGAACCCAAGGGTGCTATATCCTCAGTCCTTTTTGAGACCTGGTATAACTAAGATGCTAAGGCTGGCCTGAAACTTGTGATCCTCCCTTCAGCGTCAGCAGTAGCTAGGATTACAGACCTGCACTATGGTGCCCATCTCCTTTAAAATTAAAAATCAAGAAAGACTCCCTTTTTGTCTCATTCCATAAGATGTTGCAGTCACAAAAATGAAAGAAAAGCAAATATAATCCTTGCTTACTTGCTCATTTATTCACTCTGAGCCTACTCTCTGCTGAATAATATTCTAGGCATCAGAAATACAGCAGAGATTAAAAAGAAGAAGATGGAAATTCCAGCACCAAAATAAAATTCTGACTGCACAGGAAAAAGGCAACAAGGCGAACTGTATAGTAATGTATATTACAGTAGACTATGATAACAAATAAAAAAAACTAAAGAAGAGGGGAAATAAATATCAATGTATATGTGTACTTTTGTAAGCACAGGCAAAAGACGGGGAAAAAATTAGACACTGCAGCCATGAAAGTGCTTGCTAAGAGACTAATATTTCATAGAATCTTGACAGACTATTAATAAATTATTTGAGACTTATTTATGATTTGCCTATAACATCAGTCATACACACAAAGATACACAAAAGTGTGCACACACATTCATTCTCCCTCCCTCCCCCCACACCCCACTCCTCTATAATTTATATCTTGTTGCATGGCATAAGATTAATCAAGTTCATATTAAAACTGGCTTTAAGAAAATACTATGAGCTCTCTAAACCATATCATAAATACCTAAGCTACAAATGTGTGTGGTAGTTCCAAGGTGGATGGAAAATTTAAATTTAAAACTGCCCTAAATAATATATTTTAATGTAGCTTAAGTATAAGCACTTTATAGTTTAGGATTAAAACATACTCCAAGTAATATTTTCTAAGCACCATATAATTACATTAAAATTTTACACAATATCACCAAACCAACACTAATGTTGAAGACTAGGTGAATTTTCTTACCAGCAAGAAAAATTATGTCACTTTACCCTCAATATAACAGATACTTTTCTTATACCAGTGTACTTTTAGAACCACATAAAAAGTAAAAAAATGAAAATACAACTTTATGAACCTAGGAATGCACTGAAATTGCAAATAATAATATGAATATTGTAAGGAGAAACACATTATTATTTAAATATGCTGAACTCATTATTTATTCTGTTTATACAGCAAAAAAAAAAAAAAATACAAACCCTAGCCCAACTCAAGAGTATGGCAAATTCAAATAAGATTTGTACATTCTCAGATATAAAACTTACAAATTTATGGTCTGGTCATTTTGATGCATATCTTAATAATTGGGTAACCTAAACGCAAAACCTACTAAAAACTACTATGTGGATAATTAAATAAAGAAATTTAGTAAACTGCATATTTAAGAAACATGATTAAATACACATTATCAAAAGCAGAATATTTAAGCACCAATCTCTTCTCCCCAGAATGAGGGGAGGCAAGCCACATAGCCAAATGCAATTCATTTTCTGTTTTTTGTAAATAGCATTACCTTGGAACATAATCATATCCATTCATTTCTGTCAATAGTTATTTTTGTGCCACTACAGCAGAACTTAACAGTTGAGATAAGAGACTATAAAGTACAAAAAAGCCCAAATATTAGCTATATGGCCTTTTCATAAAATATTTACCAATCTATGTCATGAAGATAGGTAAAATCTTCTATCCATAGCACAGTAGTGGTATGTGTTTTGGCCTCATCCTAACAACATTGTTTCCTTAAAATTCCATACCATTCTCAATAGGACATTCTCAGGCTGGCTTTCCAAATACTGCTTTCCACTTTCTAATGTGGATGCCATTCAGCTACAAGTGATACTGCAACAAAACTTATCTTCTCAATATTTTTTGTATTCCTGAATATGTGCATTCTTGCAATGCTTCAGTATTTGCCTTCAAGAATCATTGTCTACTTAGTTACAAATCGTTTTATACTTTCTACTTTGAACTTAGTAATGTTTAACATACTCTGTATAAGCAGCAGTACTTGTTGAATATGTTAATGGAATTATACTCTTAAGCAACTATTTGAAACCATTCACTGGCCAACTAATTCTAAAGAAAAATTCACACCCTTTACCCTAATAAGAAACCTCTATAGCAATATTTCCTATTTATAGCATCAATGACTGACTACCTTTGCTTTACTAACCACATACTGGCGAACTGAGCTCAAGGTTGATGTAGGTCTCTACCTATCATACCTTCTTTCTTTCCTAGTCTTTATTGATCTTTCTGATATCACTTATCAACACAAGAGGTATGGCTATACTAATAAGAGTTGAATAAAATGAAATTAATTCTAGATAAAGTACCAGTAGGAAAAAATGTAACTCTAAGAAGTGATATCATAACATCTGATAGACTTTGTTTTTCTATAAATATGAACCTGAGGTTAAGAGATATATATAAAGCTAAATTTTCTCATATAAAAAAATCTTTATTGTTATAAACACATTTCAATTACAAAAAATAATACAAAAATGAACTGGGGATGTGGCTCAAGCGGTAACGTGCTCACCTGGCATGCACGGGGCGCTGGGTTCAATCCTCAGCACCACATAAAAATAAAATAAAGATGTTGTGTCCACCGAAAACTGAAAAATAAATATTAAAAAATTCTCTCTCTCTTTCCCCTCCCCCCCTCTCTAAAGAAAAATAATAATACAAAAATACTTCATTTAAATTTTGGAAAAGTACAATCGCAGAGACCATCCCAATGAACACAAATTAATTCTTTTAAAAAGCACATTTTTTAAAAGCCTTTCTGGAAAAGTAAATGCAAAATGAGGGAGTAATGACAGATTTGTACTTACCAGAATTATGGCAGTAGTCCATATATTGTGGAACTTGGACTGTGAAGGCTATCAAATCTGGAGCTAAGAGAGATTCTGGCTTTCTACTCTCATTGAGCCACTTGGTGCTATGAAGGTCTTTAGTGTCAGAAGGACCCTGAAGTAAGGGAATCAACTTCTCTTTTCCACTGTCACCTGAATAGAAATATTTATTGAAAAATATTTATACAAATATTTATTGAAAGAACAAGAGCCAACAACAAATCTTATTGAGTAAAATATAGCAGTAACTTGATGATGTTTATACCAAAATATCAATTATATTTGGTAACTTTAGCTATAATTAGTTACAAGGAATTGGTCTGATAAAAGCATTTTTAACTCTTTGTAATGAATACAGAATAAGTTCAGAAAATTTTGTGAAAGAAAACAACATGAACGCATCATCTTTTAAAAAATTCAATAAATCTTTACCATAACAAACTTATCTTGAAATTTAGTTTGTGCTAAAATAATTATGCATAATTTAAAAAATAAATTATGAAATGAAACATTGGGTGAAAGCCAAAGTCAATTATTAGTCGAAATTTAAAGACAACTAGTTTTGTGTTTAATCCTACCAGAGCAACATTTTAATTTAATGTTTGTCACATTAAGTCCAAATTCCCAAAGTTTAAGCAAATATTCCTTCAAGTTTTCTCCCTCATAAACATTCTTAAACTACACAAGTATTTTCTCCTTAAATAAAAATTAATTTGGTAAAAGTCAAGAAGTATCATCCTGGCACTATTAAAATTTTTCAGTAAAGATTATTTAAAAAAATTAAAACCTCTGATTCATAGGAACAATGAGTAAATTCTTGTTTCAATAACGCTCCTTGTAAAATGCAAGGCCAATTCTCCTATACAGGCAATAAAGTTTTACACGGTCCAGCTGCACATACCTGGGGCTTTGGCACAAATTTTTATTGATCCCATGGTCCCAGAGGCACATTTGACCAATGATGTGCTGCAGTACTTCAATTCAACATTCTGGATTGAGCCCTCAAGAGTTGGCAGGGGATTCTTAGATTTCACACCTAATAAAAGAAAACTGCAAATGTACTAGCCGATTGAATTTAAATAATTTTTATACTCCTTCACCAAGGCATTTAAACTTAATTATACTTTAATTATCTACCTCAGATGTTCTTACAGTATTTGTGTTAGGTTTCAGAGTTCAATGTTTAAAAGGTGAAAGGATGCAGTTTTAAATAAAGGGGCTGAACTCTCATAACTCTACTTATGCAGTCAGCTCTTGATAAGTTGAGGATGAGAAAAAGTAAATGTACAAATATTTACTTAAAAAACAAGAAACATTTAAAAAATAATATTTGGCTTTAAAATATGCAATATGATTTTTCTTTTTAAAACAAATTTAACTTATAAATTGAGTTTCATTTTGGCAGGAGCACCGACACAGGAAACTACTGCGGTAAATAAAATGTCTTGGGCAGATGCAGTGTGAGACAGAAACAAAACAGGTCAGAAAAGTTCTTAGGTTAAAATGCAACAACTTTATAAGCAGAATGGAAGCAAAGATATTTTTACCAAGTAACCAAAAAGGTAGATATTAACATCTTTATTGAGTGCTGTTCAAGTGAAGCTAATAATTACCATTATTTAAAAAAAAAAAAAAAACAATAGTGAGAAAACTTTTGAAAGAAAGAACCTCATTTTGGTCATAAAAGATAGGTGACAATTATACAGGCAGACAAACATATAGAACATTATCCTGACCATACTAACAAACACTAAAATGATGAGAATGATGATGACCTCTAAACAATTAACATTCCCTCAAGTCTTACTATGTGTTACACATACAAACTCATTCAATTCTCAGAAAAAGAATATAATAAAATGATAATACGCATATTATCATCCTCATTTTACAGAAAAGGATACAGTGGATTAGAGGAGTTTTCTAATTTTTGCCTAAAGTACTATAGTTAGTAAGAGAAACGGCAAAGCTGTTTAACAAGGTCTAATTTATCACAGAAGACTTTTGCCTATTTTCACAAACACCCAAGAACATAATTGTCTTTTCTTCCCCATTCTACATTTTGACTTAATATACAATACTAACCATCATATTTGAGGATTCTTTGACTATACAGGAACAATTAAAAACATAAACTTTCTCTGATATATTAAAATTATTCTAAAAAAACTTTGATTTCAAACTTAAATGTACTCAGAAAGACCCATAAACTCTCCAAGAGATTATGACAGCGTATTCCTGAGAAGTAGCCCTGGAATATATGATTTAACGCACATACTAAATGATTTGCAAATGGTTATCAGCTAGTCTTGAAAAAACAGCTTCTCACATACTAACTCTAATTCTAATTAATTGACTAATTTTCATTTGTAATAATATATTTGTGCATCAACTGGTAGCTAGTTTCCAGTAGTCTAGGCCAGTGTTCTATGTAAAGTAGTACCTATCATCAAAGAAGGAATACTGAATGGAGATCTATGACAGAATTCAATGATTCTATGAAAGATATAAAATGGTATCTAAAATGCTAAGTATTTATGCATTTTTCTTAAGCATTTTTACCAGTCTTGAAATCATGACTTGAAAAACGTAATAACTCAAAAAATTAAATAATGCAATAATACTCATAGTAGTACTAGTTATCAGGACATCTAGCCTTGAGTGCCATGCAGTATGCTTAGTTCTATCTCTCTCCCTCTCTCTCTCTCTCTCTCTCTCTCTCACACACACACACACACACACACACACCCATAGGTAGCTGTTATATATATATATATATATATAATATATATATATATATATATGAATGGAGGCTTAGAGAAATATAGATTGTGCGATTTTGCCAAAGACTTGAGTCATAAAGTGTCAAGGCATAGTTCACATTTGCTCTTGTAACAAAGGATGCTGAGCTACCCTACATATTTAACATCTACTGTGAATGCAGGGAGTTATAATCAGAGGATGCTCTAATCACTATGCTAAGGATTAAAGGATACAGAGCTGAATAATATCTTCACCTCATTCAAGCCTCACAGACTCTCAATTTACAGATTTTTTTTCAAAAATATAGGAAATCTATGAGACAATCAGGAAGCTACTAAAAGATTCTCTAGAGTTACTAACAATGTTCACAACCAAAGAATTCATCAGTGTGTGCAAAAGAATATGGATATAACAAATCTTTTTTAGTGATTTTATGATACTAGTGCTTTCACAGTTTACAAACCTTAGGATTCTACTTTAAATCATGAATGAGAGGTCTTTGTTAACATCTCATGAAGACTATGTGCGTACTATTAAAAGAAGTAGCCTGATAGCTCCTCTGATGAGAATCTTGTATACCTGTATGCAAGGCATGTTGGTTTAGACTAACACTGTCAAGATTCTGAACCACTTGCAAACCATTTAGTATGTGCAAATCATCAAGTATGGATGCAAAAATTCTTAACAGAATTCTGGAAAATCACATACAAAAACATAAAAAAAGATAGTGCACCACAATCAAGTGGGATTCATCTCAGGAATGCAAGGTTAGTTCTACATATGGAAATAAATAAATATAATTCATCAAATCAATAGACTTAAAGAAAAGAATCATATGATCATCTCAACAGATGCAGAGAAAGAATTTGAGAAAATCCAGCTC
This sequence comes from Marmota flaviventris, assembly GCF_047511675.1. NCBI lineage: Eukaryota > Metazoa > Chordata > Mammalia > Rodentia > Sciuridae > Marmota > Marmota flaviventris. Next base: position 37,337,461 of record NC_092512.1, read on the forward strand.
TACTTCATGTTCAAATCACTAGAAAAACTAGGGATAGTAAGAATATACCTCAACATTGTAAAAGCTATCTATGTTAAACTCAAGACCAACATCATTCTAAATAAAGACAAATTGAAAGAATTTCTTCTAAAAACTAGAATAAGATAAGGATGACTTCTTTCACCACTTTTTTTAAGATGGACACAATATCTTTACTTTAATTATTTTATTTATTTTTATGTGGTGCTGAGGATCAAACCCAGTGCCTCACACATGCCAGGCAAGCAACGTATCACTGAACCACAAGCCAAGCCCCTCTTTCACCACTTTTACGCAACATCATCCTTGAAAATCTAGCGAGAGCAATTAGACAGAAGAAAGTAATTAAAGGGATACAAATAGGAAAAGAAGAACTCAAAGTATCACTATTTGTGATGACATGATTCTATATTTAGAAGACAAAAAATTTCACCAGAAATTTTCAAGAAATAATAAATGAATTCAGCAAAAGTAGTAGGATACAAAATCAACACCCATAAATCAAATGTGTTTCTATACAACAGTGATGAATCCCCTGAAAGAAAAAATATTTTAAAAACTACTCCATTCACAAGAGCCTCAAAAAAAAAAAAAAAAAAAACCCAAAATATTTGGGAATCAATATAACAAAGAGGTGAAAGATCTGTACAATGAAAACTATAGGACACTAAAGAAAAAAACTGAAGAAGACCTTATAAGATGGAAAGATGTCCCATATTCTTGGATAGGCAGAATTAACATTATCAAAATGGCCATTCTACCAAAAGTGTTATACAGATTTGATGCAATTCCTATTAAAAACCCAATGACATTCTTCATAGAATGAGAAAAAGCAATCATGAAATTCATTTGGAAAAAGAAGAGACCCAAAATAGCCAAAGCAATCCTTCACAAGAAAAGTGAAGCAGGAGGAAATCACAAGACCAGACCGTAAATTATACTACATAGCCATAGTAACAAAAAATGGCATGGTATTGGCACCAAAACAGATACTAAGACCAATGGTACAGAATAGAAGACAGAGACAAACCTAAAATGAAAACAGTTATCTCATTCCAGACAAAGGCATCAAAAACATAAATTTGAGAAAATAGCCTCTTCAACAAATGATGCTGGGAAAACTGGAAATCCATATGTAGCAAAATGAAAATAAACCCCTATCTCTCACCCTGAAAAAAAATCAACTCAAAGTAGATCAAAGATGTAGGCATTAGAACAGAGACCTGAGCCTACAAGAAGAAAAACTACACCCAAATCTCCACCAAGTCAGCTTAGAAAGTGACTTCCATAACAAGACTCCTATAGCACAGAAGTAAAATCAAGAATCAATAAATGTGATAGAATCAAACTAAACAGCTTCTTCACAGCAAAGGAAATAATCAATAACATGAAGAGAGAGCCTACAGAATGGGAGATCTTTGACACCTGCTCCCCAGGTAGAGCATTAATGTCCAGGATACACAAAGAACTAAAAAAAAAAAACTTAACACCAAAAAAACAAATAACATAATCAATAAATGGGCAAAGGAACTGAATAGACACTTCACAGAAGAAGAAATACAATTTATTGACAGATATATGAAAAAATGTTCAACATCTTTAGCAATTATAGAAAGGCAAATCAAAATAGCACTGAGATTCCATCTCACTCCAAAATGGCAATTATTAAGAATACAAGCAACAAGAAATGTTGGCAAGGATATAGGGAAAAAGGTATATTCATACATTGCTGATAGAACTGCAAGTTGGTGCAATCACTATGGAAACCAGTATGAAGATTCCTAAGAAAACTTGGAATGGAACAAATATTTGACCCAGTCATTGCACTACAAGGTTTATAACAAAGGACTTAAAATCAGCATACTACAGTGACTCAGGCACATCAATGTTTATAGCAGCTTAATTCACAATAATGGAACCAACCTAGGTGCTCTTTATCAGATGAATGGATAAAGAAACTATGGTATATATACCCAATGGAATATTATTCCGCCTTAAAGAAGAATGAAATTATGGCATATGCTGGTAAATGGATAGAACTGGAGACTATTATGTTAAACAAAATAAGCCAATCTCAAAGAATTGAACACTGAATGTTATCTCTGGTAGGTGGATGCCAATTCATAATAACTGGGGGAAGAACAAAAGTAATGTGGACTAGATAGAGGGGAGTGAAGGGAGGGGAGAAGGTATGGGGGTGGGAATGATAGTAGAATGAATCTGACATTATTACCCTATGTGCATACATGATTACATGACCTGTGTACATCATACACAACCATACAATGGGGAAGTTACACTCCATTTATGTATGATGTCTCAAAATACATTGAACTGTCATGTCTAATAATAAAAAAAATTTAAAAGAAGTCAGCTCTACATTGTTATGATCATTACATTTCTCAGATATTTTTAAAGTTGTGTTTATAATAAAACACATTATTGCATCATTTCTCTTTAAGAAAGTCTTTGTTTCTAAAGAAATTTGCTTTCAGTGCCATAGGCCCATTTTTAAAAAAAGAATAAAAATTTTAATTCCCTTCAAGTAGTTTTACATATTGAATAAGTAGTCTAGAAAAAATAATCTTGCTTTCCTTCTACTTCATTATCAAAGTGAAACTGAAAAATGCCCTAAATATAAGCATGAGAAAGGTAAGAGTGGGCCGAGTCTTACCTCTGTCCAACAATTCTGTTCAACAAGAATAATGCTCTAGGAAATTTGTGAAGGATAGCCTTCTAATAAGGAAGCAACATGGTAAAACAAAAAGAGCCAAATTTCTGAAGATAAATAAATGTGGCTTGAGATAGGAACAGGATTACTCTCCTACTTTGTAATTGGATAGCTTAAAGCAAGTCACTGTTTATCATTGTTACTTGCCAAGGCCAAAATAACTGTAGCTACTGTTTGATGCATTTAACTGAGAACTCAGTTGAATGTTATATAAAACTTAGTTCAGAAAATGGATAAAATATTTGGTAGAATCTACAGATAGCTGTGCATATATATAGCCTACAAACATCTCTAGGCTACATATGAGCCTAGATAACAATAATAATTGAAAAAAGCCTTACAAAGGGGGATGGGAAGGGCCTTAGAAACTACCCTATATATTTACACTAAGGCTGTTGTCAAAGTCCACTAGAGAAAGAGAGAATCCCAAAAGTACTACAACTGAAATGCAATTTTACAATATACTATAAATAAATTAAGTTTAAAATAATTACAAAGATTTATAATACTAAAAAATGCAAACTGCAAACTTAAATACAATACAATCCTTAACACAAAATAATGCATTGCTGTTTTTTCTCCTTCCAGTACTTTTCTGAAAAAGTACAATTCTTAACACATTCTTAGGCCTGCAGTGCTCCATTAACCCTAATTCTCTTCAAACCAACTGTCTGGCCTACCATATCTTCTAGCCTCACAGAAACCTTTCCCACTCAGTGTAAAGCCTCCATTGTTAAGTAATTAAGTTACAATTATTCCTGCAAATTAAAACTAAGAGATGAACTAATGAAAATGATCTATCTATATCACTGTAAAAATCAAAAATTAAGGAGCCAAACCTCTGTTCACTCCTTAAATTCCACCAAAAGATCATTAAGAAATTTTTTAGAGCCCTAAACCACCAAATGAAAATACAAACACAAAAGTAGAATGAGCAGCTCTTGATAAGGCAAGACCTGTCACCAAAATTTTGATAGACATTTTATGAACTAGTAACAAGTAATCTTAGCAAAACAAATAAAAGTGTCTATGAGTAATTGAACTAAGAATTAAGTAGATCTGTAATAAGACCTGGATAAATAAGAATTAAAGAAAAAAAGGCAGTTAGAACGCAAGCATGCAGATGAGGTTATAAAGATAAGGAGTGAATGAAAGCCCATCTAATGACCACAGGTCCCTTCCATGCAATATGCTTTCCCTTTATCCATGTAGTCAAACAACTACATCATATTCTTCTTGGCAAAAGACTAAAAGGCTCACTCTGGAGTGGTTGAACAAGGGACTCAAGGAATATGAGATAAAACCAAAGAAAGTGATGCTTGCTAAAATTGGGGGAAGAGCAACAAATCTATATAGAATATACTAACTAAATAATGAGATCTCTTCTTTTACTCTGCTAGAACTCAAAGTGACAACCTTATAACCTACAGGAGGGAGATTTAAAAAATTCTGGTCAGTAGTTGAAGAAAGAGGAACCAAAGACATTGATAACTGATTCACACCCCCTAAATAAGGTGCATCCAATTCTCCTTGTTGAATGACACCAGCCATTCAACAAGCTCTAAGCTCACACAGAGGATCTAATTAATTATTTAGTACACCTTTCTACAATATGAAGGACCATAAAATATTATATGCAAATTACTAATGTAACAGGAAGAGATATTCTTTAAAAACACACATAGAGAAATTGAAATAAGTAAAAAGTTCAAATAATAATAATAAAAATATCTATCCCTTGAGAATAAAGAAGATAGTGCAAAAAGAATTAGATGTTTCAAAGAATAAAAAGAAACTCTTAAAATTAAAAACATGATTTTAATTCCCCTAAAATTAAGAAAAGACTGGGAAATAAAATTGAGAAAATTTCCCATAAATAAAAAAAAATCCAAAAAGACTGAAAATGAGAATAACAATATGTGTAATCAGCATAAGCAATTTAATATCTGAAAAACAAAGGTTCTAGAAAATAAATGGAGAATACAATCAAAGAAATAGTTCAAGAATATTTCCCAAAATCAAGGAATTCAAAATTAAAAGAGCCTACTATATATCCAAAACAAATTTTAAACATACATACATAAATTCTTAATACATTTACATCAGTATTAAAAAGCTCCTTAAAGTTTCTGAAATAACAACTAAAAAACAACCAAATTCTAGACACAAAAACATACAAAAGCTAAACAATTAAAATGGCATCAAACTCAATAGTAATGTTAAAAGCAAGAAGAAAACACTGCTTTTTAAATTCTACAGGAAAGTAACTCGCAACCTAAAAATCTATACACAACCTTCAATCAATCATATATAATGCTAAACTAAAGATTTATTCAGACAGCAATAAGAACTTTCATTCACCACTGATGGGAATACAAAATGGTACAGCCATTGTGGAAGAGATTTGGTAGTTTTTTACAAAATTAAATATACTCTCACCATATGATCCAGAAACTGTGCTCTTTAGTATGTACCCAAAGAATCCAGCAATTATGCTCTTTAGTATGTACCCAAAGGAATTGAAACTTATGTCCACATAAAAACCTGCACACAGATAATTTATGGCAGCTTTATTCATAACTGACAAACATGCAAGGAACAAAGGTATTCCTCAGCAATGTGAATGGGCAAACTGTATTGGATCCAGATAATGAACTATTAGGAATAAAAAGAAATGAACTATCAATACATGAAAAGGCATAAAGGAAACCTGAATAAATATTGCCAATTTTTAAAAAAAGCCAACCTGAAAGGATGTATATAGTCTATGATTCTAAATATATGACATTCTAAAAAAGGCAAACTATGGAGATGGTAAAAGGATCAGTGACTGCCAAGGTTGGGGAGTGGGAGGAGGTTAAATATGCAGAGCACACTAAATGTTTAGGGTTATGAAAATACTCTATATACTCTAATGATGGATATAAATCATTATTAATCTGTCCAAACTCACAGAATGTACAACACTAAGAATGAATCCCAATATACACTAAAAACTTGGGTAATTATAATGTGTCAACGTAGGTTGATCAATGAAATAAATGTACTACTCTCATGGGGATGTTGAAATGGAGAAGCTATGCATGAGTTGAAAAAGGAGTATAAGGAAAATCTACATACCTTGCTCTAAATTGTACAATGAACCTACATGGTCATTTTAAAAATTAAGAAAAACAATTAACCTACTTTTGTTCCATACCACATTATGATTCCATGAATGGGAATGTGAACATTTCTGGGTATAAGAAACCAGAAAATAGGGGCTGGGATTGTGGCTCAGAAGTAGAGCGCTCGCCAGCACACGTGGGACCCGGGTTCGATCCTCGGAACCACATAAAAATAAAGGCATTGTGTTGTGTCCATCTATACCTAAAAAATAAATATTTTTTAAAAAAAAGAAAGAAAAGAAACCAGAAAACAAATGTCTTTATTTGAAAAGTGGCAAAGCCTGGTCAAAACACTGAGAAATTACACTTTCTAGATACAGTCTGACAAGAAGATTCAAGAACATGCTTTGGCTGAAAAGGAAAGAATCATTATACTGCATGTATCTTAAAGAAGAGGATTTCTGATAGTCTACCACAATGCCTCAAATATATATTCAAGTACAAATAATACCCTGATTCTTGACATTTTCATTACCAAATGCAGAAAATGGGAAAAATAAAAGTTAGCAAATCATGTCATTAATTTCTTTTCCCTCTAGCTGTCTGTAGAGCACCCTAGGGTTTCATCAAAACAAGTCTCCTTAGGGGTTTAGGTTTATTTTTCCTCCTTAAAATTGGCAATTCTTAAATTTGAAGATTTGCATTGTGTGTGAAGTTTCATTAGAAAAAAGGGTCTCTAAATATTGCTTCTTTTCTCTTTTCTCCTTCTGAGAGTTTAGAATACAGAATATCCCTCACTCTAATATCCAAATTTTTTACCTATAATTGCTATTTTACAGCACTGCATTTTGGGTAATTTCCTTCAAGTTCACTAATAGCGTCGTCATATGTATTTAACTTGCTGTTTAATCCAATTCAATAAATTCTGATCTTCCAGAGACATTAATTCTCTAGTCTTTTTTGTTATCTTGTACCTCTCATATTTTCCAACTCTATCTTTCACTTCTCTCATCATTCTAAACATAGTCATTTCATATGCTAATTCCAACGATTACATTTTCTGACATTCTAGGAGTCTAATTCCGCCATCAGGGGTTTCTGCTCACTCTAACTTTACTATTAGTAGATTATTTCCTCAAGTACTTTGTAATTTTGAATTTTGAGTTTATATTTCACAAGGCTTTATTTTTCAAGCACATTGCCAGAGTTGAGGGTATACATACCACAGCAAATATTTTTATTTACTACTGGGTACCTAGAGATGTAACCAGGCCACCCAGGATCATATTTTAACTTCTTGGCTTGATGGTCCCTGGATCATGCAGGAAATTAAAACCTGAGTGTAGACAGGAATGTGGTTACAAATTCTCCAGGAAAGTACCCTCCCCCTTCCCAATCAAGGCCAAGACAAAGAACATTCTTTATTAATTTAGGAGTGGAAAAGATTTTTAAAACAGTCTGCCTTTGAAATCATAAGCTTACAGAAATAGATCACTTTCAATTCCTCCTTTCTTGAGCCTACCTCCTTGTGTTGATTAAACCCAAGTCCATTCATTGGTTATTAAGATAGTCATAGCACATAAGGATAGCCAAAGCATCACTGTCTGATTTTTTATGGTTTTTCATTTCTTTTTTAAATTTACTATTTCTTGCTTTTTTTTTTCTTTCTAAAAGTCATGCTATGTGCTTCCCATAGTTTATAAGTGAATTTTATAGTCCCCCAATATATGATCCATAACAGATACAGAAGCAGTAAGGTTTTTTCTTTCTTTCTTTCTTTCTTTCTTATTTTAATGTAAAACACTGAAGGCTATGCACAGACAATGAATAAATTCCCCCAAATTTACTTATTCTGTTTCAGTTTTTCTTGTCTATAAAACTGCTGTGAATCACTAGCTGCCTTAAAAGTCATCATGAGCATTAACTAAAACGAACAATGCATCTGCATGTTAAGTGCTCAACAACTGTCAGTTACTATATTCATCATTGCTGTTACTATTACAACAAACAATATAATCTTTGAAGGTCAATTCACTAATATTAAGAAGTAATAATGTGCGGTTGGGAATGTGCCTTAGGGGTACAGGATAAGTTTAGCATGGACACTCTGAGTTTGAAACCCAGTGATGAGACGTGAAAAAGAAAAGCAGTGTTTCAGATAGAAATATTATCATATACTTCAGCATACCAAAGAAAACTTATACTAGTTAAATTAATAAATCATTATGTTTTTGAACACATAGTATAAAAAATAGGAAATAGGTAAAGTCAGTGATGAAAGACATTAAATTATAAAGGAATCACTATAAATCTGTTTATAAACTGATATGGCAAGGAAAACATTCCAATTATTTCATATCATTCCCCAGCCTCAAGAATTATATGCCAGGTGAAGAATGCTAATAATTGCTTATAATATATATAATATATTATAATATGCTAATATAATATGCTAATAATATGCTAATAATTGCTTATAATAACAATCACAAAATGATATAATATTAAAATATTTTTATTATGTATGAAAGTTCTTGCTGTTATAATAAATACCTCAGGCTAATTATGATCATTTAGCATTATCCCCATATATAGCAATATGGCATGAGATGCAACAATGAAGACCTCAGAAAAAACAAAGTGCCTAGTTCCTTAGTTAGGTAATTTTATAACACATAGGGAAGTGAAATACATGCAACTAGGTTCTCAGTAATAACCACTGGTAGAAACAGCTAAAGAAGGATTATTATGAAAAAGGAATATTACATTAAACTACATATTCTGACAGTAAAAAGGAAGAGGGAATGAGGAAACCATCACTCTTACACACTAAATTTTCAAAAATTAAAAATAAATGTAGATATTGAGGCAAAAATAAAAAGAGATCCTTTAAATTATTATTCATGAAGCCTAGAATCTGGTTTATATCTGATTACTAGAAACATAATGGGGGAAAATAAGATACAAACATTTTTAAAAATTATTTTTACATAGATAAGGATGCTAAATGACTTTTAAAAAGGATAATATAAAGCAAAATGAGAGACAAAACTATCTTGAAAATTAAGGAAATCTTGTACACATGTGTGCCATCACCCATGTGTGTATATGTGTTTAGAAAGTGTTGGTAAAGGGCACACCAGAATAAAAACAAATACATGTATTCATTCAACACAGGACAATACCATTCTTCTTTCCTTAATTTGATTCACATTTGCCACAAGGCACTCTCAATTATGCCACTAGGTAAAATTGCCATCCTACAATGCTAATTTCCCACCCCATGAATACTGAATTCCAACAAACTATTCTTTTACTGTAAGAACTCTGATTACTTACAGCTAAGATTCAATGTTGTCACTACCACCACTGCCCTCCAATTCCCAACAAAATCAAAGGCCTACTCCATACAACTCTGGACTATTTCTTACTAAATAGGGTAATAATGAACCTTGACTCACTCAACTTCGGAGAGATACAAGTTTTATCTAAACCTAACCATTACCAGGTATGAATAATTCATCTGTATAGAACTAACTTTGACTCAGATGTCTTTCACTACTAACTCGTTCATTGAATATTTACTATTAACTCACTATATAACAAACTCAACCAGGAGGTTTGGGGAAAACAAAAACAATTCAGGCTCTTCTCACATAAAATTCACAATTCCAGAAAAAGAGGTCATCATTAAAACAATAATTACACTGTTGGAGCTACAGCTCACTGGTAGGGCACTTGCCTAATGTGAACAAGGCCCTGGGTTTAATCCCTAGTACCAAATAATAATTTTTATTATTATTCATAAATATACCTACTTGATGTTAAGAAAAATGCCCAAAAGAGGATGTTAAGAATACTGGGAAAATACATGGAAGAAAAGTGAGAGAGAAGATTCAAATCATTTATCCACTAAGAGACCAGAATCCAGACTGCATACAAATTCCTAATGTGCAACAACAAACAACCCACTTCAAAACGTGGTAAAGGAGTTCAAAAAATACATTTTGAAGGAAAACATACATATGGTCAATAAGTGCATAAAAATATATTAGGCATCACTAATCACTAGGAAGATGCCAATCAAAACTAAAATTGGATACCACCTGAAATCCACAAGGAAGCCTACTATTTTTAAAACACAAGGATAACAAATGCTGTTCTCAAAGATATGAAGTAACTATGGAACCCTTGGCATATTTGAGAGAAATGTAAAATAGCAGTCTCTGAGAAAAAAAAATCAATTAAGAATAAAACTACCAAAAGACAGAACTCAAAACAATTAATAATCAGACTCCCATTGATCGAGCAATTACACTAGTGCATAGATACCAAAACAACTGAAAGCAGGACCTCAAAGAGACATTTATATACTCATATTCATAGCAGAATTATTCACAATAGCAAAGAAGAAAAGAAAACAAACCAAGTATCCATGAAGAGATGAGAAAAATATGACAAATGCATACAATTCTTATTCAGCCTTAAACAGGAAGGAAAATGTGACATTTACTAAAATATGAGTGAACCCTAAGGAGATTATGCTAAATGAAAGAAGGCCGTCACAAAAAGACAAATATTGTATTATTACAATTATCTGAGATATTTGGAGTAGTCAAAATTATACAGACAAAAAATAGAATACTGACTCCCAGGGACTGGAAGAGGAAGCAATGAGTAGTTACTGTTTAACAGGCATACAATTTCACATTTGCAAGGTAAAAAAGAGTTCTAGAGATAAATGGTGGTATTGGTTGCACATCCTTATAAGTACATTTAAAATTAATGAACTGTACACTTAAAATGATAAAAATTGTAAGTTTTTATGTACATTTTATAATAAAAGGGAGGGAGAATTAAAAATTTAAATAAAATTCTTTTTTTTTTTTTAAAGACAAAATATTAGCAGGTGAGGAATTAAACTAAGTTGGGAAGTTTTAAGAAAAACACCACTTAACATGTGATAACGTTTAATAACCATAAAACACTAACTGGGACCATATACACAGTTGGAACCAGCATGACAAACAGATAACCTATATGGACATATTCACTCAAAGGACCATATATTTGATAAGTCTCATTATTATGCCTTTCAAAAAGGCAATAATATTAAGTAATAATAAGTAAGTCCTGAGCATACAACACCTAGAAGGAAAAGATAGTACAGTTTGAAGTTAAATACAGCCTTCTTTAAGAGTTTCTATTTTAGATAGTAAACATAATTATTTTAAACATATGGAGAACTCAAAGACTTTAACTTACGGGAATATTTAAAGCTTCTTTGACAAATACATAAAAGCCTAAATAAAACAATTAATAGTTATTTTTTTAAATGACTGAATTCATGAACCCATAAATAAGTAAATAACAAAGAAAACGATGGGGCTGAACCTGTAACTCAGTGGAAGAGCTCTTACCTAATGTGCTGGCTGCTCAGCACTGTGGGGCTGAGGGTAAGGATTTACAAAAACAAATTCACATAAAAGGAAATCAAACAGTAAAAGGACACGATAAAAGATTAACGATAAATAAAGAAAACTAAAAATTAATGATTTGTATTCATTTGTTTATACAATCTACAATATTTTGTAGAGGCTTTTTAAAAACATGTATTAAATATTCATGAAATAATTCTGAAGAACAATACTAACTATGTGTTATTTTTAAACTTCAAATTCTTTTTTTTTTAATAATACCTTTATTTTATTTATTTTTATGTGGTGCTGAGGATCGAACTAAGTGACTTGCACGCGCTAAGCAAGCTACCTCTGAGCCACAACCCCAGCCCCTGGAGTTCAAATTCTTTACAAATTTATTTCAGTTTTGGGAATTGCTCCCAAATAAATAACTGAAAAGACGAAAACAGAAAATGCTTATGATAACATCAGCAAAAATCATGAAATATTTTAAATCTCACACAGGAGTATTATGAAACATCAATATTCCATTTTATTGAAAACCTGTTACTTGATGCTTACGTATATATACATACAAAATACACTTAGTAGGTTGGGCATGATGGTGCCTACCAATAATCCCAGCAGCTTAGGAGGCTGAAGCAGGAGGATCTTTCAAAATCAGTCTTAGCAACTTAGCAAGGCCCTAAGCAACTTAGGGATATTCTGTCCCAAATAGAAAATTACAAGGGATAGGGATGTGGCTCAGTGGCTAAGCACTTCTGGGTTCAATCCCTGGTACAAAAAGTAAAATAAAATTTAAAAAATAAAAAAAAGTATGTGTGTGTATATATGTTAGGAAATGATAAATCAAACAATGGAATATCAAATGGAATTATGATTGAAGTTGTATTAAAATAACACATGGAAAGCATTTGAAATGATATAGAAGTTGCCTGTATTGTAAAACTATATACAAAAAATAGACGATATTTGGGAAACTTGAATAAAATCATGTGACAAGTTTCATAGTATACACTAAAGATAAATAATGTCCTATAATCATCATAGGTAGAATCAGAAGGCAATAATAAATTTTACATATATAAATATGTATATATTTAGGGAATATATATATATACACACAAAAATATACATATATACATATATATATACACACACACACATACACACAAATATATATATATAAACCCCAAAAAAGTAAGCTTTTCCAATAAATAACCCAATTATAAACATAAAATGGAGAAAGATCTTAGGAATCCAACAAAATAAACTTAGAAGATATATGTAAGGGTAGGAAGACCAGGAATGAAAATCTAATCTATAAATAAAGTGAGCTCAAAATCATTAAAAAATCACTGCAGGTCATAACCCTAAAGAACAAAGGATGTTACCACTACCAAATTCAGATTAGAATATCATGTCAGGTAGGTTAGGTATGGATAAGCTAAGAAGTAATAGCATCAATACATGGCAGAATCCTTAATGATACAGACAGCTTTATTGTAATCAAAAAGACATAATTTTTTTAATGAAAGCTTTCTGAGGTAGTAATAAAATAAATAAACTAGTTCCATGTCCAGGAAGAGAAATTTGATGTACTTTTTCATATTTCTCATGTACGTAACACCAAAAAACAGACATCATAAATAACAAGAAATATAAAACTCTAAAACGTTAAGAGAAGAAATAATAAAGTTAGGGACTTCTGAACCAAAGGAATAACATTATAAGTCATGGTTTTGTTTCTGCTTCATATATCCCAGACTTGAAGTTGAAAAAAAACAGCAACTCAGAAAAGCAATGAAAGCTTGCTCTCCCTAGCCAAAGAACCAAAAGAGAAAATACTAACAATACAGAAAAGTTTTAGACAATAACTGTACTAGTCCAGCCAAATAACCACAGCAAAAACTATGGCTTCACCCCACTCCCTAAACAACAGCACAGGTCTGGTTGGGAACCTAGACTTCTACCTCCTGCATTCTCTAACAAGGACCCCAAATACCCTACTGGGTAGAATAAGAGAAGGCTAAATAGGAAGTCTAGACTAAACAAACCCAGTACTAAGGAGGTGCCCTTCCCCCTTCCAGCTTTAGAGAAAAAAAAAAAAAAGATGAGACAGAAAACATATTTCAAAAAAATAAAGGCTGAGAAGGAAGATGGCAGGCCAGCTGTGTCGCTCCTTGATACAGGTCTCACCTAGTCAGAATACTGCACCTTTGAGAGTTAGAGGACCCCTATACAGCTGCTCTCTGCAGAAATCACCAGCTCGGTGACCTTGTGCAGGGCTCCTGCTCAGCATTGGAGCAAGACACCTGGCTCCCGACAATCAAAGCCAACCAAAAATCTCGTATCCAGCAAAATTAAGCTTTAGATTTCATGATGAAATAAAAAACTTTCAGGATAAACAAAAGTTAAAAGAATTTATAGCTAAAAACTAGCACTACAAAACATCCTTGGAAAACTATTCCATGAAGAGCAAACAAAAGACAACAATGAAAATCAACAGGGGGAGATAGTACCCTAAAGGAAAAACTAATCAAATTAGAAAATAAAGTCAAGTTAAATAACAAAAATAAACAAATATGGTTGGGAATACAAACCATGTCTCAATAAAAACCGTGAATATCAAAAGACATAGGCTAGCAGATTGGATTTAAAAAAAAAAAAAAAAAGACCCAACAATATGCTGCCTCCAGGAGACGCATCTGATAGGAAAAGACATACATGGACTGGAAGTGAAAGGTTGGGGAAAATCATAAAACTTCCATGGACTGCGGAAGCAAGCAGGGGTTTCCATCCTCATATCAAATAAAGTAGACCTCAAGCCAAAGTTAATTGAAAGGAATGAAGATAGACTTTACACACTGCTCAAGGGAATCATACATCAACAAGACATAACATTCATAAATATATATGCCCCAAACAATGGAGCTGCTATGTTCATCAAATAAATTCTTCTCAAGCTCAAGAGTCAAACTGACCACAAAACAATAATCTTGGGTGACTTCAACACACCGCTATTACCACTGGATAGATATTACAAACAAAAGTTGAATAAAGAAACTACAGATATCAATAATACAAGTAATAATGTTAACTGACATATATAGAATATTTCATCCTTCAACAAGAGAATACACTTTCCTCTCAGCAGCACAAGGATCCTTCCCTAAAACAGACCATATATTATGCCACAAAGCAACTCTGAGCAAATACAAAAAAGTAGAGATACTACCCTGCATTTTACCAGATCATAATGGAATGAAAATAAAAATCAATGACAAAATAAAAAATAAAAATTACTCCAACACACAGACACTAAACAATATACTACTGAATGAACAATGGGTTGCAGAACACATCAAGGAGAAGATTTTAAAATTCTTAAAGGGAAATGAGAACACAAACACAACATATCAAAATCTCTGGGACAATATGAAAGTAGTACTTAGAAGAAAGTTCATTGCAAGGAGTTCATTCCTTAAAAGATGAAAAAGTCAACAAATAAATGACCTAACATTGCATCTTAAAGCCCGAAAAAAAGAAGAACAAATCAACACCAAAAGCAGCAGAAGGTAGGAAATAATGAAAATTAGAACTGAAATCAATGAAATTGTAATAAAGGAAACAATTGAAAAAATTTATGAAACAAAAAGTTGGTTCTTTGAAAAAATAAATCAAACTGATAAATCCTTGACCATGCTAACATGGTCATTGACCATTTCATAACATGCATGATGAAAAAGGAAATATCACAACAGAAATTATAGAAATAATTAGAAATTATTTTGAAAACTTGTACACCAATAAAATAAAAAATATCAAAGGCATCAACAAATTTCTAGAGTCACATGATTTGTCCAAATTGAATCAGGATTATATACACAATTTAAACAGATCAATTTCAAGCAACAAAATAGAAAATGCCATCAAAAGCCTACCAACAAAGCCTACCAACAAAGCCCAGGATCAGATGGATACACAGCCGAGTTCCACAAGACCTTTAAAGAAGAACCAATTCCAAACTCTTCAATTTACTTCAGGAAATGAGGCCAATATCACGCTGATTCCAAAACTAGGCACAGACATATCAAAAAAAAGAAAACTTCAGACCAATATCTCTAATGAAAAAAATGATGTAAAAATTCTCAATCAAATTCTGGCAAATTGAATACGAAAACAAATCAAAAAGATATTGCACCATGATCAAGTGGGATTCGTCCCAGGGATGCAAGGCTGGTTCAACATACAGAGATCAAATATGTAATTCATCACATCAATAGACTTAAAGATAAGAATCATATGATCATCTCAATAGATGCAGAAAAAGCATTTGACAAAATACAGCACACCTTTATGTTCAAAATACTAGAAAAATTAGGGATAACAGCAACGTCTCAATATCATAAAGGCTATCTATGCTAAACCCCAGACCAAAATCATTCTAAATCAAGAAAAATTGAAAGCATTCCCTCTAAACACTGGAAGAAGACAGGGATGCCCTCTTTCACCACTTCTGAATAATACAGTTCTTAAAATACTCGCCAGAGCAATTGGACAGATGAAAGAAATTAAAGGGATACACTAGGAAAAGAATTCAAATTGGCACTATTTTCTAATGACATGATTCTATGCCTAGAAGACCACCAGAAAAAAGCTCCACCAGAAAACTTCTAGAACTAGTAAATGAATTCAGCAAAATAGCAGGATATAAAATCAACACCCATAAATCAAAGACATTTCTGTGTATCAGTGACAAATACTCCAAAAGGGAAACGAGTAAAAGTACCCCATTTATAATAGCCTAAAAGAAACAACAACAAAAAAAAAAAATACATGAGAATAAACGTAAAAGGTAAAAGACCTCTAAAATGAAAACTACAGCACGCTAAAGAAAGAAATTTAAAAAGACCTTAGAAGATAGAAATATCTCCCTTGTTCTTGGATAGACAGAATTAATATTGTCAAAATGACCATACTACCAAAAGCACTATCAAAACTTAATGCAATTCCAATCAAAATGCCAATGACATTCCACATAGAAATAGAAAAAGCAGTCATGAAATTCATCTGGAAAAATAAGACATCCAGAATAGCTAAAGCAATCCTTAGCAAGAAGAGTGAAGCAGGTGGCATCACTATACCAGACCTTAAACTATAATACAAAGTAATAGTGACAAAAACAGCATGGTAATGGCACCAAAACAGACTGGTAGACCAATGGAACAGAATAGAGACTACCCACAAATTACAATTACAAATTATAATTATCTTATATTAAACAAAGGTGCCAAAAACATGCATTGGGACAAAAGGTAGCCTCTTTCAACAAATAGTGCTGGAAAAACTGGAAATCCATATGCAACAAAATGAAATTAAACCCCTATCTTTCACCATGCACTAAACTTAACTCAAAATGGATCAAACACCTAGGAATAAAACCAGAGACACTGCATCTAATAGAAGAAAAAGTATGCCCTAATCTCCATCATGTGGGATTAGGCCCCAACTTCCTCAATAAGACTCCTTTTGCAAAGGAATTAAAATCAAGAATCAATAAACGGGATGAATTCAAACTAAAAAGTTTCTTCTCAGCAAAAGAAACAATCTGTGAGGTGAATAGAGAGCCTACATCTTGGGATCAAATCTTTACCCCTCACATATCAGATAGAGCACTCTATCTCTAGGATATATAAAGAACTCAAAATGCTAAGCAACAATAAAACAAATAACCCAACCAATAAAATGGCCAAGGAACTGAACAGACACTTGTCAGAAGAGGATATACAATCAATCAACAAATATATGAAAAAATGTTCATCATCACTAGCAATTAGAGAAATGCAAATCAAACCACTCTAAGAAATCATGTCATCACCCTAGTCAGAATG
Organism: Marmota flaviventris; assembly: GCF_047511675.1. Lineage (NCBI taxonomy): Eukaryota > Metazoa > Chordata > Mammalia > Rodentia > Sciuridae > Marmota > Marmota flaviventris. The sequence continues at coordinate 37,354,631 of NC_092512.1, forward strand.
GCAGCTATTATGAAGACCAACAACAATAAGTGTTGGTGATGTTGTGGGGGAAAAGGCACACTCATACACTGCTGGTGGGACTGCAAATTGGTGCAGCCAATGTGGAAAGCTGTATGAAGATTCCTTAGAAAACTGGGAATGAAACCACCATTTGACCCAGCTATCCTTCTCCTCAGTCTATATATACAAAGGACTTAAAAACAGCATACTACAGGGACACAACCACATCAATGTTTATTGCAGCACAATTCACAATAGTTAAACTGTGGAATCAGTCTAGATGCCCTTCAATACATGAATGGATTCAAAAAAGTGACATATGTACACAAGTGAATATTATTAGCAATAAAAGAGAAGAAAATCAGGCATTTTCAGGTAAATGGATGGAGTTAGAGAATATAATGCTAAATGAAGTTAGTCAATCCCAAAAAACCAAATGCTGAATGCTGTCTCTGATATAAGGAGGCTGATTCATAGTGGGGTAGGGAGGGAGAACGTGAGAGGAATAGAGGATTGCTAGATAAGGTACAGGGATGAGAGGGGAAGGGGCTCAGTGGTAGAGCACTTGCCTGGCATATGTGAGACACTGGTTTCAATCCTTGGCACTACATAAAAATAAAATAAAAGTATTGTGTCTGCCTGCAAATAAAAAATTACCTTAAAAAATAAATAAATGAAGGCTAAAACTCTTCCACATTTGGAAAAAAATCTAAATCCTAAGGATTAAGAATCAGAGCTGAACTGAAAAAGAATAAATGAAGAAATTCAAAGACATCATAAACTTAAAATTTAAAGGAAAAAAAATATTAAAAAGAGCAAAAGAAAAATAACAAGTTAAGAAAAAGAAACAATTTAAATGACAGCAGATATTTTATTAGAAACCATGGAGCTTAGGAAAAAGTGGCATGATAGTTTTTCAACTGCTAAAAAAAAAGGGTACCCCCCAAAATAGAAAATACCCTGCAAGTTCAAAGGAGAAAAGTAACAATTCTCAAATGAAGAAAAATTAAAGAAGTTTGTCACCAGTAAACCTACCCTAAGAGCTAAAATTAGTTCTACAAAAAAAAGATAAGGATTAAGTAATTAATGTTCTAAAATTAGGAAAGAAAAAAGGATATGATGATCAAAACTAAGGTAACTATAATAAACTATCCTTCTTTCGAGTTCTCTAAAATTGTTTCACACCAAAGTAACACACACACACACACACACACACACACACACACACAGATTTATTTCTCAATTTGCATATTGACAACTATGTAATGTTTTGAACAACCAACAATAAAAAATTTAAAAAAAAAAGAAATATTTAAAACAATTTTATTCAAAGGAGGTTAGAGGCACATAAAGGGAAGTAGGATTTCTAGACTTTACCTGAACTGGAATAATAATAATAATATTAAATATGTGAAATGTAATACCTAAAAACAATCTCTAAAAAAGCTTGAGGAAATACACTCAAAATCACTACAAGAAAACCAAAATGATATTTATCAAACAACCCACAGCAAGTCAAGAAAAACCAAAACACCCAAACAAACAAAAAAACAAAAAAACCTAGACCAAACAGTAAACAAGTACAATGGAAGACTTGAGGCCTACCATATTAATACTTTAATTAACTAAAATTGGCTTAAACAAACCAGCTAAAAATCAAGATGTGATGACTGAATAAAACTATTTTCAAACATAGTAATATAGGTGAGATGAAAGAAAAAGGATGGGAAAAAAGCATATTATACAAGTATTAATCAACAAAAAGGGGACCACAGTAACATACCACTTAATACTATCTAGGGTAGCAATAATATAAAAGATAAAGAGAAACTAACTGTTGGTAAAGACATGGAGAAATTGGAATATTCATACATTAGGACTGGGAATGAAATTTAGCAGAGTTGCTACGGAAAACAATTTGACAATTAATCAAAAAGCTAAAAACATATGCTATAGGACCATACAATTGCATGTATTCAACTTTAACACCCAAGAAACCTGAAAATGTATGTCTACACAAAGGGTTGTACAAATGTTCACAAAAACATTATTGTTAATAGCTAATAATTAGAAACAACTCAAACGTTCACTAATTTGAACTTATTTCTCATTTCTAACTAATCAATGAATTAAAAAAGTCATATAATCATACTATGGTATCTCATTAAAATATAAAGAAAAAAATGAACTACTGAAGCATACCACAACAAGGATGAAACTTAAAAAATTAGATTAAGTGAAAGAAGTCAGATAGAAGTCAGATAGTCACATATTGCAGAATTCCATTTAGAAGAAACTATATTCAGGGCTAGGGCTGTAGCACAGCAGCTAAGCAATTGCCTAGTATTCATGAGACACTGAGTTCGATCCTCAGCAGCACAAAAAACAAATAAACAAAATAAAGGCACTCTGTCTATCTACAACTACAGAAATTAAGGAAAAAAGAAATAATATTCAGAATAGGTATGTAAATCCAAGGACACACTGAAGAGACTAGTTACTGGGGGGGGGGGGGGGGTACTTTTTAAATGGGCATGGAACTTCTTTTGAGGATAACAAAAATGTTTTGAAATTAGATAATGATGACTGTGGCACAACATTATGAATGTACTAAAGGCCTCTAATTTGCATAACTCAAAATGGCTTCATGGTAAATTTTCTGTTATATAAATTTTATCTAAAAGAATACTTTTACTGCTTTAAATATTTTAAATGTATTTTACTGAAGAGAATTACACGTTTATCATACATGTGTGTGTTGCTTCTAAATATATTTATCTTGTGTAATGACTAAATTGAATTAATTATCATTAATTATTTCATATACCTATTTTTTTGTATTGAGAACACATAAAATCTACTCTGCTCAATTTTCAAAAATATGTTTTAACATATTAATCATAGTCACCACATTGTACAATTCATCTCCTAATTTATTTCTCCTATCGAACTGAAACTTTGTATACTCTGACCAACAAAGGTCTAGTCCCAGGACAACAATCCCAGCCTTTAGGAATCATCTCTTTATTCTACTTCTGCTGGGTTCAATTTTTGTTGATTCCACGTGCAAATGAGATCATATAGTATCTGTCTTTCTGTGACTGGCTTATTTCACTTACTATTATTCTCCAGGTTCATTCATGTTGTCATAAATAAGATAACTTTCTTCTATTCTGACATTAAATAGTTTCCATTGTGTGTGTGTGTGTGTGCACACATCACACATATCACATTTTCTTTATCCATTGATGGACATTTTAATACAATTTCATAATCTGGAAAATATAATGTGTCAAAATGTGTGGGACACAACTAAAGTTGTGTGGAAAAAGAAACTTATACATTAAAATGTACACATTAAAAAAAAGGTCTCAAATTAAAACCTCTACACTCTCACCTCAAAAACCTAGGAAAAGAAGAGAAAAATGAACCCAAAGCAAGCACTGAATGGGAATAGTAAAAAAGACAGCAGAAGTCAATGAAATTCACATATAAAACTTTTTCTTTTAAAAATAATTGATTAAATTGATAAACAAAAAGAAAAAGAAGCCATAAGTTAAAAATATAAGGAATGAAATATCATAAAGACCCTGCAGAATCAAAAGAGTGGTATAGGAAAAATACATTATAAACACAAATGGAAAATATGACTGCTATATACACCAAGAAGAAAAACAAAACCAAAAAGTAAATCTCCAGTTCTACATGGGAAAAAAATCTACCAAATCTTAAAAGAATTAATATTCCTTCTATGTGATATCTTTCAGGATACAGAAAAGGAGGAAATGTTTCCCATATGATTTTATAAAGCTAGAATCACTTTAATACTAAAACCAGACAATGACACTGAAAATAATAACAAATTATATACAAATATTCCTCATAAAAATATACATAAAAACAAAGTATTAGAAAGTGTAATTGAACAATAATATTAGTGTGTGTTCATCTCAAGAAGGGACAGCTGTTTCAATACTGGAAAAAAGAAATCAAAACAATCCACTATAGTAACAGGCTAAAGAAATGGAAAAACACATTGTGATAAACTGGTGCAGAACAAGCATTTTAAAAAATTCAATGTCCATTAGTGATTTAAGAAAAAAAAAAATAGGGAAACAGGAATAAACTAGAATTTCCTCAGCATGTGAAAAACCATCAACAAAACCAGGTAAAGCTTCTTTAATAGGCTGAAAGCGTTCATGTAATGTCTGGGACAAGGTCAAGGATTTCAACTCTCACTACCATTATTCACAATAATGTCAGATGTTCTAGACAATGTAGTAAGAGAAAAATGCACAGATGAAATGGGGTGTGTTGGACTGTCCCTCTCTACATTTGACAAAACTCTGTATAAATTCCAAGGAATCTAAAAATGACAAAAACAAAAACCTCCTTGATGGAATGGATATGTTTCATAAGAGCATATGAAATAAAAATAGACAAATCACTGTATGATAGCAATAGTATATGTATATAGATACTAAAATTAAAAATCCAGTATCACTTACAATCACTGAAAAGAAGCAAATACTTAAAAAATACTTAGGAAAAAAAATGCCAAAAATTATACACTATTTATATGCTGAAAAAAATAAAAACCTTAAGAAATGAAGATGAAAGAAATCAAAGATGATCTACATAAATGGAGAGACATATATTATGCATGGTTGGAAGACTCAAATAGTGAACTTTTATTTATAGACAATATTATTCAAAAATATTTAAAGTCAAGGGAACTAGAAGAGCTAAAGATAATTCCAAAAGAGAAGGCAGTCAAATCAATCAGTCCACCCAATTTCAAAACATACTATATACTCACAGTAATCAAGATGGTGTAGTATTAGTCAGGAAAACTACATAGATCAAAAGAATATACAAAAACCTGGACACACCTAGGTCTGCCAAATAATTTTTGACACATGTGGAAAAATGAAATTCAATGAGAAAGAAAACCTGTTCAAGAAATAGTGGTGGGGGCTGGGGTTATGGCTCACCGGTAGAGCGCTCGCCTCGCACATGCAAGGCTGTGGGTTAAATCCTCAGCACCACACAAAAATAAATAGATAGAAGAGAGAGAGAGAGAGAGAGAGAGAGAGAGAGAGAGAGAGAGAGAGAGAGAGAGATGAATGAATGAAAATAAAGTTAAAAATAAAGAAATAGTAATGGAACATGTGGGCATCCACACACAAAAAACGACCACCAATCTAGCTAAGAAAAAGGACAGAGAATCTTTGAGATCTAGAGCTAAGCAGATCTAGAGCTAAGCAGAGATCTTAACTACTAATAAACTATTAAAGAAGAATTCATCAAAGGAAAATATTTGGCTTCAAAAAATTATAAAACTATTCCTTTCTAAAAATACCTTGTAAAATTGTGTTAAGACAATGAGAAAGAAAGCTACTAACATAAAAAAAAAAAAATTGGAATCCATATGTTCAACAAAGGACTAGTATCTACAATGTATAAAGAGCCCTCAGAGGAATCCAAGATGGTGGGATAGAGGGAAGCTGAATTCTGTGTCATTCTGTGACCTGGGATTCAAGTAGTGGTTATACTGTTTCTCTGAGAGTTATTATAGAACCTCTGACAGCTGCTTCCCTCAGGAATCACTGCCACTGTACCCATGCAGGTCTTGAAGCCTCAACATCAGCCCAGGAAGACTGGCCACTCACCCACACAGGACCTCTGGGCGCCTGAGCAGGACCATCTGCATTAGCACTCACACAGAACTCTGGCCACCCACCTGCCCGGGAATTCCGGCTGCTGCTCTCACTCAGGACACACAGCCACTGCCCACACACCAGACCTCCAGCCACTGCTTCCATGTGGACTCCTATCTACCAATGTGGGGCTCTCCGGGTCACCTCAATCTTGGGACACCGCAACCACTGACATAGTCCCCTACATGCAATAGCCTGCAATTTGGTACACATGACAGGTTCTGGAGATAGCCATTAGCCAACACACTGCATGTTGCAGAGCAGCATCTCTGAACATGCTGCCAAATGCCACCCGACCCTATACCTCATCAGTGAAAACAGCTGCTTCCATCTTGCAACACCTTTGTCACCAACTTTAGTTGGGGCAACTCCCAGCTTGGGACACAGGCTGAAACTTAGAAGTAATGTCAAGATACCGAAATTCCCCAAATGCCCCTTCTCCCTGGCAGCCACTAACCCAGCACTGCGCTTCTGGCTCTGTGGCCAGTGGATAGCTGGCAAAACCTGATCCTGAACTGCCCAATACAAAACAGTTCTCCGCAACAAGTATGCAGCCCCCAGAGCTTAGCCCACAAGACGACCACAGAGAAAGGTTCCTCAATGGGAAGTAGAAAGAGAGGGAGGGAGTAAGATAAAGTTTAGAGACTGAATTAGAAACCAGAAATCATAAGGTCTACAGGCAATATAAGGAGATAAAACCAGACACTCATATCAAACGATTCTCTCTTCTCTCTCTCTTCTCCAAAACTCACATCCCCAAGATTTGTGAAACCAAGCACTTTTCATGAATTAGGCTACTGAGGACTGGGATGTCTTAATAGTATATTACAGTGGTACTGTGTATTCTTTTATCTCCTCCTTTTATATTTTTAATTTTTCTTAATATTTGTGTTTGTTTTCTACACTCTCTCTATTGTCTTCCCACTTGTCTCCCCAAAATTACATTCTCTCTCTTTTCCTGCTATGAACCAACTTCCTTAGATTCCATTTTCATGGCCCTGAGACCTAATAACTTTATATACTCAATTTAGACCCCCTTAAAATCTCATCCTACACCTCACCCCCAGTTCTTTGTCCACCATCAGAAACTGTACACACTTATGTAAACCTACGGCTTATATTATACATAATAATTGAACTCACCAATTCTGTATATTTAAAAAAAAAAGCGTGAATGTCTTCATAGCAGTTATCTGTATATTGTTTGTATTGGGATCTGTTAATATTGTTCTCCCGCTTAAAGGAGAAGAATATTAACAGAGACACTGAAAGCCTATAGGATAAACACTGTAATGCCTTGGATCAACAGTGCTAGAAGGTAAGACACATGAACAACACAAAAAAACAAGGGAAGACAGTTCCTCAAAAATACAAAGATACAACATTATTAGAACCCATGCCCAAAGAAGGAGTTCAGGATGTATATAATTAAAATGTTCTGCAAATTAAGGGATGATATTAGAGAGCAAATACAGGTAGCAAAAGATCATTTCAATAAAGAGCTACATAAGCAAATATAAGAAGCAAATGATTAATTCAATAAAGAGAGGATTGAAACAAAAAAACAGGAATCCTTGAAATAAAAGAAACAATAAACCAAATTAAAAACTCAATAGAAAGCACCATTAACAGATTAGATCACATGGAAGATAGGACCTAAAACAAAAAAGACAAAATGTATAATCTTGAAAAGAATGTTGAACACAGTGAAGGTGGTAAGAAACCATTAGCAGAACATTCAAGAATTATCAAATTAACATAAAAAGATCAAATTTAAGAATTATTGGGATATAGGAAGGCACAAAGTTACAAACCAAAGGAATGCACAATCTCTTCAATGAAATAATATCAGAAAATTTTTCAAAAATGAAGAATGAATTGGAAATTCAAATACAAGAGGATTGCAGGACATCAAATGTACAAAATCACAACAGATCTGCTCCAAGGCACATAATAAGGAGATAATTTTAAAACCAACAAGAGAAAGGAAGCATATTACATATATGGAGAAATCAGTTAGGATATCTGCAGATTTTTCAACTCACACCCTGACAGCTAGATGATCTTAGAACAACATATATCAAGCTATGAAAGAAAATGGTTGGCAAACAAGAATCTTACATCCAGCAAAATTAGGCTTTAGATTTGATGATGAAATAAAAACCTTCCATGATAAACAAAAGTTAAAAGAATTTACAAGAAAGCCTGTACTACAGAACATCCTTGGCAAAATATTCCATGAGGAGGAAGTAAACAAGAATGAAAATCAGCAAAGGGAGGTAGTACACTAAAGGAAAAACCAATCAAAGGAAAAACAAAGTCAAGTTAAATACCAAAACTAAACAAAAGGACCGGGAATACAAATCATGACTCAATTATAATTGTAAATGTTAAGGGCCTAAATTTACCAAACAAAAGACATAGACTGACAGATTGGACTTAAAAAAAAAAAAAAAAGACCCAACAATATGCTGCCTTCAAGAGACTCATCTCTTAGGAAAAGATGTCCACAGACTGAAGGTTAAAGGTTGGGAAAATATATACCACTCACATTGACTGCGAAAACTAGCAGGGATTTCTGTCTTCATATCAAATAAAGTAGACTTCAAGCTAAAGTTAATAAAAAGGGATAAAGCAGGACACTACATACTGCTCAAGAGAACCACTTACATCAACAAGAAATAACAATTATAAATATATATGCCCCAAACAATGAAGCACCTACATTCATCAAACTCTTTTCAAGTTTCAGAGTCAAATAGACCACAACACAATAATTCTGGGTAACTTTTAACACATCTCTTTCTCCAATGGATAGATCTTCCAAAAGCTAAACAAAGAAACTAAAGAACTCAATAATAGAATCAATAACTTAGACTTAAAAGATGTATATAGAATATTTCATCCTTCAACGAGAGAATACACTTTCTTCACAGCAGCACATGGATCTTTCTCAAAAATAGACCATATATTATGCCACAAAGCAACTCTTAGCAAATACAAAAAAGTACAGACTCTATTCTGAATTCCATCAAGTCATAATGGAATAAAATTAGAAATCAATAATAAAATAAAAAACACAGCTACTCCAACACCTGGATACTAAATGATATGCTATTAAATGAACACAATGTGTAGCAAAAAACATCAAAGAGGAGATTTTAAAATTTTTATAGGTAAAAGAGAACACTGATACAACATATCAAAATCTTTGGGACACTATGAAGGCAATACTAACAGGAAAATTCACTGCATGATGTTTATTCCTTAAAGTAAAGTCAACAAATAAATAATCTAATATTACATCTCAAAGCCCTAGAAAAAAAACAACAAATCAACACAAAAAGTAGAATACTGGAAATAAATGAGAGCTGAAATCAGTGACATACAAACAAAAGAAACAACTGCAAAAATGACAACACAAACAGTTGGATCTTTGAAAAAATAAATAAAATTGATAAACCCTTTGCCATGCTAACAATGAAAAGGAGAGAGAAAACTTAAATTAGATCTGTAATGAAAAAGGAAATATGACGATGGACACTACAGTAATACAGAAGAAAATTAGAAATAATTTTTGAAAAATTTTTAACTCCAATAAAATAGAAAATATGAAAGGCATTGACAAACTTCTAGAGTCATAAGATTTGCGCAAACCAAATCAGGGTGATGTACACAAATTAAACAGATGGATTTCAAACAATGAAATAGAAGAGTCCATCAAAAGCCTACCAACAGAGAAAAGCCCAGGACCAGATGGATACATAGCTCAGTTCTACAACACCTAAAAAGAACAACTAATCTAATATTCCTAAAATTATTTCATGAAATAGAAAGAGGGAACACTTCAAAACTCATTTTATGAGGCCAATATCACCCTAACTGCAAAAAACATACAGAGACACATCAAAGAAAGAAAACTTCAGACCAATATCTCTAATAAAACATAGATGCAAAAATTCTGAATATAATTCTGGCAAATTGAATACAAAAACATATCAAAGATAGTGCACCATGATCAACTGGGATTCATCCCAGGAATGCAAGGTTGGTTGAACATATGGAAATCAATAAATGCAATTCATCACATCAACAGACTTAAAGATAAGAATCCTATGATCAACTCAATAGATACAGAAAAAGCATTCAAAAAATATAGCACCCCTTCATGTTCAAAACACTAGAAAAACTAGGGATAACAGGAACATTTCTCTACATAGTAAAAGCGATCTATGCTAAGCCCAAGGCCAACATCATTCTAAATGGAGAAAAATTGACAGTGGAACAAGACAGGGATGGACTGTTTCACCACTTCTGTTTAACACAGTTCTTCAAACTTTAGCCAGAGCAATTATACAGACAAAAGAAATTAAAGAGTTGAGGATAGGAAAAGAAGAACTCATACTATCAGTATTTGCAATGACATAATTTTATATAGAGAGGATCCAAAAAATTCCACCATAAAACTTCTAGAACTAATAAATGAATTCAGCAAAGTAGCAAGATACAAAATCAACACCCATAAATCAAAGGCTTCTCTGAACATTAATGACAAATCCTCTGAAAGAGAAACTATGAAAATCACCCCATTTACAAGAGCCTCAAAAAAAAAAAATTAAATACAATACTTGGGAATCAACTTAACAAAAAAGGTTAAAAGACCTGTACGGTGAAAACTACAGAATGTTAAAGAAAGAAACTAAAGAAGACCTTAGAAGATGGAAAGATCTACCTCGTTCTTGGATAGGCAGAATTAATATTGTCAAAATGACTATACTACCAAAAGCACTGTACAGATTCAATGCAATTCCAATCAAACTCCCAATGACATTCCTCATAGAAATAGAAAAGACAGTCATGAAATTCATCTGAAAAAAAATAAGAGACCCAGAATAGCCAAAGCAATCCTTAGTAAGAACAATGAAGCAGTTGGCATCACTATACCACGACCTTAAACTATACTGCAGAGCAATAGTGACAAAAACAGCATGGTATTAGCACCAAAACAGACTTGTAGACCAATGGTACAGAATAGAGGACACAGAGACTAACCCACATAAATACAGTTATCTCATATTAGACAAAGTAACTAAAAACATATATTGGAGAAAAGATAGTCTCTTCAACAAATGGGGCTGGGAAAACTGGAAATCCATACGAAGCAACATGAAATTAGGCCCCTATATCTCCCCATGCACAAAACTCAACTCAAAGTGGATCAAGCACTTAGGAATTAAACCAGGGACCTTGCGTCTAATGGAAGTAAAAATAGGCCCAAATCTCCATCATGTCAGATTTAGTGCCTGACTTCCTTAATAAGACTCCTATAGCACAAGAAATAAAATGAAGAATCAATAAATGGATAGATTCAAACTCGAAATCTTCTTCTCAGCAAAAGAAAGAATCAGTGAAGTGAATAGAGGGCCTACAGCTTGGGAGCAGATATTTACCATATGCACATCAGATAAAGCACTAATCTCTAAGATATATATAGAACTCAAAGATCTTGACACCAGAAAAAGAAATAACCCAATCAATAAGTTGGCCAAGGAAATGAACAGACACTTGTCAGAAGAAGATATACAATCAATCAAAAAATATATGAAAAAATGTTCAACATCTCTAACAATTAGAGAAATGCAAATCAAAAGTACTCTAAGATTTCATCTCACTCCAGTCAGAATGGCAACTATTAAGAATACAAACAACAATCAGTGTTGGCAAGGATGTGGGGAGAAAGGCACACTCATACATTGCTGGTGGGACTACACATTGGTGCAACCACTATGGAAAGCAGTATAGAGATTCCTTGGAAAACTGGGAATGGAATCACCATTTGACCCAGCTATCCCACTCCTGGGTTTATACCCAAAACAGCATACTACAGGGACGCAGCCACATCAATGTTTATAGCAGCAAAACTTACAATAGCTAAATTGTGGAACCAATCTAGATACCCTTCAGTAGATGAATGGATAAAGAAAACATGGTATTTATACATACACAATGGAATATTACTCAGCAATAAAAGAGAATAAAATCATGGCATTTGCAGGTAAATGAATGTAGCTGCAGAGTATTATGCTAAGTGATGTAAATGAATCCCCAAAACACAAACACAAATGCTGAATGTTTTCTCTGATATGTGGATACTTATCCATAATGGGGATGGTAGGTGGTACACAGGAGGAATGGAGGAACTTTAGATAGGGCAAAGGGAGGGGAAGGGAGGAGGCATGAGGGTAAGAAAGATGGTGGAATGAGATGGACATCATTACCCCAAGTACATGTATGAAGACACGAATGGTGTGTCTCTACTTTGTATACAACCAGAGACATGAAAAATTGTGCTCTATATGTGTACTATGAATTGAAAAGCATTCTGTCATGTATAACAAATTAGAATAAATAAATATTTTTTAAAAAGATCCCTCTAAACCTTACAGTAAAAACACAGTATCATATTAAAATGGACACCCTATATGAATAATATTTCACTGAGGAAATATTCAGATAGCAAGTAACACATAAAAAATTAAATATACCATTTGTACTGCCATCGGGGAAATTCAGATGACTACAACAAGGAGATGATCGCTACAAATGCATCACAATGTTTAAAATAAACAGTAGTAATGACAATAGCAAATTATACTTTATGCTTTTAAAACTATGTCAAAATGACTCCTAATGTTATATATAACTAAGACGAACTAAAAATAAAAATAAACAAAAAGGCAATAACAAAATCAAGTGCTAGTGCATATATGAATAAATTGTAAAGTCACACACTGTTGGTTGTAATACAAAATGGTGGGGCCACTCAGAAAAACAGTTTGACAGTTTCTCTAAAAAGTAATATGTAACTACCATACAGCTCAGCAACTGCTCTCATGGGCATTAATCCCGGAGAAATGAAACACTGCGCTTACATAAAATCTTGTAAAGAAATGTTTAAAGCAGTTTTATTAATAGCAGCCCCAAACTAGGACACACACAACCTTCAACAGATAAATGATTTAAAAATAGCTGTGCTATAGCCACACCATGGAGTACTATACAACAATAAAATGAACTACTAATAAATGCAACTTGTCAAGATTTACAGAAAATTACACTGAGAGAAAAAGTCATATAGTATAAAATCCCTTCAATATGGTATATTCAGAATAGGGAAATCCACAGAGACATACAGTAGTTTAGAGGATACCAAATAATGAAAGAAAACAGGGATTCAATTACTTAAAATGTATGGATATTTTTATGTAATGGTAAAAGGTTTCAAAATTAAGAGATTTGCACACCACTATGAATACATGAAATACCAAAACACAGTAGACTTTTTTTTTTTTTTGGTCTTGTCCCTGAAACACAGGGACACTATACCACTGAGCCACATCCCAGCCCTTTGTCTTTTTGAGAAAAAGCCTCACTAAATTTCCAAGACAGACCTCGAACTTACATCCCCCTGCCTTGGCCTCCCAAGTTGCAAGGATTCCAGGCATGCACAATTGCACACTTGAATTTTACACTTTAAAATGGTTGACTATATGTTGTATGGATTTAAACCTTATACGCACACAAGAGACAGAGACAGAGAGATGCAGGGGGGTAGGGGAGAGGGACTAACTTAAGAGAGGGAGGGAGGAAAAATCAATCACAGGTTTAAAAACAAAACCTACTGGTTCAAGTATTTAAAGCCTAAAACAAAATGTAAAATATACCCATTTATTATCATTTCAATTTCCCTTTTCATTCATTTTTTGAGAGAGAGAGAGTTTTTTAATATTTATTTTTTAGTTTTCAGTGGACACAACATCTTTATTTTATTTTTATGTGGTGCTGAGGATCGAACCCAGCGCCCCACGCATGCCAGGCGAGCCCTTTTCATTCATTTGTGAAAGAATGTTGTATGTTTAAACAATAAGGAGGTGCTTCTTCTTTCCACAGGTTGTACCAGAGAAAAATAAAGGATGGACTTGTATATGTAGGTGGAACCACTGCAAATCTTTATAGCCTAATACATTTTTTAATGCTTCATGGTGTTCCTTAACCAACAACAGAGCTATCCAAAAGAGGGTTAGCACACATTCCAAACTATTTCTAAGCATATAGATATAAACTATAATTTTAGAAAACAAAAGTTTAAAACTACAAAGAAATATTACTGAGGAAGTCCTTCAAAAATATTTCCAAATCTTGAAAAGAGATTTTGGAAACTGGCATTTCCTTATCATTAACAAAGAAAAATTATAATAATTTCCCTGTGTCAACAAAAATAATTTTTCATAATCAAGTCAAAAATTTCATGGGCTACACATTACAGCGACAGTTATTACAATAATAGTCTATTAATCACCAAGACAAAAATCATTACTAAAATGTTTACAAGAATATGTTTTTCACTTCTTTATCTGGTCAAACCACTGGAAGCTAAGTCGTGTCTGTACAAAGCAATCATTTCACCTGCAGTTTTATATTTCTTTAAAGCCTCATATAAAAAGCACCTGCCTAAAGTGAGTAATGGAGTTTTATATTCATTGCACTTAGGAACAGTGTATGTAACCTATTCCGTTTTCCTCCCTTGTGGAATATATTTCAGCTTATATTGCACAACACATTACCGATGCATATAAAGACTCTCTGATCAGTCATTTGGACTGCCTTCAGCAACCTGCCTGACTTTCTTTTTCCCCTGTCCTAAATAACTTATTCAATTTAAAAAGTCAAATGAAAAAAAAAATGTTTTAATGATGGTGATCTTACTTTCTTAATAAATATATACACATTTATATGTATCGAGTTTATTTGGAATATAAATGCTGCTATATAACCCTTAAAATTTGTGCCGCTATAGTAGAAAACTAGCTGAAAATTTCATTTAGAGAAATAAAAAAGATAAGTTCATGTGATATATTTTGTGTCTGTTTTCTCTCGTGAGCAACTATAACTTAAATATTAGTGTGACCACACCAGCAACAAAGGCTAAGCTCATGTTGACCCATGAAAGGGCCTGGACATAAGGGAAACTATTATTAAAACTAGATTAATCTCACATCTGCCACAACCCCAATATATTTTTAACACACTGATAACCCAGCCATTGCCAAAACTCCCTCAAACAGAAACAAAGGCAAAATTTTAAAAGATGGTAAAATGTTGCATGCTGTTTTGTATGTCAGATAGATCTAAAAAATAAGTTAGGCCAATGAAGATTAAAGGGAATTACAGAAATAGGGAAACCATTAGGAGATTTCTTATAATTATAAATGACAACTTGGCAATTACTCTAAAATGTTATAACATCTATTCTAATGTATTAAAAAGGAATGAGATTATTTAAAACGTGTGTGTGTGTGTGTGTGTGTGTGTGTACATGCAAGACAAAAGCTCCACACTTGCAAAGTCCCTTGTAGGTACCCTCATAAGATAACCTAAGGCCAGTAGCTAGTATCAAATAACAAACAATAACTTATATCTAACCAGGCAAAGTTAACTATAGTAGGTATTGAAGAATTCAAAGAAGTATAAAATACAATATCTGCCTTCAATAGCTCAAAATTCATTAAGCAAGTAGTGAAACAACAAGCAAAAATCTAGCTAATTGACCAATGGATTACATCAAGAACACAAAATCTAGACACGTGCAAAGTCATGATCATCCAAAATCATAATCTAAAAGTAGGGGCCAACAAACATGTTTTTCTTTCTTTCTTTTTTTTTTTTTTGTAAAGGTGTGTATAGAAATTTTTGGTTTAAGAGATATAAACTCTGTTATACATTTTCAACTCTACGGCTGTAATGAGACCCTGCAAAACAGTCAAGTCTTGTGCTCTTGAACCCACTGACTGTGGGTGTAAAAATAAAGAGAAATCATGACAGGACAGTCTGGAGACCAAGAGGAATGTATCTATAAAATAATCTGACATTAAAAGTCAATTGGAGGGGATGGAGATGTGGATCAATAGTTAAAACTTTTGCATGAGCACTGGAAAAAAATGTGTGTGGGGGGAGGGTATTTGCAGTCATTTGTGGTGACACACAGTGATTCAGGAGGCTAAGGCAGGAGGATCACAAGTTCAAAGACGGCCTCAGCAATGTAGTGAGGCCCTAAGCAACACAGTGAGACTCTGTCTCAAAATAGAAAAATTAAAAGAGCTGGGGATGTGGCTCAGTGGTTAAACACCCATGGGTTCAATCATCGGTACAAAAAAAAAAAAAAGTCACGTGTATCTGAAATATAATTTCTTATTATTAGGTAAGCTGAAATAAGAGAAATTAAAATACATACATAATTTTGTCTATGCTTGCAAAAAAATCACATTTGTTCTCATTTCCAAAGTCAAGATATTTATCAAGGAATAATTGCTTATTATGAAACAAACTCCACAAAGTGGACTATAAAATTTACAGAACCAATAATAAGTTCATTCTGCTTAGTTACTGAGTTCTTACGGTGCTTAAATCACAGTAACAAATGCTTAGAAAGAAAGAAGGAACACCACAAAAATATTCAAATTCAAGCAGAAAATGGCTAAACTTTATTGAATCTTGTTAAGTAAGTACACCAGGAAAAATACTTTATATGATATGATCTTTTCAAAATAAAATACAACGACATGACATAATAGCTCTATCAGTACTGAAAAACTGAGGATTTGAGAGGTTAGGCAAATTATCCCAAGTCACACAATATAATTGAACTGGACTTGAATAAGATTTCACACTGAAGACTACATTTTTAAACACTATGTCATAAAGATTAAAAATAATTACAATATGAAATTGGGAAACAAGAAAGAAAAGCATTAAGAGAATGAGACAATAGTCATGTTCACTTAATAGCTGTTTGTATCACAAACATGAGCTCTGGTAGATAATAACAGGGCTATTATGTACTTCTTATACACCACATACATATACATGAACATGCATGAGTACATATATTATAAATATTGAAATATATGTACACATGTGCATGTACCTCTTGAGTACTCTATTATGATATACTCATAAAGCTAATGTAATATGGTCCTTTATCATGTTAGGTTTAGTGAATAAGCACATATTTGGCCTAATAGTGAAAAGTAACACTCAGCTGATTCAGGCTCTCATAGCATTGTTTATCAATTTTGAGATTTACTGACAAATGAATATTCTTACTGCTATTATGGAACAATCTTCTAAAATATAAATGTTTTACAGAAAGATTCAGTTATCTTTCAATGTCATCTTCCAACAACTCCATGAAAAAAAAAATGGGAGGGTAAGTTTTTTTAAATACAAAGACTCTGGAAATTTCTTATAAGATTTTTCATTGTGAAACCATAGTAGATTCTCATGTGCTACAAATTATGATATATCTGAAATGAAATATGCTACTTTTAAAATCTACATTAATAAAGTTTCAAGAGAAACACTAAATAATATTTGACAAAAGCAAACTCCAACATCTACAAATTAATAATTAACTCTTACAGTCAAAACATTTGCCATAAAAACTGTGCAGACTATTCAAATTTGTTTTTAATAACAGTAATTCTTAATGCAACTTGAAACATTTATAATCTCATAACTTTCAAAGAATTGTTTTATAAACTGGCTTAATTTGTGAGAAAATAGCTTATATGAATGCCAGTTGTACTTCTTTGGAAAGACAAATGTAAACCTATTTAGTGATCTGATTTTCTCTTTCATCTTGTCTCCAGTTTCTGTGTAGATTTATAATGTTCATTGTTTCCAATTTTAACAAATCACCTAATGGCAGAAAGGAAAATATGTTAACCTTGGAATTATTTGCAGTTGGTGAAATCCCTTTTGTCTGGCCCATACAGGGCCTGCAATCTGTTTTAAACACAGATTGTCTGTCTTTCGTCTGACAGCCACCAAGCTGCACAAATTACTTTCTGCCTGTTCACCTGTTTGCAGCTGCGTCTGTAAGCTAAAGATTCTGCAGTTTGACTTGAGCAACCACTTCAGGATTGATGACATGTGCTGCTGATAAAGTGAGCAATTTGAAGAAATTACTGGCTATAGTTATTGAAAGACATCTGGGCATGAGCTGAGAACTAGAAGCCTTCAATCATGTGCTTGCAACCTGCAGTGGCGGCAGTAGTGTTTGAAGTGATACCCTACTAAAGGCAGTTGGCCTTGGCACTAAATAACCAAGCAATATATGGAACGTAATCTCTCAAATGAGTAATAAAAGGTTCTTTTAGCTGTAAAAATTTAAAGTTTGGTCCTTTCATTAAAATAATCTTTAGGAAATAACATAAGGCAAAAATTAAGCTTCCCTGTTTCCATCTTTTTCTGAGTTAACTTATATATATACATATATATATATATATATATCTTATTTCCTATGTAATGAACTATGGAACACTGTTAAATCTACTGATGTAAAGAAACAGTCAACCTTCACTGAATATATACTGCATGCTCCAAACTCTGACCCTAGAAGAACTTTTTGTCCATTACCTTAGTACTCACACCAATATTAAATTGGAATTAATATTCCCTTTATCTGGTAGAAAAATTTAACTAAATCTCCAAGAAACTAATGTCACACACCACAAGGAACAAGACTTAGGTTTGGTGTATCCTGAGTGAATTCATTTAACTACACTCCCTTTCTGTCCTGTTTTGCAATTTTCTGGTTACTTGATGTGCCTTTGTTGTATGACAAACTATACATTTTGTCAGAAACATTCTATCCCTCAAGTCAGCCATTAAGAGATGTGGTTTCTAGTCCATTTTTCTGTCTCATTATACAAACCTATTCAAAATCAAACTGTCAACACGAATTGAGAAGCCTGAGTCAGTCAAAATTCACACTTCTAAGGCTACAGAAAATGCTAAAAGCTCAGACTCTTACCACATTTGCTGAAATCCAAAGATAGTAAGAGTTCAAGTAAAAATTATGTCTAAAATATTGGCAAATATACATCTCTTTTATGATAAAAAATACACTACTAATGAAGAAAAAGGAATCATGCCTACTAAAATGCTATTCAAATAAAGTCTTTTAAAAATATTTACAAGTTTGATGTTATCAATAAAAATAATAATTACAAAACTGTATAAAACATTACTGAAATATAACATAAGGAAGCATAATAAAAGAGTTCTGTAAGTATGAAGTCAAAACAAAATTATAATTTACATCAATATGAGAAAAAGAGGCAATTGTTATATATTTAGGTCTAAGTATGTGAAACACAAATTAAATGTGTTTCAAATGCAAAACTGGATATAACATTATAGGACAACATATTTTATGCTATCATTTAATTTTTCTAATATAAAAATGAATATGATCTTGGATAAGTACTGGAATTCCTTCTCTCTACTTGTAAATACTGATAAATCAGTATGGATAAAATACAAGGTAAATACCACAAAAAACTATAAGTACATCAAAAACAACTAACTACTCAGAGCACTAATTTTCATTATGCAATACCTAAAAATTCTTAATTTGTATACATATTTCAAATATATTTAAAGGTAACGCTTTTTTAAATGACTCAATTGAAATATACCTGTTAATATTAGAAACCAACTTGGTACTGAAAAAATTAAAATTAGCTGGTAGGTTAATGTAGTTCTTAGGGAAACTGACTACCAAACACAAATCAAAAAGATTTTCAAATTTAAATCTCCTATCAAGTAGCAGACATGAAGTATCTAATTTGCAAATATTAATTAGAGGATCAATTTTCCTACTGTCATAATTTTTTGTTTAGGGTGGATATGCTAAATAGATTTGTTCAATTAGTTAGAGAGGATATGTTAAAAGGAAAAAAATTGCTTTTTCAAAAGTTATTTTGACTATATGGATTTTCCATGATTTTTATGTTGGTCTTAAATATTCCATAGACTTAAAAAATATTATTCCTGGTATTTATAAATACTAGAATCTCTTTTAGAAAAATGTAAATACATTGATGAGACTACCAAAAATGCACCATCATTTCAATTTTCTAAAAATAAGAATACTTTAAAAAATAGAAAAGCCGAAGCCTTCAAGCTAAGTAGCTATATAAACTTGACTTTCACATTTCAGTATTCATAAATTGTATTCAACACAGAACGAACTCTAGTCACAAAAGAGGATATATATCATTTGTGATGATAAAGAAAACTATTTATGTAATAATATAGCAAAATATTTGTACACACAATAAAAATAGGTAAGAAATAACATCTATGTCACTATCCTCTTCCCTAATCATGAGTTCATATTTTTAATAGCAGCTTTTATTTTAAAAGACCTTGGTCATGAGAACATTCATACCACTTCATAACTTTGACAGAAAGTACGTATAAAAAGATTAGACTTTATTTGGTATAAAATCATTTGGCAGTTTTACATCTGTGCATGCAACATAAATACACCAGCTGGCATCTCAAGCACACACACATATGGACTTCAAAACAGAAACTTCCTTATTTGCAGCACTGCCAGGGTAATTTTGTATCCTCTGCATACTACAGCTATTTGTCAGGCCCCTGCAGGTGTGCACTGCACATAAACACACAGCTGTAGTCCAGCAAGCCAAGTGTTCCATCAAACACATAAAGGGAAACCTCAGCATTTGGATTAGTCATCCCCACAACAGGTCCAGGGAGAACAATATGGGTTAGTATTTTTGGAAGAAGCATGGATGGGAAATTTATGATTATACTAGTATTACCAAATAACTAGAGGATTGTGTCATTTTTAAAGTAACGCCTACTTATATTAACTTTTTGTTAGAATAGCTGGAGAAAATTAAAGTTTGTTTTCAAGTTTTAAATACACAATATGTTTTATATATAAACTAACTGCAAAACATGAAAAGGCTTTCGAATTTGTGTTTAGCTTTTGGATGCTGTCACAATCACATGTCTTGGCTGTAATATTTACAAATCAAAATTAGTATATCTTGAAACTCTTAACCAGTTCTATATTATCCTGTATGATATTTATAATTCAATGTGATATTTATATGCACTTAATGTGAACATCTAAATGCAAGCTAGTTTAGCCAAAAATTATATACTAGATAACAATTAACTATGTAGAATCACAGACTATATTGAATTATAAAAACTATAAAAATTTTTGGCTCTAAAATATGATATAATGGTACATTAGCCTAAAAACAGCTAGGGAAATACATGAAAATATAAGCACATGGTCATTTTATAATCATGTGAAAGCCTCCAATCCAATTTAATGTGATCTTATTAATATTCCTTAAAATACCTGGTAAGCACTTCAGGGAGTTGATAATTAGGACTACTTTAATTACATTTCCCCAAAAAATACTGAATCCACCTGGAAGTTGACAAAACATGAAAGATAACTTAGAAAATGAGCTTCAATGTATTATGCCTAATGTACTAAACTTCAGTGAACTTCAGGTCAAAGAGTTGGTAATCAAGAAACAGCAGTCTCTGACATCAGGGAATTCATGTTTTCTCATATCTGGAATATACAAAGGTACTTAAAAATTATGTTAGTCTAATACAAATCTCACCTTTCTACATGAAACCTAACTTTATTAAGTACTACTTTAACTGGGTCAGAAAATATCATGTAAAGGAGAAAAAGAGAAAGTAAATAAGGAGAAAAGACTGAAAGGTTTATAATTATTGAATTAAATTTCTTTAAAGTAACTATCTCAGATCTTTTTTATGGTTTTGTCTAACTCATAAATAGGAAATACTTAAATTCAACCTAAATTCTACATTACAAATATGTCCCTCAGATGTGATTCAAAGATCTTTAAGCTTCCTGATAGCTTTAAATATTTCAGGTTAGATCTGACCAGATTCTTAACCTCAGAACTTCAAGTGACACTGCCTCAAACATTTACATCATTGTTCTTTGGCTAAAAATACTGTCATCTAGAAAAATGTCAAATGATAAAGATCAAGAGAATATCTTGTTCCTTAATTTCTACAATAAAATACATTTAGAACAAATTTTAATGTTCCAGTTATTTATCACTGTGGAATTTGGTGACTTATAACAACCTATTTTTATCTCTCTTAACAGTTCATGGATTTTCTGTACTTATCCAGATGGTTCTTCTTTGGGTCTCCCTCATGAAGCTGCCATCAGATGTAGGTTGTGCCTAGAATCATCTGAAGTATAAACTGAGTTAGATACCAAAGATGATTATGTAACTCACATGTGGAATGACTGGAACAGCTGAGGGCAGGGTAGGCATCTATCTCTCCTTCCCAATGTTAGCCTTTCTATATGGTGAGTTCTGGCTTCCTCACACCAATGTGGTAGCAGAGACAAGGACTTCATACATGGTTGCTGGATCTTCCCAGAGCACATCATCAAAGTGATCCCAGCAAAACTTGCAAGGTGTCTTAAACTCTAGCTTTAGAAGTCAAAAACTAGCAATTTTACTGGCAATCTACTGATCAAAAGCCATCCCAGACAGCAGAAGGGTCTGCAGAAAGGAATAGATACTGGGAAGCCTGATGGCTATTTTTGAGGCTAGCTAACTCTCTATAACAATAAAACCATTTAAAAAAATTCTATTTTGTGGGGGCTGGGGTTGTGGCTCAGTGGTAGAGCACTCGCCTAGCACGTGTGAGGCCCTGAGTTCGATTCTCAGCACCACATAAAAATCAATCAATAAAATGAAGGTATTGTGTCCAACTACAACTAAAAAATAAATTTTAAAAAATCTATTTTTGGCTAACAATTAACCTGTTAATGATTCATTATTTTAATTCTGCAATTCTGTTACTTATTGATAATATTTATTTACACAGGTTTGACTGTAATTACAATGATACATTAACATTGTACTTTCTAGACTGTATTATAAATTTTACCAAGGTTTCAGTTGCTCTAAGCAAACAAAATAGGAAAAACAAATCTACATTTAAAACTTTAGAGACTTAAAGAAAGAATGCCTATAAATTATGAATTTGAAATCACAAAGTCTTGTGAAGTAAAAATAAATTTTAGCAGCTTATAACAAATCGATGTAATAAAATCCAAAAGGAACACATAAACAAATAGAAAAAGAAGCTTCACTTTATCACATTATTGTGTTTTAGTGACAGATTTAGGAATTATTTTTATTTCATTCTACACATTTTCTAATAATTACCATATCACACAACCCACATTTATTATAAAGTTATATGAAATGTTATAATTTTTGATAAAGGAAATATGACTAGTAACAAAAAGTGGAAACACACTAAATGTTTATCAAGAGAATAGCTAAATAAATAATGGTACTGTATACTATGGAACTGTATGCTGCTTTTTTTAATATTTATTTTTTAGTTATAGTTGGACACAATACCTTTATTTTATTTATTTATTTTTATGTGGTGCTGAGGATCGAACCCAGGACCTCACACGTGCTAGGTGAGCACTCTCCCACATAGCCACAATCCCAGCCCCTGTATGCCGCTTTTAAGAAAAGGTAATTATATTTGTAATAATATGCTAGACTAATAACCATAAATGGTATTAAGTGAAAAAAGCAAGTTCTAGAATATGCATACAATCTCACCAAAAAACTTAAAAGATAAAAAGCAAAGTCAATGCTTAAGCTCTGTATCTTTTATAAGTAAAATATAATCAAAAAATAAACAAAATTAAAAAGGTCATTCTCTTACAAAGTCAGTTAGGGAAATATATTACCATTTTACAAAATCTTTTAACTAATCTTAAAAAACAAAACAGTTTGCTAAAATTGTTAGCTCTGGTGTATTATCATATCAAATATCAAAGTGTGTAAAAATAAATGCCAATTATTAAGGATAATTATTATTAACACTGCTGATCATTTCTGACATTTATACTAATATTGTTGATAATTATTCTCCCATCAACTATAAACAAAAATGTTTATTACATAGCATATCTGCAAAGGTTGGTAACAAAGAGGGTAAGTATAAAGTAATTTGACTGATTTTATCAATTAATATGTAAAACCGTATGTTCAAATAAATAAATTAAGCATACTCAAAATGCATGATGGAATGTATATAATCGTTCAGAAGAACTTCAGGTTTATATAAAACATCAGTTCTACCCCTGAATTGCTAGGAGAGCAAGAGTCAATCATTAGTAGAAAAATCACCTAGGATGGATCTCATCTATAAAACAAGACTGTGAGAGCCTATTTTAGCATATATTCCCAAGTAATTCTTACACAGATCAAAGTTGGAAATGGTTTCTCATGTTATTTAGCTAAACCAAAAAAATGCCTTCCTTCCTCAGAAGAATTCTTTGGAGCAGAAAGAGGTGTAATTGAATGATCCTTACCAGAGAACACAGAATATGTAAAATATACTCTCATCATTGAATAGAATAAATTATTCTAGAGCAAAAACTACCAAAATAGTATATTATGTGTTTTATATATAATGCTATTCATTTTCAAAATACCCAGTTAATGTCTTAAAATGTTTTCACTATGAAATGAAAAAAAGATAAACTGGCTAATAACTATCAGCATTAATATGAAGCATCAGAAAATTTTAGACTATTCATATGAAATTAATTTCTTATGAAATTTTTATTTTACCAACATAAATTTTATTATATTCTAACATCCTTCAACCTTTTTATTCAACTAAAAACAGTGCCAAAATACAGGAGAAAAAGCTCTTGCCAAAATGGAGCCTATTTTTACCAGCCACTAGATATAGATTAACTCATCCTTCAAAACCAAGTTTAAATATCATCTTTCACCTACCTAACCTTGCTTCATGGCAACTTGTTCTCCCCTGTCCCCACTAGGCTGAACTGAGAAGTAATATAATACCAAAACTTAGAACCAGAATCTATTACTTCAAAACATATTTTATTTTGTACTTACTGACCAGAAATTATCTTTTCCTACAAAACCTACCTTACACTAACTTAGAGAAATTGATAATTAAATAAAACAACATAATAACATGACAAATTCTATAAGGGAGGTACAAGGTGTTTTAAAATTATATAAAAAGGGCACCCTAGCCTCATCTAGAAATCTAATGCCCAAGCACTAAAATAAAGTAAACCAGAGAATGGGATGATAATAGAATTACTCAGAGTACTCCAGGCAATAAGAAAGCATGACTCCCTAATCTGAGGAACAAGGTAGGACTGTCTACAGAAACTGTTACAGAAGTTTAGCAGGAGAAAAGCCTATGGGGATGAGGGGTGAGAGAGATAAAAAATGAAACAGAAGAACTAGCGGCCATATTTATTTTGTACTTACTGACCAGACATCATGTAAGGAGTTTGACATTGCTAACTAAAAATATGATCACCCAAAACTGAACACTGTAGTCAGTTGGGAAAAGAAATGCTTCCCCTAATAATTCCATATCCCTATGGGATGGCTTATTGTCCAAAAAACTTGTGTGACTTTTTTCTGTTTGACTCATGACTTTTTTGTTGTTGTTTTTCTTTGCTTGTGGTTCCAGGGAACACACTCAGGACCTCACACATCCTTGATGAGCCCTCTACCATTAAGCTAAATTTCCCATCTCAGGTCAGGATTGTTTTTTTTTTTTAATATTTATGTAGTTGTAGATGAACACACAGTATTTTTATTTATTTTTATGTGGTGCTGAGGATTGAACCCAGTGCCTCACACATGTGAGGCAAGCATTTTACCACTGAGCTAGTTCCTCAGCCCCAGGTCAGGATTTTTTATTAAATATTTCCCTATTCACATCTCATTCCTCACTGACAATGTGTTTTCATGGACTATTTTCATTTTTACGGAAATATTTTCTTTTCCTCTACCATATTCTCTTGGTCACTCGCTCTTCCATTGTAATCACAAAAAGCTTCAATTGTTACCCTTGCATTGACAAAATATTGAAATATTGACAGAATTTTAAAATTATATACTCTTATATTTTCATAGTGGTTTTTGAAGTTTTTAATCAATATTTTAGTGAGTTTTTTCACTGCTGTGACCAAAAGATTTGACAATAACAATTAGTGGAGGAAGTTTATTTAGGAACTCACTGTCTCAGTTCACAGATGGCCAACTCTCTTCCTTGGAACCCAAGGTAAGGCAGAACATTATGGTGAAAGACCATGATGGAAGAAAGCAGTTAAGGACATAGAACCAAAAGTCATGAAAGCTAGAACTTCCATCAACATGGACAAAATATAAACCCCAAAGGCACGTACCCAATGATCCACCTCCTTCAGCCACACTCTACCTGCCTAAAGAAACAACACAGTTAGTCCCTATCAAGGGATTAATGCACTGGTTAGGTTAATATTCTCAAAACCCAATCATTTCATATCTAAACTTTCTTGCATTGTCTCACACATGAGCTTTTAGGGTTTACCTCATATGTAAAACATATAAATGCAAACACTGAACATCAAGTATCTCATTTACTCCACAAGCTAAAATGTGGTTATAATAGAATTATAATAGAATAGAATGGGATGATAATAGAATTACTCAGAGTACTCCAGGCAATAAGAAAGCATGACTCCCAAATGGAATTTTTTAGGCTACCCTATATCTATCTAAGACAGTCCTATGAAATCGTAAGAGATTCAGAATATTGAACACATTACATAAGCAGAGCCTCTTTCCTTTCCATTTTGCACTGTCTTCTTTTAAAAATTCAGGCTATTTTATAGGATGAACATGAAAAGATATGATGTTTATTGCTGAGTATAGCTAGAAACATATCTTTCTAATTCATCTGTCCTATACTTCAGCAAATACCATTAAAAAGCTATGAAGTAATACCAATTCAGTTTCATATTTATGTCAGTAAGATTTCAGAAGTTCCACTGAACTGATAGTAACAAATGAATTATATGATAAAACTATCATTAAAGAAAAATCCACAAGAACTATTTTTAGACCTTACATAACACCAACATGAGATTCAGCCAATGAAAGTGGGTAGAAACAGTAGTGTTTTGAAGCATTTGCCAGTAAATGCAACAGTGATTTGCCACGAGAGGGATACACAACATATAAGACCATAGTTAATAAAATAAATCAGTTCTTGCATTATTAAAATGTGTTCAATGTGACTTACTTGGATACTACACAATCTCTGTCCCCACCTGTAGTAAATACTACTTTTTCACCTATTTTTGATGAAATCAGTAAGTGCTTATCATTGTCTTCTATTATTGAAAAAAAATAGAAGTTTATTTCCATATCACCCTCTGTTTCACAGTATATGGTTGTTGACATTTTGGTTTTGGTGCTAAGGATTGAACATAGGGCCTTGTACATGCTAGTACATACTCAATCACTGAGTTATACCCCAGCTTCACAGTATGTGATTCTAATTGTTCTATCTTATGAAAGAATTTATACCAAATATTGCATGCACTTATTTAAAGGAAAAACAAAATAACACAAAGAAAATATTTCACATGGCAATATTTCTCTGTATATAAATTATATTGAAAGGTATTTCAGTTTCATTTGTTTAATGTGGATTTGATATAATGCATTACTCAGTTAAAAGGAAAAATATTTTGCAGTAGTTCAGACTGTACATGTTGAAACTTATAAGAAATCCTTCCAATTTTATATTTAATATGTATGTAGTCTTTTGAATTATTGATTAAAATAGAAACTGGCCTCCAAAATATGTTAGGATGAAAATTCAGGATTTTGCATTTCTCTCTTCCAAACTTACCCAACATTCTGAAAAATTTGGATAAATTAATAAATACGGCAGACACATAGAATAAAAAAGATTTTTACTACTTTCTACCATATTAAAAATATTGCATATTACTCAAGCTGTGACAAAAGCAAAATATCATCATGGAATAAATTTCTGGAATATAAGAGTATAAATACAGAAGCTCACTGAAAAGTAGCCTTTACTAAATATTTGAAGAATTGATTTTATATGACAGTATAGTTCACAAAGAAGTTCTCACCTCCTAAAAGCCGGTATCTTATTTCTAGGTTACATTACTTCTTCCATAAAGTATTACTTCTTGAGTCTCCAAACCTACAATACTAAAATAGATGCTCAATTCCAACTGAAGATGATGGGGGAATAAGATGCTTTTTGTCTAGCATTGTTGATACTGATGTTTCTAGCAAATTATTACATTTTCCACCTACAATAATTGACTAATTAAAAATATGTACAAAGTGGTTGTAAGGCATTCTTGTAAGCCTGTAATTGTAAGAAATAAGAATTATAGGATGGCGCTGGGGTTGTGGCTCAGTGGTAGAGCACTTGCCTTACATGTGTGAGGCTCTGGGTTCGATTCTCAGCACCACATACAAATAAATGAATAAAGACCCATCAACAACTAAAAAAAAAAATAGGATGTGCTCAAAACACCTCATTTTTCTCTAGCACTTTCTTCCTTTCATATTCTCCATATTTTTGTCATAGGTGATTCATATATTAATTTCTTAGATATTATTACTCACAAAAATTCTGTTATTTGCATTTAATTCAGTCTCACAAGTTGGGAAAAATTCCTGAATGAGGGCTGGGGTTGTGACTCAGTTGTGGAGCACTTGCCTAGCATGCATGAGGCACTAAAGTTCAATCATTGGCACTGCCTATAAATAAATAAAACATCCATCAGCAACTTAAAAAAAATGTTTTAATTCCTAAATGACCTTATATTGAGAGACTTGTGGCAAAATTAAATAACTAGAAAATAAATACAGCCTTTTAAAGATTTATTAATGCTAGTAAATTAAACAATTCTATTAATTATATGAAGAATAAAGATTTAACCTAATCTCTAAAATGTCTTATTGTTATTTATATGTTTAAGAACATTGTCTGTTTATATGTGTGTACCAGGTATTGAACCCTGGGTACTTAACCACTGAGCCACATTCCTAACCCATTTTTTATATTTTATTTTGAGACAGGGTCTGACTGAGTTGCTAAGTGTCTAGCTAAGTTGCTAAGGCTAGCTTTGAACTCACAATCTTCCTGCCTCAGTCTCCTGAGTTGCTGGGATTATAGGTGTGCTCCACAAATTACAAAGACCTTCATAAGGTTACCTAAGTACTTGGTTAATATTTTTGTTAACTATTTTTATCTAATCTTTAAACTTTTGAAATAATAATTAGTTTTGTACATGAAATGAACAGTGTGTACAACCAATAATAATTGTATTGTTTTATTCTTGTAACAATAAATATTGGACAGAATTTCACCACACACAGTCCATGAGGAAATATTCATTTTTTGTTAGATTTCGAATGCTTATCTTGGCTGGGCATGGTGCCTATAATCTCAGGCTTGGGAGACCAAGAGTCAATTCCCAGTTTAAAAAAAAAAGAGGGCTAGGGCTGTAATTCAGTGGCAGAGCACTTGCCTTGTATGTGGGAGGCACTGAGTTTGATCCTTAGCACCACATAAAAATAAACAAATAAAATAAAGGCATGCTGTGCATCTACAACTACAAAAAAAAATTAAATAAAAAAAGAATGGTTACCTGTAAGTAGTTAAAGGTAAATATGAAGACACAAACAATAAATCTAATTGGCATGTCTCTATTAGAAAAGTGATGCTAAGCCCTTAGATATGATGAAAAGCATTTTCACAAACAAATTCAAGAATGCCAGAAATGAAACTAAAGTGACTATTCTGCTAAAAAATAAAAACAATATTAAAAGTAGCCAGCAAAACTAGGTACAGTGGTACACGCCTATAGTCCCTGCTACTCGGAAAACTGAAGTAGGAGAACCACTTGAGCACAGGAGTTAAAAACTACATTAAGCTGAACTAAGTAAGACCCTGTCTCAAAACACAAAAATAAAAAAATAATAAAAACACCAACAATTGCCATTTATAGAAAAGTCACAATACACCAGGCATTCTATATTATTTCACATTACTTCCCACTATGGGCCTATGTACTAAGTAACTACTGGTGTTCCAATTTTATAGAGGAGAAAACCAAATGCTAAAGCAGTAGAGAGATCTGACTAAATCACATGGTTGATAAATGATGAGGCTGAGGTTCATACGTGGGCACTAAGAAGACACTTCTTAAAGCTGGAACCTAATTTCCAAGAAACAATACACGTTTAAATAAGTCAAGATAACTAAAATTATTCTCAATTAGATAAGTCAATATTACGGTGGGATAGAATTCAAAAATTTTCTATGGGAAAGGAAAAATTCCTGACCCCAGGTAGTGGAAGCAGGGGAAGAACTCCACCCCACTCATTGTAGGACATCTGGGGTCTTAAAATTTCATGGTGAACTACACCAGAGAGCTGCATGGATCTGCTGCGGAACTAATTAAACCTTAAATGTTCTCAACACATTCACATGAAGAGTTTCAAATGCCTAAATAAAATTCCTACACAAATGTTTACTTCCTTTTTTTCAGACCTAAGAATGGGGCAAAAAAAATATAAAGTACTATAAGATAAAAATTAATATGGCTCTTCTAATTGGGTAAAGAACAATTACTAAAAATTAATAGAACTGATAAATTTTGAGTTACTATAGAAATAAAGTAAATCGGTCAAATAAAGTCTGACAATGGAATTGACATACATGTTGTGTTAGTCAGTTCTTTGTCTCTGTGACCAAAATCCCTAACAAGAACAACTTTGAGAAGAACAACTTTATTTTGAGCTCATCATTGCAGGGTTTCAGTCCAGGGTGGGCCAACTCCATAGCTCTGGGCCAAAGGTGAAGCAGAACATTTTGACAGAAGAAAGGGACTCACCTCATGGCAACCAAGAAGCAGAGAGAAAAGGGAAGGGGCAAAGAGAAGATGAACCCTTCTAGCACACACTTTCAGTGAAACCATCCCCTCCGGCTATGCCCCATCTTCTACAATTATTACCCAGTTCATTCAAAGTAGGAAGGACTGATTAGATTATAGCTCTCATGATCTGATCATTTTGCTCTTGAACATTCCTGCATTAACATAGGAGCTTTTTTTTGGGGGGGGGCTGCAGGGGTGCAGGAAGGGGGACTTCATACCCAACCCATACCACATGGTTTCTGTGGATATCATATTGTTTTCAATGACATAAATGAATTCTCCAAGTGAACGTAGACTATATCCAAGACAAACTAGCATTATGACAATTAAATATGAAAACTGGTAAGGAGGACTCAACTTTCTAGACCATTAGGTAAAATTATATTATCACTTTGGTTAAAACCTTCCAATGACCCATTCCCAACCCCCAATAAGAATGAAACCTAAAGTTCTAAATATGGCTTCCAGTGCTCCAGAATATGGCTCCTGCCAAACTCTCTTTTTCTCCCCACAACTCTCCATCCAAAGTGTCCTTCTTTTGTCGCTCTTTTATGCTGAGCTCTTTTCCATAAAAGGTCCTTTATAACTCTTTTGCTTGGAACACTCTTCCTCCATACCTTTGCTCTATATGAGCACAGAGACATAACTCTTTTATTCACATCAGCCATCTCCAGTACCATCCCTAGCACATAGTAAGTGTCCAAAAGTATTTACTAACCGAGTGAATGAATGCATAGAAGATGCATTTCATGCCAAAGTCCACTCTCAACTCTCATTTCTGTAGCAGCAACGTGAATGGGATCCCTTCAACAAAGAACACATTGACTGCTACTAGGAGTATGACTGGCTGACAGCTTCTTGCTCTTAGGTTCTATAGAGTTTGCCTCTCCAAGAGGAGAAGCCAACAGGCAGTATCAAAGTAATGTAGTACAAGGGTCTCTACATTCTACCAATGCAGAACTCCCCCAACAACTTTTCTCACTGTTGGATTGACAGAGACTTTAGCAAATAGGCTTCTCAATATGACCACTCTTCTGAATAATCCTGCTTCTATGAATTTTTTTTTCTTTTTTCCACTGTTGTAACTTCCTAATAAATACTTTACAATTCAACTCCATCTCCGAGTCTGCTTCCTAGGGAACCTATTCTGTACAGTTTCCCTTTCAAAAAAATACTCCTTATATCTACAAAGGGCCATTTTTAACATTACCAAGAGTATTTACTTTATATCAATCATCTTATGAGAGACAGTCACTGTCTGTCTCACACATATGTACAACCACAAAATATTAACTCTTCAATGAAACCTCTGAATACAATCATAGGCTCTTTTCTTGTGGCTTCCTTCTGAACCTCCAGCAGTACTAGTATAATTATGTGTTTATATGTCAATTTCCTATTAAAAATGCAGCTCGGTTCAATCTATACCAGCTTTACACTAATAACCCCGCTTTATAATATACCTGGCAAAAATAAGTTATTCTATAAATTTGTTGATGAAGAAATTAAAATGACAGTTTAAAACCATATCATTTTCACAAAATTTATATATATTTTATCTGTGAGGTTGAATAACTATGACCAACATGTTTAAACATTCACATGCTTTAAAAAAAAAAAAAAAACTTCATTCTTCTTAGTGATAAAATTCAATTTGTTTTGAAGAGGTGGTTATTAGTGTTAATATTGAAAGCCACTAGGCAATTTTAAGGCTTATTCATTTTGAACTTTGTAATACACTTCCTCAAAAATAACATATCAGTTATCAAGGAAAAATGAAGCACTAGTTTTTACAACTCATTAAATTTCTTTTCAACTTCATATAATCTGTCAGTTCTCAATTACAACCTCCTGGGACTAAAATAAGGCCAGGCATTCCTAATATATAAGCATAAAATAAAACTAATCCATGAAAAACATACACACGAAAAGAATAAAGTGTCTACCACAAAAGCACTTTTAAAATTATAAAATTTTAATTATGAGAATTGTTTACACCAACGGTTAAGAAATGCCACTTTTTTTTTTAATTCATCAACTTAAAATGGAGTAAGCAACATTACTCCTCTACCCACTAATCACAGAATAGGTGAACAATTTTAAAATCCAAGTATTTTAAAGGAAGGCTAAGCCTCCCATAGGAAATAAAAGTGGAAATGAGTCCAAGGAGAAAATGGCTTAGTTCCACACCCTTAAAATTGCCTACAGCAACGCATCAAAAAAATAAAATAAAATAAGCCCCCTGAGTCTACGTCAGCGGCATAGTGTTACAACTTCAGCATTGGGTCATCAGTGGCAATGGTAGGCTGATTAAGGATTGAGGTAATATATTTACTTACTGTAGTAAGGAACTATGTAATGGTACCACCAATAGTACAAAGAGTTCTTATGTGGATATAAGAAATACATCCATCTAGTTATATTTTAATATTGAAATATAAACATACAGAACAAGAGTTAAGTAAAAAAATAAAACCAAGTAAATAATATTGTAAATACTAATAGTTCAACTTACTCCAAAAAGAAAACTTTATTCAGCAATCTACTAATTATATTTTCTAACAAAAAAAAACAACACATTTTTATTGCTTCAAATACTAATAGTTCAACTTACTCCAAAGAGAAAACTTTATTCAAACAAAAAAATGCATTTTTATTGCTTCTTATTAAAATCTGATTCTAATCAAAATAGCATTCCTCTATTCTAAAAGACAAAAGCAAAACTAAAATGTTGATATGGAAAATGTTCAAGTAAATATGCCACTCTATCAATAACAAAACATTTTAAACTTGTGACATTAACAGGATAAAGATAACATTGATTTGTCTTTGGGGCTGGGGTTGTAGCTCAGGGGTAGAGTGTTTGCCTAGGTAAGGCACTGCGTTCAATCCTAAGCATCATGTAAAAATAAGTGAATAAAAATAAAGACATTGTGTCCACCTACAAGTCAAAGAAAAAATTTTTAAAAAGATAACATTGATTTGTCTTTGGATCTAAAAGGCAGCTCCATTAGTACAATAACCATATATGAATTATATTATGGATATTATTATTCAGAGCTCCCAGAACAGAATCAGGGAGAGAATAATATTACTGTATGTGTTGCCAGTGCTTTCCAGAGAGACTAGTATGCCATACTGTCCATAAATATTCACTCAATACAAAAAATAATAAATATTAGTATCAAGATCAGATTTTTTATAAGAAAAATTTATTTAAACAGAAAATAATATCAGTACCAACAGTGTTGGTTTGTAAAAATCACTTAACATATGTTTTGATAAACATTAATATTAACAATGCCCAAGAATCATAAAGTGTCCCTATCTTTGAGCCAACATTACTACTGTTAAATTTTAGCAGAAAAATAACTTTAAAAATATTAACATGCATGAAGCAAAATATTTTGTGTAATAAATATAAACTACCTAAATTCCAAGTGTCAATGAATTCCACCACACCCAAGAAAAACACTCCGTAGAATAGTAATAATTTGAAATATTTTAATGGCATATACTATATACTTGGCATATCATGTTAGATAGCATTCTCTGGGAGTATAAATGGATATCTAAATCAGACTGAAGGATTTGAAACTTCAGCTAGATCTTAAAAGAAAAGAAGCAGAAAATGGGTATGAGGGTAGGAAAAGTGTTCCCAGCAGATGCAATGACATGTGCATCACCAAGGAGGTAATAGAGACTAGGTATTTGGGCTATTACAGGTAATTTTGTAGTTCAGAACTGCTAAATAAAGGGGCTAGAGGAAGAGTTTCCAGCAACAAGTCTGAGAAAAGGGCATGTACTGACATGGAACAAGTTTCAATTTTATAATGAAGAAAAATGGGAAAACCACTGAAGGACATAATCAGAATTCCAATTTAGAAAGACCACTGAGGTTGCAGTGGAGATAATGAATTACAAAAGAACAAGAGAGGATTGAGAGATGATGGGGGAAAATACTACAACTGTTCCAGTTAGAAATAAAGGCATGGTAGCACAAAGTACAGTCCCAAAGCCAGGAAGATTTAGGAAGAAGAAACACCAGAATATGATGACCTACAAGATATTGACAAGAGAAGGTAAGTTAAAGATAATTCCAGGTTTTTTGCATAAGATAATGGGTGAATAGTGATTAGAGAATGAGTTTAGTTTCATTTTAATATAGTGTGTTTTAAATACCCTGGAACATTTGAATGAATTTTATCAGTTTCAAGGGAAAGTTCTAAGCTAGAAAGATCAATAAAGCAGTTATCCATCAATGGGGAGAGTAGCTCAAACCACATAGATTACTCCCTCTCAAGGTCAAAAATAAAAGACCAGGTAGAAGGGGCCACAAAGCAAAAAAAAGAGTTCTACATGTGTGAGTTTTATAGATTTAAACTACCAAATATGGAGCACTAAAGCTGAGTGAGGAGGCAATATGTATAGCATTATATATCATTTC
Organism: Marmota flaviventris; assembly: GCF_047511675.1. Lineage (NCBI taxonomy): Eukaryota > Metazoa > Chordata > Mammalia > Rodentia > Sciuridae > Marmota > Marmota flaviventris. The sequence goes on from NC_092512.1 coordinate 37,389,537, forward strand.
TCTGTGTCAGAAAAGAGGAAGCTACAGTAAGAAAAGACAGTGGAATGAGTTACACATCATTACCCTAAGTACAAGAATGAAGCCACGAATGCTGTGAAAATACTTTGTATACAACCAGTGACTTAAAAAATTGTGCTCTATCCGTGTAATATAAAATGAATTGCCTTCTGCCGTCATATATAACAAATTAGAATAAATAAATAATTTAATTTTAAAAAAGAAGCAGGCACATAATTTAATATGAAAAGAGCCTACTTACTTGTATGTTGCTTTGGGGTTACTTCGGGGAGCACTTCTTTGAAATTCTATCCCTATAGATTTAAAAAAATCTAGTAATAATATTCAAAGACTATATGAATTTTGCTTTATAACTTAAAAAAGGAAACAAAAAAAGAACTTGAGAGAGATTTAAAATCTGAAAATTTTTTCTTCATATGCTTTTTACAAAGGGAAGGACTATAAGAGTGTTATATGGCTGCTAAAAAGAGAAATTTTAAAACAATGTTATGAAAGGAAAACATAACATAAAATGGCATATACACAAGAAGTAAAGAAACATGTAAAATTTATATATAAGGACATGGGTTAGAAGAGAACAGGAAAATTAAAAACAGTCATGTTATATTTGTGTTTTTTCTTTTATGATTTCCTTTAATATTGTCCTATGTTTTCATAATTTAAAAATGAGTGAAGGAAATAACCACTCCATACATGTCCCCATCAAATCCCACCATAATGTTTAAGTATGGATACCATAATGATTGGTTAACAATAAAATATATTCCTAATCCTAATTGTTAATGTTTATCTAGTTTTAAAATGTGCATTCCTAAAACTGATCAAGTTGTTTCCAAATATCTCAGTACTATAAGCCTTCCCACATCTCACTAAACGTGGAAAATATGAAGTAAATGACACATTTACTTGAACAATCATAAAAATGTTTAGAAAGTAAATCACTCATTTAATGAAAAAAAATTTAGAAATGTTTCCACATGTTTCTATGAAGTATTCTTTTCCCAATAAATGAACACATTCAAGATTTTATTTCTGGCTTTGTTTCAGAAAAAAAAAAAAAACCCATCTGCATAGTAGAGCACTTACAAGCACATCTCAGTCATGTAATAGTTATGTCACAGCTCATATATCAAATAAAAATCACATTCAAGGCTACACAACCTCACAGACCCAAAGTCTTCCTTTCTATTAAGCATATTCCTGAGAGAGCTCTCACTGCAACTAACCGCTAATGTCACATGACTTTTGTTAGAAAGTTAAATCCTAAAACTAAAATATCAGTTTGTAACACAGTTGTGAATGACCTAAAACCTAACTTTCCCAAGTTATAAACTATGAATACTTCCTTTTCATAGAAGCAGGTGGAGAAGTAGTTAAAAAAAAAAAATTCACTCTACCTCACCACACTGAATTTTTTTAAAAAAGTATTCTTTCATATGTCAAAGATGTAATAAAAAGCTACTTCATTTAATATTTAAAATAAACTTGCTACATTTTGTAATGCATCTCTTTTCAATTTCACATTTGTATACGTGAAAATATATTTCTCAAAGATTTAAAGTATTTTATAATGTAGCATTTTTAAAAATATATATATTTTTGGACTTTGATGGACCTTTATTTTGTTCATTTATTTACATACAGTGCTGAGAACTGAACCCAGTGCCTCACACATGCTAGGCAAGCGCTCTACCACTGAGCCACAATCCCAGCTCCTATAATCTAGCATTTTTACAAACTTCACATATTTCTATACCAACTTTATTATTACTACCTTATCAATGTTCCATTTACAATATTACTTACTCAATAAAGTAAAGAAGCAGCAGTACTGCATAGTAGGTAAGTGGTTAGCCACTGTCCAAGCATGTGGACTACTCCAGCTCTGGCACTTACTAGATCCATTACCAAGGAGAAGACTGTTAATAACTTTGTGTTCCAGTATCTCATACATACATAATGTACATAGAGGAATACAGTGATTTTTTCTCAAAACTTCTGAGAACTAAATGACTCAATAAATATCAAGCACTTAGAAAAGTGCCAGCAGATAGTAGGTATTCAATAATTAATACCATTATTAATATTTCTCTTTAAAAATATTTAAAGAAAGAATTTTAAGATATTTAAGAATATTTAAAGATCAAACTTTTATTCCACTATTATCTTATACAATAATACCTAAAATAATGTGCAAAATATATATTTTTCCTAATACACAGTAAAATAAACAAATTTAATTTTAAAAAAGTGTCCTACATACTACTGAAAATCATTTCCAATACCATCAGTGATTTATACAACAATAAAAAATATTTAATAATTACATAAAGGTCATCCTCAACGCTAAAAATTGATTAAAAAAATAAAAAACAAGGATATGGCCAGGCACAGTGGCACATGCCTGTAATCCAAGTGGCTCTGGATGCTAAGGCAGGAGGATTACAAGTTCAAAGCCAGCCTCAGCAAAAGTGAGGTGCTAAGCAACTCAATTGAGACCCTTTCTCTAAATAAAATACAAAATAGGGCTGGGGATGTGGCTCTTTGGTTGAGTGCCCCTGAACACCCACATTGTTCATTCAAAGAAAATTAGAGACATTTAAATAACCAGATGACAGCCCATGATAAATATATTACTAGGTATTACAAAAAATACACAATGCTTTCTGTAGGTAATAGGGTATTGGGAGGGCTGGGGATGTGGCTCAAGCGGTAGCGCGCTCGCCTAACATGTGTGTGGCCCGGGTTCGATCCTCAGCACCACATACAAACAAGGATGTTGTGTCCGCCGAAAATTAAAAAAAAAAAAAGGGTATTGGGAAACAAACAATGCAACACCATTCAATAATAACTGTCATCATGTTCCGCTTTAGTTTTTAAAATATTAGTTTTCTTCATTATATCAACCAAATTCCTTCTAGTTTTCATTCATTTCTCTTTTTTATAGGGTTAGACAACTATTACCTTTCATAAAATCATGAAATAATCCAGGAGGGATTTGATTATGGCTATTAAACCATCAAATACCAAGTCAGGCACTGCTGACGAATGTAATGTATCACAATCAAACCATGAAAATTTTATTATACCCATATTTTCCCATGAATAAACTAAATTTTAAGAATCTAAGCAACAAGCCTAAGGTACCACAAAAAGCAAAAGGCAAAAGTGGGGTTGAAGTGGAAAAGTCGTTATATGGAGCTAGAATTTAAACCATAGGGTCCTGATTTATGCTATAAAAAATCTGCAAACAGACAAAGGATGGTGTCCTTTTTGGTACTTCTCACCTACAACTACAGTAATGGTCTACATTTTCATTCTTCTATATTGTCCCAGCAATAACAAATCTTGATCATTTGAAAGTGTCCTGATATTTGAAAGACATAAAAGTACCATTCATAATGAAGAGCAGTAGAGAGACAGACAATGGAGTTGAACAAATCTTCATGTTTTAGCAAAACATATGCCTCCAGAACCATGAACCAGTAAGTGTCTCTTCATTATAAATTACACAGTCAGTGGTATTCTATTATAGCTGCACAAAATGCACTAAGACACACCCCTTGTAGAAAAGCTTTAACTTTTGCTCCACTACTTGAAGTAAAGCATATGGGACCTGTAATATACAGGGAGTTTTCCCAAACTGCCAGGGTCTGATTCACTGATGTTCTGACTAAACTGAAACCTAATAGTGTCTCTACTACTGTAGCATCTCAACGTCAGGTCCAGACATTCAGTGGGGACAATGCAGTATACAGAATTTTAGGCCATTGTCAAGTCCTGATGAATCATATGATGAATGACTGACCCTTGGGTTGTTGCCAAAGGCCAAGCTGTTTGTATTGCCACTTGGAAAACTAAAAAGTAGCAGATTAAAAACCAAAGATTAGGAGCCACAAACTACAGAAAAAAAAAAAAAAACATAGCTGATCAAATATCCATATTACCCATGCTGATGCTACAGCAAGGGTTCATTTTTTGATGAGACCAACTAGAACCAAGCTGCTAACTAAACCTGCACTGCTGCATCACCTAGACTGATAACACTGATGCCTGGATCCATCACTGTATCAGTCATTGCAACATGCACACCATCACAGATGGGGCAAAAAGTAAAGAAAGATGTTCTGATGCAGAGGTTGCCACTGTATGGCAGGTAAGTGACCAATAATATAAACCAGTTTATATTGTGGTAAAGAAGGCTATATTGCATAGGCCATTGCCATCCACCCCAGCCCTGTCAACTCTTATCAAACTGAAGACAAAACTTTAATCACTAGACCCCACCCCCTCTCCATTCATTATCAACTACTTCTGGCCACATCATTGTGGTTGTCAAAATTAAGCTGTTACATATTTTACCTCTTACCAGATGTCAATGGTACACCTTTTATCACGAAGAACACACAATAGCATTTGTTGAAAACTCCATTCTCCCTATCTAATCCACCATCTAATATTGTCAAGCACAGAAATTGCTTCCTGTAAATCACTTCAAAAAGAATTCTTTCTCATTTTCCTTTGGTCCACGTTACTCAATAAGGAAGTATGATCACTAAAAACAGCTCTCATGGTAACAACAGGGCCATTTTAAAATTGAATGTTAATAGATACAAGGTACTTAGAACAGTATCAGGTACACAGTAATCATGTGTTAGCAATTATAATTACTATTATTATAAATGTTTTGGTGGGATAAACATGAATTACTAGAATATAATAAACTTCCCAATTATATCTTATAATGGTTTTTATCATTTAATTAAATTAAAGGAGTAAATGGCAAACTTTGTGTCAGTTTTACCCCCAAATTAGTTTCTGTACAATGTGAAAGAAAAGGTAATATATCATTTTCAGTTACATTTTTCATAGTAACAGGCAAAATTTAAACTCTTAATGCCACACAATAAGGTAAAACATCATTGCTTCACTTTCTGAGCAAATGCTATGTAGCTAAACTATAAAATAGTCACATATATAATTAAAATTGTGCAGTAACCACACAATGTAGTAAAATAGTCAAAATTATTAACATTTTTACACACTCAAATATTACTAAAATGTCATCATTTAATTGTAAAATGTAAAAATGAACTAAACTAGTTCATATTCTTTTGTTTTTTAAAAAAGCATCTGAACCCAGTAAGTATTTTATATTTATTTCTCAATTGATTTCTTACCATATTTAGGTAGAAAAAAAAAGTCAAATGTGACCAGTGGTTAAAACACTGGACAGCAAAATTCTGATGTTAAGTATATAATTCTAAAAAATACCAAACAAATTTTCGTATCTTTCTCTCCTTTTCCTCTGGCACTCCCCTTTCCTCCTTAACCCAAATTACTCATTCATTCATTCATTCACATTAGTTACAAGCATGAGAATACATTCCTTCAAATAAGAAAAAACAATCCAAATACAACTGAAAAGTGATCCTAGGTATAGCTAACCTAAGAGTTAAGAGGAATAAGAAAGGGAGGTAAAACAGAAGATATCTACATTGCAACATAAAAGCTAGGTAGGGATAAGGTTTAAAAAAAAAAAAAAAAAAAGAAAGAACTGACAGGCAAAGAGAACAACAGAAAAAAAGCCCTAAAACAATGTGACGTTAGTGTATTTGAAGAACAGAAAACAGATTGATATAGCCTATATCTAGGAAACAAGAGTAAATATGGCACATGATATGGTTCGCCAGGGATTCACAATTTTGCTAAGGAGGTTGAAAACACAAATTAGGATTTGCCTACCTAATACTTATACAAAAACAATTTTAAGGGCTGGGGACATAGCTCAGTTGGTAGAGTACTTGCCTTGCCTTCACATGGCCCTGAGTTCAATCCCCAGCACCACAAAAAAATAAAAATAAATAAAAAATAAAAATACAGTTTATACTGAATATCTGCTTTCCTTCTGGAGTCTGGAATTTGGGTACTTGCTAGGCAAAAGTTGCTTATATGACCATCCCCCAATAAAAACTTTAGGCATCAAGTGAACTTCCCTGGGCAGAAACACTGCACAGACACCTGTATTTTTGTTGTTGAAAAAAGGAACAAACTCAAATACAACTACACAGGAGACAGTTAACATAAGGAACCACATGCACCAATTTCTCCAGACTCTTCAGCATTTTTTCTCCTTGTGACCACAACTAGAAATCCTTGCTAAATTGGTACAATAAATCTGAACCTTAAGTATTATATTAACTCGTATGAGTCCTTCTTGAGAATCCCCAAATATAAGGGCCCAAACACAAGAATATATATAGCGATTCTACTTTAACAATTTATCACATGTGACTTAAATTGCAGTATTTTCTTACCAATAAGTATTTCTCATAATTGTTAAGTGTTGACTTTGTTCACTCACTAACAGAGACAGATCTCCTAGTTCCCATTTCCTATGCCATATATGGTTGTTAAGAGGTGCAAAAAAAGAGGTGTTCATTGTTACTAGAATCTGTAAACCATTTATATTCTAAAAGTCCACCATAAGAGCAGACAAACATCTTCCAAAGTAAATACTAGTTGCTGAAGATAAAGCAGAAGAATAAATGAGATATGGCACCTGCCCTTATAGAATGTATTCTTTAAAGAAAGCTCCTCTAAGGAAATGGCATTTGAATTGGGCTCTGAAGAATAAGTAGATAAAAATTGATGAAACTGAGTGACAAAAGCACTGAGGGAAAACCCATGACAAAAAGAACCATAGTACTTTTGAGAAGTTGAAAAGCTAATAGCCATATTTTATCCTACAATTAACAGGAAGTCAGTGATGGGTAATAGTATGATCATTAACTGTATTTTTCAAAGCTCATTCTGGTCAACAGACTTGAGGGCAAAAACAAATAATAGTGTTGTTCTAGTGTGGTGTAGAAGTAAAACTGGAGGTAAAATGGATATGTAGTAAAAGTAGATGGAACATAAATTTAGCAATATTTGGTGATCGATTTACCACAGGTAATACAACTTAAAGGGAAAAAAACTGGTTATCATAATCACTTAACTCTATGTATTTTGGATAAGATACCTTAACAAAATGTTGGTAAAAATAAAAACAAGTTAACAGTGAAGATTCGAGTATAAGACCTCTTATAGCTAATATTTGATTGAATAAATTGAAAAATTACACAGAAATCACAGGAATAAATACACTAGTTTTTCATAAAATCACTACAAATGAAATATTTAAAATAGGTACCAGCACAAGGCTATATAAATGATATATAGTGAACAACATTTTTCTGGTAAATGGCCATAATGAATGCTTCCTATTTTGGGGTCATATAGACTCTGTCAAAACTACTTACCTATACCAACAAAGGACAAGGGTAGCCACAGACAATTTTTAAAGGAATAAGCATGATTGTGTTCCAATATAATTTTACTTAAAATTGCAAGTACTTAAAAGAGCAAGTACTAAGCCAGATTTGCCATCCCTTGATCTTGAGAATGATATTACAAGAAAAAGATGACACAAATGTAATAAAATCAATAATAACCTTTAAAAAGGTAAAATGGGTAATCAGTAAATACATGACTTCAAATACGTCTGGTAATATTTAGTGGGAACTACAACATTCAGAGGGCTGTAATTAAGGAAAAACCTAAAGAATCTATGAGAGTATAGAAAGGAAATTTGTGACATTAGTGTTTAATGACCTAAGATGCAAAACACAGGATGTGGACTAGTAGAAAAAAATAGGTATGCAGCAACTGAAATGTCAGTAAAGGATGGAAGCCTGGTCAACTCAAGCAGAAGTATAATCTATTAGGCTAAGCACAGAGTCACAGAAGGATTAACTGCAAAGTTAAGTAGATGCTCCTGAGTCACCTGAATATTGAATATACATTCCTTAAATTATCCCCAGGTTTATGATAGGATTGGTCCCAGAGCCTCAAGCATGGCTGAAAAAAACAGGCAGAGATCAAATGGTTCCAGCTGTAGAGTTGAATGAGGTGGGTGTGGAGTATCAAGTAAATTTTCAGAGAAAAGAAGAATTACTAAAAAGTGATTATTTCTGAAAAAAAAAGATCTAAAATGCTGGCCAAGTTAGGGAAGAGATTGTTAGCCACTTTACTCATTAGTTTTGTTTTCTAATGTACAAATATTAATCTAATGTCACATGAATTTTTAATATGTTCTCTTGATAGTCAATTAAAGTACAATAAAACATAATGAAGCGTTTTATTTTTATTTATTTATTTATGGGGGGGAGGAGAAGGAGGGAGGGAGGGAAGGAGTAGGTCTCCAACTCACAATTCTTTTGCCTCAGCATTCCCCATAACTACACATCATGCAGGCCAGTGCCTTACAGCCACTTAATTTTGTCAGAAAACCACAGAATGAAAGTTACTATAATAAAGAGAAAGAATATGTATAATCAAAAGATACACATTATATTTCCCAACCAGACTGAAAAGACCTTTGAAAACAAAGTCCAAACCTGTCACTTAGTAGATACTAAATGTCTGCTGGACTGAGTTGTCACATCATTCACAATAATAACACAAAGGAGCAAATAAGCTGTCCTTGAATAAGAAAATGATTTCTAGAGTATACCTATTAAGACTACTTCTAAAGAAAGAATAAGATAGAAAATACATGAAAACAGACTTATGAAGGCATTATTTAGCCTACAAACTTTATGGTGTGGTCAAGACATAAAGACAGAATATGTAGGAGAAGAGAGATATAGGGGTGGTCCTGAAAATGGAGCTATAGACATTGGTTAGAGAAGATTCATTGAGGTGCTTTTAGTTTTATGCTAAGAGGTTTTATCTTGAAGCCTATGACAAGCTGTATCACTTAAGATTCTCTATGATGTAAAAAAAAGAAATAGTAGCAGTAGTCAGAAGGAAAAGAGAAAGAAAAGTACTACCTTAAATCAGCTTTAAAACACATGACAACATAAAGGTAGAGGTAACTTCAAGACTAGGTGCATTCTGAGATTCACAATGTCATCAGCTTTGTAACTCCATTTCTCTCAGACTCTTCAGCTCTGTTTTACTCTATATGTGTCTTTTCCCTCAGATTTCCCACCATCCTGGTTATAAGACAATCATAACAAAATGACTGTAACAGTTGCAGACTTCTTAGGTTCACAATATATTTGCCAGGAAAAACAGCCTATTTCTCTAGAGTTCTAGAAAGGTTATTCTGATTTGCCTATGCAATATAGTTTCACACTTCATTGGTCTCAATTAGGTCTCTCAAGCAATCAAAAAAGAGGGAAAGAAAAGGGGGGAAAGTTTTAAATTACTAAAATCAATCAAGTACCATGGCTGAAATAGAGTCAGAAGTAAATTCCACCAAAATTGGATGACTGTTTCACAGAGCAAAGAAAGAAATTTTCTAAAAGCAAACCAGGGTCTATTGACAGAAGGAAATAAGAATGGATTTGCTGGGAGGCTAACCAATAATATGTTAACAACAGGCATAAAGATTAGGGATTTGGTCAAGTGGGTGTGCCCCTGAGTTGAATCCCTAGTACCCCACTTCAAAAAAAAAAGAATTTTTAGCAAGAAAGTGATTTCATTTTATTTGTGTCTGGGTCATTGATATCAGTGTGAGTAAAGAACCACAAGGAAGTATGTGTAGAGTCAAGGAAGTCAGTTGAAAATGTACAACACAACAAATTAGTAATAGAAGGGCAATTCCTCAACCTGAAAAAAGACAAGTACAAAAAAATCCTCCAGGGGTTAGGGTTGTGGATCAGTGGTAGAACACATGCCTAGCATGTGTGAGGCACTGGGTTCAATCCTCAGCACCACATAAAAATTAATAAAGATCCATCAAAAACTAAAAAAAAAAAAAAATTTAATTCCTGCAATAAACAACACACCAACCAGGCACAGTGGCACATGTCTGTAATCCAAGTGGCTCCAGAGGCTAAGGCAGAAGGATCACAAGTCACCAAGTCAGCCTCGGCAATGGTGAGGCGCTAAGCAACTTAGCGAGACCCTGTCTCTAAATAAAATACAAAATTGGGCTGGAGATGTGGCTCTGTGGTTAAGTGCCCCTGAGTTCAATCCCCATCACGCCCCCCAAAAAAAACACACCTAATGGAGAAAGGACATGTGAATTTCCTCTAAGATCAGGAACAAAACAAAGATATCCACTCCCACCATTTCCATGCAAAATTGTCCTGAAGATTCTAACCAGAGCACCTAGGCTAAAACAGAAAGAAAGAAATGGTACCCAAATAAATTATTAGTCTCTTCTACCTGACCCTACCAACATGGTTACCAAGACAATTAAAGCTCTCTAAAGGAAATAAGAAAATGCAAACACTTGAGTATTTTACAAAATGACAATTGTGGCTATATAATTTTAATAAGTTAAACAAGGGAAAAGCAGTAATAAGTAACTGGAGAGACACGTTTTTTAAAACTTTATGAAAATTGGACCACTGAAGTTTGTTTTTCAGCATTCTGTTTCTCCAGATAATGAGGTCTCTACTGAGAATTAATAGACAGCATTGAATGAATAATCACATAATATTGTATATTGACAGGGAAAGCTCAGTTTTCATGTATACATTTTCTAAACATATAATATAAGGATATCTCTAAAGTTACAGTTTAAGTGACAAGGCTAGTCCTTTTTGCATCTGCTGACTAATGGTGGATATCTAATTCCCTTAGTAACAGTGGTAGCCAGCTTCTGCTCCCAAGAAAAGGAGTCACAGGACTACACGGTGGATGATGTACACAGGTTCTATAACATGTTCTATACAGAGTAAAAGTTTTTCCAATTTTGCTGCCAGACAAGCCATAGCTATAGCTAACTCTCCCTTCTTTTATCTCACTTATCTAAAGCTAACAAGAAAGACTGCTGGAAACATTTCAGGACAAGGGCTTCAAGTTTGCCAACACTGAAAGGGACTTCTGTTCTTGGCAAAGTACGCCCTCTCCCTGTCCTCTCTCTCTCTACTGCTGTGATAGCTCTGAACATGTGGAAGATTAGAAGATATGCAAGCAGTGGGCAAGAATCCAGCCAGTTGTGTGTTTCTGTCTGTCTGTCCAAGTCAAAACAAACAAAAAATAAACACCTTCAAGACTGTATTCAGATGTCAGTAGATTTGACTGCCAAAAGCCCCTCTTATCTAGTTTTCTGATGGCAAACAAAAAGAAAAGGACCTATGCTCACCTTTCTCAGATTTTCTTCCATTCAGGAAGAAAACATTTAGAAACTCTAATCAAATATATCTCCTATTCTTATAAAAAGAACAGATAAACACACAAGGGATAATGTCATATGCTGACAGAAGCAGACACTCATGATGCACCTGCAAGTTAAGGAAAGCCAAGGATCCAGAGCTACCAAAAGGTAAGAAAAGATAAGAAAAGGTTCTCCTCCACAGGATGGACGGCTACTAACATGTCTCCAGCATCTAACCTCCGAAACTGTGAGACGATAAATTGTTACACCTGGACTGTTGTAGCTTGTTAGCAGTTCTACAAAACTAAGTCTCTTTCTTTATTGGATATAATTACCCCTGTCCATTTTGTAAAGTCATATTTGCTCTTGTAATAGCTTACACCAAAGATTCTACATCCCTGACTATAACCATGTCTATTTCTTGTTAGCTGTGTGCTCCAAGGACTGAACATGGTACATATTTTTAAAGTATAAGTAAATACAAATAAAAAAGTAAATTTTAAGTTATGAATCAATACAATAAAGTCTGCTTCAAAAGAAAAAGCAATAAAAGTTGTATTTTTGACATAAATGTAAAACATTTCTCCATTAATATCACATAATTATCAAAATTAACTTGTTAAAATACATTTTCATTATGCTGTTTATAAAATATTTTAAGACTGACAAGTCATACTAAAGGTAGCATACTGAAGATATATTCTGCTTACTTGTTCAAAGTCCAGTGAAATATTTGTACTCATAATTTATGGCAGTTTATCTCAAATCTATTTGGTACACTCAGATTGTATACGGCGTTTTCTACTATTTAAAAGTATTTTTCAATTATATCATTGATGCACTCTTATGTGAAGTAATACCAAAATACTCATTCTTGTCCCAAAGTTATCATTAGAAAAATAAATTTACAAACATTACCCAATGTTTAAGACAGAATGCAGGAGAAAATTAAGCCTTATAAACATTGTCAATGAGTAGTTAAGACTTACATAAATTTTTCATTTCTTAGTAATGATCACCTATTCTACAAATGAGCTCTCAATAATAAATATTCACATTGTGAAATATTTCACATAAGCAAACTTAAAAATTCACAAGATTTGCAAAAAGTAGTCTTTTAACCTAAATTTCAATATATAAAAAAAAAAAAGCATTACTGGTAGTTCTTCATGTAAGTCTAACTCAATTCACTGTTATTTTTAAAACAAAGATAAATTCAGAACCAATGCGTCTATCAGGCAAGAAAATTTCGTTACAGATGAAAAATATATATCTTACAACATATTAGAGGTATGTTCAGATGTTAGGGGGAAAAGTAGTTTTAAAACAGAGGAAGAGAAAAAACATATCACTATACCTCAGTCTTTTTTGTAAGTGGTTAAAGAACTATTCAACAACTCCAAAATCCCTTTTATATGCACACCTGGGAAGAATACCAAATCTGTAACTTTGCTTGGAGTTACACTGATGTGGTTTTAGACCAGATGTTTAAATGTTACAGTATGTACATTTTCTTCCTGTCTTCTAAGGCACAAGTAAAGTAAGGGGAATATTTGACTTCACTCCACAAGAGACCTATTTAATAGTTTGGCAGTTATGTAAGTTAAGGTAGCTTGGCTAAGTTAATGTTGACGACATACAGAACGACATGATCCTAATGAGTTGGAAAATATTGGCTCTCATGAGAATAGACCAGATGCTACTGAGCTGAGAAGGCTACTGTATTATTGAATTTCATTTTTATGAGGTAAAATTTATTATTCAACCATTAAGGTATCCCAAATGAAATCCTGCATAAAATAGTTTTACAGTTACTTTCAGGAAAGTGCATTTTTATTTTAACATTAAGATATCATTTAAGTAAGGATTCAAATGTCCATTTTATCACTTTTATACACCTTCTTAAATCCGTAAGTTATTTCCCTACAAGTATCAGATTAATGGAACGAGATTGTCAAAAAAATAATGAACTGACTATGGAAAAAGTGGTAGCAAGCCCTTTTTTATAGAACAAATCACATGCGACTTTGTATTTTATCTGCTGGAAAAATGACGAAAAGAATTTTCATGATTTGAATACTATCAGAAATGTAAAAGACAAAATTGCATAGTTCCATAGTCCAATATTAAAAATTTAGTTCAAACTTTAAATCTCTCCTTCATCCTTTATAATTTCTCTATTATTTTAATTAAATTTCCAATATTTGCTAAATTTTCATTAAATAAATTCTAATGGAGAACCAAATAGTAACTATTTTACACTTTTTCTGGCCTCATGTACCTAGGGAGGTTGTTTCAAACAGCAGAAATAACAAAGGCCTGTCTTCAAAAACCACTTAGTCAGTGAATAGCAGTGGAATGATATTTAAGAAAAACACTAAATTGTTCTGAGCATAAATTTCCCCATCTGTAAAACAGGATAAAATAACCTGCCAACAACAATATTACTGGTAAAAAGCCAATGAAATTTTTGCATAAGAAACATCAACCTTAAATAGGTGAGCCAACTCAGACAGTCAAGTAAGTTTTATTATATCCAGTCCCTGTGCAACTCACTACAGGAAAATGATTAGCAAACACTGTAAAGTATGTGAAAAGTAGAAGAAAGGACAAGGTTTCATATTATTGTTATCCCATCCTTTTAAGGTCTACTGATTCATTCCCCACTTTGGAATCCCTATGGAGAACTTAGAATATATACTTCATCATAGGTTTCTGTGAACCTGGTGTAAACATGTATGTTAAAGAGGCACCAATGTAGACTTTCTTTGCTAAATGCAAACAACTGGATAAAAACTTTAGCTTAATTTTTAACAAGCATTCATCAACATCACTACTTACTATCCTAATTACTTTCTTACCTTACCCTTTGAAATTACTTTGTCCTCTCATTCTCTCAGCTAAAACTCTGAACCACCTAGACACCAAGTCTGACAGGAATCATCTCAGTCTCTTAAGAAAATCAGATCCTAGAACCACTTGTATATATAAATATCCTCACATGGATGATTCCTGCCAAGTTTTTACATCTTACATAACAACAAATCAGCTCACCCAATAACACTGTATTTGGCACTCATAACAACTCTCAGCAACTATAAAGATATTACCATTTTACAGATGAGAAAATTAACTGAAACTTAAAAAACAAATTGATCTGCCTGTATTCATGTAATGTTTTGAACAACTAATAATAATAAAATAAATAAATAAATTTTTAAAAAAAGTAAATAGTTACTAAGCAAATCTTCATACTCTAGTTCATAGATCTATACTTGAAAGTGAAAATATATGTACAACCTGACAAAGAAAGACATTTACTATATTATGTATATGAAAGATACAAATCAAATTAATAAAACCAAATCTCTAACAAGAAGCAACATTAAATTTTTGTTTGTAAATTTAATATACATTTAATTTTAACTTTTGCAAGAGCTGAAAAATATCATGACTATACATTTACAGAGCATATAACTAAACATTCATACAAATGTTCTCTCCAAGTCTCTTAGATTAATTCACGCATAAAATAGAAGAAACTCATAACTGATTCTGATATTTAAGAAAAACACTAAATTGTTCTGAGCATAAATTTCCCCATCTGTAAAAGAGGATAAAATAACCTGCCAACAACAATATTACTTATTTTATGACATATTTAATAAAGTTTATCAAAGAAAACACTCCTACCTGGAGGCATTTTGTACTTTTGATGCTTGAAATTAAAACTGGTATTACATTTCTGTAACAACATTTTTAGTACAATATTTAGAAAGAGAAGACCCTGAGATACAAAGTTGTTGCACGTGCAAAGACCCAAGGAAATCAAACAAAGTATGAGTTTGATGTATAGACAAAGATCTGTTCAACACCTTCTGTTATTAAAAAGAAAAATTAGGCAAAATAGCTATTTTGTAAACATGGCAACTAATCAAGAAAATAGTGAAATGATTTTGTACCTATAAAACAAAGAAGGAAAAATTATGTTTCTGTGCTCAATATTCTCTGTATAAAATTGTAAATAGAAGACATGGGAAAAAAAACTATCAAGCTGATTTATTTCCTTTGAGTAAGAAATTTGTATTACTGCACAATTTCACACTGGTCATTCTTCACTGTATTATGTGTTAATGATCAACAAATCAACAACTATATTTTCATGGATACCAAGATTGGAGGATGAATAGTATTCATATTCATGCTGTAAAGGTACATGTATTTTACAATAACCCTGTGCCTTCCCACTGCCATATCATCTAAACAGGCATAGATAGCAATACTGCAACTTCTAGCTTGAAAGAAGGTAAAATTTGAACATCATATCCTTAATTATTTAAACAAATTCTTTTGGACTAGTAAAAATGTTATTCTTTTTGTTTCTCAGATAATTTTCATGACCTCTTAGTTTCCAAAACTCAAATACTTTAAAAAAAGTACAGAATTATATTTTTTTCTTAGTGCATTATACTTATACATAACATTTCAGCATAAACATGTAAACATAGAATATCACTTGGTCCAATTAGTTCCCTAGTACTTCCCTTTTCCCTCCCCTCCACCCTTCTGGCTTTCCTTCTATTTATGCATGGCTTTCTTTTTATTCAGTGCTTTACAGACATACATAAAGGTAAAATTCACTGTGATATGTTCATACATGTACACAGGATAATTTGGTCATTTTCATTTCACCATTGCTTCTTTGTTCCATCACTCCTCCCTCCCCATCACCTTTCCTCTATTACACTGACCTCTCTTCTGTTTTCATGGGATTCCTACGCCCCTTTTTCCGTATTTTGCTCTAGCTTCTGCATATGAGAGAAAACATTTAACCCTTAATTTTATGAGTCTGGCTTATTTCACTTAGTATAATGTTCTCTACTTCCTTGCATTTACTGGCAAATTCCATTATTTCATTCTTCTTTATGGCTGAGTAATACTTTACAGTGTCCATATATATACCACATTTTTTTTTAAAGAGAGAGAGAGAGAGAGAACGAGAGAATTCTTTAATATTTATTTTTCAGTTTTTGGTGGACACAACATCTTTATTTTATTTTTATGTGGTGCTGAGGATCGAACCCAGCAACCCGCACATGCCAGGCGAGTGTGTTACCGCTTGAGCCACATCCCCAGCCCAATATATACCACATTTTCATTATCCATTTATCTGTTGACAGGCATCAGGGCTGGTTCTATAGCTTGGTTATTGTGAACTGTACTGCTATAAACATTGATGCAGCTGTATTACTACAGTCTACTGATTTTAGTTTTTCTGGATAAATATCATGGATATAATACCTAGGTCATATGGTGGCTCCATTCCTAGACTCTTGAAAAAGTTCCATACTGCCTTCCAGTGTAGTGGTACTAATTTGCAGTACCACCCTTAATATATGAGTGATCCTTTTCCCCATATCCTCACCAACATTTATTATTATTTGTATTCATGAAAATTACCATTCTGACAGGGCATAAAATCTCAGGATAGTTTTGATTTGCATTTCCCTGATTGCCATAGATGTTGAACATTTTTTCATATAGTTGTTCTATGTTTATATTTCTTTTGAGAGAAGTCTCTTCAATTCTTTCATTTATAAATTGGGTCATTTGGTTTTGTTTGCTTGTTTTGGGTATTAAGTTTTTTGAGCTATGTATTCTGGATATTAATCCCTTGTCTGAGGAGCAAAAGACAAAGACCTTCTCCCATTCTCTAAGGCACTCTCTTCATGCTATTAAATGTTCCCTTTGCCTTGCAGAGCCTTTTAGTGTGATGCTGTCCCACTTACTAGTCCTTGGTTTCATTCTATGCTTTAGAAATCTCATTAAGGAAATTGATGCCCATGTCAATATACTGCTGTGCTGAGACTGTGTTTTCTTCTAGCAATTACAAAGTTTCTAGTTTACTTCCTTGATCTTTGATCCACTCTGAATTGACTTTTGTACAGGGTGCAAGATTCAGATCTAGGTTCATTTCTCCATATACAGACATTCAGTTTTCCCAGCACCATTTGTTACAAAGGCTATCTTTTCTCCAATGTATATTTTTGGCACTTCTGTCAAGTATCAGATGACTATTATCAATGTGGATCTGTCTCTGTGTCTATTAGTCCATTGGTCTTTAGATCTGTTTTGATGCCAGTACCATGCTGTCTTTGTAACTATATAGCTCTGTAGTAAAATCTCAGAACAGATACTATGATGTTTCCAGCATTGCTCTTCTTAATTTGGAATGCTTTGGCTACTCTGGGTCTTATTCTTCCAAATAAAATTTAGGACTGTTTTACTAGTTCTGTGAAAAATATCAATGAAATGTTGATGAAAATTGCTATTTTGATAATATTAATTATGCCTATCCAAGAGCATAGATGGGTAGAGTTCCAGCATCTGAGGTCTTGTTTAATTTCTTTCTTCAGTGTTCTATAGTTTTTATAGTAGAGATGTTTCACACCTCCTTGATTAGATTTAGTTCCACGTTTTGGGGTTTTTTGTTTTGTTTTGGTTTTTGGTTTTTTTGTTTTTGTTTTGTTTTTGTTTTTTGTTTTGTATTGTTTTGTTTTTTTGAGGATATTGTGAATGGGATAGAGTTCCCTGATTTCATTATCCAAAGATCCATTATGAGAATATAAGAAAACAATTAATTTAATATATACAGATGTTAACTCTAAAAGTCTCCTGATGAAGCTTTTTGAGGGGATCTTCTAAATACATGATCATGTCATCAGTAAACAAGAATAATTTGCGGGCTGGGGATGTGGCTCAAGCAGTAGCACGCTCACAGGGCATGCATGGGGTGCTGGATTCGATCCTCAACACCACATAAAAATAAAATAAACATATTGTGTCCACCTTAAAAAAAAACTACAAAATAAATATTCTTTAAAAAATAATAATTTGACTGATTTTCTTATTTTTTTGTATCCCTTTAGTTTCTCTTGCCTGTAGACTCCACTAGAGTTTCAAGGAATAAGTCAAATAGGACTAGTTAGAGTGAACATCCTTTTCTTATTCCTGTTTTTTGAGGAAATGCTTTTAATTTTTCTCCATTCAGTAAGAAGTTCACCTGGGGTTTGTCATATATAGCCTTAACAATGTTGGAGTAAGTGCCTACTATCCCTAGCTTGTCCAGTATTTTAAACATGAATGGGTACTAGAATTTGTCAAACACTCTTTTTTGCACCTAGTGACATAATCATGTGATTCACAGCCTTAATTCTATGTAAGTGGTGAAGTACGTTGATTTGTATATGTTGAAGCAATCTTGCATCCCTGGGATGAAACCCACTTGGTCATGGGACACTATCTTCATAATGGGTTTCCAATAATTTCATAAGAATTTCTGAATCTGTGTTCAACAGGGCTGTTGGTCTGCAGTGTTCTTGATCTGTCTCTGTCTGGTTTGGGTAGCAGGGTGATATAATGGCTTTACAGGATGAAATTTGGTAGTGTTCCATCCTTTCCTATTTCGTGGAATAATCCTAGAGGAATGGCAATGATTTTTCAACTTTATAGGTCTGGCATATAACTCTGCTGGGAATCCTTCTGTTTCTGGGCTTTTCTCTATTGGAAACTTTTTAATTGTTACTTCAATTTCATTGCTTGATATTGGTCTGTATATGTTTTCGAGATACCCATGTTTCTATTTAGGTAGGTCATATGTGTCTAGAAATTTGTAAATCTCTTCTAAGATTTCTAATTTATTGAAGTATGAATTGTTCAAAATTAGTTTCTAATGATCCTCTGAACTTCAGAGTATCCGTGGTGATTTCTTTTTTTCATGTCTAATTTTGATAATTTGATTATTATCTTTCTTTTGGTTAGAATGCCTGGGAGAGGGCTGGGATTGTGGCTCAGTGGTAGAGCGGTTGACTCACATGTGTGAGGCACTGGGTTCAATTCTTAACACCACATATAAAAAAATAAACCAAAAACTAAAATAAATACTGAAAAAAAAAGAATAATGCCTTGGAGATTAGCAATCTTGTTTATCTTTTCAAAGAAACGACTCTTTTCATTGATCCGTTGTATTATTTTATTATTTATTTAATTAGTTTCTCCTCTAATCATAAGTTTCCTATCTTCTGCTAATTTTGGAATTAGTTTGCTGTTTTTCTGGGGCACTGAAGTGTAATGTGACATTATTTGGGATCCCTCTTTGTGTTTTTAAGGAGGAATGCCCTGCTATAAAATTTCCTCTTAGAATTGCTTTCATGCTGTCTCAGAGATTTTGATACATTTTCTCTGTTCTCAGTTGTTTCTAAAAATTCTATTTTACTTTTTCCCTGATATTCTCTGTGATCCATTCCTCATTCAAAAGTGTATTCTTTATACTGAGGATATAAATAATGGTTTGTTGTACATAAATAGTTTGTTTTTAATGTTGTTTTTGATTTATTATTTTTTATAGATGTACACAACACCTTTGTTTTATTTTTATTTGCTTTCATGTGGTGCTGAGGATCGAACCCAGTAGCTTACATGTGCCAGGCAAGCACTCTACCACTGAACTATAATCCCAGCCCATGATTTCAAATTTTATTCCATTATGATTGATTGGATGTTAGGAGTTATCTCTGTTTTTAAGTATTTGCTAAAATATGTTTTATGCTCAAAAATATGGTCTCTTTCAAAAAACATCCATGCGCTGTTGAGAAGAAAGTAAATTCAGTCATGGGTGACTGAAATATTTAGTAGATGTCTATTAGGTCCGTTTGATTAATAGTACCTTTTAGTTCTAAAGAGGCTTTACTTATCTAATAACCTATCTAATGGTGAGGGCCTAGCTGAAATCATCAAGTACTATCCCATTGTAGTCTATTTGATTCTTTATATTGAAAATGGGTTGTTATATATGAACCACTGCTTAGGGTATAAATACTTATAATCATTATATCTTGTTATTGGATGATTCCTTACACAAGTATAAAGTAACCTTGTCTCCTATGATTAATTTAGGCTTTAAGTCTACTTTGTCTGATATGAGAGTAGTTACCCCACTTACTTTTGGTTTCCATTTCCATGGTATATCTGTTTTCCATTCATTAACCTTCAGTCTGTGGATTTCTTTGCCTATGACTGTCTTGTAAACATAGGTAGAATCTTGATTTTGAATCCAATCTATAGATTGTCTTTTGATTAGACATTTAATGATATTTATATTCAATGCTATTACAGAGAGATGATTTTTATTTTCTGCCATTTTGATTTATTCCTAATACTTCATTTAGATTTGACTCTCCTTTAACTAGCTTTTCTTTTAGTGAGATCCATCCCTATGCTGGTTTTCATTTTTATTTTTCATTTCTTTTGGATGAAATATTTATTTCATTGAGATGTTTTATAGTTCAGGCTTAGTATTTACAGACACTTTTAGTTTCTGCTTACCATATTTAATTCTGTTCTATGGGGTTTTTTTGTTTTTTGGGTTTTTTTAACTGTTAGTAGTAACCAATAAAAGTTGACTTCAAGCCTGGTGCAGTGTGACATGCTTATACGCAGCAACTTGGGAGGTTGAGGTAGGAATTCAAAGGCAGCCTGAGAATATTAGCAAGGCACTTAGCAACTCAGCAACACCCAGTCTCTAAATAAAATATAAAAAATATTTAAAAAAAAAAACAAAAGCTGGATATGTGGTTCAGTGGTTAAGCACCCCTGGGTTCAATCCTCGGTATTAAAAAAAAAAATAGTTGACTTCAAAATCCACTAATTAAGTGACACCTTATCATTAATAAAATGGTAAAATACCAACTCAATTATAAATGACTTTTTCTGGAAATAATGAATGTCATTAACAGCTTTGTTCTGACAGGATACTGTTATTTTGTTGGCAGTACAAATAATACATACACACGTTTCTGACAGAAAAACTCTAAAACAAATAGAAAAGAAAGAAATTAGTCTAGAAGGCTAGTATAACTGACACTGTTGGCCCTGATAATCAAGCTGAATAAGAGGATATTTGAGAGAGAGAGAGAGAGAGAGAGAGAGAGAGAGAGAATATTAAATGGCTAAAATTCATGATGATACCAAGTAACAAATAAATCAATTCTTTAGATGGATCAATATAAAATGAACCTTTATGGATCAATATAAAAATATACTTGAGATGGGGAAAATTTTAAAAAATACAAAAAGATGACCATCAAAAAAAAAATGAAAAGATGTCAGCCACAGTGATGCAAACCTTTAATCCCTGCAATTCAAAGGGCTGAGGCAGGAGGATGGCAAGTTCAGGCTCAGCCCTAAGCAATTTAGTGAGACCCTGCCCCAAAACAGGGATGGGGATGTGGCTCAGAAGTTAAGTGTTACTTGATTCAATACCTGGTACCAACAACAACAAAATAATAAAAGAAAAAACAAAAAGAAAACTGAAAGATAACCCATATAATTGCAGAAAATGCTTATAAAACATTCTGGTAAAGCACTTTTATCTAAAATAAAGAAATCTTAAAATTCAAAACAAAAGAAATGAAGAAGCCAATAAAATTAAAAAACAAATTTCTGGGGTTCTGTGAAGGCCCCTCTGACCCAACTTCCACAAAGGAGGCAGGGCAGCCAAGAAAGAGAGGGAGCACACCTGGAACCCAGGTTTTATTAGTGGGGGGAGCTAATCCATGGAACATTCTATCCAAAAAAAGGGCAAATGGGTAGGATTACCCTTTCTGTATGGATAAGATATAAATAGCCAATAAATACATGAAACAAAACACAATATCATTACCCATGAGGAAAATGACCAAAATGATACCACTTCACAGCAACAATAGCCAATACCAAAAAAAATAACAATATGGCCACAGACCTGGAGAAATTAGAACTAACATACACTGTAATGAGGAATGCACAACAGTGAAGATGCCTTAGAAAGTATAATAATTCCTCAAAAGGATAAACAGAGATCTACTTCATCACCCAGTAATTCAACTCCTAGGTAGATACCCAAGAGAAATTATATGTTCACACAAAGTCTTGTATTTAAATGTATATAGTAATTATAATCATACAGTCAAAAGTAGAAACAATCCAAACATATATCAAATGATGAAAAAAATGTAGAAATACATATATAATGGAACACTATCCAGCAATACAAAGGAAGGTTAAGTACTGAGAAGTTATAGTTTGGATGTGGTTTGACCATGGTCCTTCCTATTTCACATGCCTGAGTATTGGTCCCCAGTGCAGTGGTGTTGAGGTGGTAGACCCTTTTAGAGGCTGAATTTAATGGAATGTAACTATGTTATGGAGGCACTGTTCTTACAAAGGATTAATGCCACTCTCAACATGGAGTAAGTACTCAATTAAAGCTTAACTGGTCCATAAGGTCTCTGTACACATTCCCTTTCATTTTCACTTCTCTATCATCTTGTAAAATCTTGAAAAGGCCTCAAAAAAGCCATGCTGTTTGCATGCACCAACAAACAGAAATGTGAACCAAATAAACCTCTTCACATTATAATTTACCCAAAATTACTCATGCATAGCAATACAAAACGGATTCAGATATGGTACGTTGTCAGGAACTGCCCTGAACAGGAGCTATGCACACACCTTTAAGTCCTAAGTAAAGAGGTACTGGACTGGTATTGCACCCTGCAATGCAAGTGGACTTTACCTCCACTGGATAAGAAAGGTGCAGCTCTAGGAGTGGGCATCACCTGATGGGGTTGAATTACACCCACCTGTTTGTTGTAATTCTACCCTTTTGCCCCCTTTTTTTTTTTTTTTTTTAACTGTTCAACATAGTCCTTGAAACCTAAGGCAGAGCAATTAGGCAGAAAGAAATTATAGGGATATGAATAGGATAAAAAGAACTCAAACTATTCCTGTTTTCTGTCACATAATTCTTTAATTAGAAGACCCCAAGAAAATCCACCAGAAAACTTCTAGAACTCATAAATTAATTCAGCAAAGTAGTAGGATATAAAATTAATACCCATAAATCAGTTATGTTTATATTTACCAATGATGAATCAGCTAAACTAATCCATTCACAATAGCCTCAAAAATATATAAAATATTTGTGAATCAATCTAAAACAAGAGTTGAAATACATTTACGATGAAAATTAAAGAACACTAAAGAAAACTGAAGAAGACCTCAGAAGATGGAAAGATCACATGTGTTCTTGGATAGGCAGGATTAATATTCTAATAATGGCCATACTACAGAAAGCATTATACAGATTTCATGAAATTCCTATTAAATAGCCAATGATGTTCTTCAAAGAAAAACAAAGAGCAGTCACAAAATTCAGTATTAAAAACAAGAGGCCCAGAATAGTCAAAGCAATACTTAGCAAGAAAAGTGAAGCAGGATTCATCACAATACTAGAACATAAATAATACTACAGGACTATAGTAATAAAAACAGCATGGTATTGGCACAAACAAAAACCCAAACCTTGATTCATTACCAAGGCATGAAGACCAATAGAACAGAATTGAAGGCATAGGGACAACTCACATAAATACAGTTATCTCATTCTAGACAAAGGTGCCATGAACCTACATTGGAGAAAAGATAGCCTCTTCAACAAGTGGTACTTTGAAAACTAGAAATCCACATGTAGTATATGAAATTGGCCCCTATCTCTCAACCTGCACAAAACACAAATCAAAGTGGATCAAAGACCTAGGCATCAGAAGAGAGACCAGAGACCTAGTGCCTACTAAAGGAAAATGCAGAAACAATTCTCCTTCATGTCATCTTAGGAACAAATTTCCTCAATAAAACTAAACCACAAGAAGCAAAATCAAGAACCAATAAATAAGATAGTATCAAACTAAAAAGCTTCTTCAAAGCAAAGGACACAATCAATTATGGTATTTTTCCGGTAAATGGATGGAACTGAAGACTATCATGCTAAGTGAAATAAACTAATTCCAAAAAAAACAAAAGCCGAATGTCCTCTCTGATTTGTATGTCAGAATCCACATATCAGAGAGGACAATGGGAGTGAGGAAAGTTCATTGTATTACACAAAGGTAAATGAAGGGAATAGAAGGGGGAAGGGAATAGGTAAGACAGTAGAATGAATCGGACATAACTTTCCTATGTCCATATATGAATACATAACCAGTAAAACTCTATTATCATGTACAACTGCAAGAATAGGATCCGAATTAGAATAAGTTAAACTCCATGTATGTAAGTACAGTATGTCAAAAAATACTATACTGTCATGTATATGTAAAAAGAATAAAATAAATGAAGATATACATCGGAATTAGGAACCAAAACCAGAAAGTAAGGTACAAACATATGTGTATCAATATAGAGACCACTGAAATTCAGATTATGTGTATTTATTAATGGATAAACAAGTTCAAATTGCTGGTCCAACTAGACTTAAATACTGGAACCCATTGTGTACACACAACAATGTCTAAGGCAGAATAGGCTCTTGGAATGCCAGTATCTGGCACCGAGATTGCATTAGTTTCTGATTGCTAATAATAAATTTCAAAGCATTACCACTTGAAAAGAAAAAAGAGGTTTTTTTTAAGAGAATGGAAACTTAATCCAACTGTGTTATGCAGAGGTGAGGTCTTTAGGAAATAACTGGGATTTGATAATGTCATTGGGGTGGAGCCCCATGATTGAATACCAGAGGCCATAGAAGAAGAGAGAGACTACAGAATAAACAAGTATGCTCTAATCTCTTGCCATATGATACCCTACAGTCCTCCTCATAGAAATCCAAATAGAAATCATCAATAGACAGATATAATTTTTTAAAATATTTTTTAGTTGTAGAAGGACACAATATCTTTCTTTCTTTCTTTCTTTTTATGTGATGCTAAGGATCAATCCTAGGGCCTGACACACCTAAGAGGCAAATGCTCTACTACTGACTACAGCCCCAGCCCAAGACAGATATACTTCTATGATTATTCCAGAAATAGTGAGTGAGGCTGAGACACCCACATAGACCAGAGAACTGAGAAATATCATGATATTAAGGTAATTGGAATGATTTCACTTTGTATTGCCCCCTACCTGAAGCTGACACAGTACCACAGAGGGGATTCCCTCAGGCTCATAGTTTCTGCAGTAAGAGAGTAAGCTAAAATGGACATATTCACAGGCCTACTTCTTTCTTCCATAGGAAACACTGGAGGTACTGATACAGTTAGACCAACAAGGATCAGCTAAAAATAGTTTGAAAAGGGATGAGGTTCACAGAACCAGTGCAGAGATCTTGGTGGTAGCTCCCCATTCCAGCCAGCAGAGATGCCTGACCAGCAGCAAACAATAGCCTTGTCCTCTAGGAGGAATGGTAAACAGGTCTTCCATACTTAATTCCTAGCTAGCTTGCGATGAAAGCCCAAGGGTTCAGTATAGGCCTTCTCAGAGTGGAGGCAAGTCCACATATCAATAGAGAAGTGATACCACTCAACTTGTTAGTCAGCCAGTGACCCCACCCAGAATCAAAGGCCACCCTATAGAACTGCCCAACTACACATTCTCAACAGTAGAACTGCCATGACAGGAGATACAGCCTACATCCTTACCCAAACAGAAAGAATCTAATCGCAGCACTGCTTCATCAGGGAGCCCTGCCAGTGACCTCACTGAATTAACAAGCATAGCTAGCAGTCCCTTCTGACCTCAAAGAATAGACAAAAACCCAGTTCAACTAGAGAACTTTACAGCAAAATCTGTTGGCCTCTTATCATTACCAACTGGCCCATCCAGAATACCAGGCTAAATGAACCCTGAAGGTTTATCCACCTCCACCAAAGAAACGCTGCAAAGGCTGCAAAGGCCATATGTTCAAACACAATGTATATATACACAAATATTACAAATTTAAGGAAATATGAAACCACTAAAAGAAACTAATAGAATGAAAGCATAGTTAGGAGGCAGAACAGGTGCCTAGCATATACAAGGTCCTGAGATCAAACACAAAGACAGAAAAAAAAAAAAGAGTAAAGGAAGAAATAAACTAATAAAGCTCCAATAATGAGCCCTACAGAAATAGAGATCTGATAAATGACTGAAAAATAATTCAGAATAATCATTATAAAGATGTTCAAAGAACCATAAGAAAGTATAAACAGAAAATTTAAAAAAATTTGGAGGAAAAAGACATGATAACTCAGGAAGTCTAAGAAAGAAACAAATAGCTTTTAAAAATCTCATTCATACAGAAAAAAAAATACTATAAACTGCCAGGCATGGTAGTGCACACCTGTAGCCCCAGTATCTCAGGAGGCTGAGGCAGGAGGATCGCAAGTTGGAGGCCAACTTCAGCAACTTAACAAGGCCCTAAGCAACTTAGTGAGACCATGTCTCAAAACAAAATATAAAAGAATACTATAAGTGAACTTAAAATTCCATAGAACACTTTAAGAGCAGAGTCCATCAGCAGAAAATAGAATCACTGAGTTCAGAGACATGACATTTGAAATTATAACAAAAGGAAAACAATAATGAAAAAGAACAAAGAAAACTCATTATGGATCACTATTAAGAGAATTGGCATGTGCATAATAGAAATGTATAGAAGGAGAAAAGAATGAAAATGAGCTAAAATGCATATTTATTATTGAAAAATTCAAAAATTCAGTGAAAGATGCCAACATTCAGTCACATGAATTTCAGATATTTTCAACAAAATTCAACCTAAAATTAATTTACCAACACATATCATACTCTAATTATCAAAAAAAAAAGAAAGGGAAATTATTCTGAAAAATAGCAAGTGATAAGAAACAAATTACATACAAGTGATTTCCAAGGTATTTATCAGTACATCTCTCACCAGAAATCTTGAAGATCAGGATAAAGTAGGATGACATATACAAAGTCTTGAAGAAAAAGCCTGCCAAATGAGAACACTTTATTTGGCAAACGTGCTCTCAGAAGTGAGAGGACAATACCACTTTATCAGATAAACAAAAGCTGAGGGGTTTTTATCACCAACAGAACTGTCTTAAAGGAATTAGTAAAGGGAGTTCTTTAAGAAATGACATGAAAGGTGCTACATAATAACTTCAAACATATGAAAGTACAAAACTCAATTGTATAAATATTATGATTTGGAATTGAGGTATCCCCAAAAAGCTCAAGTTAGACAATAAAAGAATTTTTCAGAGGTAAAATAAGTAGATTACAAAAGTCATAGCCTAATCAGTAGATTAATCCATTCTATGAATAATTTGAATGGATTACTTGATGGTTAATGCAGGCAGGTGGGCCATGACTAGAGGAGGTGGGTCCCTAGAGAAATGCTCTTATAGACTATATGTTGTCCTTGGCTTCTTCCCTCTCCCTTTTTCCCTCTGCTTCCCAGATGCCAGGAACTAAGAAGCTTTCTTCCACCATGAAGTTCGGCGTCACTCCAAGCTCAGAGCAATGGAGTCAGCCAACCACGCACTGAACCTATGAAACAATAAGGGAAATATAAAATTTCCTCCTCTAAGTTGTTCTTTTCATATATTTTGGACACAGTGATAAAAAGCTGACTAACACAATAAGAAATGGATAAACATAGCCCATACTAATAGAAAAAGGTAGCTATATTCATATCAAACAAAACAGACTAAGAGAAAACCTATAAAAGTAGACAAAACAGGTCATTATATAATGATAAAGGGCTTAATTAATTAAGAAGATGTAAAAATTGTAAGTATATACATGTACCAAAAATCAGAGATTTTAATTACACAGAACAAATGTCAGAGAAGTGAAACTGGAAATACAACATATTAAATCTATGGAATGCAGAAAAAACAGTTCCTTGAGGAAAATAAATGTCTATCCTAAAAAAAGGAAAGAAAGATAGATTTCAAATAATAATTTAATGTTACACTTCAAGAAACGAGAAAAAGAAGAACAAATTGAACCCAAAATTATAAACAGAAAAAAAAAAAAAAAGATCAAAGCAGAAATAAATGAAATAGAGACTAGGAAAAAAAAATTTAATAAAAAAAACTAAGCATTGGTGTACTGAACAGATAAACAGAATACTCCAACTTTTTACTAGACTCAGAAAAAAAGAGACCATACGCAAATAAATAAGAAATGAATGAGGAGATAGTTATTATAACTGATACCACAAAAACATAGAATCAGAAAACACCATCAGCAAGAACTAAAAGCAATATTTCTCAAACTATTCCAAAAATTGAAGAGTGTTTTCTTTCAAACTCATTTATGAGACCAGCATTACCCTAATATCAAAGACGGACAAGTATAACATAGATGCAAAAATCCTTCGAAATGCGATGCAAAAATTCAATCAAATTCAATAACATTAAAAAATTATTAAACATAATTAAATGGGATCCATTTATCCCTGGTATTCCACTGTTGATAGCTCAAAGTAGGTCAATAAATATAAACGCAGTATAGGAATCCAGCTTGACCTGACTACAGCCATCTTGAATTGTCACCACTATGACTGCCTCT
This sequence comes from Marmota flaviventris, assembly GCF_047511675.1. NCBI lineage: Eukaryota > Metazoa > Chordata > Mammalia > Rodentia > Sciuridae > Marmota > Marmota flaviventris. The sequence goes on from NC_092512.1 coordinate 37,418,134, forward strand.
GAGTAACCATAGTTTCCCAGCCAACTATAAATAAATCAAACACAGTGATATGTGGAGCTTTACAAATAGAAACTAGTCAAGTCACTGTCAGCAATGTACCTGATAACTTCAAAGTTACTTGAGATAAACCAGATACACACTCTGGTTTGAATGAAAGACATTCTTACCTCACCTTATCTAAGTCTTATCCCTCTTACCCAGGTTGTAGGGAACTAGCACTCTTTCTGCTGCCCTTGACCATATTCAGTAAGTCACTCAAAACTGCACTCTGACACTGGATCTGCCTTACTCTTTCTTCAGTATCACAGGACCTTCTGCCTAAGGTCACTAGTTCAATTACATTAGATTTTCCCAAAATACCTATTAATAAAATGAACAAAAACTACATGGTCATCTCAACAGATATAGAAAAAGCATCTGACAAACTTCAACACCCTGTCATGATTATAACTATCAAAATATTATAGAAACATATAATACAATAAAAGCCATATATGATAAGCCCACAGGTAACAACTCAATAGCAATAAATAAACCAATGAAAAAACAGAGAAAGAGCCTGAACAGACACTTCTAAAAAGACTAAAATGCTGCACAAGTACATAAAAAAGTGCTGAAATTCATTAAACACTAGAAAAATACACAGTGAATCCATAATAAGATTTTACCACAGAACTGATAAAATTGTTATAATTAAAAAGATGAAAGATTATGCATTGACAAGGAAATGAAGAAAAGAGAACACATGGTACATACACACTTTGTAGGAATAAAAATAAATAAACTCATTTTGGAAAAAGATATGGAGGTTCCTCAAAAATCTAATAATTGAAATATGATATGATCCAATAATCTTACTTCTGGTTATATCCAAAGGAAATAAAATCAAAGAAAGATCTGCATGTTCCTGCTCACTGAAGCAATTATATACAATTACCAAGATATGCAATGAACCAAAGTATCCATCAATGGATAAATAAAACTGTGTTTGTGTGTTTGTGTGTGTATGTGTAAAAGAATATTATTCTATCTCAAAAACAAAGGAAAATGCTATTATTTGCAACAAGATGAATGAATCTAGAAGACATTATGCTAAGTTAAATAAGCCTGACACAGAAAGACAAGTATCATATGATTTTACTTATAAGTGGAATCTTAAAAAGTCAGACTTATAGACAGTATGATTGTGATTGCACAAATCTGGGTAGTAAGGTGAAAGAAGAAAGGGAATTGTGGAGATGTTGTCAAAGGGTAAAAAATTTTAATTACAAGAAATAATTGTTTGAGACCTATTGACTGGCATAATGACTACAGCTAATAATAACATTTAGAATGCGTTGCAAGAGTACATTAAAATGTCTCACCACAGATAGTGAGATATATAAGCCTACAGCATTTATCAACATGTTAAAGACTAGATTTAATCATTACATATTACAAACATATATCAAAACTTTTAGGGGCCAGGGCTGTGGCACAGTAGTAGTGCACTTGCCTGGCATGTGGGAGACACTGGGTTTGATTCTCAGTACCACATATAAATAAAATATAGGTCTATCAACAACTTAAAAAAAAGTTTTAAAAATATACTTTTCATTGTATCCTGTAAGGATATACATTCATGATGTCCCAATTTAAAAAAATTAAAACTTGCAGGGCAGAGTAGCACAAGCCTGTAATCCCAGCAGCTCAGGAGGATTTCAGACTTAGAGGATTCCAAGTTTGAGGCCAGCCAAAGCAACTAACAAGGCCTTAAACAAGACCCTGTCGCAAAATAAAAAGAGTGGAGAAAGGGCTCAGTGGTAAGCAACCCTGGGTTCAATACCTGTATCAATTTAAAAACATAAATTAATGGATTAAAATAAATTTTAAAATTGTATATTAGTAGAAAAATATTATCTTAAAAGTATAAAGCATATCCAAAAATTTGTATCAGAGAACAAAATTGAATGGCTTATGGTATAAGTTAGATTATTAAACATAAGCTATAAATACACAATTTCAACAGAAATATGACTGAAGTTAAACATGCTAACATATGAATTTAAATGACAAATTATTACTCACCTCTGCTACAAATTTCCCATTTATTTTTCAAGAAAACTATCTTCTTACCTATATTTTGAAAGACTTCATTCATCAAAATTTCATTCACTGTTGAAGAGCTAACATTTCCAATATGAGACCAACTTTGATATATTGCTTGCAGCAGAAGTGTCTGTGCTCTTGTAGCTTGAATTGTGAGATTTGGAAGTTCAAATATACCTTCAGTTATAACAATTTGAGATCTTTTGGTCCTGCAAAAGAAAACAGAAAAATAACAATAGATAGCATTAATAAACAACATGTTAAATTAATTAAATTGCAAGGGAAAAGAGGTACACATTCAGAATGTTTTTAAATGGAATTAAATCAATTAGATATGCAATTCTGATAATAATTTAAATTAGTTTATTCCAGAAATTCTCAGAATAATGAATGAAAATATAAACTAGAATAATATCCATAAACACAAAAGTTTTGCTGAAGAAACTGTAGTTCTTAGATCAAGTTAATCATCAAAAAATGAAATAATACAAGTTAACACATACAAATTACTAGCAAATCTACATTTTAAAAAAGTCTTATATCTATTAACCATAGAATTCTGTCATAATAACCGTATGAGCACCTATCATATCATTTTTCAGATGCAAAAACTACCAGGATAAATTAAACTATCATAATGCTTTTTTATTGATTTTTTAAAATAAATGACAGTGGAATGCATTACAATTCTTATATATACATGTTTACATGTATACAGCACAATTTTTCATATCTCTGGTTGTATATAAAGTACGTTGACACCAATTTGTGTCTTCTCCATACATATACTTTGGATGATGATGTCTATCACATTCTTTAAATTTAGATTCTCGCCCAATGCTAAAACTAAATATTCAAGGTCATGAGTTTAATGGGCTACTGGACACAGGAGCTGACCTTAGCATCATATCTCGTCAAGAATGGCCAAAACATTGGCCATTACAACAAGCCACTCAAACGCTTCGAGGCCTAGGAGTGGCGACTAATCCCCATAGAGGTTCTATGATATTAGATTGGAAGGATCCTGAAGGATGTGAAGGAACTATACAGCCATATGTATTGGATCATCTTCCTATAAATTTATGGGGACGAGATGTCCTAGATCAATTAGGTTTGACATTAACAAATAACATCAATCCTAATGCGCCCACTACTAGGGCTAGACAAGGCTTTAGGAAAGAAAAAAGATTAGGAAAACAAGGGCAAGGTATAGCAGCACCAGTACAAATAGATCAAGGAACAGACAGACATGGGTTGGATTTTCAGAAAGGGCCACTGAGACAATCAAAATTACTTGGAAATCAGAAAGACCAGTGTGGGTTCCTCAGTGGCCCCTGACTAAAGAAAAGACACAAGTAGCCCATGATCTGGTCAAACAACAATTAGCGGAAGGACATATACAACCTTCCATATCTCCCCATAATACTCCCATTTTTGTCATCAAAAAGAAGTCTGGTAAATGGAGATTATTGCAAGATTTAAGAGCCATTAATAATGAGATGGTTATTATGGGACCTGCTCAATCGGGGATTCCTCAATTGTCTGCTTTGCCAAAACATGGCATGTTTTAGCTATAGATATTAAAGATTGTTTTTTTTTCAATTCCAATTCATCCCAAGGATAGTCCACGTTTTGCATTTACTATCCCTGCATTAAATCATGAAGGTCCTGATCAGAGATATGAATGGAAAGTACTCCCTCAAGGGATGGCTAACAGTCCAACTATGTGTCAAATATATGTTAACAAAGCAATCCAGCCACTTAGAAATCAAAATCCTGAACTACAAATATTTCACTATATGGATGATGTATTATTGGCACATAAAGATAAAAACATATTGCTGGAATGTTATGCCACACTTACAAACTTATAAAAAAATTATAATCTAGAGATAGCAATAGATAAAGTACAATTAAATTTTCCAATTAATTATTTAGGAGTTCTATTATCCTCAACCATGGTCCGTCCACCAAAAATTCAAATACGAGTAGATCAACTCAAATCACTTAACGACTTTCAAAAGTTATTGGGAGACATAAATTGGATAAGGCCTTATCTAGGTATACCAACAGGAGAGTTGGGACCTTTATTTGATATTCTAAAAGGTCCATCAGATCCAAATTCACCCCGCATGTTAACTCCTAAAGCAAGAAAGGCATTAAAAATTATTGAAACATATATGGAAAATATGCATTTGGATAGAATTGATATAAGTTTGCCTTTATTATTTATTGTACTACCAACAAAAAATATTCCTACAGGAGTATTTTGGCAAGAAGGTCCATTATTGTGGATACATTTATCTTATTCTCCTAACACTATTCTTACTAGGTATCCTGAGGCTGTAGGACAATTAATACTCAAAGGAATAAAAGCAGCGAAGGGAGTGTTTGGAATTTCTCCCAATAAAATTATTACTCCATATACCATGGATCAAATTGATGAGTTAGCTAATGAGTTAAATACTTGGGCAATAATCATGTGTAAATCTAATGTTTCATTTGATAATCATTTACCATCTAATCCTTTGTTGTCTTTTTGGTCTAAGCATCCTGTAGTTTTTCCTAAAATGACAAGAAAAACACCTATCATGAATGCTCCAAATATATTCACTGATGGGTCTAATAATGGTACAGCAGCAGTAGTTACCCCTGATCAAACTTTTACATTTTTAGTACCCAAACAATCAGCTCAAAAGGTAGAGCTTAATGCAGTTTTACAAGCTTTTTTCATGTTTAAAGATTCTGTATTTAATTTATTTTCTGATAGTCAGTATGTAGTTAATGCTATAGTATCTCTTGAAGATGCTGGTAGGATTTCCCCTTCTTCTACTGTTTTCTCTTTGTTTTCCACTATACAAAGTCTAATCTGGGACAGAAAAGATCCATTCTTTATAGGACATATTAGGGCACATACAGGATTGCCTGGAGCCCTTAGTTTAGGCAATGATTTAGCAGATAAAACTACACATGACATACATATTTTCTCTACATTTGAAGAAGCTACAAATTTTCATAAAAGGTTTCATGTTAATGCTAATACTTTACAAAAGCGTTTTAAAATAACTAAGGAACAAGCCAGACATATAATAAAACAATGTCAACATTGTGTGACATTTTTACCACAAGTTAATCTTGGAGTCAATCCTAGAGGACTGATACCTAACCATATTTGGCAGATGGACGTCACACACTTGCCAGAATTTGGAAAATTAAAATATTTACACGTTACAGTTGATACTTCTTCTGGATTTTTGATGGGCTCCCTTCATGCCGGAGAAAAAACTAAAGATGTTATAGCTCATTGCTTACAAAATTTTGCCACTGTGGGCGTTCCTAAACAGTTAAAAACCGATAATGGTCCTGGCTATACCTCTACCTCTTTTAAACAATTTTGCTCATCATTTGGTATTACTCATATAACAGGAATCCCATACAATCCACAGGGACAAGGCATAGTTGAAAGAGCTCATCAAACTATTAAAACATACTTATTAAAGCAAAAAGAGGGAATTGGAAAGGGGTATATATCCCCCAAAGATAAACTTAAAATAACGCTTTTTACTCTAAACTTTTTAAATTTGGATTCATCAGGACTTAGTGCTGCGGAAAGGCATATGTATCCAAAAAATGTACATAAGCCTAAAGTACTTTGGAAAGATATTCTAACAGGACAATGGAAAGGTCCTGACCCAGTGATTGTCTGGAGTCGGGGGTCTGTTTGTGTTTTTCCACAGGGAGAACAGCAGCCGATTTGGATTCCAGAGAGATTAACTAAAACAATTTCTACAGATCGAAAAGAAGATGATTTGACTCAAATCCATAACAGCTGATATCCAGAACTCCAGCTTGGCCATTCTTACATCTGCGACAGTGATTAACCAGGATGCTTTTTTCAATAGCTATTTTATTATTGCATTTTTCCACATCATAAGGTTCTATTTTTATTTTTTGAGCTCATACAAACCTAGGTTAATGTTTTTCTGATCAGTTTTATTTTTTGACTGTGGAGTTTTTAAACATTGCAATGGAGATTTCACCCAGGTAAAGCTACAAGGCCTTTACTATTTTCTTATGTGTTGTACGTTTGTGTACACTCTTGTGTTTTGTGTTGTATGTCTGTGTGTGCATATGTCCATATTTCTTATATGAGGAGCGCTCATGAAAAAATGGATCCGAATTATTATTATTTTTTTTATTCACGTGATTTAAATGGTTTAATTTAAATTAGGTAAACAGCTGTTAAGGATTGTTTTTAAAGGTGGTTAACAGATCTGTTTGTTTACTAGTTTAAATTAGGTAAAAGGCTGTTAAGGATTGTTTTTAAAGTAGGTTAACAGATCTGTTTGTTTACTTTCACCTTTCCTTTTCATTATATTTAATAATTCTTTTCAGGATAATGTCTCTTTAGCATCATTGCCAGAATTCTTATCTCCATCCCAGTGCCGGTGAAGAACTCAACAAGTAATGCTCAATCAAAGAGTCAACTTACTTTGGGAGGAAACGGATTTTGGGAGGAAATGGACATATTGATAGATTCCTCTGCTTTGAACTGCTTGCAGAACTTGCCTGGACTATGTAACTATCGTTTGGTGCAGCGAATTGTGGTAATGCTGGCATATCTTTGCTGATGGTGTCACTAGTGATGCAATTTTTATTTCCTTGCCAGCACACCCCATGTTAATTGTGGTAGTGCTGACATATCTTTGCTGATGGTGTCACCAGTGATGCAATTTTTCCCAAGGAGCCATCAACTGGCTTGGTGTCGTGGCATTTCTGTATCCTCCTCCCTTCTGCTAGTGATGGTCTAAAATTTGGGGGCCAATGGCTGTATGCTGGACCGGTAGTCAGTGACGGGTATGATCCAATTGCAGTGGTATCAACCTAAGACAGGAGGCTGACGCCTAAAGGTCAGTTTTCCGATGACGGGTAAGAACCATATGTTGAATTGGACAACCTACCAGGCACGGTCCATAAGCCACATTAACCTCACTCCCCCACTGGCACCAAATTTGGGGGCCAACAGAGATGAGGCAAAGAACCTCACCCCCCTACTGGTGCATAGACCTATCCACAAGTATGGCTGTATGCTGGACCGGTAGTCAGTGACGGGTATGATTCAATTGCAGTGGTATCAACCTAAGACAGGAGGCTGACGCCTAAAGGTCAGTTTTCCGATGACGGGTAAGAACCATATGTTGAATTGGACAACCTACCAGGCACGGTCCTTAAGCCACATTGCTTGTTGTTTAATTAATCAGAAGGGGGGAGATGCTGGGAGCCATTAGCCAAGTAGGTATGACAATTTCCTTGCCAGCGTACCCCATGTTGCAGTGACATTGAATGTAGGTGACCTTGCTCAAGGACCAAGGCAGATTAGGGTGTTCCAGGTTTTAAGATAATCCTGTTTAGGGCGTTCCCAGTTTAGGTTCCAGGTTTAAGGTTTAAGATTCTTCCTGCTGGGAATAGGGCGTATCCTGCTGCCTGAGTTCCCCTTGAGTTCTCACAGGATTCAGACAGTATATTTTGGAGATAGAAGCCCAGTGGAGGTGGATTTGGGCAGAGAACGTGGATTTGGGCAGAGAACGTGGATTTCCCCAGAACGTGATTGTAGACGGCTGGTGTGAGTTCGGGAATAAAGAGTTGCTGTTTGAATCTACAAGCTGTGTGGTGGCTCGTGATTTTGTGCCCAGCCAGACTGCGGCATTTGTGCCCAGCCAGACTGCGGCACCTTGCTAATCCCCTGGCCCTCCTTTTCCCTCCCACCCCTCTGCCCTATCTAGAATTCATCTATTCCTCCCATGCTCCCCCCTCTTTACCCCACTAAATTAAAAAATGTTATTTTTCCATAATACTGGCAAATAGTGGGCTTGGTATAAAGTAAATACTTCATAAATATTTGTGATATGAAGCATAGGATATAGGGCTCTTGATCAGATCACATGGAATTAAATTCCAATTTTTCCACTTAGTATTATGATAAACTATCATATTTTCACATTTATTTATGATAGTTTAGGCTGACTCATAAACTATATACTAAGATGATATTACAGTAGACTTAGGCACCTCACTCTCTCCCCTACCTCACAAACCTGTGTTTATCATTTTCCAAATCCATAGTATTTAACATCTCTCATATATCACTTTAAAAGCCTCACTCCCCAACTCTTATTCTAACCACTATGGACAACAATTCAGTGCAGACTCTGGCTGATGTTGCCTAAGATGATACATTTTGAGACAAGGTTAGAAACTACTTTGGATTCACGTTAACAGAACCTGGAATATGTAGGGATAAATGCTCTCCCTCCTCCTTCACCCCAAGCAAACAATTCTGAGGTACATTTTATAAGTTTCCTAGGAAGTTTCCAGAAAATAAGGACCAGAGAAGAAAAAAGAATAAAATAATTTTTAAAAGCCTTAATGAACTGTGAAACATTAAGCAATTAGTAATTCAGTTAGTAACTGAACACCTAGAAAAAGTGGAAGAGGAGGAACAGAAAATTTATTTAAGGAAACAATGTCAAAAAAAATTTTTTTTAATCTAGAAAACTATAAACTCAAAGATGGAAGAAGTTCAACAATTCCCAAATAGATGTAAAAACATACCAAAGCACATTATAATCTAACTGCTTTAAACACGTTAAAGACAAAAACCCTAAAAACAGCGGGTAGAAAAACATATTACACACAAAGAAAGAGATAGGGATGTAGCTCAGTATAAAGCACATGATTTATTTATGTGGAAGAAACAAAGGAAAGGAGAGTGGGAAGGAGGAAGGGGAAAAAAAGAAAAGCAGACTTCGCAGAAATTATGTACAAGAGAAGACAATGGAGTAAAATTACTGAATTGATGAAAGGAAAAAGAAAAGCTTTCAACCTAAAATTCAAAATTCAGAGGAAAGAGCTTTCAAAAAATGTAGGCAACATAAAGTCTTGTTATTATCAAAAACTGAGAACAAGTCCTCATCAGCATACCTGTGCTGCAAAAAAAAAAAAAATTAAAGTAAATTCTTCAGGCTAAACAAGTGTGATACCAGAAGGAAATCTCTGTGAAGTTACACAAAGAAATGTGATGAATGATAAGTATGATAAATAAGTATGGGGACAAGTGCATGGAGTACTGCATACATGGCATACCTTAAGGGCATCTGAGTGGCAGGCCACTCCCCTAGTGCTAGACAAGTGAGCAGCAGGCTGGTTACTCCCATAGGCACAGCCCTGAGCATGAGGCCATGTGTTGCAGTCCCTATGCTTGCTCCATGGCCCACTCCTGGATTGGTTGCTTCAAGGACAGTAGCAGAAACTGCATTGGTGGCGGCCTGTAATCTGCTTAGCTACTGCCTGTGAGTGAGTGTGTGTGTGTGTGTGTGTGTAGTAACTGCACAATAAAATCAGACCTGCTTCCTGCTTAGTCTCTGGAGTTTTTGAATAGCGACTGTGCAGCCACATTCTCCTCTACCCTATTCCGTGGACCTCCTCACTAGACTATAGACAGCCCATGCAGAAATGCAAATGAAGTTTTTAAAATATTTTTTTAGTTGTAGATGGACACAATACCTCTACTTTAGACATCTACTTTTATGTGGTACTAAGGATCAAATCTAGTGCCTTATACGTGCGAGACAAGCTCTCTGCCACTGAGCCACAACCCCAGCCTGCAAATTAATATTTTAAAGAAAATAATCTTTCTCAGTATCTTCTGAAGAAATGAAAGAACTCATTGTTAAAAGCAAAAAAAAAAAAAAAAGAGTAACATGTTAAGTTTATACCTTCTTTAAAAGCAGAACTATAGCACGAATAGATCAAAGAACAAGAGAAAGGAAATTAAGTACACTGCAATGAGGTTCTTATATGATGTTTGATGTGGTATAATATTATTGGAAGAAGACTTTGATAAGATATAAATTCTAAACCCTAAAACAATTAAGCCATAAAACAAAAGGCAAATGAATAAAGGCAATAGTAGAGATAAATGGAATCATAAGAATGGAATAGTAGAAATGAAATGGAATCAATCAAAATAAATTAAAAAATAAGAAACAAAAGATGGGACCATCAGAAAACAAACAGCAAGATAGACATAAATCCAAAAATATACATTATATTAAATGTCAAAGAAGACATTTAAAAGAAGAGATTATCAGAATGCATTAAAAAAAAAAAGCAAAGTCCCAACTCTATCCCACCAATAAGAAACCTACTTTAAATATAAGAAAGTAGAATCTAAAAAAAGGGTACAATGATGGAAAGGGGAATAGAGGGGTAGAGGAAAAACTATACCATGTACATCAAATTAAAAATATTTACATAGTAAATATCAGACAAAGCACATAAAAGAGCATTACTAGGGATAAATAGGGATTGTTTGTAATAATAAAAGGGTCAATTAGTTTTACAGGATTAAAGACCTACCAAATATATCAATTTTTAATATAACTGGGAAGAGGAAGAAATTTAAAAATTGAAGATTTCAACCTATACTCACAGTAACAGATACAATAGAAAGTCAGTAAAGACTTTTTAAAAAACAAAAACACCATCAATAAATTTGACCTAATTGAGGTTTATAGAACTCCCCCTCCCAATAACTGCAGTATTAACCAATATATATTATATTCTAGGCCAAAAAAACAAGTCTCAATAAAATTAGAAGGCTTAAAATCATACAGAGTGGATTTAAACTAAAAACATTAAAGTACCTATAAAAATTCCCCAATATTTTGGAATTAAACAAAGAAAACATAACTCAGAATAGAATCACGAACATGGTAGATAAAATTCAGAAATTTACAAAAAATGAAATTTTTGAAAAATTATAAGACGATTTCAGAAAAGGATATTGAAGTATGTGGCAGAAGAGGACAATCTAAAATACACATAATCTGTGTTGCTGGAGTAAAGTGCAAAAAAATAGAATAGAAATAATATACAGAAATGTCTAACAAACAATATTTTGACTAAAATACAGACTTAAATCAAAGTGTACAATATGTCATAAAAATGTGAATTTCAGATAATCACTATTCTAGTAAACTTACTGAATGAACTACAAAAAAGATAAAGAAAAATTCAATGAACGTTCAAATAAAGTATGCAGAGAAATCAGGAGGACATCTCTACAATTTCCCTTACTCATCCACTATGGTATACTACAGACAGTCAATTTATGTGCATAATTTACCTATATTAGAACATAAGGGGATTTCAAGCAGTATCTTATAGAGTTGGGATACTAGGAGAAGAGGGCCAGGTCGGTTAGTTACCTTTGTCACTATTAGGCATGCTTTAATTTCAGTTATTTTTTTAAGTCAATAGACTCCTTATTTATCCACTTCTACAGTAGCCATTGTGCAATATCCTTCAAAGTCAAACTTAGTTTTTACTTCACACTTTCTAGGTCCATAAATAAATGACATGTAATGTTCTCAATGTTATTTTAACTATTAGTCTTAGATTAAGCCTAGCTGTTGTATACCATAATGTTGAACTGATTCTATAGAAAATGTATGAAACCAGCAAATATTTATTAATATTCTAGTTACTTAGAAAATATTTTAGTCATTTTAAAATACGAAAGAAATAAAAATCAAAACAGCTGTCCTCTGGGAGCACACATTCCAGTAGAGAGGGAAGACAAAAATCAATACACAATCATTAAATAAAGGTATGAAAAGGTTATAAGAAAAAATACTAACAAAAATGAAAAGTAGAGCACAACTAATGGAATGAGACTGCTACAGAGTGAGCAATTTCACATGCAGTAGGTAGACATTATTATAAGGATGGACCTTCAACTGAAACTAAAGCAGTCATGAAGGAGGTAAGCTAAATGATTATCTATGCTTCAAGCAGAAAGAGATTGTGCAAAGGCCATGAGGTACAAGTGAACTTGGCAAGTTTGCAGGACACTAGCATGGCTACAAAAGTTCAATAATTAACTAATTAATTTGGCTGCTTTCCTATGGCCTCTATCCAAAGAAGCACATAAATAGGCCTTACATAGCCATTAAACTGAGAGTCCATCTAAGCCTCAATACATAGGATTCAAATTCCCAAATTTATATTTTGAAGTCTCTTATCTCCAAATCTACTCAAATATTTTCATTTAAGGTAATAGAATATAATATGAAATTTTTAAAAGTCCAACTTCTATTTCTGGCTTACCTTTTTAATGTTTTTATTAAAAACAGTAATATAACTTTTCTAAACTTCACTTGTCAATTTGAAACATAAACATAGAAACACTTACTCAAGCTATTACAGATAACTGAGCAAAAAAAATCCAACGTAGTTAACATGTAAAACTGAATTGATACAAACAGACTTTGCTAAGATCTGAGGAGACAGACACCATCTTTACACTAAAAAAATACAGTTACTGTTAGACAAGTAAACCAAGAATTACAATTCAACATAATTAATGCTAAAACAAAGTTACATAGAGATCTTTGTGAACTATGTGGAAAGATAAACTATTTGAAATAAAGAAGGATTGTGCGGACGGAACTGCAAGTTTTACACTTCAGCTGAATCCTGAAGAATGAATATTCATCATTTCAGCAAAAACTCGTAATAAATTTTTTATATATAGAGCTATCTATCTATTTATTTATTTTTAATTTATGTGGTGCTGAGGATCGAGCCCAGGGCCTCCCACATGCTAGGTAAGTGTTCCACAGCTAAGCCACAACCCCAGTCCCCGCCCCCGTGAAAAATTCTTTACAAAAAAATAAAAGACAATGGCCAAAGGACTTAAACAGGAAACTTAGTAGAGATGAAAACGAAGTGACAGATAAAATATTAAACATGTATGTCTCTTTAACATCTCAGACTTTAACCTATCTTCTGGAGATCTATGAGATTAAAAAAAAATCTTCAAGTGAAACTCCACATTATGGATGACCACAAGAATGGAATTCTAATTAGAATAACTTATATTGCACGTATGTATAATATGTCAAAATACACTCTACTGTTATGTATATCTAAAAACAACAACAAAAAAAATATTGCTACTATACCTGGCACAGTTGCTCATGCCTATAATCCCATCTACTCCGGAAATTTGTAAGTTTGAGGACAGTATGGGCAATTTAATGAAACCCAATCTTAAAATGAAAAAAATAAATTGGGGAGGATGGGGACAAGGGAACGGGGGATGTAGCTTAGTGGTAGAGTACTTGGCTAGCATGCACAAGGCCCTGGGGTTTAATTCCCAGCACTTAAAAACAATACTGCTATTCACATTTATAGTTTTTTTTAATGTATTTTAGTTCTCTTGGGTATATACCTATCAATATAATTGCTAGATCATATGGTAACACAGTGTTTAATTATTTATTTCTTTTTAGTACTGGAGATTAAACCTAATGGTGCTCAAATATTGAGTGACATCTCCAGTTTATTTTTTATATTTTGAAACCTCTGGATCAAGTTGCTTATGGCCTGGTTAAGTTGATGAGGCTGGGTTTGAACTCTCAATTGCCCTGTCCCAGCCTCCCAAGCTCCTGGAATTACAGGTGTGTACCACTATGCTTGGCAACATTTAATTTTTTGATAAAATGCCATATTGTTTTACACCATAATGGCACAGTTGTTTATAACCTTCTTATTTTTATTCATCCTTGCCAACACTTGTTATTTTCTGTGTTTTGATAATGGCCATTCTTCTGGGTGGGAAATGGTATTTTGTGCTTTTAAGTTTCATTACACTAATAACTAATGATGCTAAATTGCTTTTTGTTTGTTCTGTTGGCTATCTGTCTATCCTTTTTTGGAAAAATGTCTATTCAAGTCCTATGTTCATTTTTTTAAATTGAGCTTTTTATGTGTATTTTTATTGTTGAGTTATAAAAATTATTTACATATCCTGAAAGCCAGAATTTTTTCAGTTGTGATTTGCAAATATATTTTCACATTACATATGTTGCCTTTTTAGTTTCTTGATAATGTCCCATGATAAGAAACATTTTAAATTCTGATGAAAACTAATTTTATGATTTTTCTTTTGTTGCTTTTGTTGTGGGTGTCATATTTAAGAAATATTCTATTCTAAAATAATGAGAATTTATACCTTTTTTAATTTCTACAAACTACATATTTTTAACTCTTTGATCCATTTTTAGAATTTATTTTTTATTTGTTGTTTTTATATATACATGACAGTAGAGTGTTTTTGACACATGACACATGGAATATAACTTATTCTAATTAGGATCCCATTGTTTTGGTTGTCTTTGATCTGTTGTTAATTTTCATATATGATTTGAGGTCTTAGTCCAATTTTATTCTTTTGTATATGTAGTTTTTATAAAACAATTTGTTGAAAAGACTATTTTTTCCTCATAGACTGGTCTTGACACACTTACAAAATGTCATTTGACCAACCCTATTATATGCTGGCATCCATATATCATAGAGAATATTTGGCCTTTGATTTTGGGGGACTGGCTGGTTTCACACAGCATGATAATCTCCAGGTCCATGTATTTACCAGCAACAGTCATAACATCATTCTTTTTTATGGCTGAGTAATATTTCATTGTGTTTACATATCACATTTTCTTTATCTATTCGTCTGTTGAAGGGTACCTAGATTGGTTCCATAGCTTAGCTACTGTGAATTGAGCTTACAGCAATATTCTTAATGGCCAAAAACTGAAAACAAACCAAGCAAATACCAACTGATGAAGAGATAAACAAAACATTGTGTGTCCACACAATGGAATATTACTGGGACACAAACAGGAATTGAATACTTATTGATACATGCTACAACATGAAGAAAATTTTCAAGGTTCATTCATATTATAGCATATATGCTAAAAGAAGCCAAAGAGAAAATGCCATACAGTCTATTTTAGAGAAGGACCCATGTGCTGCTGAGAAGAAAACATTCTCTCATTGAAGGATGACATATTCTATATATATAAGTTAAGTCTAAGTTATTGATTGTATTATTGAGTTCTACAGTTTCTTTGTTCAGCTTTTGTTTGGAAGGTCTATCTAGTGATGAAAGAGGTGTGTTAAAGTCACCCAAAATTATTGTGTTGTGGTCTATTTGACTCTTGAACTTGAGAAGAGTTTGTTTGATGAATGTAGATGGTCCATTGTTTGGGACACATAATTATATAGTCTTGTTGGTGTACTATTCCCTTGAGCAGTATGTAGTGTCCTTCTTTATCCCCTTTGATTAACTTTGGCTTGACGTCTACTTTATTTGGTATGAGAATGGAAATAATGATGATCATTATTATCAAAGTACATGTATAAAGACATGAGTTGGTGTGAATATACTTTGTATACAACCAGAGATATGAAAAATTGTGCTCTATATGTGTAATTAGAATTGTAATGCATTCTGCTGTCATTTATAAATAAAAAAAACGAAAAAAGAAAATGTCATATATTATATGACTCTACTGTATAAAATGTCCAGAAACACAGACACAGGGTTTCTTTTTTAGAAGTTTTGAAATTATTTCAGAATTAGAAAGGGGGAATAACTGAGCAACACCATGAATACACTAAAAAAACAATGAAATGTACCCTTTAAAATGGTCAAAATGATGACTATTACCTAACGTAAATGTTTACTCAATTAAAACCAAAAGGCTCCATGAAGTATTCAGAGCTCTCTGTGCCTATGAACATTAGTACAAGATACTACTGCCTTCTCTCACTTAAAACAGCAACAACAATTAAAAAAAAAATAAAATGAAAATGCCTGTGTCTTTTAATTGGCATGTCAGATAACTTAAATATTCATTTGCAAATTGAGGCAGCCACCACCTTGTCCATACAACTTTCAAATATTTAATTACAACATATGACTCCAAGTAAACATAGCCTTCAGAACTCAGATCACATTTCACCATAAAACCCAAATCATAAAAATGAGAGGACCAGAGAAAAATATGCACTACATAAAAGATTCTTCACACCAAAAAGAGTAGAGATCACAAAGAGATAGCAACAACTTGGACCTAATTCACATATTTGAATTTAATTATCATTATTGTGTTCTTTTGTTTTTCTGACATTTGGGATATTTTCTAAATCTTGTTTTTAACTTTCTTATTATCCTTTTTCTAAGACTTAAAAAATGGACATTGATTCTATTACATTCTCAAATTTATATTCAAAATACCTGACCAAAAATGTAAACAAACACACACTGTATTGTTATTGATACTATTTAAAAACAACAAACATTTGGAACACCTGTTAAGATATGAAATGTATGACTAACCTAAGAACTCTATTTCCAGATACTCAGTCATTTAGGAGGTTCCATGGTATACCAAGAGCCATTCTTTTAACTATAGCAATAATTAAGACAAAATTATAGATGGGATTATTTTTACAAGTAGGTCTTTACTTTTTCATAATAAATTTGGCTACTGTATATGGAATCATAACCTTTTCAAGCCATCATATGTCACATAAAATGATTCCCAAGTGAATAACATAGGTCTGAATAAAAACTTAACCATATGCACATTCAAAAGGATTATTTTAAATTTTAATAATGCCTAAGGGTAACATAGAATTCTCTCATTCAGAATTAACATAAAAGAAAATAACAGTTTATACATAAGTATAAATCTCATAATAAACAAGGTAATTATGTCATACATGCATGAAATGTTTTCATCGTTCCATTTTTCAACTATAACTAACCACAAATAAAAGCATATTTTACTATACTTCTGTTAAATACCCTGGTAAGACTTAAAATAAATGAATTTTAAGTGATTTGGCAATAAATGGTAACTTGCACAATGTATCTGTTTGTATAACAATATCAATTAAAAGTACTTTTTGTCTTTTAGTTTTGAAAGTTTGAAAATATATCCAGTTGATTAACAAGTATGGAAAATAACAAACACCCATATATCTATTACCCAAATCATTGCACAACATCATTTTGGCTCCAGAAATTTATAAAAAGATGAATAACTTCTATAACTTTGTTAATTTATTTGGGGTAATCCTTAAAATGTCAATGAAAACTCAATAAATTGTGTGATTTTCTTTATAATTTATGCCACTATACATTTATTAAACTTCATTTAAAATAAAACCTCACAATAAAAATTCATATTAAAACTAAGAAATTCTGGACTCAATTGTTTTGATATTACTAAAGCTCCATTTTAACAGTTAATTTATTCAACAAATACCAATTTCTCATACCCAGAAGTCTTATTCTGAACATATGTTCACTTAACAGAATAGGTTTTAAAGCTAGCTATCAATTGAGATATTACTCTCTAAGGGAAAATAAATATTAGTGTAACTAGAGAGATAAACAACTCATTAAAACTGGACTTGGACAAACTCCAGGATAAATTGAAGGAAATAGAAACAAGTAGGTCTTGATTGTATAGTAGCAAACACTGAAAATGAATATGCCCTAAGTAAGAAATACTTTAATAGATTCTTACTATACCACTTGCTGACAAACTGTAATACAGAACTGATGAAATTTCTAGACCAATCTGTCATTCCTATAAAGAAAATTCTTCCTTCCAGACTTTAAATAGAAAAAAATGTAAGTGTGGTTCTTACTACTGGATGCAATCCATTCAGGTTCACAGGAACACCATAAAATTTTAGCCATATGTACACTTGAGGAACAGACATCCATTCTCTTAAAATCAAAACACCACATAGCAATTGAAAGAATACTCTCAGCAACAGCTAGATCTGAAGATTTATGTAGAATCCCCAAATGCAAAGTTTGAACATACAGATTGGTCCCCCCCAAAAAATGTATTTTTATTATTACTCATATCCTGAATGGTAAAATAATATTAGTTCACTGTTTCCAAAATAAAATGCACATAAAACATATGAATACATTTCAAAATCCAAAGACTTGTATATTTCTTTGCATCATGACTACTCATATTACATATCATAGTCAATGGAAAAAGTTTTAAAAGTGTAAAAAAATTAACTGGCAAGTAAAATGAAAACTTAAAGATATTCTTTATTCCCACTTCACTCCCCACAGATAACCACTTTTTATGAATTAAGTGTAAACACAGAGACCTTAATTTCATGCATTTGAATGTAACACTTATAAATTTAATGGGAATATGTATATGTACACAATCTGCTTTTATGACTAAGCTACATATTTCAGAAATCACCAAGATCTTTCCACATGAATACAAACAGCTCTGCTGTGGTTTTATTTTAAATGCATATGTGATGTTTCTACTGTTCGGCAGTATAATCACATTAGCTTGATATTAGCTATTATATTTTTATTACAATGATTTTAGCACTTCAAATTACTGTTTTATACAAATTTTTATACAAATCACATCATGTTGAGAATATAAAAATATTTCACTGTTTTTCAAATTTCTGAAATAAATATATGAATTCAAATGTTAGATACCAGATGAGAAGAGAAAATTGGAAGTAAAGATTACCCACTACTAAAGGAAAAATATAAAAAAGTCTTGTTATTCTAATACATAAAATACACAGTCTTATTATGTACTAAGCAAACAAAAATGAATTCTTACAAAACCATTATGAGATACTATTTCACATCCACTGAATTAGATAATAAAAAGAGAATAACAAGAGTTGACAAGACTGGAAAAACAGGAACCCTTATCCATTGTTGGAAAGAATATAAAATTGAGACATTAGCCAAAACTTATTCAAAGTTTCTTAAAACATAAAACACTTAAAAATGTGAATTTACTATATTACTCAATATTCCACAGTTGGTGTCCACCAAAGAAAATCAAAATGGAAGTCAACACAAAACCACCAGTTTTATTATTTTATATCTTATAACGTTATCTTAACAATTATTTATGGTAATAGTTATAAAGCTAAAAACAACCTAAATATCCATTATCTGGTGAATGGGGAAAAAAATGTGCTCTATCCATACAACAAAATCCTATTTAACAATAAAAAGGAATAAAGTATAATATACATTACAACATGGAGGAACCCTGAACCAAAAGACCACATATCATATATTCCAGTTATAAAAAATACCTAGGAGAAGTGTATAAACATAGCATGTAAGTCTGGAGTTTCCTGAAGCTTGAATGGGAACAAACACTAAAAGTGTAAAAAAAAAAAAAAAAAAAAAAGAATCTAACTGGGTGATGGGATGTTGGGTGATGAATCCCATTTTGGTAAATTAACTAAAATTCATTCAACTGTATTCTTAAAGCAGGTCAATATGGCCTCAAGAAGTTGTTTTTTGAAAAATGAAATAATTATAAATGTACTAGGACTATGTATTAGTTTCTAAGATTTTTAACACTCTCAAAACACAATGATTCCACAGGAAGAATACTCAATTTAAATCCACATTTATTAAGCAAGTACTTAGCATTAGACTCTCCCACACAGTAATACTACTGAACAGCAAATCTATACTCATGGAGAACTTAACATGTACTATGTAACAAAAGATATCATTGTTCATTAAAATATGTGCTGTGCCAAAAACAAATGCAAGATACTGAGCTGCATATCTCCCCAACTCTACCTGACCACTGTCACCACGAACTTTTTACTAAATAAGTTTCAGGGTAAATTTCATTTAAAGAGGGGCTGGGGGTATAGTTCAGTGGTATAGTACTTGCCAAGCACATGTGAGGCACTGGGTTCGATCCTGAGAACTACATAAAAAAATAAATAAAGTGTACATTTACTGTTGGGGATGCAAATCAAGTCAAGATGGTGCCTGGCAGTTTGCCAGGAGGAGTGGTTTGTGAAGCAATGCCAGCGAGCCATTAAGATGATGAGGATTCTTTATTGGCTGACTGCTGTACCTAGATGATGTTAACTGAGTCAAGCTGTGTGTAATTAGTTAGGTATATATACCTCTGCTGTCAGGCAGAGAAGCGGCTCCTGCTACCTTGGGTGCCCGCTACTTTGAGTTTTCGCTCAGTTCCCGCTGAGTTCACTCACAATAAAGTAGTTCCCGCTTCAACCTTCAAGTTGCTTGTCACCTCCCGGTTATTTGCCCAGCCGGACTGCAGCAATTTACAACTAAAAATATATATTTTTAATTTTTTCATTTAAAGAAAGGATCCTTGTGCAGGACATGGTGGCACATGCCTGCAATCCCAGCCACTTGGGCAGCGAGTCAGGAGGATCACAAGTTCAAAACCAATCTAAGCAAAAGTAATGTGCTAAGCAACTTAGTGAGACCCTGTCTCTAAATAAAATATAATGGGGCTGGGATGTGACTAAGTGGTTTAGTGCCTCTGAGTTCAATCCCCCATTATGGAAAAAAAATTAAAAAGACAGAAAGACAGCAAGAAAGAAAAGATCCTTAAAAAAAGAAACAAAAATTCCACTACATAAAGTTCATTATACCCCCAACAATCAAAGTTTCCTATTAGAAATTCTATGTCTTAGGAGCAACAGTGGGATACAACAGTTTGCTAGAAGGTCTAAACTCAACAAAGTACTAATGCTAAATAAAAACAAAATGGCTACATTGTTTACATTGTTTACAAAGGTATACATGTAACATGTACCTGTATATTAGAAACTCATGAGTTCCTTCTAAAATCTCCAATTTCTAATACTGTGCAACATATCTGTAATCCTTCTTAAACATATTTGTATTCCTTCTCCATGGATGAGACACAAGGTTCAATTATCCTAAACAAATCTACTTATTTAGTCAAGCCAAGAAAAACAGAACATGCTTTAAGAATTGGAAATTCATATTACCAGTTGCCAATTCATACCATTGAAGAAAGCAAACAAGACTGAAAGTTTGAAGTCCATTTTTTGTTAGGTAAAATTTATAAACAGTACAATATAAAAATCTATATTATATAAATGGTTGCATTTTGACAAATACTCAGACCTACATTATAAATCACACACCACTGAGATACAGAAATTGTCATCTATTCAGGAAGTTCCCTTGTATACTTACCAAATAATCCTCCTTCCTCCATCTTCTCAGAAGAAAACGTATCACATTTTTTCACCGTAGATTAATTTTGACTCTTGTAGAAATTCACACAAATAGAATCATAAACTACTGTTTATGTTTCTTTTGTGTCCAGTGTTTTTCACTCAAGATACACAATTGGTGAATGCCAGCAGTTCTTTTTTTTTTTTTAATCAATGAGTTGTATTTCATTATATAAACATACTATGATTTCTTTTATCTCAAAGGTTACTTCCACTTTGGGATTATTGGGACTATTCCAAGTAAAGTTGTTATGATCATTTTCACTGTGATTTTAACTTGCACTTCCCTTATGACTCAGGTACTTTTTCACGAGTTTAGTGTATCTTCCTTTTATTAAATGTTGGTTGAGATCTTTAGTTCTTTTATAATTGGAGTTTTTTTTCTAATTAAGCTATTAGAGTTCTTCACATAATATACATACAAAAATTCTGTCAGATACATTCACATAAATAGAATCATAGACCAATGTTTATATTTCTTTTGTGTCAAGTGTTTTTCACTTTCACTCAAGGTACACAATTGTTGTATGACAGCAGTTCATTTTTTTATCGATGAGTTGTATTTCATTGCACAAACATACTATGATTTATTTCATAGTATGTGAATATTTTCAGAGTCTGTTGCTAATTTTCTTCACATGTCTCCCAGAAGTTTCAAAAGGTATGCATTGGTTATATCTACTATATTAATACATATGACTAAAAACATTCTTCCTTTTTTGACATTTGGTCAAATAAAATTGTTCACAATCTATTAATTTCATAAATATTGCAATGTATGTTTACTTTCAAAAGTTGGGGGGAAATGTGAATATCAGTTAGCATGCAGAAAATGGCTAGTTTTTCTGACTAGGTCACAAATGCATAAAAATCAGTAACACACACTGCTCAAAGCAGCTAATATTTATTGACTTATTTGATCCTCAAAATAATGCTAAAACAGGAAATAGAAACTCTGCCCTTTTACAAATGAGAAAACTAAGGCACAGAGAGATACCTTCCTTAGTTTGCAAGGCTAGTAAATGGAGGGGATATGATTTTAATCTAGTTTTGAGGTCCATGATCTCAAACCACTATACTACATAAATCAGATACTACCCACCATTCACATAAAACCATCCACAAAAAAAAAAAAAAATTAGTAAACTTCGGGACCTTACATCTATGCATATATATTTTTTGTTAACATAAGTAGTAAAATTTTACATAATATATTCTGTAACCTTTTTTCTTCTCACTATACATCATGAAATATTTTTCCATAAATATATTTCTATAACAATATAGGCTTTGGAAAGCCAATATGATTAAGACAATGGTATGTGCATTTTCTTCCTTGCTCCTCCAAAAATGTATACGTAAGTTCTCCATAAGCAGTGGTTAATTCATACACCAGCAGCCAGGCTTGTTTGACTTGGTTTTGGAAAACTCTAATTATGTCCTTCCCTTACTAAAATATTTTGCTTCTCACTGTTTTATCCACATAGATTAAAATCTTTAAAATATTCTGTGATACTCTCCATAGTATATACCTGCTTAAATGTCTAGATTCACCAAAAACTCCTACCTACCTCATCGTCTTTCAGTTTCTCACCTTTTAGCCAATCTTTCACTATATTTTTCCACTTGTCAATAGCCTAAACAATTATTACACATACCTTGGTTATTCACCCATCGGATATGTCTGACTAGGTCATATTCCCTTAATATATATGTATGTGTATATATACATATATACACACACATATAAATATATACCTTCATAGACAATGTTTTTGTTTATTGCTGTATTTTTCATAGAAGGAATTATACACTGCTTTCTGATTATTTAATAGCCTTTACCACTTCCAAAATATTAGTTTTGACATTTCTGGCACCAAAAACAAACCAACCAAACATATTTTATACAATAAAACACTCATTAGTCAGTTGAAACTTAAAAAATATTAAGTATTAACAGATTCTTATACAAAAGTAGCAATATATTTTAAGTCATAAATAATAACAAAGAACAGAGTCAGAATTATTATCAAGACTCTGCTATTTAATTCACAATTGCATCAAAAAAAATAAAATAAAATGCCTAGGAATACACCTAACTAAAGTGAAAGACCACTACAATAAAAATTACAGAACACTAAAGAACAAAATTTAAGAAGACACTATGGAAAGCCTTCCCATATTCATGATTAGCAGAACTAATATTGATAAAATAATCATACTACCAAAAGCATACACAGATCCAATGCAGTCACCATCAAAATACCACTGACATTCTTCAAAGAACTAGAAAAAAAAAGGCATATAATACACTATGGAAGCATAGATTTAAAAAAGCCAAACAATACTGAGCAAAGAGCAATGAAACAGGTTTCACTCTACCCAATTTCAAAGTATGTTGAAGAGCCATAATAACAAAAACAACATATCACTAGCATAAATACTGACACATAGACTGATGAAATAGAAGGCAGAGAAGTAAAACCATGCAGCTGCAGCCATCTAATTCTTGAAAAAGTTACAGAAAACAAACAATGGAAAAAAGACAGTCTTTATAACAAGTGGTGGTGGAAGAACTGGATATCCATATGTATAAGACACTTATAGTTATATTCCTATCTCTTCCCTGTATAATATCAACTCAAAATTCATCAAAGATATAAAAGTAAGACCTGAAACTTTCAAGCTGAAAAAAAAAACCCACTGGGGAAACACTTCAAGATACAAGATACAAGCAACAGTTTCCTGAATGTGACTCCAATAACTCTGAGAAATAACAGCAATAATCAACAAATGAGATTGCACATCAAAGGAAACAATTAACAGAGTTCAGAAACAGTCAACAGAATGGGAGAAAATCTGTGCTAGCTACTCATTTAACTGTGGATTAATATCAGAATATAAAAAAAAATAAAATTTAACACAAAACAACCCAATAAATAAATGGGAAAACAAACTGAATACACACTTCTCAAAGGAGAACTGCAAAAGGCCAATAATTATCCGAAAAGATATTCAACATCTTTAGCCATCTGGGAACACAATGAGATTCCATCTTACTCCAGTCAAAATGTCTATCATCAAGAATACGAAAAGATGCCAATAAGATATGGGGGGAAAGGAATACGGACACATTGTTGGTAAGAATGTAAATTAGAATAGTCACTATGGAAATCAGTATAAAGGTACCACAAATGACTAAAAGTTGAACTAACACATGATCTAACTATACGACTCCTCAGTTTATACCCAAAAGAATACAACAGAGATAATTGCATCTCCATGGTTATCATGGCACAATTCACGACAACCAAGACACAGGATCAGAGTAGGTGAACACCAATGGATGAATAGAAGAAAATGTGGTATGCACACACAAAAAAATATTAACAGACATACAATGGCGTATTATCCAATCACAAAGAAGAAGGAAATCCTATCATCGGCAATAAAACACATGGAACTGTATATCATCATTTTAAACAAAAGAAGCCAAATGCAGAAAAGTATCTCGTGAGTTTTCTCTCATTTTTGGAATCTAGAAAAATAAAATTAAAAAGACAACATGAAAGTAGAAGGGAGACTAATAGAGAGAAAGAATCAAGGAAAGGGTATAGAACGGGATTAAGGGAGAGTTATGAGGGGTGCATATGACCAAAGTGTGTTGTATGCATATATAAATATACCAGAATGAAACCTATTATTCTTCATAATTAATATGCACTAAAAAATAAATTAAATTTTTAAGTAAGTTGGTAATAGTTACCAACTTACTACTAATGGCTCTATCACTAATTAAAAGCTAAATGGGAGCTGGGGTTGTAGCTCACTGGTAAACTGGCTTGCTTAGCATGTACAAAGCACTGCATTCAATTATCAGCACCACATGAAAACAAATAAAACAAAAGTGCATGATAACTAAAAAAATATTTTTAAAAAACCTATCTGGAACAAGTGACTTTCTCTAGGTTAATCATATCAATTTTTCTAATCACCCAATTATACATCCAAAAAACAAAAATAATATCTATATATTACAAAAGTTGATTGTAACATTCAAATAATTCCCTATATGCAATGAAAACTCAGTTAACTACAAATTCTATACAAGAATATTAGGAAGCTACCCTTAGGAATTTCTTCCATAACTATACATTGTACGATCTTGTGAATATGGGAAACTCCTATGATTATGTGTTCCTAAATTTCAAGTCAATATTTTAAAGGAGATTAAATCACCAATAAAGTTTAAAGGCAGTGATTTTTCTAAAAAAAAAAAAAAAAAAGCTAAATTTAAGCCATTAATAACCACTTTTCCTTTAATAAATAATACTGAGATTTTTTAATATACCGTTAAATTTTTGTTCCCTAAAACTAATGAAACAGACTTTAAAAGACACTGTCACTAGAATAGAATGTTGACACAGGATAACATAATACCACTGCTGCACACAGACAAAACCGAACCCTTATAAATAGCAAATAACAGTCTCATAGAAAGAGATACAAGTATTCAAAAATCAAACTTTTAGGGAATAACCTAAACATTCTTGGGTTCTAAATTCTCATTGAGGTTCCACTGAACTAAAAATTTTACAAAGTTTGAAACTTTAAACAAAGGAACTAAAAATGGATACTAACTTCCTATTCAATTTCACACAAAACTTAGAAAATTACATGCAGAAAACATCAAATTTGCTAAAAATAAAAATCAAAGGAGACTCTGAATTCTCAATGCATGAACACCCCCTTGTTTCTTTATATATCAAGTATTCTTTGAACCCTCACTAGAAAAAATTAAAGGGAAAAATCTGCCTGATAAAGATAGGTGCTAATTATCTATATTTATGCTTTTAATATCCTTTTAATTCTATATACATAAATTTTCTTTTTAAAATTACATAAGTATATACTTTTTAATTAGTCATTTCTTTAAATATATTATCAAATGAGACACAATGTGAAAAAATTGGTAGGACCATTAACATATATTAAGGATTTGTCAGAGTTTCTAGGGGAGATTTTTCCACTAATGGTACACATCAGTATTCTAAATAATTAAAAAACATTACTAATACAAAAGATTATAATATTTACAGCTACAATGTGGCAAAGTATTGAAAATAACTAACATAAGCCTCAAACCAGTATAACCATTGACTTTAAAATTTGGTATTAAGAAAAACACAAATAGAATACCTGAAAAAAACACATTTGAGTTCTTCTTTTCCTATCTGTATCCCCATAATTTCTTTTGTCTGTCTGATTGCTCTGGCTCGAGTTTCAAGAACTATGCTAAACAGAAGTGGTAAATGAGGGCATCCCTGTCTTGTTCCAGTCTTACTAGAAGAGCCAAAACATTCCACCAGAAATCTCCTAGAAGTAATATATAAATTCAGCAAAGTAGCTCCATATAAAATCAACACCCATAAATCAAAGGCAATTCTGTACATGAGTAACAAATCCTCAAAGAGAAAAACTAGGAAAACCACCCCATTTACAATAGCCTCAAAAAAATTAAATACTGGGAAATAAACTTAAGAGGTAAAAGACCTCTAAAATGAAAACTACAACATGCTAAAGAAAGAAATTAAAGAAGACATTAGAAGATAGAAATATCTCCACTGTTCTTGTATATGCAGAATTAATATTGTCAAAATGACTGTACTACCAAAAGGACTACACAGATTCAATACAATTCCAATCAAACTCCCAATAACATTCCTCATAGAAATAGAAAAAGCAATCAGGAAATTCATCTTGAATAGCAAGAAGAGTGAAGCTGGTGGCATTACTATTCCAGACCTTAAACTATACTACAGAGCAAGAGTAACAAAAACAGCATGGTACTGGCATCAAAATACACCTGTAGACCAATGGAGGACACAGAGATTAACCCACATAAATACAGTCATCTCATATTAGACAAAGTAATCAAAAATATATATTGGAGAAAAGATAGCCTCTTCAACAAACAGTACTGGGAAAACTTGCAATCCACATGTAACAAAATGAAATTAAAACTCTCTCTCTCAATATGCACAAAACTCAACTCAGAGTGGATCAAGGACCTAGGAATTAAATGGAGACCTTGCGCCTAATAGAAGTAAAAGTAGGCCCAAATCTCCATCATGTCAGATTAGGCCCCAACTTCCTTAATAAGACTCCTATAGTACAAGAATTAAAACCAAGAATCAATAAATGGGATGGATTCAAATTAAAAAGCTTCTTCTCATCAAAAGAAACAATCAGTGAGGTGCATAGAGAGCCTACAGAATGGGAGCAAATCTTTACCACAAAAGCACATTAGATAGAGCACTAATCTCTAGGATATATAAAGCACTCAAAAACTTTAACACCTCCCCCCCCCAAAAAAAAAACACCCAATTAATAAATGGGCCAAGGAAAACTGAAATGACACTTCTCAGAAAAGGATATACATCAATCAACAAACATACAAAAAATGATCAACAATTCCAGCTATTAGAGAAATGCCAGAATGGCAACTATCAAGAACACAAACAACAATAAGCGTTAACAAGGATGTGGGGGAAAAGGAACATTCATACATTGCTGCTAGGACTGCACATTGGTGCAGCAATCTGGAAAGCAATATGAAGATTCCTTGGAAAATCTGGAATGAAACCACCATTTGACCCATGTATCCCACTCCTGGGCTTATATCCAAAGGACTTAAAAACAACATACTACAGGGACACAGTCATATCAATGTTTATAACAGCACAATTCACAATAGCTAAATTGTGGAACCAACCTAGATGCCCTTCAGTAGATGAATGGATAGGGAAATTTTGGTATATATACACAATGGAACATTATACAGCATTAAAAGAGAATAAAATGATGGCATTTGCAGGTAAATGGATGGAGTTGGAGAATATTATGCTAAGTGAAGTAAGCCAATCCCCAAAAACCAAAGGTCAAATGTTTTATTTGATATATGAGGATGCTGACTCATAATGGTGATGGGGGGGGGGGAGCATGGGAGGAATGGTAGAACTTTAGATAGGGCAAAGAGGAGGCAGGGGATGGGAGGGGGCAGTGAGGTAAGAATGATGATAGAATGAATTAGACATCATTACCCTAAGTACATGAATAAGACATGAATGGTGTGAAAATACTTTGTGTACATCAGTGACTTGAAAAATTGTGCTCTATGTGTGTAAAATGAAATAAATTACATTCTGCCATCCTGTATAACAAATTAGACTAAACAAATAATTCAATAAAAAAAGAAAAAATCATATTTGAAACCAAATGTTAAATTTAGTTCTGGAATACTTTTTATAAAAGATGACTTAGAAGGCATTATTTCTATAAAATTTTAACACATAAAGTATAATTAATAAGGATCACTCAGTCAAGACAAATTCACAGAAAATTGAATGACATAATTTTTAGGAAGAATATTCTAAACCAAAATAAAGCCTACAACCATTTCTTTTGGAACCCTTGAAGGGAAAAACCACATATATACATAAATACACACACACACACACACACACACACAGAGATTCTTGTAATAAAATCATTATTTCCGCTACGAACAAAAAAGATACTTGAGACCACAGTTGTAATTTAGGTAAAACTTGTCACCTTGATACAAATCCAGGGTAAGAATAAATTCATCAAATAAAATAGAACGGTAGTAAAATAAGTTTTCAAAAAATTTTAAGTTAATCTTGTTCAAGAATTACAGTCATATGTTTCTTGTCACAAAATATATTACCACCCCATACCTCACATATAAAATTTGTTTCTATTTTCCTATTTTTATCTCTTTCTAAAGTATTAATACCTTTCTAAAGTATTACCTAAGCAAAAGATGCTTATGAAATGAAAGCATGTGAGCGTGTGTGTGTACGTGTGTGTGTGTGTGTGTGTGTAAACTTATAGTCAGGCATAGGGGTGCACGTGTGTAATCCCAGCAGCTTGGGAGGTTGAGGCAGGAGGATCGCAAGTTCAAAGCCTGCCTCAGCAACTAAGCC
Organism: Marmota flaviventris; assembly: GCF_047511675.1. Classification (NCBI taxonomy): domain Eukaryota; kingdom Metazoa; phylum Chordata; class Mammalia; order Rodentia; family Sciuridae; genus Marmota; species Marmota flaviventris. The sequence goes on from NC_092512.1 coordinate 37,447,224, forward strand.
AGGCCCAAAGCAACTCAGCAAGACCTGTCTCAAAATAAAAAGGCTAGAGCGAGGTGTGGTGTTGCATGTCTGTAATCTCAGCAGCTCAGGAGGCTGAGGCAGGAGAATGATAAGTTCAAAGCCAGCCTCAGAAACTTAACGAAGCCCTAAGTAACTCAGTGAGACCCTGTCTCTAAAAGAAATACAAAAAAGGGCTGGAGATGTGGCTCTGTGGTTAAGTGCCCCTGGATTCACTCCCCAGTACCAATAAAAGTGGGGGACTCCCCGGCTGGAAATGTGGCTCAGTGGTTAGATGCCCTAGGTTCAATCCCTGGTGGTCCCCCTTCCAAAAAAAAAAAACACTCAGAATCTTTTTTTATGCAACTGAAAATGCTTGTGCCTCAGTCTTTGACACCAATGGGCTACAGAAATCCCAGAAGCCCTAGTAAAGGGAATTCATCGCCTCCTTGAGTTTTGGAGAAAAATAAATATTAAAGCAAGGGACAGTGAATCGCTACCTATCCAACAGCCAATCACACTCATAGATCATAGTATTGGATTGAGATGAAATACTCGAACAAGCAGAGGAAGGACTGGATGAAATGGGATAGAACAGAATTTTGGAAATTACAAAAATGTTCTCTATCTTGATTTGGGTGGCAGTTACAAAACTGTGAAATTGTAAAACTCACTGAAATGCACACTTAAAATTGTAGACCTTCACCATATTCAAATTATACCCTAAATATTTTAATGCTGATAAGCACTTTACTACTGTGCTACACCTCTAGTTGAACTCTAATTTTAAAATGAAAACTATGTTACTGCAAAAACTGGCATAACCACGCAATAAACTATTATAGATTACTTTATAAACCACATTCTACACAACTCTGGAGCACTTTGAAAATCTTTCTAAAGTTACATATATTCCCAGGTGTAAGTAATTCCTCTGGTACTTCTAGAAATTTAAAATTCCTCCAGGGATTTTATAAAAATATGAAGGCTTCAAGAAAGAAGCAGATGGTAGAATAGAGCAAAGAAACACTTCCCAGTAGGTCTTCAGTTTGAGATTAAAAAGCAGGAAAATGGTTCCTTAAGTGAAATGGGTGACAGAGAATTTACCAAAACTCAACAATGAAGAGCAAAATAATCATATAGACACAGAAAGTCAGAAACTTTGAACACAATGTAAGAAATAATAATTAGAGAAGTACCACTCCACTGCAGAGGAGCAGAGAAGCAGAGCCAGAGAGAAGAAAACACAGCTAATAAAATTGGCTTGGGGAAACCTGAAGAATAGAGAGGGTGGCTGATTTTAACTAACCCAGATACAATGCAGAAAGCTCTTGAAGAAAAAGCAACTAAAATTAAGTAAGTCAAGGAGCTGAGAGCTCAACCCAAAGTAGGAACAATTAGAGGGGAGTTCAGGTTCCTCTTGCAGACGTCAAAAGACCCTAAAACCAAAAAGATAACTATATACCAAAGGATACATGTATAAAAATATACAACATAATAAGAAAGCCCAAGACCTCTGAAAACATGAAGAAACAGACAAACATACTTCCAACCAAAATTCAAAATTCCCCAACAAAGAAACCCACAAATGTGAAAGTAGATGAAATTTCAAAAAAAAGGTATAAAAAAAAACTCATTATTAAAATATTCAATGAATGTAGCTTACTGATAGAGTGCATGCCTAGTGTCTGTGAGGTACTGGGTTCAATCCTCAGGACCACAAATAAATAAATTATTTTTAAAAATCAACATAAAAAATATTCAATGAACTAAAAGAAGATTAAAGGAATGAATTTTAAAAGCTCATACAGGAAATGAAATACTGTTAAGGGAATAAATATACTGATGAAAAAAAAATCAAAACTCCTGGAAATGAAATACTCAATATATCAAATTTAAAACACACTTGAAAATACCACCAAGATAACAGACCACATGGAAAATAGAATTTCAAGAGCTGAGCACAGTGGTGTACACCTGTCATCCCAGTGGCTTAGGAAGCTGAGACAGGAGGATCGAAGGTTCAAAGCCAGCCTCAGCAATTTAACAAGACCCCAAGCAACTCAGTAAGACCCTCTCTAAATAAAACATAAAAATAGGCTGGGGATGTGGCTCAGTGGTTAAGCACCCCTGTGTTCAATCTCTGGTAAAAGAAAGGAAAGAAAGGAAAAGGAAATAAGAGGGGTGGGGAGAGGGAAGGAGGGAGGGGAAGGAAGGAAGGAAGGAAGGAAGGAAGGAAACAGAACTTCAAACCTTGAAGACAGAACTTCAAAACTTGAAGACAGAACTTCAGGCCTTTAACACAAGATATAAACTGAAATAGTCAGAATGCAATAAAGGGAAAAAATAAAGAAAAAACACGATCAGAATATATGAGAACTCTGGGATTCATCAAGAGACAAATCCTAAGAGTCATTGGGATAGAAGAAAACATGGAGATAGAGGCTAAAGGCCGTAAAAACCTCATGTGTGAGATAGTAGCAAAAAATTTTCACCACCTTAGAAATGAGATAGACATCTACATATAGGATGCACATAGGACCATAAACAGATAATATCAAAAAAAGAATGTCCCCAAGACACACATAATCAAATTGTCTAACATAAAAAAAAGGAAATTTTATTAAAAGCTGCAAGAGAAATTTGTCAGGACACATATGGAAACGAACCAATAAGGCTCATTTCTGACTTCTTAATTCAGACCCTAAGATCAAGGAGGAACTAGAAAGATAGAAGACACTCTAAAAGGAAAAAATTGGCATTCAATAGTGCCGTATCCAGCAAAGCTATCTTCTAGAATTAAAAGTTCCATAATAAGGATAAACTTAGAGAAATCATGACCACTAACCCAGCACTACAAAGAATACTTTAAGATAAACTGCACACAGAAAAACCCAAAATCAAACCCCAAATCTCCGAAATAGATGAAGCTCGTTAGAAGAGGAACTGTATTAAAAGAAAAACAAGATAGAAATACATATGGGAAACTGACCAAAATGACAGCAAATAATCATCATCTATCCATAATACCACTGAATGCAAAGGGTTTCAAACTGCTCAATTAAAAGACAGATTGGCAAATGTATAGAATATAAGACTCAACTACATGCTGTTTGTAAGAGACTCATGTCTTAGGCAGACATTCATAAGATAAAAGTTCAATGATGGAAAAAAATATTACATGCAAACAGTGTGAAAATAAGCAGTCTCCTAAAATAAATAGTCTCCTATTTGACAAAACAAATTTCAAGTGAAAATTAATCAGAAGAGACAAAGAAGGTCACTACATATTGATAAAGGGAACATTCTAACAAGAATACATAAGAATGGTAAATATTTATTCCCCAAATGTCAGTGCTTGATTACAGGAACACTGGCTGATTTCAACACAACAATATCACTAACAGACAGATCATCCAAACATAAAAATAAATATATTTCTGACCTAAATAATATTATAAATCAAATAGACCTAACAGATACCTACAGAATATTTCACCCCAAAGCAGATGAATTCATTTTATTCTCAGCAGTTCATGGAGCCTTTTCAAAAATAAACCATATTTTACATCACAATTCAAGTCTTAGCAAATACCAAAAAAGTGATATAATCCGTGTATTCTATCAGGTCATAATGAAATAAAACTAGAAAGAAAGAGCAAAAAAATTTATAAAAACTACATAAACATGGTGATTGAACAATACTCTAATGAAGAAAAAAGGATGAGAGAAGAAATTCACAGAAAGATGTGAGAACAGAGACACAACGTATCAAAATCCCTGGGACAGCATGAAGGCAATTATAAAAGGAAGTTTACAGCATTAAGTGCCTTCATTTAAGAAATAGAAAGATTCCAAATAAATAATCTAATGCTATATCTCAAGGCCTCAGAAAAGGAAGAACAACTTAATGCCAAGACAAATAGTAGTCAGGACATAATTACAATAAGAACCAAAATTAATAAAATTGAGAATTAAAAAAAATACAGTGAATCAGTGCAATAAAGAGTCGGTTCTTTGAAAAGATAAATAAGATTGGTAAAGTATTAACCAAACTAACTAAAAAAAAGATCAGGCCAAAATTAACAAAATTAGAGATTTAAAAAAAAAGGAAAATTCAAGAAGACACTTCTGAAATCCAGATGATCATTAGTAATTATTTCAGAAATGTACTCTCCAAAGGTAGAAAACCCAGAAGACACTGATAAATTTCTAGACATATCTGACTTGTCAAAAGTGAACCAGAAAGATATAGAAAATCTAAACAGACCAATATCAAAAAAATTGAAACAGCAATTAAAAGTCTTCCAAAGAACTTCAAAACCAAAGGAATTCTTAGCCACAATCAATCCATCAGACCTTTAAACAAGAACTAAGGCCCATCCTCCTCAAATTATTTCATTAAATAGAAAAAGAGGGAACACTACCAAATTCATTCTATCATTGATACCAAAACCAGACAAAGACACAGCAAAGAAAAGTACAAACCAATATCCCTGATGAACACAGATGCAAAAATCCTTAATAAAATATTAGCAAACCACATTCAAAAAAGTGTTCAAAAAGATAGTACACTATGATCGAGTGGATTACATCCCAGGGATGCAAGGCTAATTCAACATGTTCAAATCAATATATATAATTCACCAAATAGAATTACAGACAAAAATCATATGATTATGTCAACAGATGCAGAAAAAGTATTTAATAAAATCCAGTACCCATTCATGTTCAAAATACTGGAGAAACTAAGGATAGAAGGAACTTACCTCAACATTACAAAGCCTAAATATAACAAACCTAATATATCAAACTGAATGGAGAAAAACAGAAAACAATTCGTCTAAAATCTGGAACAGACATGAATGTCCACTCAATATTTCTATTTATTATAGTCTTTAAACTCTACCCCCAAGCAATCAGGCAAAAGAAGGAAGTAAAGTAATACAAATTTTTAAAAAGTTAAATTATCTGTTTGCTGATAATATAATACTATATATAAAAGACAAAAAAAAAAAACTCCACCAGCTGACTTCTAGAGCTGATAAATTCAACAAAGTAGCGCGATACATGATCAATATTCACAAACCAATAGCTTTCCTATACTTCAATAACAATTCTACTGAGAAAGAAATCAGGAAAACTATCCCATTTACAATAACATCAAAAAATAAAATGCATGGAAATTAATCTAACAAAGGAGGAGAAAGATCTCTACAATGAAAACAATAGAACACCAAAGAATAAAATTCAAAACCTATGAAGATGGAAAGACATCCCATGCTATTGGATGAGGAAGAGTTAAAATTATCAAAGTAGCAATACTACAAAAATCATTATCCATATTCAATGCAATGCCCAACCAAATACCAATGACATTCTTCACAAAACTAGGAAAAGCAGTCCTAAAATTCATTAGTAAAACAAAAAGACCCAGAATAGCAAAAGTCATTTTTTTTTTTTTTGATAGAGAAGACAAAGAGAGAGAATTATCAGTGGACACAACATCTTTATTTCATTTTTATGTGGTGCTAAGGATCGAACCCAGCACCCCGCGTATGCCAGGTGAGTGCGTTACCGCTTAAGCCACATCCCCAGCACTAGCCAAAGTAATCTTAAGAGGAGTGATACTGGAGGTATCACAACACCAAATCTCAAGTTACACTACAGAAGTATAATAACACAAACAGCATAGTATTAGCATCAAAAGAGACATGAAGAACAATAGAACATAATAGAAGACAGACAAACCCACATAAATTATGATCATCTGATAGTTGACAAAGATGCCAAGTATCAAAAAGGCAAAAAGATAGCCTTTTAACATACAGTACTAGAAAAACTGGATAACCATGTGGAAAAAAAAAAGAAACTAGATTAGTATCTTTCGCCCCTCACAAAAGTCAAATCAAAATGGATCAAAGACAAGAATTAGACCAAAAATTTTGCAACTGCTAGAAGAAAACACAGGGTCAAAGCTCCAATATACTGGCATAGTACAAAGTTAAAAGAACCCAAAAGCACAAGAAATGAAACCAAGAATCAGTAAGTGAGACAAATTGAAAAGCTTGGGATGATGTTTTCTAAGCAGATTCATGGCATGAGACCAGGAAGACGGATAAACATTCTCAGTGAGGTGGGTAAAAAAAAAAAAAAAAAAAAAAACTTTATGGGGACTTAATACTGAACTTTCAAAACAGTTTAGGGACTCAGAGGCTTGGATAATAAAATTTCAAAAGAAAAAAATAACACCACCAGTGCTGGCAACCACCAGGGCCAATTCAATGCAGGCAAACCACTGAGGGGAACTATGAAAGCCCAGATTTCAAGCAGCACTGTGGCATGTGTTGATGCAGAGAAATCAGACATCAAGGACATCCCTGGACTAACTCAGTGGATGAGCTACATTATGTTCTTGTGTAGAAAAGAAGCTGCACATCTCTGAGCTGTTCAAGGACAGTCAAGACAGACGCCATACCCCCTCCAACGCTATGGCAGCTGGTGGCTGTGGGACCAAACACTGATCCCTAGACCTTTGTAATACAAGCTAGGCCCCAAAAAACAGAAGAGAGAGAGGCCCGCCATATGACGCAGAGTGTGCCTTGAAAACCAGAAGAAATTCAAATACAGTTTTACCCAGAGGAATACCAAACACTCAGATCCAAGAGATACTGGATTCCCCTCACCTTTTGAGTCTGGCAGTTCTCAAGACCAGTGTGTGGGGTTGAGTGTGCACTTTGGACAGAGCCCAGGAAGCCAAGAAAAACTGGATTTACATGTGGCAGAAGGGGATGAAGGAATGAGTTCTCTGCTGTGCAAGCGAAACTGAGAATACATCATGGCAGTTCAGACTTTAGTCGTGGATAAGCAGCTGCCTGGCTCTGGATCTGTGCTGATTGAAAATCTTCAGACCACTTTGTTGAGAGCCACAACCAAGTCAAGATGGCGCCTGGCGTTTTGCCAGAAGGAGTGGTTGAGAAGCAACGCCAGCAAGCCATTAAGATGATGATAATTAAGTTAAGCTGTGTATTAAGATAATGACTGATTGCTGTAATTGGATGATGCTAAATTGAAACAAGCTGTGTATTCAGTTGTGTATATAAACCTCTGCTGTCTGGCAATAAGGCGGCTCCTGCTACCTCGGGTGCCCGCTACTTTTGAGTTCCCTTTGAGTTCCCGTTGGTTCTCGAGGAGTTCCCGTTGGTTCTCGCGGAGTTTCCGTGGAGTTCTGGAAAGTTCCCGTGGGGTTCGGGCAGTAAAGTAGTTCCTGTTTGAACCTACAAGTGGCTCGTGACCTCCCGGTTATTTTGTGCCCAGCCAGACTGAGGCACCACTTGCCATTGAAAGAAGCGCTAGGGGACTAACTGAACCTAAACACTGCCTCCAGGAGCTCCCATCTAGGAAATATTCTCAAAGAATTCTACAGTGACCCCATCCTGAGAGTGGAGCAGGATGGGGTCACTGTAGACTCTCTAAGCTGCCCCACATCGTAAGAAACCACAATTTTTGAACTCCAACCACCAACCTGAAGAGCAACACAAAACGAAGAAGGTCTAGACAGGCTGCAGGTACTACTCTCATGTACCTCAAGAAAAAACAGAAAGAAAGAAACTTGGGAACAGACAACCAATATATATTATCACTGACAATTTTTGACCATGGCATTTGAAACAACTCCTTAATTTTTCATCAAAAACCTTTTCATTTTTATTTATTTTGAGTACTAGGGATTGACCTCAGGGACACTTTGAAAACTGAGACATATCCCCTACCCTATTATTTGTATTTTATTTAGAAACAGGGTCTCACTGAGATGGTCAGTGCCTGACTTTTGCTAAAGCTGGCTTTGAAATCTCAATCTTCCTGTCTCAGCCTCTTGAACTGCAAGGATTACAGGCGTGAGCCACAGTGCCTGGCTAATTTTTGTTTTTGAATTATTTATATTATTTTATTTTTTTAATCATGTGCTTAATGGTTCGTGGATATTTGTACATATACATACTTGTCTAACTTTTCTCATTTCTAGCATTTATTGAAGGAAGTTATTTTTCATGACTCTGACCTGTAAGGGCTAGGGATTTTGATTAGAATATATTTTGTTGCTTTTTGTTGTTGTTTTTGACTTGTCTATTTCTCGATTCTCTTTCTCTCTTTTCTTTTTCTAAGACCTCTCTCTTTAACTCTTCTTTTATTTTTTTTTACTTCTACTTTCTCTCCTCCTACCTCACAATCATGAGAGCCTACATTTCTTTGACATTTTCCCATTTCAACTTTTGAAATAGCAAACCTTTTGCAATCTTCCTGTTTTTACTGTTCCAATTGCTTATCATACCATTTCTTTCTACACAGAAATTAATATCCATATATGTGATAATAAGAACAAAGTCTTTCATTTACTGCCATATACTGGTTGCATTGGTTGTTGTCATTATTTGTCTACCCCGAAAACATGACGTAGTAGAAACATTCAGGATATTATAAGTTCACAGAGTAGAAGCTCAGCTGGCTAAAACTCATACTGAATAAATGGGGTAGAAACACAAACAATATGAAAAACGGAATGAACCATTCCAAACAAATCAAAATACATCAATAACAGAATCCACTAATACCCAGTGGACTAAATGTCAGAGAAGGATTTTTGAAGGTTTATATTTACACTGATCTTCAAAACAAAAGAAGACATTAGGAGTGAAATCAGACAGAAAAAAGAGTAAGTGAAAGATAAGTTGAATAAAGAGATAGAGATTCTGAAAGAAAACAAGCAAAAATCTTCAAAATGAAGAAATCAATGACCAAATTAAAAATTCAAAGGAGCTGGGTGCAGTGATGTACTCCTATAATCCCAACGGCTCAGGAAGCAAAGCAGGAGGATTACCAACCTCAGCAACAGCAAGGCACAAAGCAATTCACTGAAACGCTGTATCCAAATAAAATACGAATAATAAGGCTGGGGGTATGGCTCAATGGTTGAGTGCCCCTGAGTTTAATCACCGGTATACAAAAAAAAAAAAGGAAAACATCATTAGCAGATGAGACCACTTGGAAGGCAGATTTCAGACAATGAAGACAAAATATATAATCTTGAACATAAAGTCCATAAACTACAGAGAAAAATGTTAAGGAACCATGAAGAGAATTTTCAAGAAATATGGGAAAACATGAAAAGATCAAATTTAAGATTTACTGGGATACATGAAGGCTCAGAAACACAAACTAAAGGAATGCACATTTTTGTCGATGAAATAATATCTGAAACTTCCCAAATCTTAAAAAATGAAATGCAAGATAAAATACGGGAGGTATAAAGGATTCAAAACATACAAAAATACAACAGACCCACATCAAGGCACGTTATTATGAAAATGCCTAACATACAGAAAAAGGATATTTAAAGGTGCCTAGAGACAAATGACAGGTCACATTTAGAGAGAAAACAATTGATTTCAGATGATTTGTCACCCAGATGCTAATTAAAACTAGGACGTCTTGGAATAATATATACCAAGCTCTGAAAGAAAATGGATGTCAACCAAGAACAGTATACCCAGCAAAATTAACCTTCGTATTTGAAGAAGAAATAAAAACCTCCCATCATAAAAAAAAAGTTAACAGAATTCACAACTAAAAAGCCTGCACTACAAACATTACTCAATAAAATATTTCATAAAGAAGAAATTAAAATTAAATAAAAACTAACAGAAGGAGGAACTACACTACAATAATCAATCTAAGTAGAAATTAATACAAATTAAAAACTAGAAATGAAAAAAAAACGGGGTAGAACAAAGGTCATCACTCAATAACAGCAATGACTATAAATGGCCTAAACTCATCAATCAAGACATAGACTAGCAGATTAGATAATAAAATAAGACCTCAAAATGTGCTGTCTCCAAGAGACTCACCTCATAGGCAAAGATATCCACAGAATAAAGAACATGAAAAAAATGTCATTCACATATATCTTGTTAAAAACAGGGGTTTCTATCCTATCAGATGAAGTGAGCTTAAAGCCCACATTAAAAAGAAGGGACAAATGTTGAGAGCCACAGCCAGATCAAGATGGTGCCTGCCATTTTGGCAGAAGGAGTGGTTCCTGCTGCCTTCGGTGCCCGCTATCTTTGAGCTCTTGCAAGTTCCTAGAGAATTCGCATGGGTTGGTTGAGTTCTGGTTGGGCTCTAGAGGAGTTCCTAGAGAGTTCACGTGGGTGGAGTTCACGGTTGAGTTCCAGTTGAGTGCTCTCAAAGTTCCCCAAGTTCTGGTGGAGTTTGCGTGGGCAGCGTGCCCGTGAGTTCTAAAAATAAAGTTCGTCCTGCTTGAATCTTCAAGTGGCTCGTGATTTGTGCCTGCCAGGCACCATCTTAACCTTACGGTTGCTCTCAACAGACAAAGAAGAATTGCCAAAGCAATCTTAGTGAGAAAAGGGAAACAGGAAGCATCACAATATCAGACCTTACATTATACTACAAATCTCAGCTAACAGAACAGCATAGTATTGGCACTAAAACAGACATGTAGTCCAATGGGATAGAATAGAAAACAGAGACAAACTCACATAAATACACTTATCTCATCTTAGACAAAGTGACCAAAACCCTACACTGGAGAAAAGATAGCCTCTTCAACAACTAGTGCTGGGAAAACTGGAAATGCATATGTACTACAAGGAAATTTAGCCCCCATCACTCAAGGTGGATCAAGGTCATAGGCATCTGAACAGAGCTCCCACACCTATTAGAAGAAAATGCAGTCCCAATTCTACATCATGTCACCTTAGGAACCAACTATCTCAACAAGATTCCGAAAGCACAAGAAATAAAATCAAGAATCAATAAAAGGGATGACAACAAACTGAAAAGCTTCTTCAACAGTAAAGGAAACATTCAAGAATGTAAACAGAAATCCTAGCGAATGGGAGAAAATCTTTGCCACTTACACTTCAGATAGAGCACGAATCTCCGGGATATATAGAGAACTCGAAAAACTCAAAAACAAAAAACCAATAACTCAATTGATAAATGGATAAAGAACTAAACACGGACTTCACAGAAGAAATATGAATGGTCAACAAATATTTTAAAAATTCAATATTTCTAGAACTTACAGAAATGCAAAATAAAACTATACTTAGATTCCATCTCACTCTAGTCATAATGGCAATTATCAAGAATTCACATAACAAAAAATGTTGGCGAGGATGTGGGGAGAAAGGTACTGTCATACATTACTGGTGGGGTTGCAAATTGGTGCAACCACTATGGAAATATAGAGATTATGGAGATTCCTTAGAAAACTGGTAATGAAATCACCATTTGACCCAGTTATCCCACTCCTTGGTGTATACCCAAAAGACTTAAAATCAACATAGTTCAGCAACACAACTACATCAATATTTACAAGAGCTCTATTCACAATAACTAACCTATGGAACCAATCTAGATGCCTTTCAACAGATGAATGGATAAAGAAAATGTGCTGTATATACACAATGGAATATTACTCGGGCATAAAGAAGAATGGAAAAAAATCACAAAATTTTCTAAACCTTATACATACCCATATTTTTTTCTCATTTCTATGATTTTTGAAGCCACTTATTTTTCGAAGATCAGTTTTTTGAAGTCTAGGGTGTTAGATTAGTAATATTCTAGTTTTCTTTTGCATTCTTTTACTTTTACATTTATTTTTAACTTAAAAAAATTTTTCTTCACATATAGTTTTCTTTATCCCTTGATTTTTTTCTCTCTTACTCCGAAAACAGCCAATTTCTATTGTTCTCTCTTTCACTCTTCCTTTTTACTCCTATATTCACTCCTCCTCCCTCATTATCATCACATCCAATATCACTGTTTTTTTCCCTGCCTACCATTTGAAATTGTAATTCCTTTTGCAAACTTGCTGTTTTTAATGTAGAAAAAAGCTAATCATATCCTTTCTGTTTACTGTGATAATTAAAATTATAGACATCATAGTAAGAAACATTCAGAGACACTATAAGTCCAACAGGTAGAAATTCTACTGCCTCTATTTATAATATTACATGGAAGGACACACAAAACAATAAAAAAGCAGAACAGATTGCCTCACACAATCCATGTTACTCTGGTAATAGAATCCACCAACACCACAGAGGAAGAAATGCCAGAAAAATAATTTAAAATATACATAAAGTAATCTGCAAAATAAAAGACAGTAAAAGGAGAGAAAACAGAGAGACAAGTAAGAAGTGAAAGAACACTACTAGCAAAGCTAGGGATAGTAGGAATGTACCTCAACACTGTAAAAACTACCTATGCTAAAACCAAGGCCACATTATTCTAATTGGAGAAAGATTGAAAGCATTCCCACCAAGAACTGGAACATGACTCTTTCACCACTTTCATTCAAACCCATCCTTGAAACTCTAGTCAGAGCAATTTTTTAGACAAAAGTAAGAAATTAAAGGGATATAAATAGGAAAAGAAAAACTCAAACTATCCCTACTTCCCATTATTCTATATGTAGAAGACACAAAAATCTCCACCAGGAAACTTCTAGAACTAATAAATGAATTCAGTAAAGTATCATTAACACACGTAAATCAACTGCATTCCCATGCATCAGTGATGAATAAACTGAAATCAGGAAAACTATCCCATTCACAGTAGCATAAAAAAAAAAATAAAATAAAACGTTCTGGAATCAATCTAACAAAAGAAGGGAAAGACCTGAACAATGAAAACTACAGAATACTAAAGAAGGAAACTGACAAAGACCTTAGAAGATGGAAAGATCTCCCATGCTCTTGGATAGGCAGAATTAATACTGTCAAAATGGCCATACAACCAAAAGCACTACATAGATTTGATGAAATTCCTATCAAGATTCTGATGATGTTCTTCACAGAAATAGAAAAAGCAGTCATGAAATACATTTGAAAAAATAAGAGACCCAGAATAGCCAAAGCAATTGTGAGCAAGAACAGTGAAACAGAAGACTTTACAATATCAGATCTTAAATTACAAAAATGGCAAGGTATTGGCACCAAAATAAATAAATAAACAAGCATGAAGACCAACAGTACAGAATAGAAGACACTGCACTGGGACAAACCGACATAAATCATGTTCTCTCACAGTAGACACAGGCACCATGAACCTATACTGGAGAAAAGATAGCCTCTTCAATAAATGGTGCTGGGAAAACTAGAAATCCATATGAACAAAATGAAATTAGACTATGTCTCTCACCCCACACAAAACTCAGTTCAATGTGAATCAAGGACCTAGGCACTAAAATGAAGACCCTGCACCTACTAGAAGAAAATGTAGGCCCAAATCTCCATCGTGTCATCTTAGGAACTACCTTCCTAAACAAGACTCCCAAAGCACAAGAAATAAAATAAAGAATCAATAAATGGGATGGCAACAAACTAAAACCAAGCAAAGGAAACAATCAAGAATGTAAACAGAGATCCTAGACAATGGGACAAAATCTTTGACACCTGCACCTCAGACAAAGCATTAATCTCCAGGATATATAGAGAATTCAAAAAACTTAAAAACAATAAACTAAATAACCTAATCTATAAGTGGGCAAAGGAACTAAACAGGGACTTCACAGAAAAAATACGAATGGTCAACAAATATGAAAAAGTGTTCAACTAAAACTACACTGAGATTCTCTCTCACGCTAGTCTGAATGGCAATTATCAAGAATTCAAGTAACAATAAATGCTGGTAAGGATGTGGAGAAAAAGGTACACTCATACACTGCTGGTGGGACTACAAATTGGTGCAACCACTCTGGAAAGCAGTTTGGAGATTCCTTAGAAAACTTGGAATGGAACCACCATTTGATGGAGTTATCCAACTCCTCGGCATATACCCAAAGGACTTAAAATCAGCATATTATAGTGATACAGCCACATCAATGTTCATAGCAGCTCAATTCACAATTATGGAACCAATCTAGGTGCCATTCAATAGATGAATAGATAAAGAAAATGTGGTACATATACACAAATGAATGCTACTCAGCCGTAAAGAAGAATGAAATTATGGCATTTGCCAGTAAATGGATGGAACTGGAGGATATCATGCTAAGTGAAATAAGCCAATCCCCAAAACCCAAATACCAAACAGTTTCTCTGATAGGCAGATGCTGACTCACAATAGGTGGAGAGAGTGGAGGGAGGCATGAAAGTTCATTTAATTGGGACAGGGGTAAGGCGGGGGGGCAAAGGAGGGGAGAAGGGAATGGGAAAGACAGTAGAATGAATGAGACATAACTTTCCTCTGTTTATATATGAAGACACAACAGTGTAACTCCACATAGTATACAATCAAAACAATGGGAAGTTATACTCTATATATGTATGATATGTCAAAATACATTCATTCTATATGGCAAAATACATTCTATTAGTCATGTATAACTAAAAAGAAAAATTTAAAAATATGAAATAAATAAATTGCTCTTAGTAAGCAGCATCTCAATTGATTGAATTTTGTATGTATTACTTTCAATTTACACTTGCTAAAGTTATGTTGAAGATAATTTTTCTATTTAAGAAAACTAATTTCAACAAACTATTTAATAGCAACATACTTCTGTAAAATAAGGCAAAAGAAAACTCACTGAAATAACATAGAAGGGGTCATGTCTAGAAAAACAACAGAACACACCCAAATAAAACTTAACATTCTGTGATCTATGTCTTCAGTATTTACTGGAATATTTTTAGATAGGCACAGACATTTTAAGTCACAGCAAATTTTTTTTTAATTTATAGTTAGTTATACATGACATAAGAATAGAATGCATTTTGACACACTGTGCACAAATGGAGCACAACTTCTCACTCGTTCAGCTATACATGGTGCAGAATCACACAGGTACTGTAGTCATACATGTATACATGGTAACACCCATCGCATTCCAATGTTCTTCCCACACCCATACCCTCTCCACTCCCCTCACTCCTCTCTGCCCAATCCAAAGTTCCTTCATTCTTGTCTATCCCCCTACATTAAGGACTGGCATCCACTTCAGAGAAAACATTCAGCCTCTGGCTTTGCAAGGTATCGGCTTATTTCACTTATCATGATATTCTCCAGCCCCATCCATTTACTTGCAAATGCCATAATTTCATTCGTCTTTAAGGATGAGTAACATTCCATTGTGTACCTATACCACATTTTCTTTAACATTTGACTTTATATAAACCTTAGATATCCTTAAAATGAACATATTTAAATACTCAATTCTTTTCATGTAAAGGTTACAATTCATTTTGGAAACTAGGGTGTAATAAACAGCACTGTACACAAAAAAATTATTTTGGTCCTGTAATTGATAAATATATTAGCACATAATTGAGATATCCATTTTCAGAAATGATTATTAAAACTGGTACTCACACATCAACTGTGACAAATCTGTACTCTTTCTTAATACATTAGAATATAAAATGTGGCTGAAATACAACATGTTATATACATAGAAATAAATATACTATCTATCACTATAAAACGTAATAAAGGATATATGAGGACTATGGATAAATAAAGGCAAAATGAACTTTACCAAGAATAAGAATAATAACATTAAAGTGGAACAATTTTATAAAGGAATTCATACCAAGACTATAGAACAACTTCTTTTTTTAATTACCTGGATCAATAGGCAACTTTCATTAAAATGTGAGCATTTACCTTACTAATTTAAAAGTTAAATACTATTAAAGAATTTAAAGCATTTTGGATTTTTAAAAATACCTATTTTTTTCTTTTAATAATAATAAAAAAAAATCAACAAAATACTCTGTAAAAATAAGATTACTGGGGCTTAGGGCTCAGCAGTAGCACACTTGCCTGCCATGAATGAGGCACTGGGTTCAATTCTCAGTACAGCATGTAAATAAATAAAATAAAGGTCTATCAACAACTAAAAAAAACTCTTTAAAAGATAATAAGATTGCTAATTAGAATGAGAAAGCAAAAAAATACTTTACAAACAATTGAAATATTTCACATTTTCAAGTGCAAAAATACTTTAATTTCTTTAATATATTAAAAGCATTATTTTTAACTAAAGTGATATGACTAGACAATATTACTAGAAAATATGACTTTTCTATAAATCTCTTTGAATTTAAGTAAAAATGACCTCCAACTAAAGCAACCCACACTGAATAAAAATAAGAACTAAAAAATAAGTTTCTTCCAAAATGTAGCTATGATGACAAACATTATAACTTTATATGTAATGCATATGCTTTGCTCAGTGGCTGTGAATACATTTGAAATTATTTAATACATGAATACTCAGGCCTTCATATTAAAAGCACCTCTTTTCTAAAACTTTTAAAAGGGGGGGTACACTTGCTCTTGCAGTATCTATTACAATCTGAAGCTACAACACCTTCTTAAACTTCAATGATATATCAACAATTACTATTTACAAAAAAAGACACGATAAACAAACACATTTAGACATTTACACTATAATATAGTTGATAGTACTAACATATGGACGTAAGACAGAAATATTTTCTTTTTCCTCCCTAAAATTATAAAATGAAAATTAACGTAAAACACATTTTAACATAAATGCTTACCAGCAAGTGGGGAATTTCAGAAATTTACCATAAAGAGCAGTGCTGAAGGAGGGAATAATTGGTACAGGTAAGCAGTAAGATCCACTAACATCCAAAGATGTCAGTCCTGCCTGAAAACCAAATATCTGGAAAAAAGAAAAGATCCAAATGTTCACCAAGTTTTAATACGCACAGGATAAAATGTCAGTTTCAATTTCCTGTAAAATAGATATATAATATGCTTCAATCTCTTTCTCTATTTCCAAAATTATCAACATTTTCTTTCGTTGATAAAAGAAAACTGAAAACTACAAGATATATTTCATTGATATCCCTAAAAGATCACCATCTTTTGGACTAATTTTTTAGGCTTCATATTTTATTTCTATATGTATTCTTTCTGTGTTGTTCTGTGATCTACTGAAATATACATCTTTTTCTATAAAAGGCTGACTGCATGTTCCACATTATAAATTATAAATTAGTATTATCTGACAAAAAGAGTATTAACTACAAGAACAATGTTTAAAGTGTCTTTTGCCTTCAAATTGGATTATGCACACACAACAAGTATATCCAAAAATATCCTAAAATATTAATTCTTTCTCCTTTATTCTATGAAAATGATAGTAAATTTGAGGTTCATACTCCAGGAAATTTGGTTCATGACATAAATTAATCTTTATATTAGGTATACACTTAAAAGGAGCAGATCACAATTTTTAAAAATCTCAAGAGCAATGCCTGAAATTCCTGGACACTGAATTTCTCATAATAGAAACATGTCAAACTGGAAAGGCCAACTGACAGCACTGCAAAATAAAGGGTTATTGTTTATGAATAAAATACAAAAGCAACTTAACCTCAATATTTATCTTCAGTCATTATATTTATTCTTGGATTTATAATGACTTCATGGATATTAAGCCACTTTAACATTTATACCAAATACATTAAAACATATTTAGAATTTCCTCATAACCAATTTTCAAAAACAAATTTATCCCGTTAGCATACAACAATGATCAATTTCTTAAAAAGAGGGCAGGAGGTATAGCTCAGTGGTAGAGAGCACTTCCCTACCATAAGGGAAGCCCTTGGATTTGCTCTCCAGCATCATAATAATAAAAATTTTTTTTAAAATTTACCTATTTTCAAATGGTTTCAAAAACCTATTATGCCCCTAACATTTATCAAATTCACAGTGTCAAAATTCATTCTTCTGAAATTAGTTTTCAATAACCAAAAAACAGAGTTTAGAGAATAAGACATCAGAAAGAATTACATTATCAGAGAAAACTGCTTTTTAATGGACGTACCCATCTAAATACTATCAAGAAAAATTCATAATGGTATATATTAATTCCTACAGTTCCTACTCTTAACAACTGGCAAGAATTATTTAAAAAACATGTTTCTAATACTAAATGACTGCTTTACATTTTAACTTAAAAATTAAACTATTTCATATTCATTCATTTTGAAAACCTTTTCAGGGCAACAAAGTGCAAACTACTATGCTGGGAACTGTATAATTTCGGCATTTCCTCCAAAAGGCCCAATATTTAAAAGGTTCTGAAATTTACACGTATATGACAACACAAAGCAAAATTATTAAAACAATGTCTATTCAGGAGGCTGAGGAGAAGGATTCCAAGTTTGAGGCCAGCCTTAGCAACTTAGCAAGACACTGTCTCAAAATAAAAAATAAAAACTGGAGGATGTAGCTTAGTGATAAAGCACCCATGGGTTTAATCCACAGTTACAAAAAATAAAAAAGTCTAACCTCTAACCTCCAAATATTTCTAGAGTTATGAATAAAGCTGAACAAAGGTAATACTGTATCACATAACAACTATGCTAAACTAGTAACTCTCTCAAAGTCACCAATTTATCTTTAAGCCCCCGCAGTATAATTATAGACACTATCATTAATAGTATTCAGAGGAAATTGGATGTAGAGGAGATCCCCTGCTGGTTATTTGCAGAATTACAAGGGACTCTGGGGAAACTAAATTATTCTATTAATTTAAAAAAATGTATATTATGCTTATGTGTTGTTCTGAGATGCTCCTAAGAAAATATTCAAGCAGATAAAAATTATAATGAAGAGAGGACTGCTGGACAAGGAAATTACCTTCTATATAGTCTCAAATGATTATATTTACAATAGTGATATTGTGCTTCCTATAATTCACTTTGGCAAAATATTATAAAATAAATCGTCAACTCTCTCTTTCAAAGTACAGCATTTAGATACATTGGAAGGACTTACATAATCTAATAATTTGTCGATAACCTTTGACTAAAGTTATAAATAGCTCATAGGGAAAAGGAAAACAAGCCCACTGTGAACTAAAGTTGCTGTCACAAACAATAGTTCACAGATTCAGAAAGCAACTAAAGTGCAGAATTCTAAAAACTAATTATTTGAAGTAGTAAAAATGCTATCAAGCAAAGAAAGTTAACAACCAATATAAGTTTTACCTAAAGACAAAATTGAATGAGTTAAAAAAAATTAAATTTAAAAAAAAACTGAATGAGTTAAACATTGTATTAAATTAAAAGATAAATAGAATGCCACATAACAACAACAACAAAAAAAAACCTCATTTGGCAAACTATAAAAATATATCATTGATATTTTAACATTTTATAACAATTGTTCTTAAAATAACACATCAAATACAAGAAACTAAAATAAACTTAGAAATACCAATAAAATAACTTCAAGAAGAAAAATTAAACATATAACATTGTAATATTAAAAAGAAAAAATATTGGAAAGCAGTATGGAGATTTCTTGGAAAGCTGGGAATGGAGCCACCATTTGACCCAGCTATTCCCCTTCTTGGTCTATTCCCTAAAGACCTAAAAAGAGCATGCTACAGGGACACTGCTACATCGATGTTCATAGCAGCTCAATTCACAATAGCAAGACTGTGGAACCAACCCAGATGCCCTTCAATAGACGAATGGATTAAAAAAATGTGGCATTTATACACAATGGAGTATTACGCTGCATTAAAAAATGACAAAATCATAGAATTTGCAGGGAAATGGATGGCATTAGAGCAGATTATGCTAAGTGAAGCTAGCCAATCCCTAAAAAACAAATGCCAAATGTCTTCTTTGATATAAGGAGAGTAACTAAGAACAGAGTAGGGACGAAGAGCATGAGAAGAAGATTAACATTAAACAGAGATGAGAGGTGGGAGGGAAAGGGAGAGAAAAGGGAAATTGCATGGAAATGGAAGGAGACCCTCAGGGTTATACAAAAGAACATACAAGAGGAAATGAGGGGAAAGGGAAAAATAATACAAGGGGGAGAAATGAAGGACAGTAGAGGGGGTAGAGAGAGAAGAGGGGAGGGGAGGGGAGGGGAGGGGAGGGGAGGGGGGATAGTAGAGGATAGGAAAGGTAGCAGAACACAACAGACACTAGTATGGCAATATGTAAATCAATGGATGTGTAATTGATGTGATTCTGCAATCTGTATATGGGCTAAAAATGGGAGTTCATAACCCACTTGAAGCAAAGTGTGAAATATGATATATCAAGAACTATGTAATGTTTTGAACAACCAACAATAAAAAAAATAAAATAAAAAGAAAAAATAATTAAAAGTATGAGATAACTATATTTATGTGGGTTTGTCTCAGTGTCTTCTGTTAAGTTCCACTGGTGTCCATGTCTGTTTTAGTACTAATACCATGCCATTTTTGTTACTATAGTTCTGTAGTATAACTTGAAGTCTGGTATTGTGATGTCTACCGCTTCATTTCTCTAAGAATTACTTTGGCTATTCTGGGCCTCTCATTTATCCAAATGAATTTCATGAGTGTTTCTTCTATTTCTATGAAGAGTGTCACTGGATTTTAATAGAAATGGCCTTAAATCTGTATAACAGTTTTGATAGTATGGCCATTTTGACAATATTAATTCTGCCTATCCAAGAGCATAGGAGATGTTTCCTTCCTCTAAGGCCTTCTTCAATTTCTTTCTTTAGTGTTCTATACTTTTCATTATAGAGGTCTAGCACCTCTTTTATTAGACTGATCACTAATATTTTATATTTTTAAGGCTATTGTGAATGGGATAGTTCTTCTAATTCTGTTTCAGTTTATTCATCACAGATGTATAGGAATGCAGTTAACTTACATGTGTTAATTTTATAACCTGCTATTTTGCTGAATTAGTTTATGAGTTGTAGAAGCTTTTTGGTAGAGATTTTTGCATGTTCTAAATAAGGAATCATGTCATATGGCAAATATGGATAGTTTGAGCTCTTCTTTTCTATTCATAAGCCTTTAATTTCTTTCTTTTGTCTAATTGCTCTGGGTAAGGTTTCAAAACTATGTTTGAAAAAAAAAGGGGTGAAAGGGCAGCCCTTTCTTGTTCCTGTTTTGAGAGGGAATGCTTTGATTTTTCTCAATTTAAAATGATGTTGGCCTTGGGTTACCATATATTGCTTTCACAATGTTGAGGTATGTTCCTACAAATACTAGTTTGTCTAGTGTTTTGAGCATGAATGGATGCTGAATTTTGTCAAGTGGTTTTTCTGAATATATTGAGAATATCATGTGATTCTTCTCTCAAAGTTTATTGATGTGATGAATTACATTCATTTATCTCCATATACTAAAACCAACCTTTCATCCTTAGGATGAACTGTACATAATCATGGTGCACTATCTTTTTAATATGTTTTTGTACAGGATTTGCCAGTATTTGATTAATAATTTTTCTTCTATGAGAATCAGGGATGTTGGTCTGAACTTTTCTTTCCTTGATGTGTCTTTGGTTACAGTTATCTCATATTAGACAAAGGCACCATAAACATATTGGAGAAAAATAGCCTCTTCAACAAATAGTGCTGGGAAAACTAGAAATCCATATGTAGTAGAATGAAATTGAACACTTCTACCCCTGCACAAAACTCAACTCAACGTGGATCAAGGACTTCAGCATTAGAACACAGACCCCGTGCCTATGAGAAAAAAATACAGGCCCAATTCTGCATAATATCAGTTTAGGAATCGACTTCCTCAAAAAGACTCCTGAAGCACAAGAAATAAAATCAAGAATCAATAAAATGAATGACAACACATGCGAGACCCTGGGTTTGATCCTTTACTCTTCACAGTAAAGGAAACAATCAAGTATGTAAACAGAGATCCTAGAGAATAGGAGAATATCTTTGCTATCCGTACCTCAAAACATTAATCTCCAGGATATATTTTTTAAAAACTTTAAAAAAAATTAACACCAAAAAATAATAATAACTCATTTAATAAATGGGCAAAGGAACTGAACAGACACTTCACAGAGGAAGAAATAAAATCAATCAATAAACATGAAAAAATGTTCATCATCTCTAGCAATTATAGAAATACAAATTAAAACTATACTAAGATTTCATCTCACTCCAGTCAGAATGACAATTATCAAGAATTCAAGTAACAATAAATGTTGATGAGGATGTCGGGGACAAGGTTAACTCATGCAGTGCTGGTGGTACTGCAAATTGCTGCAACTACTCTGGAAGCATTAAGGAGATTCCTTAGAAAACTTGGAATTGTAATAGTCCATTGTATGGATGTACTACATTTTATTTGTCCATTTGAACTGTTTGTATTATTTAGGTATGTGCATTCATATCTAGGTTTTTATTTCTCTTTGGCATACAATATCTAGGAATGGAATTGTTTGGTAACATGACAACTATATATTTTAAATTTTTTATTTGTTCTTTTTAGATATACATGACAATAGAGTAAATTTTTATAAATGAATTCAGCAAAGTAGCAATATATAAAATCAATACCCATAAACGAGGGGCTGGGGTTGTGGCTCAGCGGTAGAGCACTCGCCTCACACTTGTGAGACCCTGGGTTCGATCCTCACCACCACTTACAAAAATAAATAAGTAAATAATCAGGTGGGAAAAAATAATTTTAAAAATACCCATAAATTAAATGCATTTCTGTATATAAGTGATGGATCCACTGTTAGAGAAATTAGAAAAACCACCTATTCATAGAAGCCCTCCAAAATAAAATACTTGAGAATCAATCTTACAAAAGAGGTAAAAGACCTGTACAATGAAAACTACAGAACACTAAAGAAAGAAATTGAAGAAAACCTTAGAAGATAGAAAGATCTCCCATGCTCTTGAATAGGCAGAATTAATATTGTCAAAATGGCCATACTACCAAAACTGTTATACAGATTTAATGCAAATTCATATTAAAATCCCAATGACATTCTTCATAGAACTAAAAAAAAAAAAAAAAAAATCAGTTA